>NC_139946.1:6499638-7099638 GCF_963454915.1 Gymnoscopelus microlampas
CCCTCTCTCCTTCTTCTTTCGTACATATTTCTCACTCTTCATACCAGTAACCTTTAAACTGATTGTATGACATTCTATCGTAGTTGTGTATATCTGTCTGTCTCTTATATGTCATCATGATTTGTGTGCGTGGGGAACTCATTTGAAACAAGCTTAGTGCTTTATGAGTCTTCCAGTTTAGTAGACCTCGTATTGTGAATTTGTACTTCCATGTACTGTTGTTCTCATGTCTTACTAAATAAAGTACATCAATCAATCAATCAATCTCTGTACATTTCGCTGGTTGTGTGCCAGATCTGGGCTGATCAGCCCAGATCTGGCACACAACCAGCGAAATGTACCTGTGATACAGGACCATGACACACAGGAGGATAACTCATTGTGTTCATATCCAAGCCCAAGAACAGTCCCATCTCAAACCTTTGAAACCCTGACCACACTAACATCTCTTACTCTACGTCTCTCGATCGATTGTGACCTTGACCTTTGACTTTTTCGACCAAAAACGTATCCATCTCTTCAGGGCAGCCTGAACTTTTATGAAATATTTGTCCAAAATCTGCCCTTATATTTTTTATGTTGCCCTTGATTATGACCTTGACCTTTTTTGACCTAAAAGTTCTTTGCGCAGCCTGATCATTCCATAAGAAAATTCAGCCATCTGTACTAACAGTCAGAGCTTGACCTTGAGACCTTGACCTTTGACCCTTTCAATCCAAACAAATCTAAGTCTATTGAGCTTTCCTTTCAAGCTTCATGAGAATCTGCCCACATCTTGCTGTCACGGCCCCTTGGCCTGCCTTGCAGTGCCTGTGTGGTTGTATGGTGTACTCCCCTATGTGTGTATCTCTCCCACAGATCCTATAGGCGTCGGCCAACTTGGGGTTCCTAATTAATTAGGTGCATTGGGAGCACCTGGCCAGTGCTATAAAAGAGTGGGTGCCAGCCATTCTAATGGTCCCTCTCCAGATCACAGCACCCTTTTGGTTTCTTTCTCTTATGACTGAGTTTACACACTCTACCACACTACATTCATCACACGTACATACATTGCTGACACTACTGATTACTGAATTACACACCTCATACCTTTTGTAAGCATTATAAGTTACTTCTGTTAATAAATTACTGTTACTTTTAGCACTACCACTGTGTCCTCCTCAATTTGTCATGGCCCACGGGCCGGGTTGTGACATTGCTAACAAACACAAACCGATCACAATACCCTGCCAAGCTTTTCTGGGTGCGGGCAGGGTATTGCGATTATGCTCTCTGCTTATATACAACTAAAAGGTGCCCACCTAAAAGCCCCCCATACGCCCAAATCTCCCACTCCCCACCGCCACCCCCACACCCCTCATACCACTGCTCAGTTTCCAGTGCAGCCCTGTTGATGTGAATGATGGCAGTGCTCTCTCTGTATAGCTTCCTGTAGATGGCACATGCGCACGGTAGAGCCGTCCCCCTAGTGGCCATAATCTGGGTCAAAAATTGGCTATTTATGCAAATTCTACAAACGTTATATGCAAATGAAAAGGGGCAAAAGTAGCTTGCAGTAGCCAGACCCATGAGCGATATTTGTGCCAAGTTTTGAGGCAGTTGGACTATACTGGTCTGCTGTGGGACCCCGGACACACACACACACACACACACACACACACACACTGAAGCTGACCCCGTATTATAGCGGTTCACCCGCTCTCCAATTATAACAGTTAAGTGTGGGTCATGACCGAAAGAATAAGGTGGCTGGCCTCTCTCCCTCAGAGATAGGGTGAGAAGTTCAGTCATCCGCGAGAGACGCTGCTCCTTCACTTGGAGAAGAGCCAGCTAAGGTGGTTCGGGCATCTAGTGTGCGGATACCTCCTGAGCGTCTCCCATAGGGAGGTCCTTGATGAACAACACCACTGGGAGGAGGAGACCCCCCCTGGCAGACCAAGGACCAGATGAGGGGGGGGGGGGATTCTCCTCACTGGCCTGGGAACACCTCATGCAGGATCCCCCAGGAAGAAGTGGCTTAACCCATTACGAATAGAAGCCGATTCTACAAATGTCTTCTAAATCCGAAAGGTTTTCTGAAAAACGTTTCTATATCAGTGGTGCTCAAACTTTTTCATGTCAAGGACCACCAAAATGTATTTTGTATTTGACCCCCATCTCAAAATATTTTGTTCCAGGGACCCCCCAGAAGCAAAGATTTAAGTTAAAATGTTCGCTTTAAAACAATATATATTCTACGATTTGCACATATTTTCACGATTTTTCAAAAACAGCCGATCTACAAGCTTGTAGCGCGGCACTCGGTGCCGCGCTACAAGCTTGTAGATCTGCTATTTTTGAATAGCCAAAGTGTAAAATAATGCTTTTCAGCTCAAATCAAAAAGAGACAGCACAGATGCGCTCCAGGTCTTAATGGGTTAATGTTGCCTGGGACAAGGGAAAGTCTGGGGCTCTCTGCCGGAACTCCCCGATAAAGAGGTCGAAAACGAATGGATTAATTCAGTGGTCCATCAGAGACAGAGAGAGAAAGAGGCAGAGTCGGTTCAACGGTAAGTGTTATAGACAGCATGAAGACTTATCACACAGTTCTCTCCACCATGTAACACAAGATACACGACTGCATGTTTTCTGTTCGCTTTCATTCACACGGTGTGATTGGGACACAGAGAGTTACAGAAGGTGAAGCACAGCGTGTCAGAGTGTGCCTCAGATGAAGACCTGAGAATAGCAGCTCCAGTGGTTCCTGTAATAGAACGTGTCTTCCTCAGGGACCAAGCAGCTCATTACCACAGGACTCCCCCCCAGGGCTCTGAAACCCCCCCACCCCACCCCACCTGCGTGTATATAGCTTCACCGCCGCCGCTCACCCCCCCCCCAACATGACCTCACCCCCTGAGATGGAGATGGGTGGGTCCCCCTGCATCGTACTGTGTGTGTAAAGAATGACAAGCGCACCCGCCGCGCCTAATTTTAGCTATTCTAACCCATTAAGACCTGGAACGCATCTGTGTCATTTGAAGATTTCTTTGGGCTATTGAAAAATAGCAGATCTACAAGCTCATAGCGCGGCACCGAGTGCCGCGCTATGAGCTTGTAGATCTGCTATTTTTGAAAAATCGTGAACATGTTGTGCAAATCTTTGGGGGTCCACGGCCGAATACATATCATTTTGGGGGTCCTTGACATGAAAACGTCCGAGAACCACTGATAGCCTATAGCAAACAAAAAAAAAAACGCTTTTTCAAAGAACTTTTTCAAAGACATTTTGTAGAATCGGCCTCAGGTCTTAACGGGCTAATTGCAGGATTACCTTGTTCCATCCACTTTTCGCTGACCCATTTAGCTCGGCGTAAACCGATGTTGCTCACTCCGTGGTCCCCTGCCCTACATTCTCACCGAAATAAATGAAAACATAAAAAAAAAAAAAGATTTGTTAGATCCAAAGTATGGGATTACAATACATGCATTTACAGGCCTATAGAGCCGCGTTCGAACACCGGATGCCACCATGTCACACGCGCACCAACAACTGGACGAGCCAGCCAGGGTATACCCTGTATTTAGCCATCCCAGAGTGTCATTCTTGTTGCCCTTTTATCACACATCGGTGTCATCTCTCCTCCAGCTATCCCCCCCCCCCTCTCTCTCCCCCCCCCGTCACCAGCTCATCCTCCCCCCTCGGTCCCTGGCAGGTTGGCACCAGGCGACACCTTTCCTGATTTGGACGCTTTATGATGAGAATTCCCCACCTCAATTTCCTTTCTTAAGCCTCCCACGGGTTTCCTGCATGTGCCCTGACTGACGCACGCACATACGCTGACGTGTGCAAAGAGACACACACACACACACACACACACACACGCACACACACGCACACGCACGCACACACACACACACACACACACACACACACACACACACACACACACACACACACACACACACACACACACACTCACACTCTAACTCCTTTCTGCACCACTGTGTCCTTGATGGGGTTGCATCCTCGCTTCTCTCTCTTACTATCTGTCTTTCCCTCAATCAAGCGTTGTCTGTTTCATTCCAGTGGAGTGCTGAGGGGTTTCATTCAGACAGAATAGATGATGAAAGCTTTTGGAATTCAGATCATATTTTATACACAGTCCGCAGACCGCATTCCTAAACAGACAGAGACTCTCCAAAACACCAACTCCGTAAATTGATCCTTGAAAAGATCTCTCGATTATTACTGACTGCGTCTATTATTTTCACTCTAATTAGCACCAACGTGTGTGTGCGTGTGCGTGCGTGTGCGTGTGCGTGTGCGTGCGTGCGTGCGTGCGTGCGTGCGTGCGTGCGTGCGTGCGTGCGTGTGTGTGTGTGCGGTGATTCCTATAGGATTTATGTAAACCACACCGGGGGACATAGGGAAAGGAACTTCAGGTGCTAACCCATTGTCTCATTAAAAAAGTGCCCACAACATCACAAAAACATCACATTTTCCTCTGTCCTATTTTGTGACTTTCAGTATCTGTCACATTGTGTTTTCGCAGATAAACACCTTAATATAGCCTTAATGTAACGCTAAAACGGATTCTGCTGCATGATTCTTTACTAGTGCACCACCATACTGTTGCATTCTGGGAGCTGTAAAACCACCCAGTACATTCATGCTGAGCCTTATGAAGGTAGAGGACATGGAGGTATGTGGCACAGCTGATGGCGCTCTTATAATAAGAAAGAAGGATAACACTGAGATATCGTTGTTGTTGTTGTCGGGCAGAAACCTTGTGTCTCCATATTTCAACGTTTAACTTTTTTTTCTCGTAAACAAACTTTATCATACCACACACGCGAAAGTAGCAGATCTACAAGCTCACAACGGGTCGCATTGCAACCCGTTGTGAGCTTGTAGATCTGCAATTTTTGATAAATTTTTCTTTTAAGTGACAGTGGTGAAGTCTGTCTGTGTGGGTATTATAATGTTGAACCAATTGTGACTAAATGATTACTACATTTTTCATTGGAACACAGGTTCTTTTTTCTTTTTTCATTTCCTAAAAAGTCAAAGTTTCTACCAGACAGTGACGATATGCTGGTTCACCCTCTCTCTACAGCATTTATACTTGAATAACTCAAATCGTTTAGGGCAGGGGTCTTCAACGTTTTCAGGCCAAGGACCCCCTAGCTGAGAGAGAGATGAAGCAGGGACCCCCACTACGCAGAGGCGTTGTGAGCTTGTAGATTGGCTATTTTGGGCTAAAGTTCTCCTCAGAAAAAGGGATGCTAGGGTTCAAGTGGTTAAGGTAAAAAAAAAAAAACATATCACACAAAGATTTGGCGGATACCCTGTAGTAGCTCTGAGGACCCCTTAGGGGTCCCGGACCCCCTGTTGAACACACACACACACACACACACACACACACACACACACACACACACACACACACACACACACACACACACACACACACACACACACACACACACACACACACACACACACACACACACACACACACACACTACAGCTATACAGCTTTGCAAGATCTTTTCATTTTTGCACATTTCAGGACTTTGGTAAATTGGTATCCATATGGTATGATTCACCTGCAATCCTCAGCTGAGCCAGCTGAGAATCCTATGTGGGGAATATACACAATACAATGTGTGTGTGTGTGTGTGTGTGTGTGTGTGTGTGTGTGTGTGTGTGTGCGTGCGTGCGCGCGTGCGTGCGTGCGTGCGTGTGCGTGGGTGGGGGGGTGCCTATACAGTATGATGAGGGTGTGGAATATGCAAATACCATTCTGCAACACTCTGTGAAGTTTCCTGTTCTCGCTCACCAAGAGAGCTTTCCTGACTCAGCAAAAACACAGCCTGAGAGTGCATACTGCACCTCTGGCTCACAGCGCCGCTCTCCGTTTCCCCCTCATCTTTCCTTCTGTTCCTCTTTCATCCTTTTATTTATTATTATAAATAACGACAATAATTAATAGTCCCCGGGACAATTATACTGTGTTTGTGAGCGCACACATTGCACGGCACAAAGTGAGAAGCATTGTTTTGTGAATATTTTGATGCTCTTAAATAGTTGGAAGCTGCCCAAAAACAGCTAGGGTCAAGAGGTGGCAAGACCAAGGGGATGGGGAGAGAGAGAGAGAGAGAGAGAGAGAGAGAGAGAGAGAGAGAGAGAGAGAGAGAGAGAGAGAGAGAGAGAGCGAGAGCGAGAGTGTGTACCAAGCTGGAGGCTACAGCTATAAAAAGCTATAGTATATTTTGGATCGATACAAAAATGGACCCTGGATAAAATAAAAGTGTGTGTGTGTGTGTGTGTGTGTGTGTGTGTGTGTGTGTGTGTGTGTGTGTGTGTGTGTGTGTGTGTGTGTGTGGGGGGGGGGTGGGGGGGGGGGGGGGTGGTGGAGAGAAATACAACACTGTTTCCTTTCCTCCACATGGGTCTCCTTTTGTTGGCCAAGTAACTTCTCTATCGATCGGATTTAGCAGCAGTGTTTGCGTGTGTGTGTGTGTGTGTGTGTGTGTGTGTGTGTGTGTGTGTGTGTGTGTGTGTGTGTGTCTGTGTGTGTGTGTGTGTGTGTGTGTGTGTGTGTGTGTGTGTGTGTGTGTGTGTGTGTGTGTGTGTGTGTGTGTGTGTGTGTGTGTGTGTGTGAGAGAGAGAGAGAGAGAGAGAGAGAGAGAGAGAGAGAGAGAGAGAGAGAGAGAGAGAGAGAGAGAGAGAGAGAGAGAGAGAGAGAGAGAGAGAGAGAGAGAGAGAGAGAGAGAGGAGAGAGAGAGATGCACATAGTAGTTCCCAACAACAAGCCTGAGACAGAATGCATTGAGCATGAAAAAAAGAAAATAACAAAACCTCTCCACTTCACAGGGACCTTTTCAAACTCAACAAAAAAACAATATTAAAGCCTTTATTACAGTTATAGCTTCTACCCACATTGTTGAATTATCTTTCGTTTGACTATGCTGACCTCTATCAGTTTTATCAGTTTTATTTTCTTTCTTTCAGCAGACAGCAGAAGTAGTACGCTATGCTGTACACAAACGCAGCCTGCTATCGCTATTATTGTGTTTCACTGACTAAGGAAATATAAATGCACTCAAATTCAATAATATATTACTGTTAGTGTAGTTGCATAATATATATATATATTTGAGATGTATTTTTGGGCTTTTTATGCCTTTATTCGATAGGACAGTAGGCTGACAGGAAATGGGAGTGACATGCAGCAAACGCCGCCGGGACCGGGACTCGAACCCGCGACACGCTGTCAGGCTACACTGAGCCTAGGTGCCTGGATCTCTACGCCAGCGGTCCAGGCCATGTAGTTGCATAGTTGAATTCAAAAGGATTACATTTTTTATTTTATTTTTTTTAAACTTTGTTTATTGGATTTTTCTGCAGCAGTATTCAGCATTAAAAAAACATATGGTACAGAAAAGCTTTTTAAAGCAGCCAATAAAATACAACATTTCAATAGACACATTCAATTATCACCCCAAACATGAAGACATAAATTAAAAACAAAATATATATCCATATAAAAATATATATATATATAAACAGACCAAACAAGACAAACAAAACCAGAACAAAAAACACCAGTCAAGCAATACATATCTATGTAAGGATTAAATATTTTTACAATAGATTTATTGTTTTTTCTATATATCACAACATTACATTACATTACATAACAGATGCTGGCTCTTTATTCCATTACGCAATTGTAGATCTTATTGCAATAGGTATGGTTTTGACTTTTTTTATGTTTGATCCCTAGTTGTGGAGGGGACTTGAGTTGGTATAATCCTGGACTGCTGTTGAAAACGGTGTGATAATCTTCCACAGTCCACACACATTACTAGCCGGTTCACACACTGCACAGCTGTTTTTCAATATAAAGGTGTGCCTGTCAAACTAAAATGCCCGTTTTCTATATAGACAGAATCAACCAAACATGCATTTACATAAACATAAATATTGTATTTATATCTACAGGTGTCCTGCAGGAGGCAATGCAAATCACTGTCTTTCACTGTCAGATCCATCAGACCAAACGTGTCAGGGCAGTGGCAGTGAGAAAAAGCCTTCTAAGTGCAAGATAAGGGTTTGGGATCCTGTGTCTGTCTTAAGGTCAAGTGTCCTTGAACGTGCAATAAATCCAAAGCTCTGGGGGGGACACCATTTTGTCGTTGACCTTCACAGGGTGGACATGTGAAAATAGATGTACGTGCCTTCGGGGATATCCATACAAATCAACTTGCTATCAATTTAACGAGATTTCCCTCCGTTCCAATATAAAGCCCATGGACCAGTGTGTCATTGCATAACCCCTGAACCATGACAGAGTTTCTTTTTTGTCACTACAGCCGGGGGAACGGTGCCTTTAGCTTTGTGTTTATCTGTCACGGAAAAACCTCTGTCATTTATCCGTGGTCAATCTGCTTGGCTGTTGACCTTTCATAAAGAGACACGTTCCTGCCACTCCGCTCCACACAAGGAGGAGACGGAATGATGTAGGACTCCTCCAGGCCACTCTGTTAATGGACTGAGTGCGTTCTCAAAGGACAGGATTTGCATGCTGGAGTGAGTTACCTCCAAAGACGTATTCTGCCATGCACCCCCTCCAGCCACACACACGCACACGCACACGCACACGCACACACACACGCACGCACGCACGCACGCACGCACGCACGCACGCACGCACACACGCACGCACACACACACACAAAGAGAGTAACCTCAAGCTCTATTTCTCAGTTTATCTTCCAATCTCTCTGTCAGAGACATGAACGTACTTGAATGAAATATATGCAAAGCCAAGGACCTAATAATAGGAGTCTATGTGGATTGATATTCCAGACTGCAAACGCCATTGTGATGTGGTAAGTGAGTTTAAAGCTGATGTTTTGCCACCCTGAGTGACGCACATGCACATGCACACATGAACACACACACACACGCGCACGCGCGCGTGCACACGCAAAGTGGCCTGGCCCATTATCGTCCCTATTTAAAAATGCTAATTTGCTCTCTCCCACGGGTGCCTAAGCTGTGTTTGAAACTAAATTGCTTGTCATAGCAGGTCATTCCATACCTAATGAATTCATGTGCTCTCTCATTACACATGAAACTTGTGCTGAGTAATATGAAAGCCTTCTCCAATTTGCCATCAGCCTGTGAATATTATAACGTTAGGCAAGAATGGCGCTTGAAACCACGACCGTCTCCCCTAACTTTTATGGGAACATTTAGTTGGTCTATCAAACCAGACCAATTAGGGCTACCCACTTAGCAACACCAAATCAAATCTGTGGTTTAGGCATAGACTCACAAATCAGTCTCTAACTCAACAGACCGAGGACAATCTATGCACAGCAGACATTTTGGAGAGAAATTGGGCCATCTTCTCACTTCCTTCACAGGTGTTACCAATGATACTAATGAAGGCTCAGTTCCATTCTGGTCAAACAGAGCCAGGGTGCTGATATTGTGCACTCTGCTACACCAGTGGGTGTCCTTGAAATCAAAAGGTTTGAGAACCACTGTGCTACATGAAATGGAACAAAGCCTTCATTAGTATCATTGGTAAAACCTGTGAAGGAAGTACGGAAGAGGCACAATTTCTTTCTAATATGGCTGCTGTGCACAGAGCCTAAAGTCTTTAGGGCGGGCCCATAACGGGACGGTGACAGGATTGGTGTAGATTAGTTAAAGGCTGTGCTCCCCACTGTTCTAACCACTACACCTATCGGTAGGTGCAGATCCCCAATCATCCAGCAATGTGAGACTAGTTTAGGCCGGGCTTATCAGCAGTGACCATACGTTCTAAGCAGGATTGTTCTTAAACCCCATAACCTGAAGGGCCGCAAGCTTCTTCTCTAAGCTATTACCGTGCCAGTGTTACTCTACTACACATTGCGATGACAGGGCTTTCCTCCATGCTGCTTTCATAAAGTGAAGACTACGTGAAACGCTGACCGACAACCACCCACAGAGGCAGGTCTTTCAGTTTGCAACACAAGCAGATTTATATAGAGGTTTAACAAAGGCGAGAGGGGGAAAGCAACCGAACAGCCATATAACACAAATTCTTCCCGGACAGGTAATTTGAGTTCAAAGCACACACTGAGGAGACACTTTGCAGCATTAGTAGCCCTGGGCTGATCAGACCACGGCTGTCAGTACTTTGCTAATTAGACCCCAGATGTCATCACTTCAGGCTGATAAAGAATGTGAACACTAAACAGGCACATATCTTCCTTAAATCAGCTGATCCACGGCTCGGGCGCTGTCCTTGGTACGGAAATCTCTCCTCAGCCCTCTGCCCACCTCGGTGGCTGTGCCTGTACCGGGCCCAAATTGACCCTCCACGGCGCACATGCACATGCACACGCAAATGCACAGCAAGCAGTGGTGGAAAAAGTACTCAAATGTTGTACTTAAAGGGATATTTCACTTTCAAAAAAACTTTCAGTCATTTTATAGTTTACTCAGGCTTTTGTGAGCACCCCAGACCGTTTTTATGTTGTGTGATTCATTATTTAGATATTTAACATTCATTTTATCAGACACGCCCCCTTCCTATACAAACCCATTATAACTTCAAACTCCATTTTTAACATGTTAGATTCATCAAAAACACCCGTCCTTTTTTCTGGTGACTCTCCCTGCCCTCCTAATACGCGAGGGGGCCGTGTTTTTTCGATTACCTTTTTCATTTATTTTATTTAATGTTTTTATTGTATTTACTTTTTTAAATTTTCAAAAAAATATATTAAAAAGAAATGAAAAAAAATATCGAAAAAACACGGCCCCCTCGCGTATTAGGAGGGCAGGGAGAGTCACCAGAAAAAAGGACGGGTGTTTTTGATGAATCTAACATGTTAAAAATGGAGTTTGAAGTTATAATGGGTTTGTATAGGAAGGGGGCGTGTCTGATAAAATGAATATCAAATATCTAAATAATGAATCAAGCAACTTAAAAACGGTCTGGGGGGCTCACAAAAGCCTGAGTAGACTATAAAATGACCCAAAGTTTTTTTGAAAGTGAAATATCCCTTTAAGTAAAAGTATCAATACTGCAATGCAGAAGGTACTCTGTCACAAGTAAAAGTCCGGATTTCAACATTTACTTGAGTGAAAGTACAAAAGTGTTGGTATCAAAATGTACTTAAAAGTACCAAAATTAAAAGTACAAAAATGTTTGAAAATAGCAGATCTACAAGCTCACAACGCGTCGCGATGCAACGCGTTGCGTCGCGATGCAACGCGTTGCGACGCGACGCGACGCGTTGCGACGCGTTGTGAGCTTGTAGATTGGCTATTTTCAAATAGCCTTGGTATGAAATAAGGCTAAAGTGGTTAATGTATGTTTTATAATAATAATAATAATAATAATAATTCATATCTGCAAAGTAACTAGTAACTAAAATTTTCAAATAATTGTAGTGGAGTAAAAGTACAATATTTGCCTCTGAGATGTAGTGGAGTAGAAGTAAAAGTACTGGAAATTGGAAATACTCCAGTTAAGTAAAAAATACCTCAAAATTGTACTTAAGTACAGTACTTGACAGCAAGTAGTGTATTTTCTGCTGGCTGTCATTCTGTACGCGCTTCTGACCTTGTTGTCCAACATGACTCTTCATTCTACCTTTCCATTACTATTGAGTGAGTGCACAGCTTGCTGTCACTACCCATCAGTGAGCCTACCTGTACTGTATGACAATGATTCAGATTGATACATCTCACACTGTTCATAAAAGCTCCTAAATGAAGAGCGATTAACCCATTGAACCTCAGGTAATATGAACACAAGTCCAATAAGTCTATATGCTCATCAAACCTGTACACCATAGGGAGCCCGCTGGCCTATAGCGGTACAGGCGCATACCACATAGGTTGGTAATTCAGCTTGACAGCGTGTCACAGGTTCGACTCTCGATCCCGATGACCTTTGCTGCGTGTCACCCCCCCCCCCATCTCTCTCCACATTTCCTGTCCGCCTACTTTCCTATCAATAAAGGCAGAAAAACACCCCAAAATTTTTTTTTAAAGTCTGTAGGCTACACCATAGACTCATTCAATTAATATTGGACAGTTACATTCAGTAACATTATTCACCTCTTTAAAATGAGGTACATGAATTTTACCTGCCTGGATAATGATGTTTATCTCTATTAAAGTTTTGTGGGAGCTTCAAGAGCGGTGTGCAGATATTTCCGG
Source organism: Gymnoscopelus microlampas (assembly GCF_963454915.1). Taxonomy (NCBI): domain Eukaryota; kingdom Metazoa; phylum Chordata; class Actinopteri; order Myctophiformes; family Myctophidae; genus Gymnoscopelus; species Gymnoscopelus microlampas. The sequence goes on from NC_139946.1 coordinate 6,511,859, forward strand.
TGCCTTCTGAACAGTTTTTATCCTCGGACCCGAAATCCTCGGATGCGTGTGCGTTACCTTGGAGTGTGACTTCAATAACATAACACACACATCCCACAGGCACTGGCAAAACAAGGTAACGTGCGCTTCAAGCGTGCACACTGCACACACCTACACACATAGACAGACACCCACAAATAGAAAGACAGGAGACAGACACTCATAGACACACACGCACAGTGGTGGAAAGTAACTAAGTACATTTACATAAGTACTGTACTTGAGTACAATTTTGAGGTATTTGTACTTTACTTGAGTATTTCCAATTTCCAATACTTTTACTTCTACTCCACTACATCTCAAAAGCACATTTTGTGCTTTTACTCCACTACAATTATTCGACAACTTTAGTTACTAGTTACTTTGTAGATTTTGATTATTATTACAAAACATACATTAACCACTTCAGCCTTATATACATTTTGACCATTTGAAAATAGCCGATCTACTAGCTCACAATGCGTCGCGATGCGACGCATTGTAAGCTTGTAGATCTGCTATTTTGTAAAGATTTTTATACATTTTATACATTTGAAGACTTGTGAAATGGAACATTCTGCATAGAGAGTACTTTGACTTTTGGTACTTTAAGTACATTTTGATACCAAAAAAAAAAAAAAAAAATCTAAATTTTTATCCCACGATTTTGTAACCCCTATTTTTTCACCCTGGTGCCAATGCCTAAGCGTGTGATCCTGGGAACTACCTTCCCTCTGCCAACCTAGGGAGGCCAGGGCCGAGCTCATGCCTCCTTCGATGCATGAGAGCCGTCTGACCTTCTTATCACCTGACAGGGGAGAGTTTCCCTGGTTGGACGTAGCACGTGGAAGGAACACGTTATTCCAACCAGTTCCCTTCCCCTCCATCAGGCGCCCCGGCTGGCCAGGGGGAGGCAGTATAGTGACCAGGATTACTGCATGTTTTTTTGTGAGGGTACCTACCCTACCCTAGGACATGGGTTCCCAAACTTTTCAGCCCGCGACCCCAAAATAAGGCGGAAATTGACTCGCGACCCCACCTAAACCTGGAGGTAATTTATGCACATAAACTTGCACGTTCGGTGTGCATTTGTAATGTGTTAAAATGGTAAAATGTACCATTTGTGATCATTTTAGATGGTATTTCATCCATTCTGTTGAATTTAAAGTAAAAAAAAAAAACAAAAAAAAACTTTTTTTTTTTTTTTTATGACCCAAAATAATTTCGCGACCCCACGTCAGTCTCCCGCGACCCCAAGTGGGGTCGCGACCCCTACTTTGGGAACCCCTGCCCTAGGAGACACGGGGAGAACATGCAAACTCCACACAGAAAGGCCCTTTCGTCAACCCCACCTAGAGTGTGGGCACTGATGACGCGGAGGAGAGAACACGCCCCCAGCGCCCACAGCGTTCCCTGCGGCACTCGAACCCAGGACCTTCTAGCTGTGAGGCGACAGCGCTACCGACTGCGCCACCGTGCCAATACTTTTGTACTTTTACTCAAGTACATTTAAAATTCCAGCCTTTTACTTGTAATGGAGTATTTCTACATTGCAGTATTGATACTTTTACTTAAGTAATAAAATGTAGTACTTTTTCCACCACTGCGCACGCACGCACGCACGCACGCACGCACGCACGCACGCACACACACACACACACACACACACACACACACACACACACACACACACACACACACACGTGAGCACACACCCATGTTAAACACAGTAATGACAGGTGAAGATTACATAAAGCCAATATAATATCCCACTGCAAGCCAGCAACACACCACAACAGACCACCCTCTGAGTGGGTGCGGTGGGGTGTAGGATGGGGCGGATGGGAGGGACCATGGATGGAGGTGAACACAAACGGACAGAGTTGCATAAATTGTATATATACCCTTTCTTTTTCATAATAAGAATGATAAAATGAGAGAGAAAGAGTGATGTGTGACGTGGGGCAATGTTCCTTACAGAGTAGGGGATCGAATGTTTCCTCGCAGTCAGAGCCAAGTTTCCAAGGAGGCTGATTTAGTATGTATTGGCAGCTGTGAATCAATGCTTTATGCTTGCTTATAAATTAGCCCCATGGTACCGCGCATGGCTCCTTACCCCTGCGTCCTAACAGGCAGGTGAAGGATGGGGCTAATTGCAATCCCTCAGCAGGCCCTGTGTCAGAGGCAGCCAGCACTGATAGCACCCCTCCTTTTTCACTGATAGCACCCCTCCTTTTTCCTACAGATAGCACCCCTCTTTTTTCCTACTGATAGCACCCCTCCTTTTTCCTACTCGACACTGATAGCACCCCTCCTTTTCACTGATAGCACCCCTCCTTTTTCCTACTCTACACTGATAGCACCCCTCCTTTTTCCTACTCTAGCATTTCACCTCACTGTTAACATTAACATCCATTATAATTAGGGCGGCTGTGGCTCAGGAGGTAGAGCAGGTCGTCCACGGTTCGAACCCCGGCTCCTCCTGTCCACATGTCGAAGTGTCCTTGGGCAAGACACTGAACCCTACATTGCCTCCAGTGATTCGGTCGGCGCTAGCCTGCCACCATTGCTGTGTGAATGTGGGAAAAGTGAGGACGCTGGCGCCGACTGTTCGCCGCTCCACCTTCCAATGTGCCCCTGCCCCCGTATGTATGAATGAATGAACCGTTGTAAAGCGCTTTGAGCACTTGGAAAAGCGCTATCACAATGCAATTCATTATTATAATGGGGAACTAATTTAATCAACACAATTTTGATTATGACTGTGGTTCAGAATGATTACTTTGGGTTGGGTGTGTGTCTAATTGCTTCAGAGGTCTTAATTTTCGTGTCCCAGACATGCGTGGCAGGCTGGCAACAGTCGGAGGAAGCTGTGAACTAGACAGGTTGGATGTAGTCAAGAGGCCGGATGATGGCGGGTCTTGCCACATCAGCAAACTCACCAGTCACCAGACAATGTTTGTGTGCATGCATGGGTGTTTGTGTGCATACACTGCACATGTATGGTCTGACCTTGTGATTGAACATGTATGCCATGGCCATGTATGCCACGGCCATGCCTCAGTAACTTACCTTGTGTTTCTGAGTGTTTCCCTCCCCTCCTATGTCCTCTGTTGGTGTGTGTGTGTGTGTGTGTGTGTGTGTGTGTGTGTGTGTGTGTGTGTGTGTGTGTGTGTGTGTGTGTGCGTGTGTGCGTGCATGCGTGCGCGTGTTCTTGTTCTTGTCATGCCAATCACTCACCTGCATCCTGCACACTTGCCTTCCATCAGCTCCTCAGCCTACACATCCGCCATCCATCAGCATCTCACCTGTCCTAAATATAAACTGCTTCACCCACTCATTGTCAGATTGTTGTTTCAGCTCTAGTTTTAACACCCCCAACCCCCATTACAGGCCCTGGTGAACAAGATCCTCTGTAATTTCCTCAACCGTCTTATTGATGATTCAGATTTTCTCTCGGACCGTTGAAGAATACAGGAGGACAGGAATAAGGCAGAGATTGATTGATTGATTGATTGATTGATTGATTGATTGATTGATTGATTGATTGATTGAATACTTAATTAACAGTTTGCCAAAAATACCTAATAATAGGTACAGTTACTGTATACAATGATGCTAAAAGGATAACACAAAAATTCAATTCATCAAGACATATAAAGACATACAATACTATACAAGAAATCATCAATACTAGGAGCAGTAAAAGTATATTTACAGAACAGTGTGGGGTCATTTATTTTGGCAAGCTAGAAGACTTGTCTAGGTCCAGTTGCAAATTGCAGTAGGTGCTTTTTAATGGCGGTTTTGAAGGAGGGCAGGGAGTCGCACTTTTTGATGGCGCATGGTATACGGCATTCCACATTTTGGTGGCATAATAGTAGTGTGGGGAATGAGATCAGTGAAGTGCATCTTCTCTCATAACCTGCTCCATCCCCTGCCTCTTCCTGGCCTAATCTTTGACCATGGACCCGAGTCACTTCTCAAGTAGGGAAGGCATTCTGTCAAGCCCTCTGAGCCTATAAGTGAGTCTTTGATGAATCTTTGGTAATGGTTTTTAATGTTTTTTTTCTCCCTCATATTCCACTTTGCATAGAGGAGCTGATATTCTGCAGGAGCAGCTGTCTCCGTACTAGTCTTGATATCAAATGGTATCGTGATCCCAGAGGATTGAAGCTAATCTCAAATGGTGGATTATGTAAAGGGACCCTTGGCCCAGGCTAATCCTTCTTTCCTGTCTCTGCCATACTGTTCTTTGATGGGAGCCTTAAGCATCATTTATTTATTTTCACCGTACGACCGGGAAGAGCCAGTTATTTTCAGTAGTATAAATTTCACTTTAGAGTGGAGTTGATATGGTGTCAGTCAGGTGAATGAATGTTGCTACCAGATTGCTACTGCGAGAAACTGAAATAATTGTGGACAATTTCATTATCTGATGCAAGAGTCTACGTGACAAATCGCTGCCTTGTATAGGCAGTCTTTATATCCATTATATCCGTTATGGGTCCTAAATCTTGGGAGTTTGCCACATTATGTCTGACCATGAAACCATTCATGCTTACCCATGTCATAGCCTCTCATGCATGCTGGCTCATGTTTGCTAGCTAATGAGAGATTTCTGTGTGTGTGTGTGTGTGTGTGTGTGTGTGTGTGTGTGTGTGTGTGTGTGTGTGTGTGTGTGTGTGTGTGTGTGTGTGTGTGTGTGTGTGCGTGCGTGCGTGCGTGCATGCGTGCGTGCGTGCGTGCGTGTGTGTGTAAATGATGGTTAGTCTGAATGAACGTTCATGCCTTTCTATGTATTTCACAAAATTGTCTGTATGTCCAACATGTGTGCATTTAGGATTAGGGTGATAGTGTGTGCAAGTGAGAGTGAGAGAGAGATGAACGAGAGCGAGAGCTAGAGAGAGTGAGGCTATTCCAAGGAGAGTACTGTTTATTGAATACATCTGATGACTTGTGTGTGTGTGTGTGTGTGTGCGTGTGTGCGTGTTGAGTTTATTGTGGAGGGATTTCAAGTTTAATCGCCTGGCTGAGTCTGATAATGAGATAATCGGACAGAGTCCGCTCCCTCCCCTTCCTTTCTCCTCTCTTTCCTGGCGTTCGACCCCAAGTCTTTGGCTGAACATTCTCATACCAGCCTCACGATTGGCTCCCTGCAGCAGAAGTTCTGATTGGCTGGTGAGACTGATAAGTGAACCGTTTTAAAGCTTGCATGACACACACACACGCACGCACGCACGCACACACACACACACACACACACACACACACACACACACACACACACAGGGACATGCTGAGAACAAGCCTTATGAGAGATATCTGAGGAAATGCCATTTTGTCAGAACGAGTGTGTGAGTGAAACAGGGGAAATGAAAGGGAGATTAAATTCTCTCTCACTATGCCTACGGTACTTCAGAACTCCGATCTCATATGTTCTCCCTCTCTGCTTCTCCCCCTCACACTGATTTTCATATTCTGAATATAGAATTGTCTCTTTACTTTCAGGGTTGCTCTCTTCCTCCCCAACTCTGTGTCGTGTGCGCGCGTGTGTGTGTGTGTGTGTGTGACTGTGCGTGTGCGCGCGCGCGCGTGTGTGTGTGTGTGTAAAACCCTTCCCTGTTGCTGGTAAGCCGTTGGCCTTTCCCCTCTTCTCCAGTTAACTGATGTCTGTGGGCGGTTAACACTGCTTCACTGATCCACAACTCATGGAATAATACTACTCATCTCGCTGTCTCTCTCTCTGTCTGTTTCTGTCTTTCTTTCTCTTTTCCCTCTATGTTTACTTCTTTGTGTTCCTCTTTCCAGTTCTTCTCTCTGTATGTAGGCCTATACTGTGCATTTATCTCATTCATTCACTCTATCTCCAAGAGGTTTCCCCTCTTTCTCTCTGCTTCCCTGTGTGTGTGTGTGTACTGTATCTGTCTCTACCCCACAGAACATGTGTCCAGACTAGGAACCACTGCAGCACTGCGTATGCACACGCAGATGTCCACACTGATGGCTTTATTGTGCCACTAGTTCACCTCATCTCCCCTTCTTTGGATGGTTTCACCCAGCAGTACTCAGCAGACGTTCACACCGCTTTCCTTCACAGACTTTTTTCTAAACTAATTTTCATTTACGAGCCGTGGCCCTGTGCCAGGATTTATTGGATTTATATGCCTCGCTCTGGCTCCATTTGTCATTTTGCTGCTCAATGCAGTATTTACGGAAACTTACAGTATGGCAGCAGTGTGTGTGTGTGTGCGTGCGCAATGTAGAAGTACTCTGTTAAGTAAAAAAGGTATTCAAAATGTTACTTGAGATTAAAGTACAAAAGTATTGGCATCAAAATATACTTAATGTACCAAAAGTAAAAGTACTAAAATGTTAAAATAGGGCTAAAGTGGTTAATGTATGTTTTATAATGTAATAATTCATATCTGCAAAGTAACTAGTAACTAATGTTTTCAAATCATTGTAGTGAAAGTACAATATTTGCCTCTGAGATGTAATGGAGTATAAGTAAAAGTACTGATAATTGGAAATACTCCAGTAAAGTAAACGTACCTCAACATTTGACTTAAGTGCAGTACTTGAGTCCATGTACTTAGTTACTTTACACCACTGCTGGTTTCCCCAGAGCAGTGAAGACCACAGGGTACATTCATGTCTACATCCCATCATGCAGCGGGCCTGCGGGTTCATGCCAAGGATTTAGTTTCCTCAGCAAATCCTGCAAAACACACACAAGAACCAGAGAGCTATAATACTCTGCCTAGCAGACCGCAAACTGCAGCCTGGAGATCATTTGCTTGATTCCAATTGGCTCTATGCACAGCAGCCATATTGGAAATGAATTGGGCCTCTTCCTTACTTCCTTCACAGGTGTTACCAATGATACTAATTAAGGCTCTGTTCCATTTAGTGTGGCATAGTGGTTGGCTTATTTTCAAGGACCCACATAACTCTAGAGAGTGTATAAATGGAACCAAATGGACCCTTACGGGTCCATTTGGTTCCATTTGTACACTCTCAGAGTTACACACCCACCATAAGAGGCCATTTGGGAACCAAAATGGAGTGTTTCTAGTGAGCCAACATGCACAATATCAGCACCCTGGCCAGAATGGAACAGAGCCTTCATTAGTATCATTGGTAACACCTGTGAAGGAAGTAAGAAGAAGCCCAATTTCTTTCCAATATGGCTGCTGTGCATAGAGCCTATCCTACTGAAAGAGAGGAGATGGGGGGGGGGGGGAATGGAGGAGGAGAGGGCAGAGAGAAAAGACAGAAAGCTTGACAGAAAGGAGAGGAGAGAAGGGGGCAAATAATGATGATCTCCTTAGCCGAAGCCCCCCGTCCTTCTCATCACTCCTGACAGGAGACTCAAGACGTTTATACCCCTCTGTCAGATCTGTGTAGCCGGGGTTCATAAGGTCTGCTGTACCCGCCGCCATGTGAGGATGAAACCGTCTTCTTAGAGAGGGAGGGAGCTGTCAGTCACCGAGATCTTTGTACATGCAATGCATGGCAACACAGATTTCACCTACATATCAAGTGAGATCTGTGGAAGGGCTGGCAGGGGATATCACTTCACAGAATAAAATGTGGATAATTTATGGTGAGTGTGATGGCTGACTCAGCAGCCACACACATTGAGACTATAATGTATGGTTACTCTTCCTTTTGGTTTATATATTTAGTGTGTTTATTTTCAGTTGTACATTATTAACCAGTTGAAATAACCTAATTGTCTGTGGGAAGCTGCTGACAGAGATGGACATGATGCAATGGCCGAATGAATGGGAATCAGCTGCTCCTGATCTGAAGCTAATGTGGACAATTGGACTGCACCACAGTCTCTATGCACTATGGGGAGGGGCAAGCGTTATTAGAGTGTGTTTAAGTGGCAGTCTGTGTCTTTTCCCCCTTTGTGTTCACAGTGGTCTGACCCATCCCTATACATGTCCACCTCACGTATCATGCTTTTAGTAGTTTTCGGGTCCATTGTGTTGTACAGTACAGTTTCTGTTGAGTTATTTTGTTTGCTTTCATTTATTTTGAGCACATTTATTCTTCTATCTGCTAAATCATTTATTTGCAACAAAGAAAAAGAAAGAAACAAAGAGAACAATATTTTAAAACCAAAGTGTCCCTGTGTCTCTCCTTCCGACCAACTTGGTCCCTGACAGTGAGGGTAAATCTTTACACCCTCAGAGTTAAAGGGATGTTTGAAAGTGGAAAATATCCCCTTTTAAATTAAAACTCAGGGTTTTATTGTGTACTGTTGTATGTCACCTCAGTGGAGAGGGCGGTCGTCACTGCACTACAGCAACTATACCACAAGTTCAGTAGGGAGCTGAATAGTGTGTTCCTCCACATGTTGTGTCCTCCTGGTGAAACTCCTCACTGCAAAGAAAAACAAGCAGTGACTCATACTATGTATCAGAGCAGACAGTTGTTCGTCTATACAGTCTACACTCTACACCCTCTCTAACCAACTAACAAGTACAGCTCAGCAGCAACAAGGGACCAGTGGGAATTGGCACAATAACTAAATTGGGACAAAATGGGGTAAAAGATACAAAAATATATGTAACTTTCCAGAGGGATTCAGCACCGTTATCCTCATTACCTGACAAAGACATGTGGTGACGTGTGTGTGTGTGTGTGTGTGTGTGTGTGTGCGTGTGCGTGTGCGTGTGCGTGTGCGTGTGTGTGTGTGTATATATATATTTATTTTTTAATCATATTTATATCTTTTTAGACAGTGATATGTGCAAATACTTCATCTTTTTTTCTTTCACTGTTGTATACACTTGCCTTTAATGTTTTACCCCAAAAGACCATTTTATGGAATGAACTGTACTATGCCAGCCAAGTCAGTGATTATCTTTTGACTCATAATTAAATGAAATAAAGAGGAAACTAAAGCAGTAATATTCATGTGTGGGACATGTGCGCATAAATGTTGGAGCTGCACTGTGATACTTTATCCATTCGAAACCAAACGGTACCCCTAAGGGTCCACTTGGCTACATTTGTTCGGTATGCTTTCACAGTTAAATGAACACTCCGTATTTCACTGTGTAGATAGGCTGAGGGCGGGACTGCATTGGGAGTTGAGTTATGTGCAGTTAATGTGAATCCAGCCATTGAGAGAGAGAGAGAGAGAGAGAGAGGGGGGGGGGGGGGGGGGGGGGTAGATAGAGCAACAGAGAGGGGGGGATAGAGATAGAGAGTATCTGTAGGAGTATAATTAACTCTGTGGTCTGCCTCTCTGCAGACCTGCGGCACAATGCTTCGAACTGCTGAATCAGTACACAGAGACAGAGCAGAGGAGGGTATAGGAGGAGTGAGGAGAGGGATGCAGTGGGTGTGTGTGTGTGTGCTAGTGAGAGAGTGAGAGTTAGGAATGGGGCAAGCCAAGTAGAGAGGGAGGGAGGAAGAGAGAGGGAGGGAGGGAGAGAGAGAGAGAGAGAGAAAAGTATAGCATGAAGGGGTGGGGTGGGGATAATCCTGCAGCTAGAACCTTATGAATGAGGCTCTGGGAGAGGGAATGCTGGGGGTGTCCCTCACGATAAATGAATGAATGAATGAATGTTGATAGAAATACATTTTTAGTACCCTGTACCTTGTATTTTTAATACAGGGTAATGGGAGCTCAAACAGATAATTAAACTGCTGCAGCACTTAGTGGTGCCAGTGAGTATATACACAGTATATGCACTTTCTAGTAGGCCTATGTCTTACGTACTATAGTATGCACTAGAATCTAGTGCATACTATAGTGATTAGATTGACTATACCACATCAAACTGATAAGGATAAGGTAGACCGCCTGCCTGGCTGGCTGCATAATAGTTGACTTTTCAATGAGTGTTGAACATCTGCAGATCTTTGAAGGACAGGAGTGCAATGGCTAAGTCACCCAACATCAAGAGAACAGTGACATCTAGAGGCAATGCAATGTATGTGAACGCTATAATGAAGTTTACTGCAGAACTACTGGTGTGAAGCAGTGATCCCCCCAGCCATCAGCCCCCGACCTCCGGAATAGCAGCAAAACGCAAAGGGCAAGTCTCTCTCCATTACTGAAGCCAGCTCTGAATATGGTAACCGGACACATTTTATCATTTATGTATGAATACCCTCTGTAGGTCAATGTCCATTTTGTTTGTAAATAATTGATTGCGTTTAATAGGGGGTTTCCCCACCCAACTTAGTAGCTATACAGTAACGGTATCTGTTACGGCATGGCCAGAAGAAGGTCATATATGATGGGTCAGCAGGTTGAACTGTGGGGTCGCTGACCCAGTGTAAAAAGACCTTAGTCACCGTTGAGGCCTGGTCTCTTTCTCTTGTCACCGCGCTGGGAGGCAGAGGCAGTGTCACATGTATAATGCATCACTGTGGGTGTCGGGTAAGCAGCAGACAGATGGAGAACAATGGAACTAAAGGCTACTGGTGAGGGGGCAGACATAGCTACATAGAGGCAGACAGATAAGTGTCTAGCTTGAGGTATGTTGTGTGCTGGAGGTGCATAATATAGGCCTATCTGAAAAAATCTGTTAAATAAAAATTCTAATTATTAGATTTTTTACCTCAGGAATTTTGTTACTTTTCTTTTGTTTTTCAAAACAAACACTTCAGTTTTAATTCTTGAACATATTTCACGAGACGTTGAGACTCTAAAGCATTTACCACTTTGTCATGTTGCCTTTCCTTTCTAGACGTTTAGGGACTGAACACACCAAGTGGTGAAGCATTTGAGGTGTCATTTTGTCCCGTTCTTCTCGCAAATTAAGTTGACAATTCAAGTTCATGAGTAAAGGCCACCCTCTACTCCCAGACACTGCCATCTGGTTCAGTGGTACATGCTTTTATAATTACCATGCCCGCTTAATGACCCAAGCAGCTGGCCACCTTCAGAAGTACAACCAGGTCACCTACTGGGGGGGTACTCGACCATGAGTTGTTGTACCGTCACATATTCCCTTGCATGAAACATCTGTGGAGCCCCTTCACACCCCGTTATCGCCCGAACAATAGCTGTACAAGTTCCATATAAAATTCCCACCCACCATCAAAAGTCTTCCCACACCTGAATTCAGCTACACCTTATCCCTCCCATCATCCTAATCCAACCGACCCCTCATTGATCAACACCCTCCTGGACAAAGAGAAACTCCTGGTTCATGTTTGGCCCCTTCAACCACCCCCCTTCTTCTGTACACCTGTTTGCAATCACTTTTATTTTACCTCATTATTAGCTAAATAGGCTCTATGCACAGCAGCCATATAGGGAATGAATTGGGCCCCTGCCTTACTTCCTTTTACAGGTGTTACCAATAATACTAATTAAGGCTCTGTTCCATTTAGTGTGGTATAGTGGTTGTCTTATTTTCAAGGACCCCCATAACTCTGAGAGTGTACAAATGGAACAAAATGGACCCTCTCAGAGTTACACACCCACCATAAGGGGCCATTTGGGAACCAAAATGGAGTGTTTCTAGTGAGCCAACATGCACGATATCAGCACCCGGACCAGAATGGAACAGAGCCTTCATTAATATCATTGATTGATAACACCTGTGAAGGAAGTAAGAAGAGGCCCAATTTCTTTCCAATATGGCTGCTATGCATAGAGCCTATTCCTAGTTTCGCGTAGCCAGAGGACCGGAGATCTTCGCATACTGATAGTCTAGGGAAATCTAAATTCAATGTAGTGGCTAGGACGGCGGTGGGAACGGCCCCTAACAAGCCTACACCGGGTGCATTTCGCCTTTCCGACATGTCGCCTTTCCGACGTTAACGTTACGAACCCTATACCTAACCCTAACCGCACGCGGAAGCCACTAGTCGGAGTGGCGAGATGTCGAAATGGAAGGAACCCCCCGCCTACACCTAGTGCTATGGAAACAAATATCCCCGTCCCAGTATGAAGGATCAACCTAAAGTCTTTGCATTGGTTCTGCAATTCAGTTATTTTTTTTTAAATCTCTGAATTGTTTCAATTCAGTTTAAGGCCCTACAGTGAATTTAGATGTCCCCAGAAGTATTCTTCTTTTTTTAATGGGTTGAAGTCAGAATGGAAGTATATTTACAAATGAAATGAAGTTGATGAGACAAAACATGAAATAGCTTGTGTTCATACTGTCTGTAATGAAATATAAGTCAATTAGTAAATGTAGAAATCACTGCTTTCTTTATTTTCCAACTTTTTCCGAGTTGGGTTTGTATGCAGATATTTATGGGTAACCTATCTATACACTTGGGCCTCTATTAATGTATAACAGCAGGGACATTTTATCACTTTTCAATTACCACAGAGAAGCGCCAGCAAGGGAACAGTAGCTTCTAGGGTTTGTGGCTCTGTCTGTAACTCAGTGCACAATTGGGACAGCTTGGCTCGGGTTAGCTTTTAGCAAGAAGTTAATGACTATAGCTTGAATAAGAAGAAAAGATGACTGCTGCCGTGCTCTCCAAGAAGAGGAGAGCTTTGCTATCAGACAGATAAGGTTCACAGCTTTTGTTTGTTTTCATTTGATTCAAACAGAGATTTCAAGGACTGCAGTAAGCCAATGCAGTAAGTCAATAAATGAATGTGTCACACAGTGAATTTGATTCAATGCTTAATACAGAAATACATACTGTAGATCTTACCTATACCAAAATATATTACCATTTCTTTATCTTACAAAACTACACATCAAAATAGAGACCAACTTTCCATGGTTAAATAAATAAGAAGCACACCCACAATGTTAAGGCATAATGCCCCTACAACACACAACACTCACTGAAGCCGTTACAATGTAAAGCCATGATTTATGTAGAGTCTACATCAATATTGGCTTTTCAAATGTGCAGTTAAGCTTTATGATGACAAGATCAATCTCCAACTTTAAGCATCCATATGTACCTGGTCAGTCAGTGGTCAGTAAGGTTTCAGCCAGTCGTTATGTATGAGAGAGATACGCAGCCCAGAGGACCTGTACTCCCATGGGAGATTCTGCATGGACATCCAGGTATAGCAAACTATTCGCAAACGCAAAGAACAGACTTGTGTTCTAGGACAGTGGTTCTCAACCTTTTCAGGCCGCGAGCCTCGGGGCTAAAGCACCCAGGGGAAATGACGAGCACCCATCACAAACTCATCACAAAAAAGGAAAAGAAAAAAAACTCCGATATCTTCACTTCATGGAGTACATTTTCTGTACCAAATTAACCGCATTAAAGGTTCTATGACATTCATTTTCACTTTTATTTATTTTTTCTGTTTTTTTGGGGGTTTTATGACCTCAATTACACCCAAAAAAACTGAACTTTGAACATTCAGTGGATTTTCTGTGGTCTGGGGTTTTCTGAATAATTAGGCTGAAAAGTAATCTGAGATTGGCCCTTGGATAGTGAAGTCACAGGCCATTAATCCCGCCCCTCCCCTATCCTTTCCTTTGGGGGGGGCGGAGCAGAGGTGAGGATTGACAGGCAAAATCCACAGCGACACCCGCAGGCAAAGATTTATTTTTTCATTGCAGTTGAAAAGGCTTTAAATGTGAGAGAAAAACACCTGCAATGGATAACTGGAGTGGAATTTTCAGTTAAAAAATTTTATACACGTTTGAAGGACCATGACAAAGACTTTTAATGTGTTGTAAAACTGAATGTCATGAAACCTTTAAAGTAAAAAATAAAATAAAAAAAGGTAACAAACCCGGAAAATAACCGTACATTTTCGCACGGACTGGCCACGCATGCACGCACGTAGCGCACCCAAAAGCGCGGACATTAATCGGCACCCCTGCCCCTTTGGGGTCCCGACCCACTGGGTGAGAACCACTGTTCTAGGAAACTAGCAAGTTAACTTGGGAGTATGTATTATATTTCTTATCATATGAATCAGTAGTCATGCATTATTGATAAATGCATGGGCCAGTGCCATTTTTGAAAGATTATACTTTAGGCAGGATTTGCTTCATTTTGACAGTGGAGTGTGTAGAGAGCATGGTCGATAACTACCATTGAGAACACCAAGGTCATGTCCTCATCTGTATTTTTTTCTGGGGATTCGACTGTCCTGAGGTGCAGTTCCTATTTAGAAATCCTGGTTGTCGTAGCCCTGGTGTAGAGACACAGCAAAACTGAGGGCAGAGAGAGGAGACATACAAGGCATGTTGTTGGGAGTCACATTCAGTCTCGGGTCCTTGTGACTCATCCAGTCAGTGCACTAACTGGCTGTGCCTCCAGGCAAACCCTTATCTGGAGGAATGTTTATACATAATGTATGTTTCTTTACAAAGATAGAGCCATGTTAGTGTGTGTGAGTGTCTGTCTGTCGTAGAGAGATATAACATCATTTATGCAATAAATTATCTATTATTATAATCATTCTCTATGCTATGCAATCATTATTTATTTGTGATCATCTGTGCTAATTCTTGCTGCGAACTTGACCAGCAGAGCAATTTCTTTCTGCATTGTTGCTGTTGTTTATATATACCCACATGTATTACACTGCCATTACTGTTATTATGCCTGTATATTTTCATACTGCACTGCCACTTTGCACTTATATTATGCATTTATTTTAGACTGTGTATTGTTATCCTGTCCTGCATATAATATATTAGTTAGAAATGCACCGATTTGTCTGATCGCTTTGCTAGCAGCCGGCTGACGAGGCAATCGACTTCATCCCATGTGTCCATAGAGTCTCCCGTACTGCCATTGTCAGTTTCCATCACCCATGTCCGTTCACCAAGAGCTGTGGCTCACAGAGGGTGTCTAGTGCTAGTTGACTGTCTTTCCCTTGTAGGAAGCCCCAGGAACTGAGCAGAGCAGATCGCTGTGGAGGAGGAGTGGCAAAGTAGTCCTTCTGTTTCTGGGAGTATGTCCGGGCTGGGGGAACGATGTTTCTGTAGGCCCAGTCCTACAGAAACAAATGATGCAGTAGTTTAAGTTACATGTAGATTCTGACCAATAACTTAACAGTCAGGTACTCCTAATAATCTAACTGAGGTTGTACACTGCTTATGTGTAGTAGTAACCAATGGAACAATAACAATCACAGTTTTCCAACGTCTCATAATTTGTTGCATTATTTATGACAACACCTCGTTTCATATTCGTCGACCCAATATTTGACAATATAATCCATAAACCATGGTAGCTATGCAGGCCCGTCAGCCCAGGGCCCTTGGAATCTTCTAAACCCTTTTCACCCAGTACTACCTGTACCTGCCAACGGAGATTAAAGTCCTCTAGCAGCTGTATCCTGGCTTCTCTGGAAGGCACACAGTCAGGAGGAGCAGGCTGTACTAGTTCAGAGCCCGACGCCACACCTCCAAACACCAGCAGAGATCTGATGGCAAACCAGCCCCCAAATGTAGGATGCACACACACTCCAAACATCTTCTGTGGAAGGGAAACAAAGACATTGAGTGAAGATACAAATTCATACAAATGCGAGGAGAATAGAAAACAAAAACATGAACCCACAAATTACATAGTAAACACTGAGTCTATGTAGAATATGATGTGATGTGATTCCAAAATTGATAAATGTTGATGCATACAAATGTGAATACAAACATGTAGATTATAAACTGTTGAATTGTAATGGCTGGAACGAAGAGATGTTTCTCCACCTTTTCTCCCTTTTTGTTTTGTGTTTGTTTATTCTTTCATGACATACATCTTATATCGATGCAAAGTCTTTGAGGTTACTGATACAAATCTGTATAAGGTATTCTCTGAATGGAATATAACCTCATAGCATATTGTAATGTTTTATGTGTTTTGCTATTTTTACTGTTTTCATTTTTGTTTTGTTTTCATATTTAGAAAGAAATAACACATCAAATGTTGGTTTCAAATGCAACACAATGTTTAAATTGGAACTTTTCATGAAACTGAAGAAGCCAATAAAAGTACAAATAAAATTATACACAGAAAATAATAGGCAGCCTTGTAGCACCTGTATGATTCCAAGTAAATACAAAAATATCCATCCATCCATCCATCCAACCACAGTACAGTACAGTACACTACAGGAGAAACTCTGCATGGGGCATCTCGCTGAGCAGCTCTTCTCACCTTCTTGCCCCATGGGTGGTCAGTCACATCAGTCTGTTGGTAGTAGAAGGCAGCTCCGGACACGTGGGCAGCAGTCTGGGCCAAGAACTTAGGTTTCCTACTGGGCAGCATCTCGTAGTCATAACTCACATCCACCTTCTGATCTGGAAAACACTACAAATGAGGAAAAAGTTAAACACATTACTCACTAGGTCAAAGCACGCACGTACGTGAACATGCACGCGCGGGTAACCGGAACGCTCGCCCCAAAACACACTCGCCCCCATTTCTTTCCGCGGACTGCTCGCCCCCAGTGGTTTTTGTATTTGTTTTACTGAGGTTAAGGTTAGGAATAAGTTTAGGGCTAGCCACAGTTGTACTGAGGTTAAGTTTAGGAATAAGGTTAGGCTTTGGCATAGCTTTACTGAGGTTAAGTTTAGGAATAAGGTTAGGCTTTGGCATAGCTTTACTGAGGTTAAGTTTAGGAATAAGGTTAGTGTAGGTAATTAGAGGTCCTCCATTATCATCACTTCAGGTGTGTTGGTATAAGAACGTACGTCCAGTCGTGAAAGTTACATCATACAAAGGTTTATTATAGAAAAGTTCACAGTCTCAGAAGACAAGCAGCAAGCACAAGCAGCTCTTATGTGGTCCGAATTCTCTCTCTCCTCTCCTCTGCGTGGCCCTTATATATCGTTTTAGGGGCTCTCAGAATCTATGTCCCCCTCCTTCCTGACTCGGGGCACCTCCCTGTCTCCCCATTCTCTGAGGGGTCATGCGTCACCCTCTTTCGCAACATGTTCTTTCCATAATTCTAAAGAGGACACAAACATGTTTATCTGATATTTCTGGCCAAGTTACTCTGACACGAGATTCACCTTTGTACACACTCTCCATGTCTCCTAATGGTGACTCTTACCCCAGATTTATCTGTTCGCTGGCTGACTCTCTTCCTTCTCCTCAATTGTGCAATACTCTCCTCTCTCTCTGTCTGCCTCACACATCTGTGGTCCTCCCTAACAGAACATCCAGATGTTTCTCTGTCTCTACTGTTTCTACCATTACAGCCGGGGAAGCATCTGCGCTGTTTTAACCCTTACTTGCTCCTACATTGGGTTTAGGCATAGTTTTGCTGAGGTTAAGTTTAGGAATAAGGTTAGGTTTAGGCATAGCTTTACTGAAGTTAGGTTTAGGAATAAGGTTAGGTTTAGGCATAGTTTTACTGAGGTTAGGTTTAGGAATAAGGTTAGGTTTAGGCATAGCTTTACTGAAGTTAGGTTTAGGAATAAGGTTAGGTTTAGGCATAGTTTTACTGAGGTTAGGTTTAGGAATACCTGGTGGCGACCGTTCCCGAGGTCGCCGTATTATCCCCGGGGTGAGCGTGTTTTGGGGTGAGCGTTCTCACACACACATTACCTGCAACACAGCAGCATTGATGTAGTGTTTGACACATTGGTCTATGGGGTCAGACACGCCCTGGCAACCAATGCTTTCCATGAAGGGCAGGAAGGCTTGTTCAAACATGTCGGGGGTGCTGAGCACCACCACAGCAAGAGTGTCATCTGAGTAAGGAAGACGGAGAGGTGGTGACAGGACTGTGTTGTACCAGCCTATCTGTGGAGAACAGACACAAATAAAGTGAGATGCAGCCATGCAGGATCACTGGAATGGCTCAATTAATTTGTTTTATACACTACTAGACTAGTGCATAGGTAGTGGGTAGCCTTGGACCAAGACTGTTATATTTTTTTGTATCTCCGTCAGTCTTGGACAACACCTCCCAATTCAAAATAACAAGAGCTTAACCCTAAAGCAGGGGTAGGCAACCTTAGAGATCACTGGCACAATGGCATAAGTGTGAGTTTTTTTTTCTTTTTCTTTTAAATTAAGTTCCTTCACATCTACAGGTGTATACAAATTACATCCTGCACATAATTCTACATTCATTCAAACTCTGAACTCTAAGTCTAATCATCATTACACCCTCATGTGAAAGAAAATATTTCTAAAGAAGAAGGAAAAAAAAGCTTATGTATTATTTATTATACATAACAATCCAAATCAGTTGGCGATATAACATTTTAATGTGTGTATACTTAAACTTAATGTTGACATGGCTCACTGACTATCAAGACAATGAAAACATTGGTTAATGTCAACCTCTGCCCTAAAGCAACGGATGTTGCACTATAAGTACATTTACTCAAGTAAAGTACTGTACTGAATTCCCGACTTTTACTTGTAAGTTACAAGTATCGATATAGAAATACTCTGTTACAAGTTGTAACAGAGTATTTCTATATCGATACTTTTACTTAGGTAAAACATTTGAGTACTTTTCCCACCACTGCATGGACTAATGGGGGAGTGGTCCAAGGCTGAGGCACACGTGTCAGAATCGATCAAAACAATGTCAGTCTCATGGTCTATAACTAGTCTAAGACTAGAGCATGATGCGTTCTGCATCTTCTCGCTATCGATCAAGCATCAGATGTAGTTCAAAGTGTTACAACCATACCTTAAGAGGATACGCTTCAAATCCAAGCTTTGATAGAGAGTCTTTTAGCAACCCCGTCCTACTTTCCACACTGTCGGTGGACGACGCCATTGTTGAACGTCAACCACAACACAGTGTTGGATTGTGGGAAATGGTGTCTTGTACTACGGCGTCGATCGGCGCATGCATTTTATTCAGTAATTTCCATTTCTAACCCACTGCGTTACTTATAACTGAGGATACAGTCATATCTAAGACTTATTGTGTAAATTGAAGATAACACAGGCAAGCATCTACAGTTTGAGTTTGAGAACTAGACAGCTGACCACTAGCTCTGGTCCAGAGCGTTCTCTCTAACGTTCTGCCAGGCGCTCTGCTATTCTCATAGACTGAACACTCCACTGCCGTGCGAGGTCTCCAACTCCAGTAAAAATAAACAAAACTATCTCGCTATTCACTGAAACAAAGGAAGTTTTGTGTTGTTGAAAGACTATTCTCCGTGGTGGGAAACGTTTCAGGACCCCACCTTCTCTGTATAATCCGCTTTTTGGGGCAGAGAACAAAATATGTCCGCCAGACAGGAAATTATTTGATTTACTCCACTGCGCTCTCTACCGATCTGGTCATTGGTAATTTATATTGACCAGATCTGTAGAGGGCGCAGTGGAGCAAATACAAATAATGACGATCTGGACTTGTGTGATTGATTGAATGAATACTTTATTCAGAAGGTTGCAGAGAAAAAGCACATGGAAGTACTGTTTACAATATAAGGTTAACTAAAATGGATCGCTCATAAAAGCCGCAATGGCTTGTTTCAAATGAGATCCCCACGTACTCAAATTCATGGAGAAAAGGTTAGGTCCTACCGAGATTTGAACTCGGATCGCAGGATTCAGAGTCCTGAGTGCTAACCATTACACCATAGAACCTTATGTCCCGCTCTATCTGACCACCACAACATCAACTACATTACCCAGACTCCCAGCACCGGCGTCTGACGTACTTACGTTGTTACGTGCTCCTGGATTTAAAAGCAGATCGCAGCACGGTCGGTGAGTATGTTATTATTATTACTTACCCTGGCTTTATCCATGTATTTATGAAATACAAACATTTACTACATTAGCACCCGAGTCACCATTCCACGTATACGACGTATTATCGTATTATACAACGTCTGCCTAGGCTCTGCTAGACTAAGTGCAGAGCAGTTTGCAGATTATTAAAGAAACAGAGCAAGTTGGCACATTTTACCATTAGCTATTTTAAAATCAGTGTGTGTTTTGCAAGTACAGATCTTAGGTTACGTAGAAGCGTATCTATGACCCCAGAAGGGGAGAAGGACCACACATAGGACCAGTACCACAATGGAAACAAGCCCTTTTTGTGTTATCCTTTTAGCATCGTTGTATAATAGGCTCTATTCACAGCAGCCATATTATGAAGACATTCACAGGTGTTACCAATGATACTAATGAAGACTCTGTTCCATTCTGGTCAAACAGAGTCAGGGTGGGGTGCTGATATTGTGCATGTTGGCTCACTGGAAACACTCTGTTACACTACATCAGTGGGTCTACAGTTGGGGTCCAGGGACCCTCATGGGCTTCCAAATGGCCCCTTACAGGTGTGTAACTCTGTACACTCTCAGAGTTATGGTGGTCGTGGGAACCACTGTGCTACACTAAATGGAACAGAGCCTTCATTAGTATCATTGGTAACACCTGTGAAGGAAGTGATAATATGGCTGCTGTGCATAGAGCCTATTGTACCACTATACTACTATTTTCAAACTGTTAATCAAGTATTCATTAATAAACAACAAAAAGGGGGATTCGGGGAAAAGTTATATATGATAATATTATAACATAAAACACTTGTGTGGTTGTTGTGACGTAGTTTTATTCTTTGAGACACACATCCGGGTTTTTGACCAATAAGCACCTTTGTTTGACCCGACGCTGGGAGTCAGCTTCTCCGGGTCAAACAAAGGCATCACGTGACATTGATCCCCTTTCCCCTTCCCCTATTCGCTTGTTCAAGGACATGACGTATGTGCAGGCAGAAGAATAGTGGTTTAGGACCGACATAAATATATAATATCTCGGGCAGTACATAGACATCTTTGGAGGCTTGGAGCGGTCCCCTGGGAACCACAAGGTTCTCTGTGGGTTTGATCCTCCTGGCAAAGCGTCACGTGTCCCTGACTCCTCACTTTTAGAACCGCTGTTCAGTGACCACTGCACTGCTCCTCATAGGATGGGACCGTTAGATCCATGCAGAGGACTAATTTCCACTTCTTACATTCTGCTGATAAGTCATAATATAGCAGTAGGCTTGTTAAAATTTAATCTGTCCAGTAGTGTCAAAGATCTCAACTGGTTTGTTTCTTCACCTGGCGCCCGCAAAACTCCTCTCGAGTTACTGTATCAGTTTTCCAATGATTCCTAATGCAAGGTCGATGCTAGAGGCAGCACAGATACATGACGCTGTCAAAATACAGAGCATGGAAAAGGTAAAAAATTAACAAATCACTTTGCTCTACATGTTCTGTCTTTTTTTATTCAGCTCTAGAATGAACTGGGACACTCAGCTGAGCTCTTTCCTGTCATCAACAGATGGTAGTGTGGCCAAAATGAAGGTGAGTTTGAATTGGAATACTGAATCATTTTTCATTTATGTTTTGTGCATTAGCAGATGCTAATTGCACAGGAAATCATCATTGTCAGAAGGAAAGTATGCTGGAAAAACTATTTTTGGACTACACATTCCCATCCCCCCAAGATGTCACTTGACCAAGCGGCAGTATTTGTCAGGGGACAATTGACACCTTGGAGTGAGTGATGCCTCGGACATATTGCGGACCATGGTGATTCAACATTAAAGGAGGAGTTCACCCAAAAAATACTTATTTTCTATCAATTACACACCCCATGAAGCCTTGATTTCATGGATTTATTTTAGTTTTTGTGGCATTCCTAAGACAATAATTTGATGACCGTGTGTATTTCCGGTAGGAGACACAAATAATCTATTTTGTGTCTCGTACCGGATACATTAGCCGGTAGGAGACGGGAATCAAATTATTAGCTTAGGAATGCGACAAAAACAAAAAAGAATCCATGGATTCAAGTCTTCATAGGGTGTGCAATTTATAGAAAATAAGTCATTTTTTGGGTGAACTCCTCCTTTAAAAACGCCATTACAAGCATTGAAAACACGTTAAAAAAACGTTTACACAAGGCATGCATACATGCTGTCAGAACAGAAGCAGGCTAGAGCCAGAAGAGAGGTATGCTGTTAGCCTGGCATGGCCAGACTAATATCACTGTGTAGATATTAGTCTGGAATCTCTATGTGGAACCTGCATTTCCGAGGGGCAAATTCAAAAAATGCCTCTGGTGATAAACCCGCCCCACATTTGCATACTGGGCCCTGATTTTTCCCTCACAACTTTGGAGGGAGAGAAATACAATCTCTATTGAGAGGGGCCAGACCTAATCTGCCAAGTAAAGGGCAAATAGTTTTTGCAATGGCAGATTGGTCTGGAACCAGGCTAGTATGCTGTGACTGTAAGCAGTCATCACACTGATCTCCCAGTAGATGGCACTATAACACCGCTAAACCTCAACAAGGAAAAGTTAGTGTTGTCTCAGAACTCTTGCATTGAAATGGCCTTTTGACAAGAAGCCAAAGATTAGAAATCCCCAGACTTTCAGCTGTGTTTTTATTAAATCTTCTATCTTCACACAGGAGAGACTGACCTCACCAGGGAAATTCTCCAGAGGAAGAGAAGGTGGGCTAATCAGAATATTTGAGGTTTCTGAGAAATGTGAAATTACCTATTTGTGTCTAACCACCAGCACTTAAGGTTTCCGGGCATAGCCTAGAGATCGCTGTTTCCCAAACAGTGGGTCGGGACCCATGTTTTGGTCGCGGACCAATTTTTATGGGTTGCGAGTAAATATCCCCCTTTTTGTCTGTTTCCTACATTTAAAAACAATATATACTGTATAATTTCAAAAGATTTTAAAAAGTTTAAACAAAAAAAAAACACAACTTCTCATCAATTAAAAACTATTCCAACATTTTTCTTAAGTATATCAATAAATAAAATAAAATAATTTCCATAAAAACAGATCTATATAAGCTCACAACGCGGCGCGAAGCAATGCGTTGTGAGCTTATAGATCTGCTATTTTCACTAGTTTGGGTCCCGAGCAAACGTCCAATCTCTCCTTTGGGTCTTAAGCTAAAAGGTTTGAGAACCACTGGCCTTGGCCCCAGATAAGCTTGGCGGTGTTGTCCTTTTCTTCTGTCTAAAGCCTTTATGCTCATCATCATCATCATCATCATCCTTCAACCCACCTTTTCTTGCTCATTAGATCTGTTCCCTGTGAGGGAGGTGGTTGCTGGTTCCAGTCTGGATCCTCCTCCCCTTCCTCTCCCCCCACTTGCCCAACAGCCTTCCTCATCCCTCGGCCCTGGTGTGCAGTGGGCAGACCTAACGGCTATCCAGTCACAGGTCCAGATACAGAGTCAGGTGCGTGTGTGTGTCTGTTCATATCATTCATTCTACTGTTAAGATGTCAAAGACAGAATTTCAGAACTTGCTCTCCCTATGTCCTTATCTAAGGTGATTGAGTCCCTTACCCAGAAACTCCATGACATTGACATGGAAAGACAGTCACAACAACGTCTCATCCAGATACTACAAGGTAACTTGCCCTGCGGTGGTGGTTAGACTTCTTAGCTCGGTCGATTACTGACAGGGTGACAGTGTCCTCTCTTTAAAGGAGAATTTCGCCCCACGTTATTCTTACCTTTTTATTGTGACGTTATGATATCCTAGGATGAGTGGTACCAAGGGCACCGATACTGTGGGTGCCTCGGGGCTAAAGCACCCAGGGGAAATGACGAGCACCCATCACAAACCCATCACAAAATTGGGTTTTTCATGGAGTTTTCATGGAGTACATTTTGTGTACCAAATTAACCGAATGAACCGCATTAAAGTAACAAAAAACAAACAAAAAGGTAACAAACCCGGAAAATAACCACACATTTTGCTGTGCGCGCGCACGCACTGGCCGCACATTGCGCACCTAAAGCGTGGACATAAATCGGCGCCCCTGAGTGGTACAGTACAGAAATCCCATAGCTCCATAGCAGATCCGCCACAGTTAAAAACCTGCGCCTGCACCTGCACTCCCGGCGCCCAACCGGAAGTGTCGTGAAAGCGCGGCTTACGGTCGAGCGCATTCAAGAACAACTAGTTGCATTGTGTTCTCTCACTGTAGGCGCAGGTTTTTAACTGTGGCGGATCCGTTATGGAGTTATGGAGTGATTTCTGCACTGTACCGCGCGTCCTCCTAGGATATCATAACGTCATAATAAAGGTAAGAATAACGTGTGGGCGAAATTCTCCTTTAACACCTGACACCTGCTCCTGTGAACTAGATGAAAGGAATCGTTGTTCATCAATCTGATCGCTGAGTCATCAGATTCCACCTGGTTCCATGTACAACCCATTTAATAACATGAATCACACTGATTGCAGTATTTATAGTCTTGTCTTGTCTTATTTTTAATTCATTACAGTAAAACCGAAGGCAAACGATGAAGATACAAAAAAAGTCTTAACCAGTTGAACACACTATACTTTGTAAAACAGACCCTAGTTGGCACTGTGCTAGGTGCGCTCTTTTTCTTTTTTCTGCACCAAATTTCTTCACAGAAAATAGCCAATGTACAAACTCAAACGCGTTGCGGTGCTTTATGAGCTTGATGATCTGCTGTTTTCAGCCAATGTTCCTCCAGAATAGGGATATGCTAGGGCTCAAGTGGTTACACGAATAATTCCGAATTATATCGTCTCGGTCGGGTGCAAACCTCATGTCTTTTCAGGATTAAAATTCAAAAACAACAAAAGTAGCAGATCGACAAGCTTGAAACGCGGCGCAAAGCGACGCGTTTTGAGCTCGTCGATCTGCTGTTTTGAATTTTGAATTTTGAATTTGATATGTGTGACGCTGTAGTATGATCGAGTAGGGCATTCTGGAGATAGGAGGCTTCTATCCGTGAGCGACGATATCAAACTCAGCCTCAAAGTTAGTAAAGGAAGAACAGTTGTGCTGTCATGGCAATTTCCTGCCCCCCCCTTGCCCAGAGGAGGTTCACAGGCTACGTGAGGAGTCAAAGGAGCGGCAGCGGGATGAGGAGAGGAGCCGACAGTGTCCGGAAGCGGAGAGACAGATGGAGCGATGGAGGCAAGAGGTTGGACGCGAGCTGAGCAGCCTCCGGGGACAAATCAGCAGGGCCACATCGCTAGGCAACCCGGAGGAGAGGTGAGTTGGGCTGGGGGGCGGAGCTGTTGAGTGTGTGATGATGGTTTCAGTTCAGTGAGATCTGTTCTGCTGAGTGACGGGGAAGCAGCTTGTTCCACTGAGGTCTCAAAGTTTCCTGTTAATCACAGGGTGTCAAGTTGTTGTTTTCGGTTTTTTTTGCTGTCAGCTTTGGCTAAATGGGTGTTTATTTAAAAACAAGAAAAAAAACGAAATGCACGTCTAGCCCCACTAGCGACAGGGCTCTAAGGATGACAATTTATGAATTGAGACATTCTTCAAGATGGTGGAACTTATTCGGTTTAAAGGTTACAGCCCAAACTGTGCCATTTAATTTTCTTCACAAAGCATAGTACACATACAACCCCCCCATATCCATCCCGCCTCCCCACATACAGACCCACATACATAAAGGACAACACAGATAAACCATAACAAACAATCAGAAATAAAACTTACGGGTATAATGGGTACAAAAAAAAGAACAAGAAGAAGAGACAAATGTACTGAATAGATATTACGTAGCTTCAAGAAATACTAGATCTAGACTGAGATAAGTGTAGATGCCAACCAAAGACCCATTTCTCAGAAGATCTTCTGAAGAGGAACGGTTCACTCCTGAGAACCATCTTGCAATGTGAGGAGGAGGGAATCAGACTTCCATGTTATTGCAATACATTTCCTAGCAACTCCAAGTGCCATATTACATTTTGTTTAGACTTTCTTAGATTTTGACTGATAGTAGTGAAATTGCCTAAGAGCCAAACGTCCGTAGTCCGTAGTTTTTATTTGTTGACAAAATTGTCAATATATTTAGTCTTAGTTTTAGTCATCATAGCTAAGTTTTTATTTCGTTTTCGGCAGTGAAAAAAGGTAGTTGACGAACATTTTTCGTCATAGTTTTAGTCGACGAAATCAACACTGCTGTATTACTGTAAACACCACCTTCATCTGGTAGGGCTGTGCCCCATCAGAAAAGACACCTCAGGTCCCGAACAAGATATCTCAAAATTAAATAGGTGGGTTGCTATGAAATAGTTAATAAACCCTAATTATGACCCCGTGGCTCTTCTTCTGCTACGTTTGCCTATTTCTGCCAAATGTTTGTCTATTATGACATGTCCCGGGACGTTGGGGTTCATGTGGTTATGGAGCAGCACAAGCTTCTAAGGTCTGCTAGCGGGGCTTTTCGACTGTTAGACTTGTTTCATAATGTATTTGCTTTCCCCCAGTTTCAGTTCAAAGCTCCGCAGAGAGGAGCTGGAGCAGCTACGGCGAGAGGTGGACCAGCTTAAAACTCGGCTAAGTGCGTCACCAACACACACGCAGATATTGATTCTACAGGACTGTACATGTCCTAATGCCAACACTGGGCTGTATAGCAACAAGGGCAAGCTCAGTCCTGCTCATGACATTGATATTGAACATGTACACTGTAAATCACTTGTTCCTACTTGGTTAAGAATGTTCCTTTTGTTACAACATAACCACCATTGTTTTTTGGTTGTTTTTTTCCCGTACACAAAACAGTTATTTGTTTTACGGCTAGGACTCCATACATTTTTTTTAATGAATTAGAGACTTTCTAATTAATTAATCGAAATAAATCGCATGTTTAATCGCATATTAATATTTGACCTGAGAAGCAATTTCTTTTCAGTTAAAACTGATTTTGGTATGTGAGTGAATCAATGAGCGAATACATAAGTTTAAGCAACAAAATATAGTTGTTGTTTTTTTATCAAGGTGGTACTAAACAGACCAACAGATCAATGCCATCAAAATCTAAATTTCCTATCCACAGGGCCAAACAAAGCAGTCTGACCGGCGTCTTCTCCCATTGCGTGCACTGGGGTTTGTTGTCTGTTGGTTGTTGCACTGGTATGATCGGTACGCATGAAACTCGTCCAGCAAGAGTGAAAAACTAAGCGCGATTAAAATTGAATTGCGTTATTTTTCTGTAATTAATTAATCTACATTAATCAGTTAAAGTCCCAGCCCTAGTTTATTTGCTTTGTTGTTTTGTTTGATGTCGTTGTCTTTAAATGTGCACCTTTCCTAGCATTGCTTGTAAAGCACTCTGTATTCTATATATGAAAGACACTATCAGAATCTAATCTTTATTGCCACATAATTCTATGTATGAAAGACACTATCAGAATCCATCTTTATTGCCACATCATTCTATGCATGAAAGATACTATCAGAATCAATCTTTATTGCCACATCACATTACAAGTGACATGGGTGAAATTCTTTGTTGTCCAGGCTCATCAATGCGGTTAAAAGATAGATAGAGAATTAGAGCATAGAAGAGATCAAGTGCATACACATGTGGCTAAGTGTGGTATATACAAATAAGGTTCTTAATTATTATGATTATTATTAACCCCCCCTTTGCCTTTTCCCCTGTGCCAGGGCGACAGGAGGAGGATGTGTTTCTGCAGCAGTCGGAGGGAAGGGAGTCCAGGAGGCAGTACGAACGTAGCTGTAAGGTAAACTGGACACAGTGCTTCACTCTAATGCAGTACTTTGTTGGCACGACATAATAATCTGTCTGTATTTGACTTCTGTAAATACCCCTCCATGCCTGCTTACCACGGCATAAAGTCACCGTAGATTTCTTCTTTATTTATATTTGTTCCTCTATTCTACAGTTAATATTAAAACATTTTCTGTGTTTTTGGTTCCTGAGAATCCTGACCAGAACAAGTCTTTTGTTCTATATGTCAGGTCCTTTGTTGTTGTGACATGATTTATTGTCTCCGCCAGGCCGATATTGTTGATCCCCACAGGGATCAATAATATCGGCAAAAAACAAAAGGCAGCAAAAGGCTAGCTGTCTTTGTGTACCTGTGTCCAGACTCGGAGCTAAACTTGCAAACCGCTGGACTAAATTTGCACACAGCCATTCCCCATTCACTCCCTTTTCTCTCATTGATTGAGCTCTGGTCTCTCTCTTTCCCTCTCCCTCCCTTCCTCTCTCTCTCTCTGTCTCTCTCTCGCTAAACGTCACACACATCACAACAGAACCGTTGCCTAACAACGCAGATTTGCGCTGTTGTTGGGCTTGTCCATATTTGGGCACACAGACACACAGTCACAGCCACAGACGATTTCAGTATTATTACAGCAGCGTGGCTTTGCAGGAGACTATCCGTCTACAAGAGGGGATGTGTGTGTGTGTGTGTGTGTGTGTGTGTGTGTGTGTGTGTGTGTGTGTGTGTGTGTGTGTGTGTGTGTGTGTGTGTGTGTGTGTGTGTGTGTGTGTGTGTGTGTGTGTGTGCGTGTGTGTCTGTCTTCTTTTTTTCCCTCCAGTCTGAACTAACGTCAGCAACTTGTGCAAAGATACATGTTCAATAAATTGATTCTCATTCTGATTTGTTCTTTTTCACGTCGGCCCAGATGCTAGAGGAGCTCACAGATGGTTACAGAACACATAGCTTGGACGTGGCCAAGACCGCTTTACAGCACACTCACACACAGCAAGAGGTCCACCAGATCAGGTGTGTGTGTGTGTGTGTGTGTGTGTGTGTGTGTGTGTGTGTGTGTGTGTGTGTGTGTGTGTGTGTGTGTGTGTGTGTGTGTGTGTGTGTGTGTGTGTGTGTGTGTGTGTGTGTGTGTGTGTTACTATACTTGTGCAGACCAAACGTCCCCACAAGTATAGTAGAATTTGAGGAATAGATGTTGTGAGGACCATTTTACCTGGTCCTCGTGAGAAAAATTGTTGTTTTATGGTTGAAATCATTTTTAGTAAATACGTTTACAATTAGATTAGAAGATTCAGGTTGGGGTTAGGTTTAGGATTAGATATTTAGAGGTTAGGTTTAGGGGGTTGGGGTTAGATTTCCCCCTATTTTATACTTAGTTGTACGGCGATGTCAAACACCGTAAAATCTGCAAGCTCACAACGTGTCGCGCTGCGACACGTTGTGAGCTTGTATATCTGCTATTTTCCGGCTTTAGACTTGCGGTTAAAAATGCCCCACAAATATCATAAATCAATCATAAAATTGGCTTCCTAAAATGTTGATGTCCTCACAAGTATAGTAATACAAATGTGTGTGTGTGGGCGTGTGCATGTGCTTGTGTGTGAACCTGTGTCTGTTCTTGGGTGTGTTTGTGCGTCAATGTTTTTGCCTAATGGCCATTGCCTCTGTCAACAGAGCGACTGTGGCGGAACTCAAAGATGAGGTCAGGAATGTGGTTCTCAGAGAGAACCCACACCAACCCACGCCTTTAATGTCCCAACGCACATCAGGTGAGAACATGCTGCTTAGTTGATATGAAAAAATAATCTGTAAATCAAAAAGAAAGGCATTTTTAATTTAAAACCTTTTCATTGTGATAAATACCAATACTGTGTTCATTCATAAACTAGAACACAATCGATGAATTGATCATTAAAATAAACACGCTCTGAAAATGTACGCGGCCCACCCATCTGACCACTTTTGGCTGCTGCGTTAAGTGGTCAGATGGGTGGGCCGCCGACACTTTTAGAGATTTTCAAGTGGGCCCTGACCCAGAGAAGGTTGAGAACCACTGGTAAATGGACAACAATGACCCACACATGCTGATGCTCTGACTCTCTCCCGCTCTCTATAAACACACACACCATGATAAAGCACTTAAACCCAGTGTTTTCTCTACCCTATAGCGATGATTCCAGCGGCCCCGGTTCCCAGCAGCCGCGATAGAGGGGTCAGAGTTCAAGAGGCAGAGCCAGACTCTGACTCAGAGGACTTTAGCCCCACCCCTAGCTTGGCGGAGGTCAGCTCAGACGACCTCTCATGGCTGGACGATGACCTAGACATTGGTGAGCACTCGAGTCAATCGTGGTGAAAGCATGGACGCCAACCTTGTTATTACGGTGTGGTTTAGTCATTTACATAAGACTTGCTTAGAAGGTGAAGTCATTTTTGGTTCATTTGGTTCCGTTTCTGCACTCTCCGAGTTAATTCAACACTGATGATTTTACCGTGTACTTACCTAGTCCTTCTTAACCCGTATCAGGCCACAATACGTTTATTATGAATTAACACATTCACTGCCAGGGGCTTTCTAATGCTGGCAGGTAGCTTCTGCCAGCATTTATAAGCATTCTGACAACATTTTCAAGATCCACAGAATATTTATCTCCAGTATGATCGATCCCCTGATGGTTGCTAATCACGGAGGAAATCACTGTGCATCCGTGAAAGAAAAAAATAAATGTCATCGTGACCTCACCGTTCTCTTATTATATCCAGTTGAAAATAGCATGTTTCGCAAAAAATACATAGTAAAAAAAAAAGTACACAGGAGCCGAGATACAGGATTTTAAAGTAATAAGATAACCAGGAAGTGAATGGAGCAGCAAATCTTCAGATCACGTTATCTTGGGTTCTGGACCTCTTTCCCCCCCCCCCAAATCAAATCACGGACATATTCGTGAATGGCGGTGAACGGGTGGATTTTAAATCACGGATATGTCAGTGATTGATATGTCAATGTCAGTGAATGTGTTAATAGTGAGTCAATTACTAATATTTTTTACTACCCCCTCTGTATGGTCCCTACCCCCCCACTTTTACCATGACAAACGTACCGCACATAAAACACACACGTTAACAACCAGAGCATACACTCAGTCCTTTAGATGGGCAGCTCACCAGATGGGAGATGCAGAAATGAGTGAGGTTTATTTCTTTTTTTTTAAGCGGGATTGAACATGTTGCTCTGCCTCCCCTCCCCTCCCTCCCCCTCACATCTGTGCCCTAACGTTCTCTGTGACTCATCCCCACAGCGTATGAGTCACTGGGGACTGGAGCACCACCACCAGTCTGGGTGTTTAACCAACCAATGAGTGCAGAGGTTGATGTGGGTTTATATCGGAAAGATGCAAGAAGACAAGGGCTACGCGTCGGCGGCAGAGAGAGGAAGGGCTGAAGGGAGAGAGAGAGGGATTTAAAGATGAAAAGAGGGGAGAACAATAGAGCAGTGGTTCTCGACCTCTTCTGGACCAGGGCCCACTTGAACATAATGTTTGTTTGTGTTCCGGCTTGGATCAATGGAACTAACATAAAGTTCATATTTATCCGGTGTACTGTATATGAAAACATTTTTTTTTTCTTTTTACATTT
The DNA here is from genome assembly GCF_963454915.1 of Gymnoscopelus microlampas. Lineage (NCBI taxonomy): Eukaryota > Metazoa > Chordata > Actinopteri > Myctophiformes > Myctophidae > Gymnoscopelus > Gymnoscopelus microlampas. Next base: position 6,542,911 of record NC_139946.1, read on the forward strand.
CCATTTTTTTATATTAGTTATATTAGCATTAAAATGCTACTGTTTTGCAGTTGTATAAAAAGTACCGGTACTCACTTTTTTTTACTTAAGTAAAAGTATCAATACTGCAATGTAGAAATACTCTGTTACAAGTAAAAGTCCATAATTAAAAATTTGCTTGAGTAAAAGTACACAAGTATTGGTATCAAAATATACTTAAAGTACAAAAAGTAAAAGTACTCATTATGCAGAATGTCCCATTTCACAAGTTCTCCAATGTATAAAATGTGTAAAATATCTTTTGAAAATAGCAGATCTACAAGCTCACAATGCGTCGCATCGCGACGCATTGTGAGCTTGTAGATCGGCTATTTTCAAATGGCCGAATTGTATATAGGGCTGAAGTGGTTATTGTATGTTTTGTAATAATAATCAAAATCTACAAAGTAACTAGTAAGTAAGTTTTCAAATAAATGTTGTGGAGAAAAAGTACAATATTTGGATCCGAAATGCAGTCGAGTAGAAGTAAAAGTATTGGAAATTGGAAATACTCAAGTAAAGTACGAATACCTCAAAATTGTACTTAAGTACAGTACTTAAGGTAAATGTACTTAGTTACTTTCCACCTCTGGTGTTTTGGCAATTATTTGGGGGCCCTCTTGCAATACCCTCGTGGCCCACCTAGTGTTCCCTGGCCCACAGGTTGAGAAACAGATGAAGGTGAGGAGTGTTTGGTCTGGCTATACATATATAGAAGCAGAGCGGTTTATGGTCTTGATGTGTTTCCCTGCCTGGGGACGGAACACAGAAGCTCTCATTTCCTCTGCACCAATCTCTGCAAAGCCAACCTCTTCCTTGCAAAATATGTGTGTTTGCAGACTTCGCACGTAGTACCTACTTGCAAATGTGTATGTGTGCCTCTGTGTGTGTGTGTGTGTGTGTGTGTGTGTGTGTGTGTCCGCCAGTGTGACTGTGTGCGCATGTTAACCCATTAAGACCTTAGGCGATTCTTTAAAAAAATGTAAATCCTAACAGTTTTTCGGAAAAAAATATAAAAAAAATATTTTCACGATTTTTCAAAAATAGCAGATCTACAAGCTCATAGCGCGGCACTCGGTGCCGCGCTATGAGCTTGTATATCTACTATTTTTGAATAGCCAAAGACATCTAAAGTAACACAGATGCGTTCCAGGTATCAATGGGTTAATATCCTCAAAGACTTACTGTAACACAGCGTAAAATCCTTTGTGTTACTTTAACTCAGCAGAGTGTACTAATGGAACCAAGACCTCGTGGGTCCCCCGTGGTTCCATTTGTACACTCTTCTGAATGAAATTAACACGGAGGATTTTTACTGTTTGGGTCAACATTCCCATTAGAGATTGAGATCTGTGTTCTAAATGTTTCCTAGAGCCATTTGTACAGCCCGGCCTAATTTGATGATTTTATCGCGCGCACACACACACACACACACACACACACGTGCGCACGCACACGCGCACACACACACACTAACTGCTTCTTCTCTGTTCTTCGTGCCCTGCCAGCTCCTCATCAAAAAGATGTCCCACATGTACGCCTGAGCACCAAGTCGAGGCAAAGTGGCAGCATTGCAGGTCCAGGCAGTGACCTGGATGACGACGATGACGATGATGACGACGAGGATGACGAGGATGACCTTCTGGATGATGAGGGAAACCAACAATTGGGAGCTGACCTTAGCCTTAATGACCTATGACCTTTTTTTTTCAAAGAAGGTTTCCTGAATCTGATTGGACTGAGGTTAACCACTTACACATACTGTACCTATCTGATCCTACTCAGCACAGTATGTCCTTTCCACCGCTGCTCCGGTCATTCACAAGACTGACTGCTGAAAGAGATCAGGCCACAGAAACTGCTGAGAACTACCCCGATATCAGCGAGTTCTCTTTGAATAATCTCCTGTAACTGTCTCCACATGTCCAGACTCCAGATCCAGACTGCACAGCATTCTGGGAAAGATCTGTCAGAGGACGCAGGCAGACACTAAAAGAACCTACATATTTACTTGTCTTTTTAACCCATTAAGACCTGAGGCAGCGTCTAAAAAAAATCTAAATCCTAACAATTTTTCGGAAAAAAATATAAAAAAATATTTTCCACGATTTTTCAAAAATAGCAGATCTACAAGCTCGTAGCGCAGCACTCGGTGCCGCGCTATGAGCTTGTATATCTGCTATTTTTGAATAGCCAAAGACATCTAAAGTGACACAGATGCGTTCCAGGTATCAATGGGAATAATCCTGTTCTCTCAGCTACAGTACAGTCCATCCTTGCCCTGTGTGAAAGCATTATCTGAAACAAGTCAACATTTCAACGGGGGACACCCTGATAGTGTCTTGGAGCGCAAACTACATGGACTCAAATGCCTGACAGCGAGTACCCGGTTCAATTCCCTGCCAAAAGCTATGGGGGTCCGTGGCCAAAATACATATTCATTTGGAGGTCCTTGACATAAAAAACATTTGACAACCACTGGTTTATGTACTTTAATAGTGTCGTTGAGTCTCTGGTGTTTTGTCGTTACCATATTATATGCTTCAACAAAATTGGAAACGGATGGATCTACTTTATTTCTTTACAATTCAGACAAAGGATCAGAAAAGATGAAGCAAAAACCCATTAGCAAAAAAAAAAATCAACCTGTGGGGCCAGGCCTGGCGTTGAATATTTCAGTATCCAGACACCCACCTTTGGAGTGTGTTGCCCCATGCATTCTACACCACAAAGGCAACGGGAGGCAGGGAGGATGTTGGGTGTCCTCTAGAGATCAGAGTGACCACAGGTTCTCCCTTAGCTCAGTGAAGGAGAATGACTCTTTCACTTATGAGTACGGTAATTGGCAACATACAAAATAGTATGTGTTCATTTAACCGATCATTTAACCATTAAGACCGGGTACGCATCTGTGTGTAATTTTTAGATGTATTTGGCCATATACATATCTAAAAATTATGTATTTAGCCGCGGACCCCCCATCTCAAAATATGTTGTTCCAATGTTCGCTTTAAAACAAAAATGTTCACGTTTTTTTTTTTTTTGCAGATCTACAAGCTCTGAGCTTGTAGATCTGCTATTTTTTAAATAGCCTAAGACATCTAAAATGACACAAGATGCTTTCCCGGTCTTAATGGGTTAACACTGAGAGTGTAAAAATGGTTGGGGTTCCCCGAATGGCCACTCTACCTCCTGAACGGCAGTTGTATTCTGACAAACTTGTGCTAAACACAAGTTCCTTGTACAGAAATAGTATTGAACAGTATTGAAGTGACGTTCATGAAGAAAACAAGTCATTTATTTGCGTTTGTGCCCAGATAGTGACTAATGACTGTTGAGAGGATGAATCGAGCCTTTCTACTGCGGTAGTATGATATTTGCCAAGAGTTGCACTAAGCTGCTGCTCGCAAAGTAGTACATTGATTCACTGTACAGTCCGTAAAAGAAATGTGTTGTATTTTGGCTCCGACAATAAAAAGTCTGTAAAAGTTGAAATAAAAGAGCTTGGTTTTTCTGGGCCGAGGGTTTCGTAAGTGCTGTTTGTGTGATTGTGTCTTTGTTTTTCCTCTCTGCTGGTGTCAAAGAGCAATTCACAAGAATTTCCAACAACAAACAATGAAAAGAAAGTCTATTTATGTGAATCAGAAAGCCCAGAGGATGTTTTTAAAAATAGCTTTAATCATAAAACATCAAAGATCACTCCGTGATCCACAACAGAGAGCAAAACCTCTCAGGAACAAATATGGCACTTCATAAAAGGGAATATCAGATGCAGGGCAGCAATTGGGACCTTTCTGTAACGACATAAATCTAAACTGTAGTTTATAGCCAGATGGAGTTAGTTATTGAACAAAGAAGCAAATAACCACAGGTATTATTTCCACTCCCTAAGCTTGATTCAAATAAACAGTAGCCAATGTATCAGTGTGTTTACATACAGTCAACAACAGCATAAAAAGGCATAATCTTTCCTGTTCGAATAAGGATTAAAGGGGAATACCACTCATTTTCGACATTGAACTATGTCTTTAATACATAGTTCCTTAGAGCTGTTGTGTGGAAATAAGAAAAAAGTCCCCCCCCCCTTCTATGTTGCCTAGAACTGGATAAGGCAACATAGAAGGGGAGGGGGCTTTTTTCTTATTTCCACACAACAGCTCTAAGGTGTATTCAAGACATAGTTCAATGTTGAAAATGAGTGGTATTCCCCTTTAAGTAGTGAATATATGAGGGTCATTGTATTGTCCTGCATGTAAAGAACAAAAAAGGAAAAACATGGCTCACAAATAGTGATTAAATTACAAGTCAAAGTTTCTTTCTGCAGGCTTTCAAGACAATACAGAGATACAAATTGTTTTGTATGACCCATATAACTTGATTTCACTGTTATGTTCTAACAGGAAATGAACACATTTGCTGTGTACAACTGGTTAGACTGATATTTAATCACCGTGCCTTTACTGCAGTGATTTCTGAAAAGTAAAGTGATGTTATCATAAGTACTGCGGAACATTAAGATGAACATTTGTTGCAATTACAATACATTGGACAATGCTTGCATTGTGTGGAAAGGAGACTGGCCAATTCTGGTCTAAAGCTGTCGTCACACGACTGACAGCGTCTGCTTAAGAGGTGCAAACTGAGGCAAGTCCAAACAGCCCTCCTGCCCTGGGCATTTGTTTGTATGGGAATCAAACCACTGCGGTGGAAATGACTCGTAAGACAGGGTTTGTCTATGAATGTAATGAAGATGAATTGGGTAATATAAAGAGCGCCATTCCTACCCTGCGCAAGGCACTCTCCTGGGCTAAAGACCTCAGGAAAGAAAAAAAAAACACACACACGTCCACACTAAAGCCTAAAGCGCGGTCCATCCATACTCCTTCCGACATCCAAACTTTTTCTTTGGAAAGGGAGGTGATAGAACTACAAATCGACGTCGTTCCGAGCTTCGAAGAGGCGGTCTCGGAACCTTTCCTCGGAACCCGTAGCACCTCCAGATGTTCCTCCTGACTCTCCCAACTACAGTTCGGAAAGGCCTTTCCGAACAGGAAGATTTTCCGATGTCAGAGAGGAGTATTTATTGGCGTTTATACTCGGCCGCACGCAGGTGTTGCTCGTCATAAATAACAGACACTTTTCCTAACAACTGACACCGTTGTGCGACTGAGTATAAATGAGGCTTAAGGCCTAAAGACAGCAGGACCTTAATTATAGCAATAAAAACAATTAAATAACTCCCTTGAATGCACATTTAGAAATATGCAAATCCTACGTACACGCATACACACAGACAAACAAAACACGTACACTCATGCGTGTGCGCACACACACACACACACACACACACACACACACACACACACACACACACACACACACACACACACACACTCTTTCTCTCAAACACACAATTATTTTTCCTTTTTCTGCCACACTTTTAAACATAAAGTGCTTAAACATAAACTCAATAACACTCGAATCAGGCCTTACTACTTGCCGTACTATTACCCCGTCTCAACGCGTTACTCTGGCCCCTCAAACTTCACCAGCGGTGGGGCTTTGTGTACAAAGAGGCCATGGTCTCTGGTCACCCTGCCCCAATCCCTTCCATCCACCAGCATAGGGAAAATATAACACTGCTCTCAGATCAGTGCCTTGCAGGGCTAGTTTAGTCCCAGTGGTGCCGTAAGCATTTTTTTTCTATTCTGCTAATTCAGTGATGGATGATCACTGCTGATGAGAGCATCCTCGTGGGTGACTGTGCGTGCATAAGCATGGATCTGGGTCAACTTAGTCCGATCAAACTTTTCAAGGCGAACATGTTATAGAGCCTTCCCTGTGTAGAACGTGGTCGATTGTTGTTGGCCTAATTATTATACAGAGACAATAAAATTGGGTGCAGCTTTTGGCAGCTGTTGACCTTGAAATGTGTGGCATCTTGACTGTCCAATGCCGTCTCCATCGTCCCCTTTCCTACAACTCTATTCTAGAAACACTGGATAAATGGAAGCAATCAGAGGGATCCTTCTAGGAAATTGCTTACGCCTACCCAGTGCTTTTTTTTCTTTTTTTGTAGAGGTGAAGGAAAGGAGACTTGGTTAGAATACTGAGGCATGCCCCCGGTGGCATATGGGTTCTTCAGTTCTTCACTCCGTTTAGTAGCTGTACATGGACAATGGCGTGTCTTCCATCATGTCATCCTACACAAGAAACACATGAAACATACATAGGTTAATCGTAAAGCCAAAGAACAATGCATTTCGCCCCTAGGCCTCATCAGGTTCGCCATGCAAACATACTGTGTTTAGATGCTATACATACACGCATACATATACATGCAATATTTGACCTCCACATAGATACAGATCTACACTGACCTATCACCAGTGTCAGAACCACAAAAACACCTAAGCTTCCCATGTGTCAAACTGATCAGACTGTGTAAATATTTTTCTTTTGTTGCCAATAGGCTCTATTCACAGCAGCCATATTATGAAGACATTCACAGGTGTTACTAATGATACTAATGAAGGCTCTGTTCCATTCTGGTCAAACGGAGTCAGGGTTGCTGATATTGTGTGCATGTTGGCTCACTGGAAACACTCTGCTACACCAGTGGGTCTAAAGTTGGGGTCCAGGGACCCTCATGGGCTTCCAAATGGCCCCTTATGGGTGTGTAACTCTCAGAGTTATGGGGGTCGTGGAAACCACCTTGCTAGACTAAATGGAACAGAGCCTTCATTAGTATCATTGGTAACACCTGTGAAGGAAGTGATAATATGGCTGCTGTGCATAGAGCCTATTGTCATTTAAAAAAGAAAATCACACCCAGAGTGAAGTGAGTGGTGCCTTTGATGAGTTCATTATGCGCATGTGTTGCACTCCTGTTTGTGTGTAATTAGTGTAACTGGTTGCATCTTTGTGTTGCAATCAGCTGCAGCTGTTGAGGCCAGACACAAACATGTTGAGGCCTTCCGCAAACATACGGACGGACGGACACACACACACGCGGTCAAATGTAGGAGTGGTTGGCACGACTCAATAACAGAACCCCCTTTGGTAGTGAGAAACAGTGATGAAAGCGCTTTACGGATATCACAGAAGGGATTGGGGCGGCCATAGCTGAATGGTTAGTGAACCCGCCTAGGGAGCCAGAAGCCCTGGTTGCCCCAGGTTCGATTCCAAGCCAGGTCAGCATATGCGTCGATGAAATGAAATTTGTCCCTGAGCAAGACTCTTAACCCCTAATTGCTCACAGGTTCTCATTGGAAACAAGACCGCAAGGACTTTCATGAACGACCTGTTAAAAGGAATTATCCTTATCCTTTATGTATTCACCATAGGCAGGTCCTGGAGCCTGCGGAACTCAGGGCGGTTGTCTCTTCGGCGTAGTTTGAGGAAGAGGAGCAGGGTGATGATGACGGCGGTGATGATAAAAGCCGACACCAGACCTGCTAGGAGGGGGTCCGGAGTGCCAGACTCATGGACCACCGTGGCTGTGAATAAAACAAAGGAGGTACCGTCAGCAGAGCACACACACCAACCTGAACAAACCGTACCATAAAAGATATAAGGTGGTGGTGGTGGTAATACACGATAAAGCTGAGGTTATTGGCTTGACTTAACACACTCAAAATAGATCTACCACTCATTTTGAAGTACGGTACCGACAAACACTTTCCCCTCAGGGAACAGGGATTGGGTCGAGTCTTATCGATATATACCCATCCCTACGCGCTATGAGCTTGTAGATCTGCTATTTTTTAATAGCCAAAGACATCTAAAATGACAGAGATGCGTTCCCGGATTGAACGGGTTGAAGAGGTGTGAAACTTAAATTAAAGATGTATTGCATCTTGGAACAACAGCATGTATCTGTGTGAATCTTCTCACTATAATAGCTCAGCACCATGCAGCACTACAGTAGGTTCTTCTTTCTGGCATGAAACGTCTGCATCTCGTACCTGTCTCTACTTGCATTCATTGCGCTGCGGGGGAGATCAATGAAGCAGCCGACTGTTTGTTGTTTTCACTGGGAGTGAGCGCTGTTGATATAATCACCGTGAAACTCTTTAACCGAATGTGTGCATATGTCTGTGTTTGGCAAGCGCATGAGTGAGCACTGAGCACGCACAAGTATATGTGTATTAATCTGCGGATTTGTATGTGCGTATGTATGGATGGACGTTGCTATGAGACACATGTTTTGTACACTCAAGTTATTTTTGTGCCAGAAGAACCGAGAACGAGAAGCACCGCAACATTGTAAAACTGTAAATACAGCAGAGGCAAATCTCCAAGCCTAAACTAATAAAACCTCAGAGGGAGAGAGGCAACGAAGAGATTATGTATTTGTTTATTTAAACTTTATTCAACCAGACAGCGTTCTTATTAAGAATGATGGCCTAACGAAAGGAAGAACGGAATCCAAGCTAAAATAACCCATTAAAACCAGCAGGAACGCATCTGTGTAACCACTTTATCCATTATGTTATACTTTGGCTATTCAACAATAGCAGATATACAAGCTCATAGCGTGTCACAGAGTGCCGCGCTATGAGCTTGTAGATCTGCTATTTCTGAAAAATCGTGAACATTTGTGCAAATCTTTGAATATATATATTTTAAAAAAATTAAGCGAACATTTTAAACTAAAATCTTTGCTTCTGGGGGGTCCCCGGAACAACATATTTTGAGATGGGGGTCCGTGGCCAAATACATATCATTTTGGGGGTCCTTGACATGGAAAGGTTGGAGCACCACTGATATAGCAACATACTGATAGGATTCAGGAAGCATTTTTAGATATGTCTTTGGCCGCGGACGCCCATCTCAAAATGTTTTGTTCCTGGGACCCCCCAGAAGCAAAGATTTGAGTTACAAATGTTCGCTTTTAAAAATATATATTCAAAGATTTGCACACATTTTTCATGAGTTTAAAAAAGAAATCCAGATCTACGAGTTATTTTTGAACAGCCAAAGACATCTAAAATGACACATCGACGCTTTCCTGGATTGAATGGCATAAACAATTCACTAAGACAGACAAAGTGTGTGAAGAAGATGAGAGGGAAAGAAAAGAAAAGAGGGGAAAGAGAGGAGTGACGAAGAACAGAGAGAACGCTCCAGGCTCCATGCAGTCCCATGACTGTCTCTGTCCCTCCACCAAACAGAGCCCTGATTGTGGAGTGGTTGGTGGTGATGGCACTTCTATAAGTTGTGGATGGGAAGTGCACGTGTTCACTTGTGAATGTTATTGTGTGTGTGTGTGTGTGTGTGTGTGTGTGTGTGTGTGTGTGTGTGTGTGTGTGTGTGTGTGTGTGTGTGTGTGTGTGTGTGTGTGTGTGTGTGTGTGTGTGTGTGTGTGTGTTAGAGGCAAGAACTGGCTTGTGTTGGAAAACAAAGAACAGCGTTTGCTTTGTTGTTCAATTCAATTCTGCTTGTGTCATAATACAGTGGTAAATATACTGTATACGCAGACAAAAAAACAGAAGCCTACTCTGTGTGGAGTCTGCATGTTCTCCCCGTGTCTCCTAGGGTAGTTAATACCCTCACAAAAAACATGTAGTAATCCTGGTCGCTATACCGCCTCCCCCATGACAGCCGGGGCGCCTGATGGAGGGGAAAGGAACTGGTTGGAATAACGTGTTCCTTCCACGCGCTACGTCCTACCGGGGAACCCCCCGTCCCCCCCCCCGTCCCCCCCGTCAGGTGACAAGAAGGTCAGTTGGCTCTCATGCATTGAAGGAGGCATGAGCTCGGCCCTGGGCTCCCTAGGCTGTGGGGGGAGTGTAGTGCCCAGGATCACTTAGAAAATTGGCACCGGGTGAAAAAGGGTTACAAAACCGTGGGATAAAAAATGTTTAAACCATTTTTAAAAACGGAAGCACCAAGATAGAAAACTATATCCACTTACCATCATCCATGTTGAGTTGGGATGGGGAATCGACGCGAGGTTTGGTTGGTGGACTGAAGGTGGACTCGGCGTGCGTTGGACCGGAGGTCAGGTCGGGATGTGCGTCAGACTGGGGAGAGGGGAGCGAGGTGACGGGGGAAACGGTGGTCTCTCGGTGGGTGCTAGCGGTCGAACTGGACTGGATGCGGATGATGGCAGTGGTGGCATCGGTCTCTGTTGGGTGCAGTTTGCCCGGTGATTCAGGGGTGGTGGGTGCAGAAGTGGGTACGTGGGTGGTCTTTGGGCGATGGGTGGAGGAGGGATGAGCGGGACGGCTAGAGGAAGAGGTCTGGCGGGTGGTGGGCGCGTGTGAGCTCGCGGCGACGTGTGGCGGAGTGGTTGGAGGAGGCGTGGTGACGCGTGGTTGTTTGGAGGCAGGATGGACCGTGGGTGTGATGGTGGCGCTATGGGAAATGTGTGTGGTGGTGGCAGTTGGGTTCTCAGAGGGGGCAAGTGTGGGCTGTGGTTGTGACTGCTCAGTAAGGCTTGTATTTCCTGGAAGTGTAGGAATGGCCGCCAGGTCCATAGAGGCTAGAAAGAGAGAGAGAGAGAGAGAGAGAGAGAGAGAGGGTAGAATTAGGATGATACATACTAATTATAACATTTTAACCCATTAAGACCTGAGGCCATTCTTAAAAATGTTTTCTAAATCCTAACAGTTTTTTGAAAAAAATCCAAAAAAAAAATGTTCAAGATTTTTCAAAAATAGCAGATCTAAAAGCTCATAGCGCGGCGAGTGCCGCGCTATGAGCTTGTATATCTGCTATTTTTGAATAGTCAAAGAAATCTAAAGTGACACAGATGCGTTCCAGGTCTTAATGGTTAAAAGAGACCATTTACATGTTATAATCACCTAAAAGACTATGACACGGTCTACTTTATAACAGAGCTCTCACCCACACATAAAGAGATAGCGCCTCAGCCAGCTGGTTCTGGGGCTCTATTCTTAAACACAAACAAAGCCACCAGACAGAAACCCCATTGAACTAAATCAAATGATAAGAAAACAATAAGGGGCACTCTGCAGTCAAGTTGGGACATTCCAAGTCAAATTTGGCGCAAACATATTGGACTCAGTTTAATGTAATTTCCCATTTCCCTTGGTAGCAAAAGGACAATTTCATTTAAGTTAATTGTACCAACACAGCTCTGTTCACACATTTCTGTATTATATAGGCCTACATCTTTAACTAGATTTTCAGCCCACTACTCTACTGTATGCAACCTGAAAATCTGTTCCAATATTGCGCTGATCACCGAATGGTCATTGAAGTATGGCCATTTGAATTGTTAAACCCTGCTGTAACACTGCTGTAGCGCCCCCATATGAGTAAACATTTTACTATGCTAGACCACGCTAGACCTCTGAACAGTGTGGATCGGAGCGGTGCGCCTTGACAACCTGTGTACCCTGGTAGCAATACGCTAGGTTGTACAACATGGAGCCTGGCAGCAGTAAAATGGGTTGTACAATGTGTGTACAACGCAGACATTACATTTGTGACATCCACCGTCAGTCCACTGTTGGTCAACGCACCCTATAGGCAATTGTAACATTAAATTCCCCACTTGTTTTAGCAATGTAAACATGTTTGGTGTTGTCCATTTTTTGAGGGCACAAAGGCCTAATGCTAGGGCAGAAAGGCCATCAAATAAAACAAGATTTTAGTCCATTGAAATAATGAATTGAGATATGTAGACTATCTGCAGTGAATGTAGGTGTCAAGTAGGTAGACAGAGACACTTGTTGTCTACATACTGACAAGAAAGAGACAGAGGAGAAAGTGGTACAGTCAGTCAGCTGGGGCATTAAGGCCACTGTGGCCTCAGGGCATGACATTTTTTTGAGGGGCACAAGGCCAAACTGAGGGGCAACGACGGCCATGGCCTTCGTGGCCTTCCTGAAATTCCTGCCCTGATCGTATGCCTTGGAAAGTAACGTCAAGCATACGCGAGTCGTAGTCAATGCACCGAACATGCCAGATCAATGGTATGGTCATTTAAGCCTAATAGTTGATTAATACCGACTTTTTTCAGAAAGGTAGCTTGAATATCTACTTTATGTGTGAGTGAGTGCTAACTGTCTTACGCATGAACTGGAGTGTGTGTGTGTGTGTGTGTGTGTGTGTGTGTGTGTGTGTGTGTGTGTGTGTGTGTGTGTGTGTGTGTGTGTGTGTGTGTGTGTGTGTGTGTGTGTGTGTGTGTGTGTGTGTGTGTGTGTGTGTGTGTGTGTGTGTGTGTGTGTGTGTGTGTGTGTGTGTGCGCGCGTGCGCGTGTGCACAAGAGTAAGAATAGGGTGAGATAGCAGTGTGTGTTTGTGCTTCCTAACTTTCTCACCTCCTTGTGACAAGTCACACTGCATTTAATCATGCAGCTTCACACGTCAACATTCAACTCTATTCTCCTGGGTCTTGCTGCAGTACTTTCCCTCTACTGAACACACCATCATCCATGTCTTTTCATTCACTGTCTTCTAACTGAACACACCATCATATGTCTATTTCACTGTCCTCTATGAACACACAGTCCAATGTCTTTTTATTTAGCTGACTGCTGAACCTCTTCCTCTCCTCTGTCCGGTCCTGTACTTCAGCTTCACAGACTGGGCTATCTGTCTCTTGACTGTGGTGTGTGCGTGTGCGTGCGTGCGAGCGCGCGTGTGTGTATCAGTCAACACCTGACCCCCTGCCACAGCACTTCTACTCAGACTGCTTTCTCTCTCCCTGGACCAGGAGAACAGAGCAGAGATAACAACCCTGTTAAAAATAGCTTCCGACCTCTGAACCTCCCTCTACAGGGCTTCCTTCTAAATTCCTCTGAACTACCACAATGCTCCACTAATGACAATGCTCACAAGCACACAAGAACAATGGCAAGAAAACATTGCTGTTCCCAGCAGGCAGTACAGTACACAGCAAAATCTTCACAGTTATTTGAAGTCTGCGTGTTTTTACACATTGCTAGGGATCCACAAAAGTGACAATAGGTGGTCTGCTAAAGATTCTGTCGTATATTGCACAGTGCCCATCACTGTGCATGTAATGTATGTTGCAAATAAGACTTGAGGCAAACTTTGATGTCATCTGCTTATGGAATTTCCCTTATTATGGAATAAGGGAAATGTGTGTGGTGGCAGTTTGGTTCTTGAGGGCCGGATATGTGGGTGACATCTGTTCTGTCAGGTTTGCATCCTGTCAGTGGCGTAGATGGGACTTTTTTTCCGCATGGGTTTTCAGATCAAAAGGGCCCTCTATAGTGATGTATACAGCAACTCATTTCACTGCTTTAAAAGGCTTAATATAATAACAAAATAACTGTAACTGTCTTTTACTCTCAATCTTTAGCTAAATGTTTAATTTTAGACAATATAAGGAGCAAACAGGCCCAAAAAAGCGCATCTGAACTGAAGAATCAACCATGACAGCGATTATAATTAGAATAGCCTCCTTGTTTTATTGCTGCATGCAACATACCAACCGACTCCAATGTAATCATATTTCTGCATATAACCATCACTGGTACACAAATAGGCAAATTAAATAAATTAATGAAAGTGCGCATGATCATCAATAATTACATAAAGCGCCTCTATGATTGCTGGCATACATTTTAGTACGGCTTCAGTGGCTTGCTTTTGTGAGGCCCACCTTGTATCAGAGGGACGTTTCAATGTTAAAGCTGTATCCTTAATCATTTTATCCTGTTGTTCTGCTAGTATTCTGTAACAAGGTAAACTCCCAGCTTTGCATGATGTCGCAGCATCAAGAAGAATAAGGCTTAGGTTATGGGCACAACGATGCACATACATAGAGCTACATGAGTCTTTCACTCTTTTTTGAAGGCCTGATAGGTGACCAGACATATTCTTGGCACCATCATAAGCCTGTCCTCGTATTTTGGTAACGTTAAGTCCGAGTTCCTGGAGCGCTTTAATCAGTAAGTCATGGAATGTTTCAGCACTGCCGCCAGGCAGCTCATTGAATATAATCAATCGCTCAACACTTTTACCACTCGTATTGCAGTGTTGATTTTGACAGCAACTTTTGATTTAGTTTTAGTCATAGTCTTTTGAATGAAATTCCATTTAGTTTTAGTCATATTTTAGTCATCTGAAATGTTTTAGATTTTGTCTAGTTTCAGTCGACTAAATATCATAAGATTATAGTCGACTAAATCTACAGTTGATTTAGTCGACTAAAATGTATTTTGGTGGAGCCTTGATGCTGTCGTAATGACTGATTTTACACTCGGTTGCATGCTAAAAATAGCCGATCTACAAGCTCACAACTGTGAGCTTGTAGATCTGCTATTTTCAGAGCGCAACACCCGAGCGCAACCAAACATAAAATTACTTGTCTTTTAGTTCTACTGGATCTCCTCTCCACTAGTCCCTCACTAACATTTTAGTCTAGTTTTTATTTGTTGACAAAATTGTCAATATATTTTGTCTTTTATAGTTTTAGTCATCATAGCTTAGTTTTGATCTAGTTTTCGTCAGTGAAAAAAAGTAGTCGACAAACAATTTTTTTTGTCATGTATCCACTCTTGAAATATCAACAATGACATAACACATAAACTAGGGGTGTGCCGATATATCGTCCTGCGATATATCGCGATACGTTTTCGTGACGATATGTATCGTTTTGGAAAAAATATATATTGTTTTGAAAAAAAAAAACATTTTTTACAATCATAATAATCAGGCATGCAAACAGCCCCGAGGTGAAAAGGGTGACAACATGTTGTTTTTTTTGGGGGTCAGGTGTCACACTATTGCCCTATTTGGATTCAAAACGGCTATTGTAGCTGAAAAGCTACAAGTTTGCATGTCTGAATAATGCAAAAACAGAATTATTTGTTTGCATTTGCTTTTTTTCTCCCCCATATATTTTCATAATAAAAAAAAGTGCGTATCGAAGTTGTGAGCCCAATATCGTATCGTATCGTTTCGTGAAATTAGTGTATCGGCACACCCCTAACATAAACACATAAAAAACAGCTTCATTTCTTTCACAATCTCGCTGCCAAAGCGAGTGATTATCTCGTTTTGAGATTCTGGACTTATGTATTTATAGCTCCTGTTATTTTCGTTGAGGTGGTTCTCGAGGATATTGTCATATCTTGCCATTAGTTTTAACAGTTCAAGAAAGTTAGAAAGTTGCCCTTGTTAACAGATGGGGCTCCTAGGCCAGCATACTCTCTATGTCCTCTGAATGGAATGCCTTGCTTGGCTAAAAACAGAGTAACGTCGATCAGCCTTTTAATTACTTTCTCAATGGCTGCCTGCATGAGTCCTGCGATGACAGTATTATCCTCAGTAATGCAATATTCAGTAAGGAATAGAGTTTTTTCCGACTTTCTAAGCAACTTGAGGTTGTTGGTTGCTCAGCAACTTGAGGTTGCTTAAAATCATCATCACAATCTTTGGATAACTCATGTGGCTGTGGTCCTCTAGTAGTTACGTGTCGCCTAGTATTTCACAATCTTTTGCCTCCATTTCGCAATCGCCGGGCCGGGCATCATGACTTTCTGTGTCAGACTCTTTTCCCTCAGTAGTAGCAGGCGGCTTCACTGTTTTAAAATATTTGCTCAGCGATGTACATGTTGCAGCTGTAGCATGGATAGCTCTTTTATTCCTCTCTTTACGTTTCTGAGCGCCCGATTTCGTGCGTTTCCCCATATTTCACTTGTTAACAAGGTGAATGAATGAATCACTGTCATTTCCAGGTTAGCAGGAATCTAGCCGGATGTTCATAATTGGCGCTTCACGTTAGTGCGGAAATAAAAGCCTCTGTACTGATGTGAGTGGATATAATCCACTAGGGCCCCCTACGGATAGGGCCCCTAATATATTGTAAATTATCAAAAATACATATAATAGCCAATGAATTTTTATGTATATAATATGGGCAGCTATTTTTATAATAAAAACAAAATAAATGAACAAAAAAAGAAAGAATCCTCGCCAGTAGGAAGCCCCTTGCGGTGAAATCCGGCGTATGGGTTTACATAACCCAGCAACCCTAGGTAAATTACGCCACTGCATTGTGTTGTGTTGGGTGGCACAGGGGTAAGGTTCCTGCCCACCACCGCAGAGATTATGTACATCCTCACACATGACGAACTGCAGCGATTATGCAATGACAGAGACTACACATGTGTGGAGAACATCGGGAATCGAAACTACAAAATAGGGTGAAAGGGAGCATCCTGCTCTACAGAAACGCATTGAATGCATGCATGCAGCTGCATAGTTACTTACCATTGGGTTCATTCCCGTTTGGGGTGACTGGTGGGGATGAAGTACTTGGGTAATGGTCTAGCGAGGTTGGTGAAGGTGGTTCTGCCTCTGTATTTGTGTTGTTGCTAGAGCTGCTTGCATTGCTGCTGTCACTGGAACTGGTGGCTGGAGGTTCGTGTACGGTTCCTAGGCTAAGACCAGGCATGGTTCCAGGCATGGATCCCGCAGCACCAGAAGATGATGGAGGTTGCCCAGGGTCAGATTTTTCAATATCAGTGCTTTCTAATGGCATGGGGGGAGCCATGGAATCTAGGCCTGGTGAAAACAGAAACATACAGAGTGTTAAGTTAAAAAATATATAAAAACAGGAACAATCACATGACAAGTACTGTAGGTAGGTAATGGTTAAAGTTAGACAATGTTGATGTCCATGGAATTATTAGATAGATACATAGTTTAATTGTATAGGATTTGAGCTTGTAGATCGGCTATTTTTGCTTACTTTTGTGTGACAAAGATTGGCGAAGTACGGCATTAATTTACGAAGAAAAGTTAAAATACGGACATAAGAGGTATATGCCCGACAGTATATGCAATGTGGCCCTCTGGAGTGAGTGTGGAAATATAGTGGCCCTCTCCATCATCAAAGTTGCCCATGCCTGCCCTAACTGCTATCTGGGCACTGGGCAGGTAGCAGTTCCATGCAGTTCGACGCCACTATCGATGTGTGTGCAAGTGTACTGTAACAAAAAAATACCCCAAGGGAGTGGCGACCATATTAAATTAAATATGCACACAGTACTAACACACAGGAGGACGTGACACAACCCTGGCTGATTATGGTCTGTTGGAGAGGATGTGAAGAAGGAGAGGAGAGGAAATTACCAGCTTCATTGCACCTTACACAGAGCTTACATAACAGAGAGCATCACATGAGCTTTAGTTATAAATTGACATACCGAGATGAATGGCAATGAAGTACAACAACACAATTGCATTTTACAGCACATTATTTTGCTGAATGAACCCTTTGTTAATGCCTTTTGTCAGTGCCAACCATTGGCAAAGATTTTCATATTCCAAACACCATCCTGAATAATTTGGTGTTGAAATATTAAACCGAGATAAACACTCAAAGACAAGTTCAAGGGGATGTATTGTTCACAGAGATAAATGGTCCAATATTCAGACATTTATTTTTGCATGGTACTGTATATCGACCACCACAGCACACTCGAACATTCTATATTGGCAAGGTAATTCAATGGCCTTAGAGGCAATGTCACTTTTAATTAAGGCCTTCATAATCTTCACTGATGAAGACCAGAGCACCACTGACATAATGTAATGTAATTACTGTTTGGTAATACAGTGCCATGGTGCCTTTCATTTGCTTCACAATCACTCAGCCCTGCTCATCACCACCACGCACGCATTTGCGCGCGTGCGCACACACACACACGCACACATACGTGCACGCACACACGCACGCACAAGCGCACAAAGGCTGATTTGAACCCTAAAAGACACAAAAACAGCCATACATGGACACATAAATAGACAAGAGGTGTGCTCTACAATACTGCCCTTGTTTCCTGGCTGCAGCTCTATTAACGTTTCTTAGATTAAGTGCTGTGGTTTTGAGTTTTTTTGTGTGTGTAAGCAAGTGTAAGTGTGTGTGAGTGTATGACAGAAGCACCCACAGGGAGAGAGGAGGGGGGGGGGGGGGGTAGTAGATTTACAAAGGTAACCACTGTTCCAAGTTTTGCAGACCCACAGAATCCTCAGTCTTAATTTAACTCTCAGAGCATACAAGTGGACTCAAATGGACCCATACATTGCACACACTGTCATCCCTTCACACGCATTTTACACGTCGGTTTTCTTTTGTTCTTCCTGTGGCCCAATACAACATATACCTGGGGAAATAGCTGTAGTTGACCTCTTGACCCTGAGGTCTGAGAGAACAGCCAGCCACTTCTCTGCAAGCAGCTGCTGCATAGCCTGATCATCTTCACCCAGACCGACAGGCCAAGACTATATTATGTTTTCACCCCTGTACGTGTACAGTGGTGGAAAGTAACTAAGTGCATTTACTTACGTACTGTACTTAAGTACAATGTTGAAGTATTTGTACTTTACTTGAGTATTTAAAATTTACAATACTTTTACTTCTACTCCACTACATCTCAAAAGGCAAATATTGTACTTTTACTCCACTACAATTATTTGAAAACTTTAGTTACTAGTTACTTTTCAGATATAAATTATGTTATCATTAAACATACATTAACCAGGTTAGCCCTATTGTATACCTAGGATATTTGAAAATAGCCGATCTACAAGCTCACAAGTTGTGAGCTTGTAGATCTGCTATTTTCAAATATTTTAGTACTTTTACTTTTGGTACTTTAAGTATATTTTGATGCCAATACGTTTGTACTTTTACTCAAGTAACTTTTGCATTCTGTACTTTTACTTGTAAAAGTACATTTTCTATATTGCAGTATATATATAGTATTTTACTTAAGTAAAGAATTTGAGTACTATTTCCACCACTGTCCGTGTATCACTGTCCTGTCCGCTATCTCTGGAGTCATGTAATAAACATTTATCAATCCGATTTTTCCCGGTGTATAAACCAGGCTAAAAATACCCACTAAAAATACCACAGTCGTCAGCATGAATTTCATTTGTTTCAAAAGCTGCCTCAAAATCCTTTGCAAATGTCCCTGTTAGCATTATATGCATACTGTACAGAGCTTTTGTTCCCCACAAGGCTGCAGCATTCTTTGTAGAGAAATCAGCCTTGAGAACATTACAAAAAATATACTGTATATTAAAGCTGTAATCCATAACTTTCATGTCCTGAAGGATTTTAATCCCGGTCCCCTGCGAAAGTGCTGAGATGCTTACTGTTGAGCTATAGCAGAGAGCACATTGGGAAGGGAAGTTATTTCCTTTAGAATTTCATGCATTATGGTACCTCTTGTTAACCTGTAGTGGACCTACCTGACTACAGGATCTACATGTCTCAATAGAAGAGAAGGGAGGCTACCTCCAACCACCACATTTATGCTTATATATTGTTATATTGTATTAACATACTCTACCATATAGATAGGTTAAAATACAATGTCATTCACTAAAGTGAATGTGAAAGTGAATGTTTTGTGCTGCCCTTTCATCTCTACACCAGGCAACCTGATCTTTCTAGCCACGCACACACACTCACTCACTCACTCACTCACTCACTCACTCACTCACTCACTCACTCACTCACTCACTCACTCACTCACTCACTCACACACACACACACACACACACACACACACACACACACACACACACACACACACACACACACACACACACACACACACACACACACACACACACACACACACACACACACACACACACACACACACACACACACACAGCATTGACTTTGTGTGTGTTTTGAAAAGCGTTTGAAATCCTTCTTTAAACTCAGACAGATCTCCCTGCACCACAGAGGAGGTCTGCATGTTACCTTCTATTAAAACTGTTTGCATCATACCATAGAGACCGATTTAAATAAGTCAGAGGGAGCCTGCAAACACAAGAGTCTAACTAATGCCTATATATGCTCTGTCATACAACGTTCCACGCACCACAAATATCAAATCTACAAGCTCACACAGCTATTTTTGATGCGTGACACACACACACACACACTGTACAATTAAGTATACATTGGGGCCTAACTAGTAGGCTACCATACTGCCAACCAAACGATGGAAACAGGCTAATTAAAATGAAACCATCAAATGACAGTGTGCTGCACACAGCTACAGATATATATGCCATCAATCAGACTGCAGGTCTCTGCTAATTTACGACCAGCAAATGTCATCAGCCGGACTATTTCTCTGCTCATTTGAATCTCAGCTTGAGGAACTACAGTGTGACATTGCAGCGTGATATGATACTTTCAACTGTCACAGTGTTTCGTTCCTTAAAGGAGGAGTTCACCCAAAAAATTACTTATTTTCTATCAATTGCACACGTCATGAAGCCTTGAATTCATGGATTTATTTTTGTTTTTGTGGCATTCCTAAGCCAATAATTTGATGACCGGGTGTGTATCCGGTAGGAGACACAAATAATCTACTTTGTGTCTCCTACCGGATACATTAGCTGGTAGGAGACGGGAATCAAATTATTAGTTTAGGAATGCGACAAAAACAAAAAATAATCCATTGATTCAAGGCTTCATAGGGTGTGCAATTGATAGAAAATAAGTCATTTTTTGGGTGAACTCCTCCTTTAAATCTGAGAAGAAGCTAGTGATGGAAAGACAGGAAGGGGCTTGGGGGGGGGGGGGAGAAAGAGGATGAGAGAAGTGTGAGAAACATTGTTATAGGGAAGAAGGGGATAATTTAGAAGTGAGAATGAAAACAGTGGGAAGCAGAAAGTGAGAGGAGAAAGGTGTGAGGGGGGTGAGAGGAAGTGATGCGAAAGAAGTCTGTTACAAAGACAAAAGCTCGAAGGAATACATTAAAATAGACGCCAAGGTGTGATGTGATGATGGAGCAGAGCAGTTAGGTGGGAGGCTTAGTGCTTGTGATGATGAGGTCTTGGTCGTGCAGAAGGTACCAGATGAAGTTGTTGGATCTGATATTATTATGTGACCTCTCACAGCTCTAGGGTTGAATGATAAACATACAAGACCATCGCAGATAATAATCAATAATCAATCATTCAGACTTGATTCATCTCTATCAGTGCAAACAGGCAGGTGTGTGTGTGTGTGTGTGTGTGTGTGTGTGTGTGTGTGTGTGTGTGTGTGTGTGTGTGTGTGTGTGTGTGTGTGTGTGTGTGTGTGTTTGAGTGAAAGTGAGTGAGTGAGTGAGTGAGTGAGACTGCTAGAGTGAGTGAGTGAGCGAGCGTGCGTGCCTGCGCGCGCGCGTGTGTGTGTGTGTGTGTGTGTGTGTGTGTGTGTGTGTGTGAGAGAGTGAACGTGTGCGTGGGAAGGAAAATATAGAAACAAAAACAAAGTCCGAGCTTATATTGTGAGTTTTTAACATTAACAATGATGACAAAAACTAAAACCCATATGAAATACATAGTATGTGGAGACTATAATCATACAGGTTTACAAGCTGTCCGATGAAAAATAAGACAAAACCATGAAAAGGATCCAGTGGATCACCTACCCAGTACAGTCGAGCCGCAGTTAATGAACATTAGAAGAAGCGCACAAAGCGCAATCTGGACTCTGAGCTTCTTTTCCATCTCACTCTGTCGTTTGGTTTGGTCTCACAGTCACACAGATTCACTATAATGTATCTCAACAGTTAGATCTGTTCTTCAGATGGATCCTCGGTACTTGATCGCCCAGTTTAAACTCCAGTCCGTAGCCTACCACACAGTCCTGTCCTGTCCTGCCCTGTGCTGTGCTGTACCAGACTAGACTAGTGCAAACAGTCGTATCCTATGACATGCGTGGCTCGTATGAAGCAGTCTATGGTATGAAGGCAAGCTCAGATCGCATCGCACAGCGCAGTGTCCCGCGTTGCCAGGTTTTGTCAGAGGAACAAGCAACCGGGTCTATGAAAACAAGCCCAAAAGAGGCGGTTATAATATACAGGCCACATGAGGCCTTTAAACCTATATATATATATACATTGGCTAATTGAAAATAGCCGATCTATAAGCTCACAACGCGTCGCGATGCAGCTTGTAGATCTGCTATTAAAAAAAAAAAAATCTTGAAGAAAATGTGGAAAATGTGGAATATTTTTGAAACATTTTAACAACCCAAATCTTGTATGGGAGGGAGGTCCCTGCACAAATACATATTCATTTGGGGGTCCATCCTTGACATGAAAATGTTTGAGAACCACTGGTTTAAACAACATTAAAATAAGAAACTACGCTTTGGAAACAAGACCCCCCAAAAAAGCAACCCGGCCGGTCCCGCCGCCCGCAACTACCAATAATTACAAGCAACTTTACAGAAAAAGAAGCCCAAAGTTGCCTATAATGAGCGGACATGGCAACGCTGGCAGTGTCCTAAGTGCGCTCTCTCTCTGGTCTCTCAAATATAGTGCCACGTGTTCCCGACGCTCTGCGGGTTGCCAAGTCAGTATATACTGTACTGTCCCTCTGTGGGCTGCCTATAGGCAGTGGTTCTCAAACCTTTTCATGTCAAGGACCCCCAAATTGACACTTATTAGCCCGCGGACCCCCATTTGAAAAGATAAGCCAGGGACCCCCATAAGAGAAGATCTTTTACGGCTCTCTAGCAGTGATTCTCAACCATTTTAATTTCAAGGACCCCCCGTTTGACATGCATTAGGGCTACGGACCCCCATTTAATGGCATTTATATCTCTGGGACCCTTAATTCATATCGTAAAATCAATGTTAATTTAACTCTGAGAGTGTACAAATGGAACCAAATGGATTTGGTTCCATTTGTACACTCTCAGAGTTACAGACCCATAAGGGTCCATTTGGTTCCTGTCCATCATTTAGTTGGGGACCCCCTGGAACTCCCTCAAGGACCCCTGGGGGTCCCCGGACTCCACTTTGAGAACCACTGGCAGGGGTGGAAAGAGTAGCTACTCACATTTTTTACTTGAGTAAAAGTATCAATATAGGTTACTGCAATGTAGAGGTACTCTAAAAGAGGTAATAGTAAAAGTCCGGAATTCAAAAGGTAATTAAAAGTACAAAGGTATTGGTATCAAAATGTACTTAAAGTACCAAAAGTAGAAAGTATAGACATTTTGCAGAATGTCCAATTTCACAAGTTTTCAAATGTATACATTTTTTTTGAAAATAGCAGATCTACAAGCTCACAATGGATGGCATGGTGACGCATTGTGAGCTTGTAGATCGGCTATTTTCAAATGGCCGAAGTGGTTAATAATGTATGTTAATGTATGTTTTGTAATAATAATCAAATAATCATTAATAATCAAAATATACAAAGTAACTAGCCTAATTAAAGTTTTCATATCATTGTAGTGGAGTAAAAGTACAATATTTGCCTCTGAGATGTAGTGGAGTAAGTAAAAGTATTAAACAATGGAAATAATCCAGTAAAGTAAAACATTTACCTCAAAATTGTACTTATAAGTACAGCACTTGAGTAAATGTACTGTAATGTAATGTTTTACCCCAGCAAACATACAGTAAAGGCTGGCACATGGCAAACTAAGGCAGATTGACCAGTCATAAATCATACACAATCTGAACAGGATGATAACGGGAAGATGAAGATCATCATCATCTGTCTATAATGACTTATATTTACATCCATCTACAGTAGCAGTCTAGCAGAATATAAGTCTACAATCCTGTCAAATAGTCTCTATGAACAGCAGCCATATTGGGAATGAATTGGGCCCCTACCTTACTTCCTTTTACAGGTGTTACCAATATAATACTAATTAAGGCTCTGTTCCATTTAGTGTGGTATAGTGGTTGTCTTATTTTCAAGGACCCCCATAACTCTCAGAGTTACACACCCACCATAAAGGGGCCATTTGGGAACCAAAATGGAGTGTTTCTAGTGAGCCAACATGCACGATTCAAGGTTCGATATCAGCACCCTGACCAGAATGGAACAGAGCCTTCATTAGTATCATTGGTAACACCTGTGAAGGAAGTAAGAAGAGGCCCAATTTCTTTCCAATATGGCTGCTATGCATAGAGCCATGCCTATTATTCAGCCACTCTTTTATTTATTGTATTATAACTACGTTAATACGTATACATAGGTATAAATTATGCATCAGGAAAATATATTTGTCTTATAATATAAATCGAATGACATAACAGGGCGTTTTTACCAGACCAAGTGTAATGTTTTCATTGAACCACATGGAGACGCTGTTGCTTTATAGCTGATGATAGGCGTGCTGGTACTGAATCGGGGTGTATGCAGTGGTGGAATTTGGAAAAAGTAACCTTTTCACTTAAATAAAAGTATCAATACTGCAATGTAGAAATACATTGCTACAAGTAAAAGTCCGGAATTCAAAATTTACTTGAGTAAAAGTACTAAAGTATTGGTATGAAAATGTACTTAAAGTACCAAAAGTAGAAAGTATTCATTATGCAGAATGTTCCATTTGACAAGTTTTCAAATAAATAAAATGTTATTATTGTTTATGTTATGTATGTATGTATGTATGTATGTTATATTATTATTATGTTATACATTATGATTATTATTATTATTATTATTACCCTTATTTTTATTATTATTATTATTATTATTATTATTATTATTATCATTAATATTATTATTATTAGTAGTAGTATTATTATTATATATTAGTTTGTTAGTAAATCTAGACACATTACGACATTTTCTAGTAAACTCAACGGTTGCCTAGCAGCCTAGAGAACAAATCACAGCGCAGCCGTCGCCCGGGCTATGGGATGTAGACTGTACAGCGGCGACAAACGCTATGAGGCTTGTGATTGGAGGGAGCATTGTTGAAGGTTCTGGTCAGTGTTGCCATGTATACTTATTATAAGCGACTTTGTGCTCAGTTTTCTCTTTCTAAATTGTAGTTGCTTATGGTTTAAAACTAAGTGCTCATGTGACGCTTCTTACTATGGGACATCTGGGCACCTCGATGTAAAATTGGCTATTTCGCCCTAAATTTTTTAAAAATAAAATATTAGAAAAATGGTCTTAAGTAATATAAAGTATACATGATGTGAACATACACGGTACATCATTATCAGACTTAATTTTATCCTTCAACTTCTTGTTTATGCCCCCAAATGACTGTTCTTGTAGCAATTGTAGAAATATTAGACCTTAATTGCAGTGGTGTAAAGTAACTAAGTACATTTACTTAAGTACTGTACTTAAGTACAATTTTGAGGTATTTGTACTTTACTTGAGTATTTCCAATTGTCTGTACTTTTACTTCTACTCCACTACATCTCAGAGGCAAATATTGTACTTTTACTCCACTACAATTATTTGAAAACTTTAGTTACTAGTTACTTTGCAGATATAAATTATTACGTTATGAAGCATATATTAACCACTTTAGCCCTATTTTATACCTAGGCTATTTGAAAATAGCCGATCTACAAGCTCACAACGCGTCGCATCGCGACGCGTTGTGAGCTTGTAGATCTGCTATTTTCAAACATTTTAGTACTTTTACTTTTGGCACTTTAAGTACATTTTGATACCAATACGTTTGTACTTTTACTCAAGTCAATTTTGAATTCTGGACTTTTACTTGTAACGGAGTATTTCTATATTGGAGTATTGGTACCTTTTACTTAAAGTAAAGAACTTGAGTACTTTTTACACCACAGCCAATTTTACATGGAGGTCCCCACTTATCCTGTTACCGCTTGTTTCACTCCCAAAACCTGGCAAGTTTGGCAACGCCGCTCCTGGTGGTGACGGCACAGAGCAGACAGCGGCACAGGGAGCTGACAGCATCCTCACTACCGTCGCAGAACCGAGGTGACAAGCTACTGGACGTTTAAAGAGAACTACAAAAACACGTAGGCAAAAAAATATATATATTACAAAATATGAATAAAAAACGACCACGTTCCCATGTTAAAAAAACCCCCAAAATAGCTAGGTTAAACCACTAGGGTTGTACTTGGACGGTTAGAATAACGTTATAATAAACACCGTCTGCTCTATAGCTAGCTGACGTTAGCATGTTTAGTGCTAGCTGTTGCCATAAAATGTGAGTTACAGCTAAGCTAGGTCGTTAGCTTTGCCGGGGGTTAGCTCGTTGTGCTGCTATTTATCACGAAGGCTAAAAAACTACAATACTGCCAAGCTCTCACATTAGGCTTAATAATACTGGATATTAGTAGAGTATGTGTATACTGCAGGGGGTCTTCAACGTTTTCAGGCCAAGGACCCCTTGGCTGAGAGAGAGAGAAAGCAGGGACCCCCATTATATATATATTTTTTCCCCATATATTTAATAGGCAGCTTCATAGACTTTAACCATGCTCTTAAACAATACTTAGTAAACCTGACCTTTTACTCTGTACTTTCACTCTCCCCCCCCCCCCCCATAGAAAACCACTTTGCCAAAAATAGCAGATCTACAAGCGCACAACGCCTTGCGTTTTGTGCGCTTGTAGATCTGCTATTTTTGGCAAAAGTTCTCCTCAGAATAGGGATGCTTGGTTGAAGTGGTTAATGTAAGAATCACACAAAGATTCGGCGGACCCCTCGTAGTAACTCTGAGGACCCCCTAGGGGTCCCGGACCCCCTGTTGAAGACCTCTGGTATACTGGAAGGCTAGTTGAACGTCAGAGCGAGGTGTCTTATTTGTGGTGATTTGACAGTACAGGGCTGTCACACGATTACAAATTGAAGTTGACGATTAATTGTCCCACAAATAATTGCGATTAACGATTTAATTGTGGTTTTGGCATTGAACATTGGAACATTATGCATAGAAACTTTATTTCAGTTTGCCTTTTTAGGCTTCGTATAATCACATACTGTATTGCATGGGGCAGATGTGACAAATAACTTACATATACAAAGGAATCGCTGACATATTTAATAATTATGCAAAAAAAATACGATTATCTCAAATAATAATTGTGATCAGTTGATTATGTAATAATTGTGGATGACAGGCCTATTTGGGATGATTTGACAGCTCAGTCAGCGGACAAATGGAGACACCGGGACGGATAGCAGCATCACAGGACGCCCTGGACTTCACCGTGGAAAACGTAGAGAAGGTTAGTGTCCTTTACAATTTACAATGTAGGCATTTAGCAGACGCTTTTAAATCCAGAGCGATTTACAATAAGCAAGGACAACATAAGGTAACACATCAAATGCATAGAAATATGATCTAGGTCAGGGGTCTTCAACGTTCTTCAGACCAAGGACCCCCTACCTGAGAGAGAGAGAGAGATGAAGCAGGGACCCCCTCTATATTGTTTAAATTTGTGTTTCAGATTAAACTTCTTTTTTTTTTTACTTGGTCTGCTCTTTTTTCCCTCTACACCTATACCTCCTTGCCAAAAATAGCCGATCTACAAGCTCTGTGAGCTTGTAGATCGGCAATTTTTTGCTAAAGTTCTCCTCATAATAGGGATGCTAGGGTTCAATTGGTTAATGTAAAAAAAAGTTCCTATCGCACAAAGATTTGGTGGCCCCCCTGAAGCAACTCTGAGGACCCCCTAGGGGTCCCGGACCCCTTGTTGAAGACTCCTGATCTAGGATCATAGGTACACCAACACCAAGAACGTCAGTCTAACAGTATAATATCCAAAATATCAATCATCTGTACATTGAACTAACTGAATACACACTGAATACACTATATGTTATTATGTAGGCAGATGCCAGGTCAACAATGACCTGGCATCTGCCTACATAATAACATGTCAGCTGTTACAAGTTAACTTCAAAACTGTATGCAGCACTGTCATGGCTTTGTGGTACAAAGCAACGAGAACATGAACGTATCATTTATGCAACATCATGCTATGTTTTATCAATACATATTTCAGGGCTCTCTTGAGAACGTTAAAATTGGCATCTAAGTATTCTAGTAGCATGCTCATTTGTTTTTAATGATGCCCTCAGATTATTACTGGCCATTGAATATCAAGGATGTGTGATTTCATATCAAATGAGAAAGAGAGGGAGAATACATAAATAAAGAATACATAAATAAACCAAACTATATATATACTGACATGCTATTTAGATGCTGTTGTAGGTCATAGCCCACATGTTGTGGACGTGCTCCTTCGCTCTCGCACATAAGAACGCTTTTCTGGGTCTTGTTCGTTTTGGTTGGTTCGACCGTGCAGTGAGTGTGCACGCACGATGTGCTGGTTGTCCCTGTCTGCCTGCGCCTGCCAGGTCGCTGTGTGATGAATCTCCCCGTGGCTTGGTGCCGGTGGCCGCTGGTTTGGGACAGAGGGGAGAGAAGACAATAGGGGGATGGGTAGACTAGAGACAGACTATGTGAGAGAGGGAGAGAGAGAGAGAGAGGGGGAGAGAGAGATTGTGTTTGAGGGGTGGCTAGGTGTTTCTGCAGAAGAGCAGAGCTGATCAGATGGATGGAGAGAGGGAGGGAGGAGAGAGAGGAGATGGGTGATGTCTGTGACAGTGGGGGGGGGGGGGGTGGTGTTGATGCGACATTCATGATTAGAAGCTGGGCTGGAAAGGGGAGCAAGCACATTCTTGCACAGGGAAAATGGCATGACTGGCTGGTAGGTTCTAGTGTGAGAGAGGTCAACTCTCATTCACTTTTTGATCTAATTTCTTCAGTACGGTCGGTACAGAGTGATAGTTGTGTCTCTCCAGACTCATCGTAAGGCCACAAGCGAACATTTCTGTCTCATTTGGTGTGCACTGGCCTGAGAGAGAGAACATCAGTCAGTCAGTATTAAACTGATTGAGAAAATCAATAACTCGTTTTCAAATGGGAGCCTCTCTTGGTCGGTGAAGCAGTTTTTGAGGAAAATAAGTGACAGCCAACCTTATACACAGAGTTGCATGGCATCTTCCTTAAATTAAGTGATTTTCTTTGACTTTGTTATTGAAGGCATGATGAATAGGGATGGGTATTGTTAAGATTTGATTGATATCTTCTTATTGATTCATATTCTTCTTATCGATTCATTTCCAAAAAGGGGAAAAAAGGACAAACAATTGTTAAATGTTAGGAGCGTTAACTGAATTCAATTAGTATTTACTATTAATAGTAAGAACTGTATATTCGTAGTACCTGGGATAGAGCCAATGCTGAAACATTTTGTCCTGAAAATACCGGTGTTTAAACGACCCCCCCCCCCCCCCCCCAAGAAAACAGTGTGTGTCTGTGAACTAATGCTACATCAATAATTGTCAACTTTGTGAATGTTTATCTCACATATGTTCATTCAATGACAACACAGTGGTAGCAGCAGTATTGTTGAACCATTTGGGCTTTGGTAATAATAACATTTGAGCTGCTTGTTGTACATTTTAATTATATAAAAATGTACAACAATTTTAATTTCAATTATATGAAACCTACTGGACCTTTAAATGAGCCGCATGTTCTTGCACGTGCAAATGTTTGTGCCCTTTTACAAGCACCACAATGGGCGTTTTCCTCAGAATGGCGGACTAATATTTTAGAGCTTAGTACACCTAGTGACTGCACCTTTCAACACCATGGATGATGGTTAGAATAATGAGTGGACGGTGTCGATCAAGGTGTAATTGGTTTTTGGGATCTATCTGGGATCTATTCAAGGTTTTTAACGGTATCACATATTTCGTACCGATGGTACAGGTCATTTGGTATGGTGCCGATGTCTACCATTACATTACATTACAGTCATTTAGCAGATGTCTACCGATCCGAAGGCAAAGGAGACTTGACTCCTGCGAAGTTAGTCAACATTTAGGTTAAGCCGTCTTGCAGAAATCCAGTATATTTCTTTATTTTCTTATCGTATTGTTTTACCCAGAACAGCTTCTCTCCTGAAAATGTAGTGAGGGTAGCAAGTTTGTGCTTCATTAGTTTTCATGAATCGGTAAAAAGGTGCTTATCTACCATAATGAGAACCAGACGTTATAATTTCCCCTGGAAGCTGGGTGTGTGAACTGGGCATTCCATTAGCATCAGCATCAGACCACTGGCTTTAGAAGAAGTCTGGGAGTCTGCCGCTAATATTGTTATCTTCACTACCTGACAACCTCAGCAGCTGCCTGCTAACTGGAAACACACACACACACACACACACACACACACACACACACACACACACACACACACACACACACACACACACACACACACACACACACACACACACACACACACACACACACACACACACACACACGGACCACAATCGGACATCTCTTGGAGCATCAATGTGTAAATCAATAGTGCTTCCTGTAAGTGGATAAGAGCAGCAGCAGTTGATAGAACTTAAAAGTAAAACTGGACCAGCAGTGAGCTTATCATTATTTTGAATAAGACTTATAATAACATGCTATCAGACCCTGTCTACACAAATATAAAACTCTCTATAGCAGAGTGGGGATTTCTGAGTGTATGTGCTTATGCGTCCTCAGTGATGGGAGAGGATGGTTCGTGTGTGTGTGTGTGTGTGTGTGTGTGTGTGTGTGTGTGTGTGTGTGTGTGTGTGTGTGTGTGTGTGTGTGTGTGTGTGTGTGTGTGTGTGTGTGTGTGTGTGTGTGTGTGTGTGTGTGTGTGTGTGTGTGTGTGTGTGTGTGGTTCTGATACAAAGTCCTTTGTTCAGTCTTTGGGTCTGTGGAAGACAGTGGCACATTGTCTTTATCCTTGTGTGTATAATGCATGCATGCATACATATACTGCCTTACATTTCTACTACACAAGCCTGGTCCAGACTCAGAAAAGCATCCACCCAGCGACACACAGGACATTTGGGGTGAATTCAGAACAGTACATTGTTAAATGTTGTGTATCATACACCCAGGAGACACATGGAATGCTTGCACTGCCAGAAAAGTCAATGCACAAAGTCACCTGGGTTCATCGAATTGCTCAAGGGCATTTTGTTCGTGATGTACAGTCACTGTTGCCTCGACTTGAATCCGTGTCTTCGGGCAAAGCAATGGTCCGTAAGAGCATCCGACCACATCAGGACAGTGAGCACAGCGGGCCCTTCTCTAAGGCCATTCTGAACTAGAGGTGGACTAACGGCCCACTGACTCCTCTATTCTTATGCGTCTGTCTTTTCTTAAGGAGCAGTACAGTGTTGAAAGAAACATTTTTCCTGTTTGAAATGTAATTTCTGTCGAACGAATCAGTTGAAAATGTCGAATAACATTTGAGGGGTGCTGCTAGTATAAATTAGCCTTACAGTAAGCTGTAGAAGGGGCGTAGTTTACTGTATATACGACACTAGCCTGGTTCACATGACGCTCGTCTGTCACAAGCGTCATGGAACCGTTGGTTCCTGGTTTTTGATTTTTTTTTACATATACAACATTTACAACTCTAATTCTCTCCGATGCTTTCAACTATGTGACACTACCGGTTGGGAGGTGGATTACACTCTGATACATTACAAAAAAATAATAAAAATAATGGCCGCCGTTCGGATTAAAATGCTTTTTATTGAACAATACGGGAGATACAGGTACTTGTAGCGGGCCGACTCAACTTGTAACATCCGTGGCATGGGGGTCAGCACTTTATATTTGAAATCTGAACGTTTATGTACATGTGAGAGTTGTAAAAAGTTGTCAAAAAAAATCGAAAACCAGGAACAATCGGTTCCATGACTGTCATGGTATGACAGTCATGTTTCAGGGCTAATACGACACTATTTATCTGTATTCTTCTTAAGGTGAGAGAGAAAGATAATTCCTGGAAGTTATAACATAAGTGTAATATAATAGAGCAGAACGGAGAAGTAGGAGAAGTGGACTCTGAGATATGATCCATGCTGTATCGAGCTGAACTGTGAAGGAGGAGGGGCTCATTCATTTGGAGATGAGGAAAAGATTAATCGACAGCGTTATCCACTTATTGACAGATTTAAACATATGCTGGAGGTGGAGCGCCGGGGTCTTGTGTAGGTTATACGATATACAGCCGGGCTAATTTGAGCATGTTCTC
Source organism: Gymnoscopelus microlampas (assembly GCF_963454915.1). Lineage (NCBI taxonomy): Eukaryota > Metazoa > Chordata > Actinopteri > Myctophiformes > Myctophidae > Gymnoscopelus > Gymnoscopelus microlampas. The sequence goes on from NC_139946.1 coordinate 6,574,771, forward strand.
CGGCTTCCGGCCTATTGATTCTGGCTTATTTATTTTAGCCCAAGAGGTACAGCGAGAGGTATTGTGTACTGTACATTGATTCGGTGGCTTTGTTTTATCAGTCTACTGAATTATGTGCTGGAATGTGAAATTAGGCTGCGTCATTTAGTGTCTCCACCAGAGAGACATGTCTTTTCACTGTTAACTTCGCTTTACTTGTTCTTTTCAACAGAGGACTGGTGCTTCTTTCAGTGCCCTTAACCCAGTACACGTACTCTACCTCTTTTCAGCGCCCAACCATTTGGGCACTGACCTGTTTTCCCAGTTAAAGGAATGTACTCGTTGGCTCGAAGCGTGCAGCACGTCGTCAATGTGACTTTTAGTACCACCACCCAATCAGGTTCATACTGTATGTGTCCAAATGACAAACTTAGGCTAAACGATGCAACAGAGTTGCAAACCAGGTACAGTACAGTACCTTGAAGAAAAATGGAACGGCTGATTTTTGCATTGGATTCTCATATCATGAAAGGGCAGCGTGCTGTGGAGTGATAATTATTTAGCTATGTTATGTGTTTTTATGTCAACACGCTACTTCATGGTGTACCGCGTAACCACGTATCATAGCAACAGCAAAAGCACGGCTCCTCCCTCCAGGGCTCAGCACCTGTGCGCAGCGGGGCAGCACCAGGCAGGCATTACGCAAGCACTCACCTCCAGCTCTCCTCCTGCCAGAACAACAAGTCTGGTAGAGACACAGCCAAACCCAAAGCTGTTGGTTGTTAGGAAAGTGAGGTTAAGACACTTTGAGTCCTGTGTGGGTGTCTCAGACTTGTATGTACCATGAGTTGCTGGGTTATTATCACCATTGGCAACATGGTTTACTCTGTTTATTTCCCTTTCCCTCTCCCGCTGACTGCACGAACGATCAACCATCTGTACACGCACACTTGTGCTTTTTTCACACAACACGCGCACGCACGCACGCACGCACGCACGCACGCACGCACGCACGCACGCACGCACACACACACACACACACACACATACGCACACACATTCTCTTTTCTTTGTTCCACTCATTAAGCTTCCCTTATGATTTTCTGTTATTTTCTGTCTCTTTGTTTATGAGATAAGAGATAAGGTAGGTATTGTTGAAGGATATAATAGGGCAGGTGCAGTAGTATCACTGATGAATATGTTGGGTAATATTTTATGGCCATGCTGGGCCATTAGTCATATTTTCAATTCATTTACTATTTTGGCTTCCAACGATTATGAAAAACAAATAAAACAATTATTGTCCAGCTGCCACCATTTCCCATTTCACAATGACCAGAAATGCGCACCCCTTTCCTTTACAGCGTGCCCCTCCCTAAAAGCCCAAACGTACTCACTCCCGTTCCTGAAATACGGCATACAATGACCCAAGCGAGACAAAGTATTTAATAGGTAGAGACTGATTAATTAGTACAGTGGTTCTCAAACTTTTTCATGTCAAGGACCCCTATGTTTTTGGCTGCGAACCCCCATCTGAAAATATATTTTGTGCCAGGGACTCCCAGAAGATTTTGTTTTTAACACATGGGGTGACAAAACCGTGTATATACTGTTTTGCAAAAGGTGCAAAAAGTTACGCGGAGTGCCATAACCGTACCGGTACGGTTTTGGTGTTTTTCTCCACATGGGCGGGCCTAGAGCTCTGCTCTGGGAGTACCCATTGTGATCCTGAGAAGGATCGGCCAGATAGATCACCGGAAACAAAAACATGGCTCCCATCCGCTTCCTGTCTATTTCCTTCTTTAAAACGCCTATACTATCTCCGAATCTGTTTCCTGTGGGGAAAACCGGTCATGCGCGATGCGCGATCCTCCGTCCCCGTTGTAACTCTCGAGTGAAATGTTATCGTTCCAGGCTGTAGCCAGGGTCATCGCGCTACATGAATGGATGCTTTTTTTTACATGGATTTGCTCGTTGTGGAGTCTAGAGCTTTAAACAGCAAAGCGCAGTCAAAGGGGAGAATGCTGGCACCCACGGTAAAAGTTGTTATGAAAAAATGCTGGCACCCGATGTGTTAAAATATACAAAATTATTCAACATTTTCCAAACACTTTCAAGATTCAAAGTGTTAATAAATTACAGATGTGCAAGCTCACAGCGTGGCCCGAAGTGACGTGCTGTGAGCTTGTATATCTGCTATTTTTTATCGGCCAATACTCGCCTTGTTGCCTGCTATTGGTGCATCAGCAAATAAGATGACATTCACCGATGCCAGTGGCTGATGTTTCATAAAGACTTTAGAACAGTTATTTTGTAAAATTAGTATTTAATTGTTTCCTTGGCACACAATGGGGAATTAATAGAAACAAAAACAAAACAAACGAACAACAAAAGTTGTTATTTTAAGACATCTTGTCAAGTATTTTCCAATCGTTGCATCCCTATTAACCCATTAAGACGCATCTGTGTCACTTTTTGATTTGAGCTATTTTTGAAAAATCGTGAAAATGTGTGCAAATCTTTGAATATATATTGTTTAAAGCGAACATTTTTAACTCTTTTTCGTTTTATTATTTTATTGTCCCTGGAACAACATATTTTGAGATGGGGGTCAGCGGACAAATATTATTTTGACATGAAAAAGTTTGAGCGCCACTGATATAGAAACATACGTTTTTCTCAGAATACTGTTGGGATTTAGAAGACATTTGTAGAGTCGGCTTCAGGTCTTAATGGGTCGACATCCTACACCCCTCAAATATTAGTTAGCTGTGTTTTTGAAGCTGTGTCCCGACCACCATCCGCACACTACAGCTATTACGGACGAGGAGAAGTTGATTTTTAGCGGTGCCAACCGCTCTACATTTGACTCTGTCCGTCCGTCCGTCCGTCCGTCCGCCCGCCCGTCCGTCCGCCCGCCCGTCCGTATGTTATGTCCGTATGAGCACGGCGTATGAGCACGGCCACGGCATTTAAACAGCTAAAACTCCAGTTCACACACACACACACACACACACACACAAGCCAATGCTGCGCACACACGAACACACGCACACACACACACACACACTTGACGTCCGTATGAGCACGGCATTTAAACAGCTATAACTCCAGTTTGCAGCATGCCACCAAGTCCAAATTTGGTACGTGGACTTAGACCACCAATAGGGACGACCTGTAATTACTTAAGCCCCACCCCCTTTGTCTGCCCATTGGCTGGGCTTTACACAGCCATTATTCCAGTTTGCAGCATGCTACCACGTACAAATTCGGTAAGTGGACTCAGACCACCAATAGGGACCAACTGAAATTAGTTAAGCCCCGCCCGAAAGGCACCGCTTCCTTCACACAGGGTGTGATTTTTGTTGAAGTAGAGAAGCATCATTCTGCTTTATTATGAATAAATATCAAACCCACTGTCATCTAGTGGTTATTTTCACTGAAGGGACACCTGTCTTATCTCTTATGTGCGTGTTTGTGCATGAGTATCTGGCGGCAGTATAGTAATTAAGGAGACTGCATCAAGCGAGGACGAGGAGTTGTTTATGCCAAATCAATCGCACAAAATAAACACTCCTGGTGTCGTGTACGGACCTTAATGATGTAATAACATGTCCTGTATTATATCCCTCCCCCATGCTTTTTTCATACTCGCACACAACCCCAAAACATTGTCACCACATTCCCCAGACAGAAAGATGGAGAGAGGTATGCCTCCTAGCTGCATAGATTTGTACTCTACTGTAGTGTTGATTTTGACAGCAAATTTTGATTTATTTTTAGTCATAGTCTTTTGAATAAAATTCCATTTATTTTAGTCATCTGAAATGTTTTTGTACTTCGTTTTTGTCTAGTCATTTATAGTCGACTAAATCTACAGTTGATTTAGTCGACTAAAATGTATTTTGGCGGTGCCTTGATGGCGTCGTAATGGCTGATTTTACACTTGGTTGCATGCTGAAAATAGCCGATCTACAAGATCACAACGCGTCGCAGCACGGCGCGTTGTGAGCTTGTAGATCTGCTATTTTCAGAACGCAACCAAACATAAAACGACTTGTCTTTTAGTTCTACTGGATCTCTTCTCCACTCGTCCCTCAGTAACAATTTAGTCTAGTTTTTATTTGTTGACGAAATTGTCAATATATTTAGTCTCAGTTTTAGTCATCGTAGATTCGTTTTTATTCAGTTTTAATTTAGTTTTCGTCAGCGAAAAAAGGTAGTCGACGAACATTTTTCTTCATAGTTTTAGTCGACGAAATCAACACTGGTATGCCTCCTAGCAGCATAGATTTGTACTCTACTGAGCGCCCCTTACTAGTTCATGGATATGCTGTAGCTGGGCAGGGTGCTGTAAATTACCCTTGCCTTCCTCGGTGCCACACACCATAGATGAAATGTGAACTGTCTGTTCTCCTGATACTGGAATGACTTTGTGCTGTAGTGGACAGATGGCTCGGGGAAAATGTCACGCCTACTGCAGAGACTAAGTCACCTGCTGTTTTTAGTGCAGAGATGCCTATGTACAGTATGTGGTGCACACACATGAAACATGGTGTGGTTATATGTCCAGAGTGTGCAGATGGTAAGAGTCTCTCTATGCAGCCTTTCTTGTTCTCGTTGAATTTGATTCCTCTTTAACCCATTAAGACATGGAACGCATCTGTGTCACTTTTAGATTTGAGCTAAAAAGCATTATTTTACACTTTGGCTATTCAAAAATCGTGAAAATGTGTGCAAATCTTTTAATATATATTGTTTTAAAGCAAACATTTTTAACTCAAATCTTTGCTTCTGGGGGTCCCTGGAACAAAATATTTTTAAATGGGGTCGGCGAAAATACAAAAAAAAGGTTTGGGTACCACTGATATAGAAACATAAGTTTTTCTGAAAACTGTTGGGATTCAGAAGACATTTTGTAGAATCGGCTTCAGGTCTTAATGGGTTAAAGCACCCCTCCGGTAGTTTTAGTGTTATTCAGATATTAAATGTTTTCTGGGCCAACCTCTACACAGTGCTTTATATATTGATTCCATTCCAGAGGCACCATGGACCATTTTTGTTCAACATTTCATCTTAACCACTTTTAACCTGGCATCCCCATTTTGGGCACGTCGTTATAGGCAAACACTTTACAAAAACAATTTATTATTTTCTCTCAAAAATAGCAGATGTACAAGACCATAGAATGGGGGGGGGGGACTAAACGTAAAAATTGCTGGACAAATTCGCCCTGAAACTCATTTTGTCATCTTTCCAAAAAATAGGAATCCATCTCTGACCAAAACCTAAATCAAATGCTTCAGTTTAGACTAGAGTGAAGACAATCTCCATTTTTGCCTACAATATTTTCTGGTGAGTACTGAGTAGTAATATTCATCACGATCACAAAATCTACCAAAACATTTTATATTTTCAAATCTGGCATGCTCATTCTGTAATGATACATGATAAAATATTTAAAGACATCACTGATTTGTGCTAGTTTTGATGTTAGTTTACTGGCAAATACGTATGAATATTTGATCCACAGAATGTATTTACAAGCTGTTGTGACTTTTGTATATTTGTTTGGTAAGTTTGACGGTGAATTTGATCATTGGAATGTCACAAGTTAGTCCTCTATCATTATTGCACTGTTGACTGAGTGAATACATAAGTCTACTGCCATGAAACAGCCTTTTCACAGCGTCTGGACCGGAGTGCTTATTTTCCTTGCGAATGCGTGCAAAACGGCACACACAAATACGCAGGCACGCAATCACGCATGCATGCACGCGCACACACACACACACACACACACACACACTCAAACCACTTCCGTGACTGTGCACGTTAGTTGGAACAGATGGCGTCTGTGCCTTGCAGAGAGATGCTTTTTCACCAGCAGCTCTCCTCCCTTTTAAAAGAGGAGTTTAAAGGAGGGCAATGATCGTTGACAGGACGTTCCCAGAGCAACTTTTCCTCGGGTCAAGCCAGGTTGTGCCCATCTATACTGTAGACATATGAGGGAGGCTACAGTTCACTGCATATCAAAACCACTCTGGCCATAAGTTTACTTACTTTTTGCAAAACCGTTTCCACGAGTCACACACTAGCTAACAGCTAACTAATGGCCTATTACAGACAGTTGGCTAAGGAATCCGATTAGTCTAAATAAAACCCTTGCATAGTTGCATTATTAAGTGCTGAGTGTTCATATGTACATTTAAAACGTACTGAATGTGTATTTATTTACAGATTGTTGAATCTGCATTTTACCAATCGCCAGATATGTGTGGACTCCATTGCATTTGATTGTGGATTTTTTTTAAATCTCTTGTCAACTAGGAAATACTGCATCAGTAATGGGTACTGGCAACCAGCACATAGACCCCTTCAGACCACATCACACTAACATCACACAGACATGCGTGGCGTGCACAGGCAGGTTGCAAAAGAACCAGTCTGCTGATGAGACGCAATGGGAAAAGTCACGCCACTCATGTCATGTGTAAAGCTCAACATCATTCACTGAGATACGTGGAGGGAGCACTCGTCGACATGCAAGGCCATCAATCGCCTGTTTCCCACAGGCACTAGTGGCTTAACGTTTACGTTTGTTGTTATGTTTGTGACACCGGGGCGGCAGTGGCTCAGGGGTAGAGTGCAGGGTAGAGCAGCCGGATGGAAGCCGCAAGGTTCCCAGTTCGATCCCCGGCTCCCCCCGAGTTAGTGTCGGAAGTGTCCTTGAGCAAGACGCTGAACCCCTAATTGCTCCCGATGAGCAGGTTGGTGCCTTGCATGGTTTCCTCCACCATCAGTGTATGAATGTGTGTGTGAATGGGTGAATGTAATGCACAATCTATGTAAAGCGCTTTGGATGAAAGTGCTATATAAATGCACTATTCACCATTTACACCCAAAATGTTATATATAGGATATATATAGCTGTATAACATTGAGAAGCACATGTTGTGCTTTCAGAGATGCTCTTCGGCATACCTCGGATGTAACAAGTGGTTATTTGAGTTACTGTTGCTATCACCTCGAGGATAGTCGAGGACATTCTCCTCTGAACTCGGGCATCAACAAGGAATTTTTGTTTTCTTCGCACCATTCTCTGTAAACCCTAGAGATGTTTGTGCATGAAAATCCCAGTAGATCAGTATTTTCAAAAAAATCTTAGACCAGCCTATTTGGCACCAACAACCATGCAACGTTCAAAGTCACTGACATCCTTTCTTCCCCATTCTGAGGCTCGGTTTTAACCCAAGACCTGGAACGCATCCATGTCACTTCTTGATTTGAGCTAAAAAGCATTATTTTACACTTTGGCTATTCAAAAATAGCAGATCTACAAGCTCATAGCGCTATGAGCTTGTAGATCTGCTATTTTTTGAAAAATCAAGAAAATGTGTGCAAATTAATATATTTGTTCTTTTAAAGCGAACATTTTTAACTCAGATCTTTGCTTCTGGGGGTCCCTGGAACAACATATTTTGAGATGGGGGTCGCGGCCAAATATGTGTCATTTTGGGGGTCCTTGACATGAAAAAGTTTGAGAACCACTGATATAGAAACATAGGTTTTTCAGAAAACTGTTAGGATTTAGAAGACATTAGTAAGAGAATCAGCCTCGGGTCTTAATGGGTTAACTGCTGCAGATCGTCTTTCTTGACCATGTGAGAGTTACTGCCATGTAATTGGCTGAATAGAAAATGTACAGTTGGACACACACACACACACACACACACACACACACACACACACACACACACACACACACACACACACACACACACACACACACACACACACACGACACACCCTATATATATGTCTTGTTGAAAGCTGAAGAGAATGCCAGTGGTTCTTGGCAGATCCTGAGATGAAAGTGCCAAAATGCCCAGACATCTTTCTGTCATGTGTTTTGATATAAGCCTGTGTGTGTCTTCTGTCACTGGGATGTGATAAGGACTGGCCTGAGACAGCGGACCGCAGTAATGATCCGCTGCTCCTTTCAACTGGCATATCGTTGCTTGCTGTCGGGCAGAAAACCTTGCGTCTCCAAAACCGTTCCCCTTTTCAACCCATTAAGGCCTGAGGTTCGGATTCAACAAAATGTCTTCTAAATCCAACAGTTTTTAAACAGTTTTTTGAAAAAAACTTATGTTGCTATGTCAGTGGTTTTCAAACTTTTTCATGTCAAGGACCCCAAAATGATATGTATTTGGCCGCGGACCCCCATCTCAAAATATGTTGTTCCAGGGACCCCACAGAAGCAAAGATTTGAGTTAAAAATGTTCGCTTTAAAAAATATATATATTCAAAGATTTGCACAACATTTTCTAGATTTCTCAAAAATACAAGCTCATAGCGTGGCACTCGGTGCCGCGCTATGAGCTTGTAGATCTACTATTTTTGAATAGCCAAAGTGTAAAATAATGTTTAAAAGCTTTTTAGCTCAAATCAAAAAATTACGCAGATTCGTCCCAAGTCTTAATGGGTTAAGACATTTTAAAATGGTGAAAATAGCCGATCTACAAGCTCACAACGCGTTGTGCGCTGTGAGCTTTTACATAACCTAACCCTAACCCTGTATGATGAAGTAGGGCATTCATTTACAAAAAAAAACCCATAAAAAGTTGAAATATGGAGATATGAGGTTTCTGCCCAAAAGCGACGCTATCATGGCCTCGTTTAGAGAGAAGGGGGAAAGAGATCAAACAAAAAAGGTGAATATTTGAAAACACCACATGGTATTGATTGAGGTTTTAAAAATGACCCCTTGCCCAAAAGATGTTGGCAAAAGTAATAATAATACCACGACAGTATTATAATCTCATCGTTATTGTGTGGCTTAACGTCATGGTTTCTGACAAATGACTTTGGACTTAGCTCCCCCTCGGACATACCTGTAGACCACACCAGGCACAGATTACTTTTTTTTTGTTGCTCTCCCTCATGGAGCTACTTGCGGATTATACCAGGGTCAGTCCCACCCTCAGGTGGACACGCACTGACCTTTTGCACCTTAATCCCATGTATAATGCACAAACTTTTTTGTGTTTTTTTCTTATTTATTGCGCTTTTTTTTCTCTCTAAGCACCTTAACGTCTATAAGTATATCATGCACAGTATACATACATTGCTGCTATGCTCAGGCACCTTAGTTTGTTTCTTTACCTCAGGTACTTTGTAAATATGTAGATAACTTGTTTGGCCTTCTATTGTTCTCTTGTTCGATCTCCTTCCCACTTGCCCCCCTCTTCTTCTTCTCTCTCCCCACTCTTCTTTCTACGGAACTAACGTTGCGATGGGGATGATGTACAAAAAGGAATTCCACCCACTTTTTTACCTTGTAAACCTGTAACGTGACAATAAACCTCATTCTGATTCTGCTCAAAACAAAAATAACAGCAATAATAAAAACAAGTGGTTCATTTCTATTCTTTTTTTTTTTTAAGGAGTAATTGGTGTCTGTCAGTCAATGAATCATTAATGTGTTTACCTCCGAACCACCCTGACAATGTGGAGCTACCCATGTAGAAACGTCTACTCCTCTAAACGGCATCAGCAGGAGAGTGTGACGTTAGTGGAGCAAAGACGCATCTGTTAAGATCTAGATTGAGGCACACACACACACACCTACGCACACACCTCCTGCTGCTGCTGTTGTTGTTGCGCGTGGCTCTCAGTACGCACTACGCAGGCACAGACACAGAGTCGGGCGGCTGCCGCTGCACGTCAACAATAGTCTCATTAACACAAAGCCCAGTCATGTTCACACGTACAAGTGCGAGAGGACACGTAATTGTGCTGCAGGACTGTAGACAGTCAGGCAGAGAGATAGAGAGAAGCCACCTGAGACTCCATGCCTCCAGTGGAGTGTATTGATGTTGTATTGATGTTCCTTCCTACAAACAGCAGTTATATCAATTACTCTGTATATGCCATACGTAGTTCTCCTCAAAGCATTCTTCATCCGCCCCCGGTTAACCCATTGAGACCTGAAGCCGTTTCTACATGTCTCCTAAATCTCAACAGTTTTCTGAAAAACGTATGTTTCTATATCAGTGGTGCTCAATATTTTTCATGTCAAGGACCCCCAGAATTATATGTATTTGGCCGCGGACCCCCATCAAAATATTTTGTTCCAGGGACCCCCAGAAGCAAAGATTTGAGTCAAAAATGTTCGCTTTAAGAATATATATATTCAAAGATTTGCACACATTTTCACGATTTTTCAAAAATAGCAGATCTACAAGCTCGTAGCGCGGCACTCGGTGCCGCGCTACGAGCTTGTAGATCTGCTATTTTTGAATAGCCCAACGTGTAAAATAATGCTTTTTAGCTCAAATCTAAAAATGACACAGTTCCAGGTCTCAATGGGTTAAGCAGTTGAAAACCTAAAACTGTGTGTGTGTGTGTATACAGTATAATATGAAGTATATGTCAAGATGGAAGATTGAGAGAATGGCTTGACTGCCGAGGGCTGCATGGAGGAGGATAGGAGGAGGCGAGAAGAGGGAGGAAAAAAAGATGGGGGGGGGGGGGGGTGGTGTGGAAGAATTGGAGCGAGCGGGGCTGCGGTGGTTAAGACAAGGATCAGAGGCAGGATGAGTGAACAGATTCTCTGTGTGTTTGTCATAGTTGGTGCTTGCTTGACGGGCGGCATAGAGTTCTGTCAGTAAGAGGGCATTAGAGAGACACAGGAGGATAAATGTGTTTATTTGGCAGAGCGGTGTCTAGATCTCTCTGCTGGCAGGATTAGAGGTAGCTAATGAATTAATGTTCCCTCTCTTGTCTCTTTTTTTCTCGTCTGTCCTACACTTGCCTTTTTTTCTCAGCACAATGACACCCCCAGTGTTACCGACTTTAAACCTGGCGTCCCTGTTTTTGGGGCATGTCGTGACAGGCGAACATTTACGAAAGTGTTCAAAAATAGTGAAAATGGTAGATGTTCAAGAGCGTAGCTAGTAGATCAGCTGTTTTCTCTGCGTGACGGTGACATCTTCGCCGTACGAGGAAGTATAAAAAGGGGCTTGTGTGGTCAATTTAACCCCGAGAGTGTAAACATGGCCTTGTAAGGGTCCATTGTCCATTTTCTTGCGGGAGAGTGCGTGTTCGCTCGCTCCTACCGGACCTACCGCTCGTCTTACTGAGAGCTGTACAGAGAGCTCTGCAGAGCTTAAGGTCACTGCTTGCTTTCCACCACTGCGTTACCCATCTCAAGCTAGTTTTAACCTCTGCAAGTTGACTTTCATACCATACTGAAAATGAATGCACTCCAATTCCCTGTAAATCAGTATGCATTGGAAAATGGTCGGCACTCTGCAGTAATGTCAAGTTATATTATAGTCGATAGGCTAAACATTCCAGACCACAGGTTTACTCTTTAAGATGACATAAAACTGCCTGTACATTGGAAGAAATAACTTGTAAAAGATGTACAGTCAGGATACTTGTGTGTGAAGTGTGGTCACTTTGCTCTGAATGATGAAACTACTAATCTACTGTAAGTGAAAACAGCCTCATCAGTCAACCTCCTCCTGAGCTGTTGCTTTGTAGTGCCTGTTACCTAAGATGACTTAGGTATTTGGAAAATACAGAGAATACAAATGAGAAAGATTGAACATAACAGTTTGCAAAAGGAAAGCCATATTTCAAAAGCACATAAATATCGGGACAGGAGAAACACAAGGGCTAGGAGGAGAAATAAAAGACCAGCATGGCAATCTGCAGTTTTGCATTTCTGTTAATGGCAAAGTGTTATTACCTGGTGTACATTTTTAAGCCAGCCAATTATTTCTAGACATGAACCAGTGAGAGAGCTGTGAGAAACAACATGAGCCCAATCTTGGCATTTCCACCAAGTCTAATCAATGTACAGGAAATTGCCTTAATGGCATTGGAGCATAAACATGTTGGTGCATACCTAAGTTTAAGCCAATTAATGTTTTGAGAGACGAGTTTTGAGCATTGCGACTCGCTGACACGACAGCGTTGCAACTAGGGTTCAATCAGAGTTTGCAATATTTTATGAAGGCATCTGCAACCTTTTATTTTTCCAGATGTACGCGACACCGTTGGCTGTAGTGCTCGGCAACACATTTCACGTCGGTCGACCCTTGTTGCTCAAAGCATAAATTGGCCTTCACACACCAATGCATAGAGGGATGCATGGTGCAGGCACAGTTTTGCAAAAGGGGAGGTTGGAGGGCATACAATGTACTGTTACTCTGTTTATTTTCTCAGCAGTGTCCAGAAGCGCATTTGGGTGGTAAATGGTAATTGAGATGGTTGTATTGAGTGGGATGAGAAAGAATAAAGCACATTTGTATTTTGCGTCAGTATATAGTCAATAAGGTGACATATTAACGCCCAAACCGGGACAGTTTAAATGAACACTGACTAAAACCAAATAAAAACGAAATAAATATAAGGTACGATGACTAAAACTAAGACTAAATATATTGACAATTTCGTCAACAAATAGAAACTAGACTAAAATGTTAGTGAGGGACGAGTGGAGAAGAGAGCCAGTAGAACTAAAAGAAAAGTAATTTTATGCTTGGTTGCGCTCTGAAAATAGCAGATCTACAAGCTCACAAGCGTCGCGACGCGTTGTGAGCTTGTAGATCGGCTATTTTCAGCATGCAACCAAGTGTAAAACCAGGCATTACAACGCCATCAAGGCACCGACAAGATACATTTTAGTCGACTAAATCAACTGTAGATTTAGTCGACTATAATCTTATGATATTTAGTCGACTAAAACTAGACAAAAACTGAAACATTTCAGATGACTAAAATATGACTAAAACTAAATGGAATTTTATTCAAAAGACTATGACTAAATCAAAATTTGCTGTCAAAATCAACACTGATGCGCATTAATAGATGGATACCTGGACATGATGAGGCTAGTATGTTGCAGGGACTTACCCCTTGATGCTTATTTTGCTGAGTGCCAAGCAGGGACTGGGAGGCATTGGTTACCATTTCTTTTAATAGTCTTTGTTATGACTCAGCTGGGGATTGAACCTCGACCTCCCAAATCTCGGGGCAGACGCCGGCTCTTAACGACAAGGCCATTGAGCTGAGCTGGTAAATGTACAATCTGTCACCAGTAATGTGTGCATATAGTAGGAATATTTGTACAGATAATCAACAGTAATGTGTATCAAATACGTGAAGTCAATCTACGTTGAATTGGAATTATATTGGTGGTGAAAAACATTAGAAGCAGATATTCTAAGCAGTCTCATTCAGGTTTCCAATTATTGTGTGTATATATGCACACCATAGGCACTTTCTTCTGGATGGGGGACAATGAATTATTTCAGCACTTAGCACACCTAATGACTGCACCGTTCAACAGAGCATAAACATCTATGCGCTGAAAACAACCATTATTATTTTTATTGTCTTGAAATCCGGGACAATTTTGTGTTTTACAGCTATTTGTCAGGGCTCAGGACACGCAGCTTGGGGACAATAACAGACAAACCCGGGACCGTCTGTACAATAGAGTTTCTGACCATCGAGTGGCACTGAGTCCAAAGCAGCTTGAACAATCAAAAAAGTCACCAGCAGCCAGCTACTATGCACTGCACTATTCTACAAGTCCAATAGGGTTTTCAAAATAGAATACACTCACATTAATGCTGCTTACTTGACTGATAGCATAATTACCTACCATCCACGGTCAAAATATATGTACCTGCATTCTACTGGTGCCTAGTGTTAATTTCCCACCCATGTCCAAGGACTTGATGCAATTAGGGTAAGCCGTGTTAGATAACTCGTGCTGCAAGAATCAGTCCTTCTGCTGTTATTTTTCTTCACCTTCTCCGTCTCGTTTCCTTGCTCTCCTCTTAGGCCCTCCACCAGCTGTACTATGATCCCAATATAGAGAACAAGAACTTGGCCCAGAAATGGTTGATGCAGGCCCAGATCTCACCTCAAGCCTGGCAGTTCTGTTGGGCACTGCTCAGCCCAGATAAGGTATGACATGTACACACACACACACACGCACACACACACACACACGCACACGCACACGCGCACGCGCACACACACACACACACACACACACACACACACACACACACACACACACACACACACACACACACACACACACACAGTGTTGATTTCGTCGACTAAAACTATGACGGAAAATGTTCGTCGACTACCTTTTTTCACTGACGAAAACTAAATAAAAACTAAATAAAAACTAAGCTATGATGACTAAAACTAAGACAATTTCGTCATTTACGCCATCAAGGCACCGCCAAAATACATTATAGTCGACTAAATCAACTGTAGATTTAGTCAACTATAATCTTATGACATTTTGTCGACTGAAACTAGACAAAAACTAAAACATTTCAGATGACTAAAATATGACTGAATAATTTTATTCAAAAGACTATGACTAAAACTACATCAAAATTTGCTGTCAAAATCAACACTAACACTAACACTAACACACACACACATTTTATTGTCGTCTGTGTCAAATATCTCCACTCCCACAGGTTCCAGAGATCCAGTACTTCGGCGCCAGCGCACTCCACACCAAGATCTCCCGCTACTGGTCGGACATCCCCACGGACCAGTACGAGTCTCTGAAGACCCAGCTGTTTGCGCAGATCGCCTGCTTCTCCTCGGGCTCCAAGATGGTGCTGACTCGGCTGTGCGTGGCCCTGGCCTCGCTGGCGCTCAACACCATGCCCGAGGCCTGGCCGGGCGCCGTGACCGAGATGGTGCGAGTGTTCCAGGAGGAAGGGGGAGGGGCGGACGGCCGGGCACGCTGCCTGGCACTGCTGGAGCTGCTCACCGTTCTGCCGGAGGAGTTCCAGACCAGCCGCCTGCCACAGTACCGCAAGGGACAGGTGAGAGGGGATACAACTTAAGGGACACGTGAGAGGGGATACAAGGGACAGGTGAGAGGGGATACAACTTAAGGGACAGGTGAGAGGTGTTCTTGGAAGGGATACAAGGGACAGGTGCAACCTCTATAGAGCAGATATTCTTTAGGCCAGTGGTTCTCAAACTTTTTCATGTCAAGGACCCCCAAATTGACACTTATTAGCCCGCGGACCCCCATTTGAAAAGACAAGCCAGGGACCCCCTTAAGAGAAGATTTTTACGGCTCTAGCAGTGATTCTCAACCATTTTAATTTCAATGACCCCCAGTTTAACATGCGTTAGGGCTACGGACCCCCCTATAATGGCATTTATATCTCTGGGACCCCAATTCATATTGTAAAATCAATGTTAATTTAACTCTGAGAGTGTACAAATGGAACCAAATGGACCCGTTAGGGTCCATTTGGTTGCATTTGTACACTCTCAGAGTTACAGTCCCATAAGGGTCCATTTGGTTCCTATCCATCATTTAGCTGGGGACCCCCTGGAACCCCCTCAAGTACCCCTGGGGGCCCCCGGACCCCACTTTGAGAACCAATGCTTTAGGCAGCTGCATGCTCCAAATGAATCCATCCACCCGCCAAAACTCACTTATCCACCTAAAGTGTCTTATTTATAAGACACCATCATACTCCTTTTGATGTAGGGTTGACCCTGCGTCCCCCTCTGGTTCCGAACGCGCATTTGGAGAGGTGGGTGGGTGCTAGAGTAAAAACAGCTACGCGTGCTGAGGTGAATCACCTCACCGCTTATCATCACCGCTGCTCAGTGATGTCATTTTGTTGTAATTACAACCCAGTTCGGTGGGCGGATGGATGAGCTGTACATCTGTCCGTCCTTGTCCCTTTTATACCCACTAGTGACTAGACCATACCCGGTGAAGGGCGCAGGCGAAAGTAGTTGCAAACTTGGGGTTAATGCACGTCCTGTCGCGCGGTTTCTCCCCCGCGCGCATCCCGTCGTGCCGCCCCCCCCCCCCCCCCTCCCCCCCCGCGGTCACCCCTCCCCACGGGCAACCTCCCCTTTGGCCTTGTTTTCATAGACCTTGCTGCTTGTTTCACGCGCGAAACTTGGCAACGTTATCTCCCATTGTTTGACACATAAACGCTAATAAGAAGCTGAGATTTGATGAAATTGAAAAACGGGCTTCACAGTTAAATTCAGATGGTAATGGTCAATGGCTGTGTGCAAAATCAGAGCAATTGCTCCAGCCACTGAGGAGAACCGGGTAGCTTCACCACTACAGACAGAGCTTCACCACGACAGAGGTTACTCAAATTATAGGAGGATATGGAGATCCCTAATGTCATCAGTATATGGAGATCTCTGTATCTGTCAGTCCTTGTCCCTTTTGGAGATCCCTGATGTCATCAGTATATGCCCATATATGGGCATGCCCCCTTTTGTGCCCATATATGGAGCTGACTGATTTCTTTGCGCCTGATGTCATGACGACACATTGAGGGTAGACAACACACTCCATATTTGGGCATTGGGAACTTTGTAATGATTATGGCTGAGTCATGGTGACATGAGTCAGAGGTCCGCCCGCCAGGCCAATTTCATATATGTATGGGAATTTTTGTTGCAATTGAGCAAATGAACCCTAACCCAACATTTAACATCTTTTGAGCCTAAAGAAAAAGCTTAAGCTGAAATAGTACAATATATATATTTTTTGGTTGTCATATACAGCCATATTAGCTGTATTTAAAAAATGTTCATTGGTTTCCCTTTTCTAATTCACCTATTGGTCTTTCCACCAGTGTTGATTTCGTCGACTAAAACTTTGAAGAAAAATGTTTGTCGACTGCCTTTTTCACTGACAAAAACTAAATAAAAACTAGGCTATGATGACTAAAACTAAGACTAAATATATTGTCAATTTCGTCAACAAATAAAAACTAGACTAACATGTTAGAGAGAGACTAGTGGAGAAGAGATCCAGTAGAACTAAAAGACAAGTCATTTTATGCGTGGTTGCGCTAGGGTGTGCATGCTTAAAATAGCAGATCTACAAGCTCACAACGCGTCGCAGCCATCAAGGCACCGACAAAATACATTTTAGTCGACCAAATCAACTGTAGATTTAGTCGACTATAATCTTATATTTAGTCGACTGAAACTAGACAAAAACTAAAACATTTCAGACTAAAATCTGACTAAAACTAAACAGCATTTTATTCAAAAGACTACGACTAAAACTAAATCAAAATTTGCTGTCAAAATCAACACTTTCCACCCACCCAGCCATCAAACCATAGATAATCTAACCCTGGTTTTGGTGCCCCTCCCTCCCCCCTCCCTTCCTGTGTGTGTGTGTGTAGGTGCGTGGAGCTCTGGGTCGCGAGTGGGGGTCAGTGTGTCCCTTGCTGCAACAGCTGCTGCGCCGGGCGGACAGCCCCGGGGCGGTGAAGGCCCGCGTGCTGCGCTGCCTGTCCTCCTGGGTGCTGCTGGACGTGCCCCTCAGCGAGAGCGAGGGCCTGGTGCACGACTGCTTCAGCGCCCTGCCCGATCCCGAGCTCTTCGACACCGCGGTGGAGGCCATCGTCAACGCCATCTCACAGCCTGACTCACAAAGGTGTGTGTGTGTGTGTGTGTGTGTCGCAGTGGTGGAAAAAGTACTCAAATGTTTTACTTAAGTAAAAGTATCCATACTGCAATTTAGAAGTACTCTGTTACAAGTAAAAGGCCGGAATTAAAAATGTACTTGAGTAAAAGTACAAAAGTATTGGTATCAAAATGTACTTAAAGTACCAAAAGTAAAAGTACTAAAATACTTGAAAATAGCAGATCTACAAGCTCACAACGCGTCGCTCTGCGACGCGTTGTGAGCTTGTAGATCGGCTATTTTCAAATAGCCTATGTATAAAATAGGGCTAAAGTGGTTAATGTATGTTTCATTATATCATAATTTACATCTGAAAAGTAACTAGTGACTAAAGTTTTCAAATAATTGTAGTGGAGTAAAAGTACAATATTTGCCTCTGAGATGTAGTGGAGTAGAAGTAAAAGTATTGAAAATTGGAAATACTCAAGTAAAGTACAAATACCTCAAAATTGTACTTAAGTACATTACTTAAGTAAATTTACTTAGTTACTTTCCACCACTGTGTGTGTGTGTGTGTGTGTGTGTGTGTGTGTGTGTGTGCTGGCCTTTTTGGCCCACGCCGTTTACAAGGGTGTTTTTTGTAGTTTGTACGAGAGTGTGTTTGTGTAAATGTTTCTGTGTTTTTGAGTGGGTATCATTAGGTATTAGTGTGTGTTTTTTTGGAGCGTGAAAGTGTCTTTTTAGAGTATGTGTGTTTGTGTACCCACACATTCGAAAAGAGGGATAATAAGACGTCATGAAAGCTACGAAGCCGTCCGTGAGGATGTTAAAGGATGAGAAAAATATTGGCAACAAAGACATAATAATAAATATAGCTGCAAGCAGCGATAATACGGGGCCAGGAGAGAGAAAGAGAAATGATAATTCCTTTAACAGGTCAGTTCATGAAAGTCCTTGCGGTCTTGTTTCCAATGAGGGCCTGTGAGCAATTAGGGGTTAAGAGTCTTGCTCAGGGACAAATTTTTCGTCGACACATTTGCTGACCTGGCCTGGAATCGTACCTGGGTCAACCAGAGCCTCTGGCTCCCTAGGCGGGCTCACTAACCACTCAGCTATGGCCGACCCTCAGAGAGAGAGAGAGAGAGAGAGAGAGAGAGAGAGAGAGAGAGAGAGAGAGAGAGAGAGAGAGAGAGAGAGAGAGAGAGAGAGAGAGAGAGAGAGAGAGAGAGAGAGAGAGAGAGAGAGAGAGAGAGAGAGAGAGAGAGAGAGAGAGAGAGAGAGAGAGAGAGAGAGAGAGAGAGAGAGAGAATGGAATAGATTGAAGATAGAAACGGAATAGATTGAAGAGACAGAGAGAGAGACATGGAAACGGAATAGATTGAAGATAGAAACGGAATAGATTGAAGAGAGAGAGAGAGCCATGGAAACGGAATAGATTGAGTCATGTTTTTTGCAATTCAACTTAAATGAGTCTGCATCAAGTGAGGCTTGAACCGGAAACCTTGCGATCGTGAGGCACTCTTAGGTAGCTGCAACACTACTATAGTGCTATAGCTTTGTCTAGGCTGATATTGTCTGTTGAGGATCACAAACTCTTGCCTTCTGTCATGACCCAAGCCCCTGTTTCACTAACACAAAGATCACTCGTTCACAAACCATTTACCAATGAAGAAATTGTACATCTCCTCAGAACCAAAACTAGTGAAAGTAGCCGATCTACAAGCTCACAAACCATTAAAAGTTGTCAGATTGTACATCGGCTATTTTCACAATGAAGTATGTTATACATTGAAAAAACATACTCTCATTGCTATCTGAAAAGTTGTGAGATTGTAGAGCAGCTATTTTCACAATGAAGTATGTAAAAAACACTCAATTAAGTATTTCATGTTATCTTTAACAATTGCAGATGTATTCATTGATAGTCATGTTGTGTGAAATGCAACTTAGATGAAGTCTGCACCAAGTGAGGCTTGAACTGGTGACCTTTAGGTTGTGGGGCACACATTTAAGCGAGAAGCCACCAACAGACAAGAACCTGTGAAAGGAGATCACACAGATGATACAGTTTCACGCAAATAGCTGAAAAATCCTGGGTTTAAGTGTTTTTCAAACTGCTCAAGATTGCGGACAATATAAGGGCGGTCCTTACTGGTTAACGTGATAGATGTGTTCCTCATTAGTCAAGGCACATGTGTAAGCAGGTCTAATGGCTGTCGGCCAAACGAGGCATGACTTTTGCCTGTTTAAAGTTTCAATTTTCAAAAAATTGCTATAGCGCCCCCGTTTGACCAATTGGAGTAAGATTGGTTTCAGTGATATTTGGAATGGCCCTTTACATTTCTGCAAAGTTTCAAAGAATGGTAAGTCTGCATGTATGTGTTAGGGGCAGATGAATAATTGTCATAAAACTGCAATATTCATTGGCTCATTAAAGCTTCATTTTTTCACTTATGGAAGATATTTTGCAAACGTTTTTTGGTATAGGTCCAAAGTTCATGTGTAAAAGGTTTCGTGCAGATTACTCAAAAATCCCAGGAGGAGATAGGTTTTAACTGTTTTTCATATAATTCGAAATGGTGGGAGATCTAAGGGTCAGAGGTCAAAAGTCAGAGTGTGAAAGTTGTTCATCATGAGGAGACGCATGTGTGTATTGAAGTTTTATGGCTGTAGGTAAAACAGGGCATGAGTTGTACCTGTTCAAAGTTGGCATTTTCAACTGAGTGCTATAGCGCCACCTTTTGACGAAAGATTGTGAGATTTATTTTTTGATCGTTTTTCATGACCATCTATCATATGGCCGAGTTTCATAAA
Source organism: Gymnoscopelus microlampas (assembly GCF_963454915.1). Classification (NCBI taxonomy): domain Eukaryota; kingdom Metazoa; phylum Chordata; class Actinopteri; order Myctophiformes; family Myctophidae; genus Gymnoscopelus; species Gymnoscopelus microlampas. The sequence goes on from NC_139946.1 coordinate 6,595,037, forward strand.
AAGCGTATGCACGGTTCAGCCAGAACTGGCAAAAACGGCAGAAGAAGAAGAAGAAATGGAATAATGCGAATAACAATACGGGTCCATGCTGGAAGCCTGGCCCCGTAATAATGGATCTGGTAATGGGCAGAGAGAGAGAGAGAGAGAGAGAGAGAGAGATATGCAAGCCACGGAGAGGCAACAGACAGAGCGGGCATTGGAAGGGCATCAGAGGCAGAGAGGACTGAACAAGTGGGAGAGAGAGAGGGGAGGGGGGGGGAGGCTGGAGGGGAGGGATTGATATGGGGCGAGTTGACAGCCAGGGGGAGAGAGCAGCATTTCTCGGCTGACTGGCGTTTCCATGGCTACGTCGTCGGGGGTGTGGGGTGGGGGGGGTGCAAGTTGACTCACCCATTACCCCCCCCCCCCCCCCCCTCTCCCTCCTCTCCCTGGAGGATGGGGGGATGGGGGGTGTTTGAAGGTAATAAAAGAAGACGGGGCAGGGCCACAGTGATGGAGAGGTGGAAAGGTGTGAAAGTGTGAGAGGGGAACAAGAAGGGATGGGCAGCCAGTGACATGTAGGAAGCTTCCGCTAACGAGTCTACTGAACACACACACACACACACACACACACACACACACACACACACACACACACACACACACACACACACACACACACACACACACACACACACACACACACACACACACACACACACACACGATGGGAGTTAATGGGGCAGGCTTTACAGGGTAGATGATCATCCACAGCTCCTGTAAGTGTTAAATGCATTCCTGGAGGAGAATGTCTACTAATGAGGGAGGACATCTATCAGGAAACGTCTTCTCTATTCAGCTGCTATTTTTCGTGATTTATTGCGTGTCTTTCTTTCACATCCCCGATCACCACCTGATGCAGTGTCTGTGTGTGTGTGTGTGTGTGTGTGTGTGTGTGTGTGTGTGTGTGTCAGCCTCCCATAAGCCATGACCCTTTCTTTAGCACAGAGACATACAGTGTGTGTGCGTGTGTTTTTGACACCATAGCCATGTTTGATTTATGAGCATATTATTAATGTGGCTGTAAGCTCTTTGCCGTGCCTTTAGAGAGGAAAAGAACGGCAGTTGAACAAGCTGGGGAAAGGAGAGAGAAAATACAGGAGGGAAGAGGATGTGTTTACCCTCAGAAAATGTTTTAAAAAAAATGTATATATATACATTTCATAAAAATCTCTGAACTCTTTGTCTCTTTTCAATATATCCCTTTGTTTCATCCTTTTCTGGGGTCTACCCTTTGTTAAATGTCTTCTCTCTCTCTCTCTCTCTCTCTTTCTCTCTCTCTCCCTGCACTCGTCGTCTTCCATATCCCTCTCTCCCCCTTCCCTATTAAAGCCCTCCTCCCCGTCTCTCCCCCCCTCTCTGTTTAAACACATTACAGTCAAGTCATTTGGGAGGATGCTATTGGTCCAGCCGCATCCTGTTGCTAGGCAACCGATTTCCCCTGTCTGGGAGCATTGCAGTAATTGCAGAGGGGATCAGAGAGGAAGGGAGAGGCAGACAGGAAGGGGTGAGAGAGGGTTTGAATCAACGAGGGAAAGAGTGAGAAAGTGAAGGGGTGATTGAGATTTAGGCGGGACATGAACAAGAAGGTAAAAATGAGTGGGGTGAGGATGGGGGAACAAGAAATTGTGTAATAGTAATGATGTCTGATAATGGGGTTAGCAGAAGGAGAGGGGAGAAAGGAGGCTGCAGCAGACGGTCTCCATGGAATCTGTGGAATGCCAGCTTATTGCGAAAGGAAAATGAATGCTTACAAACCCAGCATGCCCTTTTAGTTTCACCAGAAACAAACACACACACAGCCACACAAAAGCACCTATTCCCCAAGCAGAGTGCATGACCTGCATCTCCAAGGCGGCACATAAAAAATGAAAAGGCTTTTTGAGTGCGGTCTGCCATATGTGCGCACACATAAACACACAGTTGTCACTACATGCAATCATCCCCTTACGCATCTCTTAAGACAGTTAAAATCTTGAGGATGTAAGATACACACACACACACACACACACACACACACACACACAGGTACCAGGTGTGTGACAGAGGATGCAGCGCTATGGCTGAATCAGCACTGGCTGCTGAGGAGGGACTTGGCTTTATCACGCTAGGCTCATAAGAGGGCCCGTGGGAAATTAGAATAACAAAACTGCTGTCTGGGGCTTACACTACGGCGAGAGATGATTTTCACCTGCAAAACAGACAGCACAGATAAATGGCTTTTAGGTTTTCTGTCCTTTTCTTGTTGTTGTTGTCGGGCCTAAAGCCTGCAACTCACCAACCCGACGTTGGCGGCGCCGGCAGTGTTGATTTTGTCGACTAAAACTATGACGAAAAATATTCGTCGACTACCTTCTTTCACTGCCAAAAACTAAATAAAAACTATATAAAAACTAAGCTATGATGACTAAAACTAAGACTAAATATATTGACAATTTTGTCAACAAATAAAAACTAGTGGAGACTAGTGGAGAAGAGATCCAGTAGAACTAAAAGACAAGTCATTTTATGCTTGGTTGCGCTAGGGTGTGCATGCTTAAAATAGCAGATCTACAAGCGCTGCGACGCGTTGTGAGCGGTTATTTTCAGCATGTAACCTAGTGTAAAATCAGCCATTACGACGCCATCAAGGCACCGCCAACATACATTTTAGTCGATTAAATCAACTGTAGATTTGGTCGACTATAACCTTATGATATTTAGTCGACTGAAACTAGACAAAAACTAAAACATTTCAGATTACTAAAATATGACTAAAACTAAATTAAATTGTATTCAAAAGACTAAATGAAAATTTGCTGTCAAAATCTACACTAGGCGTAGGTAGGTGTTTGAAAGCGTCTGTGGCCGTAAGTCTGTTGCTGAATTGCCGATGTGTCTGTCGTGACGGGTCGAAAGTTTTAATGACGCGTCAAAAGTCGACCGAGTGCCAAACTCAGTCGTTTCTGATCGTCCAAAGCACCGGGGTGATAGAGAGGGGCGGGTAGAGCTCTCTGGTTGGCTGTTTGCAAGAAGCGGTAGGCTATATTTATTCCCGTGGTAGTGCTCGCGATACATTCATTTTGTCTGCATACAGCACGCAGACTGTATGGTAGGTTATATCGCTACAGCGCGCCGCACGTTTGCTCAAAATGCAGACATAAAGTGGTGTGACTGCTTGCGCGTTTGTGTGTGGCAAACCCCAGATAGAATGTATGGTGCCTGTGTAATGTGCGCACTATCAGGTGTCAGATTTTCTCTGAAAAGCTAATATAAACTAGAAAAAGTGCTCCTCTCGGAGCTATAAAAGGCAAATGTGAAAAGGGTGCCATTTTCTTCCTCGGCCTTTCATGGCAATCGGACGCTGTGTTCATGATTTGAGGCATTTTGTTCAAAACATGTTTTGCTAAAATCCAGGCCTGCCGGTGAAAAGGCCAATGTGAAAAGGTTGGCATTTCTTCCTCTGCCTTGTGGGAATGTGCGTGCACGGCAATCGCACGCTGCGATCAGAGCCATTTTGTTCAAAACGAGGCACTCGTCCAAAGTTTAGATGGCAATCTTAGCCAAGCAGAATGGAATATGAAAAATCGGACAGATCCGTGTTGTCATCGCATGACTATAGAGTTACTGTGTACCGATTTGCGCGATGTTTGGACAAAATCTGTAGGAGGCTAGGAGCAATAGCAAAAATGTGTTTTGCAAAAATCGGCCTTCTCGTGGTGCTATAACAGGCCGATCTGGACACACACACAGATGGACGGGGACACACGCGGACTGACGGACAGGGTGCAAAACATTTAACACTAAGCGTATGCTTTAGGCCATTGGTTCTCAAAGTGGGGTCCGGGGACCCCCAGGGGTACTTGAGGGGGTTCCAGGGGGTCCCCAGCTAAATGATGGATAGGAACCAAATGGACCGTTATGGGACTGTAACTCTGAGAGTGTACAAATGGAACCAAATGGACCCTAACGGGTCCATTTGGTTCCATTTGTACACTCTCAGAGTTAAATTAACATTGATTTTACAATATGAATTGGGGTCCCAGAGATATAAATGCCATTATAGGGGGGTCCGTAGCCCTAATGCATGTTAAACTGGGGGTCATTGAAATTAAAATGGCGTAAAAATCTTCTCTTAAGGGGGTCCCTGGCTTATCTTTTCAAATGGGGGTCCGCGGGCTAATAAGTGTCAATTTGGGGGTCCTTGACATGAAAAAGTTTGAGAACCACTGCTTTAGGCTATATACAGACGGTATCCTTTTTGTTATGAGGATAGAACACACAACCTTGAGGCGTCATCGATGAATATTCATCAGCCAGGTCTGCTATTGACATTCTCATGATGGATGACCACCTGCGTACCGCACACTCCCCTGGCACTGACGCACCCACACAATCACTAATACGGTTTGCATACACTTACACAAGTATATACTGTACACGCATGCACGTACAATAATGGATACGTACAGTGTAAACTGAATTTGTTTAATTTAAGAACACATTTGTATGTCACATAATGACCCCTAGCGGCATTCAGACGTAAATATATGAAAACACTATTATGTAAATGAACTCTGTTCACCTCTAAATGCCACCCGTTCATTTAGCCTTTATTAGGAATGACAGGGAAACTGCTGCTGAGTTGAGGCTAGTGTCAGGAGAGTAGATGTCTCCCTGCGTAATGCTCTGTGTGTGTGTGTGTGTGTGTGTGTGTATGCATGCTGTAGTGAGGGAGTTGTAAACAGATGAGACAGCAATAAGTGAAGGACATACTGTAAGTGGCAGCCATGGAGTGTAGCTCTAAACAAACAGCAGCAGCCCTGGAGAGATTCTTCCAGTTTCAGTTCCCCAGCGGATGTGTGTGTTCCCAGCGGATGTGTGTGTGTGTGTGTGTGTGTGTGCGTGCGTGCGTGCGTGCGTGCGTGTGTTTTAGGGGTGGGTGTGCATTATCAACGTCTCCAGTTGATTTTTACACAGATTCAGTTTGAAGTAAACACTTGACAAGGATGAAGGCGACGAATAAACAAAAGCTGCCTGTGCGAGTCGGTAGCGTCATAAGAGAATACGCGCGTCACTGTGCATCCCGTCGCTCCCCTGCTTTCTTGTGAAATACTGTTCAGGTGGCGAGCTTTTTTTCTGTCTATTTGAAATCGGTGTTGATTTCGTCGACTAAAACTGTGACGAAAAATGTTCGTCGACTACCTTTTTTCACTGACGAAAACTACATGAAAACTGGACTAAAATGTTAGGGAGCGACTAGTGGAGAAGAGATCCAGTAGAACTAAAAGACGAGGCATTTTATGCGTGGTTGCGCTCGGGTGTTGCGCTCTGAAAATAGCAGATCTACAAGCTCACAACGCATCGCGCTGTGATGCGTTGTTCAGTCGACTAAAACTAGAAAAAAACAAAAATCGGCTATTTTCAGCATGCAACCAAGTCATTACGACGCCTTCAAGGCACCGCCAAAATACATTTTAGTCGACTAAATCAACTGTAGATTTTGTCAACTAAAATCTTATGTTATTTAGTCGACTAAAACTAGACAAAAATTAAAACGTTTCAGATGACTAAAATATGGCTAAAACTAAATGGAATTTTATTCAAAAGTCTATGACTAAAACGAAATCAAAATTTGCTGTCAAAATCAACACTGTTTGAAATGAATGATTCTCGTAACGGCCAATTCTGTGCGCGTATTTGAAGTAATGCGTGTGTGTTTTGTCTGTGCAGATACGTGAACACCCTGCTGAAGCTGGTGCCCCAGGTCTTGGCCCTGCAGGAGCAGCTCAGAGAGGCTGTCCAGAGTGGAGACATGGAGACCTGCCATGGAATCTGCCGCATCACTGTCACACTGGGAGAGAACCACTCCAGGTGTGTGTGTGTGTGTGTGTGTGTATACTTACTCACATCTGATCTGTGGAGGGATGAATGTCTGCAATCCTGCATTTAACCCATTAAAACCAGGGAAAGCATTTGTGTCATTTCAGATTTTAGCTATATACCTGTACACATACTGTAGCAACATAGGTTTTCCTAAAAACTCTTAGGATTTAGAACAAATAGCGCAGCTCAAGCTCACTTCGTGCCGTGCTCCGAGCTTGTACATGTGCTATTTTTGACAAATCTTAAGTGTTTGAAAAATGAAAAAAAAAATGAAAAAATGAAAAATGTTCTTTACTCAAAAATTATGGGCGGGGGGGTCCCTAGTCCCAAAACATTTTCAGATGGGGGTCCACGGCCAAATACATATAATTTTTGGTGGTTCGTGGCACGAAAAAGTTTGAGAACTACTGATTTAGAAGGCATTTGTAGAATCGGCCTCAGGCCTTAATGGGTTAAGGAGCTGTCTGTATCTCACCCTGAGGGTCGTTACGCCCGCTATATTCCTCCCGCTCTCTCTCGACCTCCTTGCGTCTCCCCCTCTTTCTCTATATTAGTTCTCACTTTCTCTGTCTTTCTCTGTCTGTCTCTCTCTCTAGGACTCTGTTGGAGCAGGTAGAACACTGGCAGGGTTTCCTGGCGTTGGTCAACATGATCATGTTCTGTACGGGCATCCCTGGACACTACCCGGTCAACGAGACCACCAGCTCCCTCACACTCACCTTCTGGTACACACTACAAGTACGTACTCCACTCACCTTACTCTAAACACACACACACACACACACACACACACACACACACACACACACACACACACACACACACACACACACACACACACACACACACACACACACACACACACACACAGCTAGTAGTGCTACTGCTGGTTTGATTTATTTTGGACTGTTAGCATATGAAGATTGTCACTCGTACCATTTTCATTTACAGATTATTTATTGACAAAACAGACAAATTTACACGCTCTTATCCAGGATGACTTACAAAGTGCATGAACTATAGTCGACAAATTAGAGGGTGAATTGGCAAGTGCAAAACAATCAGTTAAATAAGTGCAGTTAAGTACAGTAACTAGGATCCCAGGTAAACATCAAAACATCATCTGTCAAATTAAATACAATAAAGGGAGAATCATTAACAAATCCTAAGGAGATAAACAGCCACTTCAGAGAATTTTATTATTAAAACTGATTTAACAAGCGATGATTATGCCACATTTTTTGATTCTCTTAATATCCCTAAATTGGATGAAACCTCTACAACATCCCCTTGAGTCTCCATATTCCCATAGCGATGTCTCTGAGACAATTAAATCCTTCCCTTCGGGGCAAAGCAGCTGCTGGCCCGGATGGATTTGGAGGTGAATTCTACAAGGCATTTCATATCATTTTAGTTCCGGTTATGCTTAGAATGATAAACCACTCCATTCAAAATAATAAGCTCCCCAAATCCCTCTACGAGGCAAACATAATAATGTGTTCTCTGTTCTGTAATATTACCCCATTATCTAATACAGGGAACTTGATTTGACTTAACCCTTTAAAACCGGGAACGCGTCTCATCGCGTGTCATTTTTTTTAGATTTCTTTGGGCTATACAAAAATAGCAGATCTACAAGCTTGTAGCGCGGCACCGAGTGTCGCGCTATGAGCTTGTAGATCTGCTATTTTTGAAAAATCATGAACATTTGTGCACTGCTGCTGGGGATTCTACAAATGCCTTCTAAAATCCTAACAGTTCTTTAAAAAAAAACAACTATGTTGCTATAATATCAGTGGTCCTCGAACCTTTGTCATGTCAAGGACCACCCAAAATTATATGTATTTGGCCGCGGACCCCCATCTCAAAATATGCTCTTCCAGGGACCCCCCAAAAGCAAAGATTTGAGTTAGAAATGTTTGATGTAGAAATATATATATATTCAAAGATTTGCAAAAAATCCAAAAAGGACACTCAGATGCGTTCCTGGTCTTAACAACCCATTGATACCTGGAACGCTTCTGTGTCACTTTAGATGTCTTTGGCTATTCAAAAATAGCAGATATACAAGCTCATAGCGCGGCACCGAGTGCCGCGCTATGAGCTTGTAGATCTGCTATTTTTGAAAAATCGTGAAAATATTTTTTTAATATTATTTTCCGAAAAACTGTTAGGATTTTAAAAAAAATTAAGAATCGCCTCAGGTCTTAATGGGTTAATGCATGTCATGAAACTAAGATGTATTCTGTCCTGAACGGCACGCTTCTGTCCCCTTCCTCTTCCCTGTTGGTGTTGTGTGTGTTCAGGATGAAATCATGTCGTTTGAGTCCGAGAGGCAGGCGGTGTACCTGCAGGTCTACAGGCCGGTCTACTTCCAGTTGGTGGACGTACTGCTGCATAAAGCCCAGTTCCCCTCCGACCAGGAATACGCATCCTGGTCCTCAGACGAGAAGGAGCAGTTCAGGATCTACAGGTGTGTGTGTGTGTGTGTGTGTGTGTGTGTGTGTGTGTTTCTGTGTGCGCGTGTTAGTGTTGATTTTGACACCAAATTTTGATTTAGTTTTAGTCATATTTTAGTCATCTGAAATGTTTTAGTTTTTGTCTAGTTTTAGTCGACAGAATATCATAAGACTCGACTAAATCTACAGTTGATTTAGTCGACTAAAAGTTATTTTGGCGGTGCCTTGATGGCGTCGTAACGGCTGATTTTACACTCGGTTGCATGCTGAAAATAGCAGATCTACAAGTAGATCTGCTATTTTCAGCATGCACACCCTAGCGCAACCAACCATAAAATGACTTGTCTTTTAGTTCTACTGGATCTCTTCTCCACTATAGTCCCTCACTAACATTTTAGTCTAGTTTTTATTTGTGGACGAAATTGTCAATATATTTAGCCTTAGTTTTAGTCATCATAGCTTAGTTTTTATTTAGTTTTCCTCTGTGAAAAAAGCTAGTCGACAAACATTTTTCGTCATAGTTTTAGACGATGAAATCAACACTGGTGTGTGTCTGTGTGTGTTAGTTCAGGATCTACAGCTGTGTGTGTGTGTGTGTGTGTGTGTGTATATGGGCAATTGGGCATGTCTGTGTGTGAACGTATCTCCATGTGAATGTCTGGTATTTGTGTGTGTGTGTGCGTCTACTCTACTCCCATGTCTGTTTGTGTCCGCAAGGCAAAAAGATGGTATTTACAGTTAGTGTCTCAGAGATGATGATGAGTGCTGACAGGGTGACTGGTCAGCAGAAGAGTGTTTTTCCTCTAATACACTGAATGAACTGGAAGCTGAGAGCGCACATACTGCTGCGTAGTACAGTTATTTAGCACTTTGTCACTGTCGTCCCAATTTTGGGCATGTCATTGTGAAAGAGTCAAAATCAAAAATAGCAGATCTACAGTGCAAAACGCATCAGATTATAGATGGGCTATTTGCAATTCTGGAATCTTGTTTTTGGGGTTAAGTGGTTAACACATTCACTGCCAGGGGCTTTCTAATGCTGGCAGGTAGCTTTCTGCCAGCATTTTTAAGCATTCTGACTAATTTTTCAAGAACCACCGAATATTTATCTCCAGTATGATCGATCCCTTGATGGTTGCTAATCACGGAGGAAATCACTGTGCTTCTGTGAAAAAAAATGTCATCGTGACCTCACCGTTCTCTTGTTATACCCAGTTGAAAATGGCATGTTTCGCCCCAAAAACAAAAAGTACACAGGAGCCGAGATACAGGATTTTAAATTAATAAGATAACCAGGAAGTGAATGGAGCAGTAAATCTTCGGATCACGTTACCTTGGGTTCTGGACGTCCCCCGTCCCCCCCAAACAAAACGTGAATGGCTACATTCTGGCAGTGAATGTGTTAACACCACTAAGACAGCTCTACACACAAGGGTTTTGAGATCACCTACTGGACTAGTGTATCGTGTGTATCTGTTTTGTGTCTTGAATTAAAGCGGTAATTACAGAGGGGGGATCAGTAAGCGTAAGAGAGAGAATGAATAAGAGTTGTTTGTGTGTGTGTTTCAGAGTGGATATCTCAGACACACTTATGTACGTGTACGAGATGCTCGGGGCGGAGCTGCTTAGCAATCTTTACGACAAACTGGGAAGATTGCTGACCAATACAGAGCAGCCCACGTCGTGGCAGGTTAGACTCTCACATTTGTACGCACACACTCACTCACTCTAATGATGATTAATAGCAGCAAGTTGAATGTCAAGTATTATCTCATTGTATTCTCTCTGCATCCTGCTACAGCGTCTCTGTTTGACCACGTGTTCTCCCTCTGCAGCACACAGAAGCTCTGCTGTACGGATTCCAGTCCATAGCGGAGACGATAGACGTGAATTACTCAGACGTGATCCCCGGCCTGATAGGACTCATTCCCAGAATCACCATCAACAACGTCCAGCTGGCTGACACCGTCATGTTCACTATAGGTGAACGACCTTGTGCCATTGTAGAGTTAAAGGATGCTGTCTGTTTTTCTTCCTTTTTCACGTTTTGTTTCCGCCAAAACGTTGTCCATATCGCAGCGTTGATTTCGTCGACTAAAACTGTGACTAAAAATGTTAGTCGACTGCCTTTTTTCACTGACGAAAACTAAACAAAAACTACGGTAAATAAAAACTAAGCTATGATGACTAAAACTAAGACTAAAATATATTGACAATTTCGTCAACAAATAAAAACTAGACTAAAATGTTAGGGCGGGAGATCCAGTACAACTAAAAGACAAGTCATTTTATGTTTGGTTGCGCTCGGGTGTTGCGCTCTGAAAATAGCAGATATACGAGCTTGTAGATCTGCTATTTTCAGCATGCAACCAAGTGTAAAATCAGCCATTACGACGCCATCAAGGCACCACCAAAATACATTTTAGTCGACTAAATCAACTGTAGATTTAGTCGACTATAATCTTACGATATTTAGTCGACTAAAACTAGAAAAAAAACTAAAACGTATCAGATGACTAAAATAGGACTAGAACTAATTGAATTTTATTCAAAAGACTGACTAAAACTAAAAAAAAAAAATGCTGTCAAAATCAACACTGCCATATCGTGAAAATCCTGTTAGCATGAAAACTGTTCAAAATGTATTCTTGTGTTCTATTTTATGAGATTAATATTGTTGACGTTGACATCGATTGTAAACTTGACCCTACAACCTTTCGATCCAAATGTTAATATTATATATATATTATATATATGGTAACATACGCTTCTCAGAAAACTGTTAGGATTTAGAAGGCGTTTGTAGAATCAGCCTCAATAAAATCCTTACTGTCTGATTAGAATCTTTCCACATATTGCTGGGTATATGCATATCTATATATCTACAGTATATCTATATATATCTATATATCTATATATATATATTGCATATCTGCAGGGTTGCAGAATGATACTAGTCTGATGACACATAGATTTCTATTATAATGAAGTGTAATATTTGCATTTTAGCAGTTATACAATATTGTTTCATACAGCACATTTTCTTGTACCCATGTAATGGATCATGTCGGTGGAGCCAAATGTGAAAAAGAAAAGAATGCTGGCGCTAGTCCTTTATACTTAACCCCTTAATAATAATAATAATAAACTTTATTTGTATAGCACCTTTCATGACATGAAATGCAGCGCAAAGTGCTTTACAGAGCAAGAATACAGTTACAGTTACAACCAATTTAACAATAAAGCAAACAAAAAATAAAATAAAATAAAAGCAAAAGCATTAAGACCTGAAGCCGGTTCTAGAAATGTTTTCTGAAAAACGTATGTTTCTATATCAGTGGTTCTCAAACCTTTTCATGTGAAGGACCCTCAAAATGATATGTATTTGACCGCGGACCCCCATCTCAAAATATTTTGTTCCAGGGACCCCCAGAAGCAAAGATTTGAGTAAAAAAAGGATCGCTTTAAAAGAATATATATATTCAAAGATTTGCACACATGTTCACGATTTTTCATAAATAGGAGATCTACAAGCTCGTAGAGCAGCACTCGGTGCCGCACTACGAGCTTGTATATCTGCTATTTTTGAATAGCCAAAAGTGTAAAATAATGCTATTTAGCTCTAATCAAAAAATGACACGGATGCGTTCCACGTCTTAATGGGTAAATAGCAAAGAACCTTTAGGGGTTGTCTGTGTAAGGTCAACCATGAAGGGATTATTATCAGTCATTTCACCCGCTCATTCTCATCTTTCAAGATACTCTGGAAGATCTAGGATTCTCGTTCCATTGCCCAGTTTATTCCCATCTTTTCCGACTTTTTCTGTCATCTATTCCAGTGGTTCTCAACCTGTGGGTCGGGACCCCCAGGGGGGTCCCCATATGATGTTGGGGGGGTCCCCAGATGACAGTGAAGTGACAATTTAAGGACTTTTAAGACCATTTTAATACCTAAAAGAAAGAAAAGAAAAAGATCATTACTGCATCAAAAGTAATCAACAAACTATACAATATAACTGGTCAAACATATATTAAAAAATAATAAAAGAAAGAGGCAAAAATTGTGGAAATAGCCGATCTACAAGCTCACAACGCTTCGCAAAGCAAGGCGTCTTGAGCTTGTAGATCTACTATTTTAGTATTTTCACAATATTTATCTGTGGAACCGAGTCAAACTAAATGTAATGCCTACAATTCCAAGTGCTTGTCAGGGCGGGTGTCCCCAGTTCAAATATGATTATTTTGGGGGGTCCCAGTTCAAATATGAATATTTTGGGGGGTCCCAGTTCAAATATGATTATTTTGGGGGGTCCCAGTTCAAATATGATTATTTTGGGGACTAAAAAGGTTGAGAACCACCGATCTATTCGTGCTTTCATACCGTGTGACGTCCTCCTCCTCATAATGTGAACTCCTGTAACCCCCCTGCATGCTTAGGCGCTCTGGCGGAGTGGCTGGCAGATCACCCAGTAATGCTGAGCAGCGTGCTGCCGCTGGTGCTCCAGGCCTTAGGGAACCCAGACCTCTCCGTCTCCTCCGTCTCCACACTGAAGAAAATCTGCAGGGAGTGTAAATACGACCTGCCGCCCTATGCAAACAACATAGTAGCCGTCTCTCAGGTACCGCTTCAGTGTTTGTTTGTGTGTGTGTGTTGTCCCCAGGGTTGCCAGATCTGCTTATTATAATTCCCCCCGCAAGATTTTATTTGAAAATAGCCGATCTACAAGCTCACAACGCGTCGCTTCGCGACGCGTTGTGAGCTTGTAGATCGGCTATTTTCAAATAGCTGATGTATTTGTTAAAGTGCTCATGTGGCCCATATTCGCGTCTTTTTGGGCTGGTTTTCCTAGACCTGTTTGCTTGTTTCTCTCACAGAATCTGGCAACACTGGTTGTTGTCCCTGGTCAGCCTAAAAACAAACAAAGGTTTTGTCTTCTGTTTAGTCTAAACATCAAAGCCAATGGTAATCATGTGATGAAAGCAGTTGATGTATTTTGAATCCCTAGATATGAATCCTGTTGTTTTTGTGGTTAACGTTCGTGGCTAAATTTACGTTTATTTTTCCAAGTTCTTAAAAATGTACCTACACCTCTCTCACACATCCCTTGTCTCTCTCCAGGAGGTGCTTATAAAGCAGATCCACAAGGTCAGTGTGCCCTCTCTCTCTCTATCTCTCTGTTTTTGGCATTCATCTTAAAAGCTTTTGGCAGTGCTGTGTCATTTAATATTACAAAGAAACATTACTAAACTTCTACTGTCTAGGTAAAGAATCAATGTTATTTATTATTTGTATACATATTAACTCATTCAGTGCCACTCCACGTCTAAGACGTGAAAAAAAAAAAAGTTCAGAACCCAAGATACAGTATCATGATTTGAAAATGTTCTGCTCCATTCACTTCTTGTTTAACTTCTTACTGAAAAAGGCTGTATCTCGGCTCCTAAGCACTTTTTTTTTTACAATGAATTTTAGCTCTGGCACTCAGAGCCAAACTGCCAGAAATAAGTCAGGCACTGAATGAGTTAAGTTCATGTTATATAAAAAAATATGTGAAATATATTATATATACATAACATATAGATGAAAAGATGTCTGAAATATAACATAATGTAATATCAATATGTCTAAATATACCGTGTGTGTATGTATAAATAAATACAAAATTGGGGTCAAGAATATGTTACACTATATTTGGTGGCTGAAATATGTATGAAAAATAGAGTTCATATGCCGTCTAGATCAGTGCTACTGAACAGACTGCTGCTTGGCAAATTGCATTCACCTTCAGGTCTGAATGAGTGAGTGAAAAGCAGCAGTACTCTGCGTTCTCAGGACCAGGGTTGAGAACCACCAGTGAAAGAAAGATTTCATGTCAGCGGAATTTTCAACCGTCGTCGTTCTTTTTCCCCCCGCAGACCAGCCAATGTATGTGGCTGATGCAGGCTCTCGGGTTCCTGCTCTCCGCTCTCCCGGTCGAAGAGATCCTGAGAAACCTCCACTCGCTCATCACCCCCTACATACAGCAACTGGAGAAGCTGGCCGACGAGACAGTGAGTACACACACCTACGCTGTCACACGTACTGTACATGCACACAGAGTAGGTGCACTTGAACCGCAGCCATCGGAGCAGGCCTTAGAAACACTCCCACTCTCGCACGCGCACACATACACACACAGTGTAGGTATAGCTGGACTGCGGCCATCAGAGCAGGCTTTGTCTGTGTGTGGAATCACCGCAGTGGAACATTTCTCTGTGGGACCAGATTGGAATTGACCCTGTACGATGGTCTGGTGATTCACTGGGCAGCAGCACAAACACTCGCACATATTATCAATAATGCAGGTGGCCTCACATGCTCGTGTGTGTACACACACACACACACACACACACACACACACACACACACACACACACACACACACACACACACACACACACACACACACACACACACACACACACACACACACACACACACACACACACACAATACATGCATAATACATGCATGCATATACAGTACATGCATGCATGCAAACAAACAAACACACAGGAGCAAGTGAGTGTGGGAATTATTCAATATGCCCATTCAAAGAAAAATGCACTAACTCTATTAACCCATTGAGACCTGAAGCCGATTCTACATGTCTCCTAAATCTCAGCAGTATTCTCAAAAATGTATGTTTCTATATCAATGGTGCTCAATCTTTTTCATGTCAAGGACCCCCAAAATTATATGTATTTGGCCGCGGACCCCCATCAAAATATTTTGTTCCAGGGACCCCCAGAAGCAAAGATTTGAGTAAAAATGTTCGCTTTAAAAATATATATATTCAGAAGATTTGCACACATTTTCACAATTTTTCAAAAATAGCAGATCTACAAGCTCGTAGCGCGGCACTCGGTGCCGCGCTATGAGCTTGTATATCTGCTATTTTTGAATAGCCCAAAGTGTAAAATAATGCTTTTTAGCTCAAATCTAAAAATGACACAGTTCCAGGTCTTAATGGGTTAAAATGTCAGCTGTGAAGCCTGCGTGAGCTGGTTGCTATAAATACGGAGTTGACTTTATCTGAGAACACAGAGGCTGACATATCCGTGTGAAACAAAAGAGAGACTCACTTCCCGTACCCATTGTTCTTCTGACATCAGCAAAGGCCTCCACCGAGGTGAATAGAAACGTCAGTTTAGATCAAGCTTTTTATCTCTCTCTCGTCTCTTCCTTTCTCTCTTTTTCTCTCTCTTTCCTTCTGCCCGAACGTCTTTTCAATATATCGCTCCCTTTCTCCCTCGCTCTCCCTCTCTTTATATCCCTCCATATCTTCTTTTTCTTCCCGTTACTTGCCTCCCCGTCTCATTGTCTCTGTTCTGTCTGGATTCTTGATGTATTGGCCATTACATCAGACTTGGAAATCAGGTACTGTGTGACTGGAGGCTGACAAATGGTGGCACCTAGCGGGGACACTTGTCAGGTTACCTTCCATCAGGGGACGGGGCAGCCATGGTGATAGTGGTGGAGGCTTCTTTAGCCCTTTAAGACCTGGAACGCATCTGTGTCACTTTTTGATTTGAGCTAAAAAAATATTATTTTATTATTTTATTATTTTACACTTTGGCTATTCAAAAATAGCAGATCTACAAGCTCGTAGCGCGGCACCAAGTGCCGCGCTACGAGCTTGTAGATCTGCTATTTTTGAAAAATCGTGAAAATGTGTGCAAATCTTTGAATATATATATATCGTTTTAAAGCGAACATTTTTTAACTCAAATCTTTGCTTCTCTGGGGGGGTCCCTGGAACAAGATGGGGGTCCGCGACCAAACACATATAATTTTGGGGGTCCTTGACGTGAAAAAGTTTGACCACCACTGACATAGAAACATAGGTTTTTTTCAGAATACCGTTGGGAGTGTCATATGATGCCACATCATAGCCAGTGTATACAGTAAGAGATGTGCTGTAGTAAACCAGGCGCGCTGTCCTAAGATCGGACACAAAAGTGCTCCTGTGGACGGGCAGGCACGGTGCGTTTGTGGTCCTGGATGTATTCTACAATGGGAATTCATTGTCCTTGACCCAAACCAGAGCTCCAGTCAGTGACAGTTAAATTTAGACACAGTTATAAAGGGAAAATCTGATAGTTCTGTTTATCTGTTAAGCTCCACATTTTTTGTTTTTTTTACGTTTTATTAGGGTGAATTTAACACATTGACTGCCTAGATCGAGTTAACTCGATATTAGCTTTTCATCACTTGCCTGCCAAGATCGAGTTTAGCAAAAAAAAATTATAATTATTATTATTTTTTTTATTTGAAATTAAAAAAAGAAAAACTTTAAAATTTTGTATCTCGGCTCCTGAGTACTTTTTTTTTTTCATTGAAAAATCTCTGGCATGAATAACAATAGGCAGTGAAAATAATTCAGGCAGTCAATGTGTTAAGACCTGGAACGCATCTGTGTTGCATCTTTTTTTGATTTGAGCTAAAAAGCATTATTTTACACTTTGGCTATTAAAAAATAGCAGATATACAAGCTCATAGCACGGCACCGAGTGCCGCGCTATGAGCTTGTAGATCTGCTATTTTTGAAAAATCATGAAAATGTGTGCAAATCTTTGAATATATGTATTTTTAAAGCAAACATTTTTAACTCAAATCTTGGAACAAAATATTTTGAGATGGGGGTCCTCAGCCAAATACATATACATTTTGGGGGTCCTTCACATGAAAAAGATTGAGCACCACTGATATAGAAACCTACGTTTTTCAGAATACTGTTGGGATTCAGGAGAATCGGCTTCAGGTCTTAATGGGTTAAATATATGTATTTGTTGTTTTGCAAAAGTCCCCAAATCATGGTGTACATGTCTTTAGGTATTGTCTCCTCTTATGGTACAATGTGTAAGGTGTATTGCCATGACTGCACAGTTATTCTAATTGTGAGATGTTAAAATGGAGGGTCCCACCGTCACCTCATTGGAATGAGATGTGATACCCTGGAACTCGGCCAGGGAATTGACTGGCCGCAGAGCAGCCACATCCTGCATTTGAATCAGGCTTTTAATACCTGTGTCGTATGTCACCACCCCATCAGCGCCACCATTGCACCGTCTGCATAAACAAATAAGGGGATAATATATAAATATAGAAAAGATAATAACAGTGTTGAAATGCCACTGGAATTGTATTACAGGATGGATATGTTTGAACGTGTGCAGCAAAAGTGTGTGTGTGTGTGTGTGGAGCGACAGAGATAGAGAGAGTGTGAGGCAGACATGGCTTCTTTTTTCATCGTCCTATGCCACCACTAGGTTACCATGACGACCGAGCGGTAGCACTGATTAACTGCTTACCCTGCTAATGAAGCCTTAATTACTGTTGTTACCCAGGGGGAGGATACAATGTATGTGTGTCCATGTGTGTGTGTGTGTGTGTGTGTGTGTGTGTGTGTGTGTGTGTGTGTGTTTGAAACGTGTGCATGTACTGTATGCATGTGTTCTGTATGTGTGCGCACACTTGTGAGTGTGTGTTAGAAAGACAGTATGAGTATTTAATAAAGGAGGTATTGGAGAATTAAACATGGTCTGCATTTGATGCAGCACCTTTTGCAAAGTATGATTCACAGTCACTCACCCATTCACACTGTTGGCCGAGGCAGTCTAATCACTTCAACCCTATGTTATAACTTAGGCTATTCGAGGCTAGCCTACAAGCTAAGCTATTTGTAGGCAAAGCTCACAACGCCTCACATTGCAACATGTAAGCTTGTAGATCTGCTATTTTTTTGGAATTTGGAATAACCTTCATTTACGGCACAAAATCTTTTCAGGGGGGGTTTCTGCAGCCAAATACATAGCAATTTGGGGGTCCTTGATATGAAAATGTTGGTGATTCAGTGTCTTGTTCAGGGACACTTTGGACCTGATGCCAGGAGGTGTGGCGATTTGAAATGGGAACCATCCGATTCCCAGTAAACCGCTGTCCCTTCTGAGAACTCTGCCGCCTCATATCTCTTTTTACCTGCC
Source organism: Gymnoscopelus microlampas (assembly GCF_963454915.1). Classification (NCBI taxonomy): domain Eukaryota; kingdom Metazoa; phylum Chordata; class Actinopteri; order Myctophiformes; family Myctophidae; genus Gymnoscopelus; species Gymnoscopelus microlampas. Next base: position 6,613,426 of record NC_139946.1, read on the forward strand.
TCTGTTTTAACCACTTTAACCCATTGATACCTGGAACACATCTGTGTCACTTTAGATGTCTTTGGCTATTCAAAAATAGCAGATATACAAGCTCATAGCGCGGCACCGAGTGCCGCGCTACGAGCTTGTATATCTGCTATTTTTGAAAAATCGTGAAAATTATTTTTTTATATTTTTTTCCAATTTTTTTTAGACGCGGCCTCAGGTCTTAATGGGTTAAAACAAACAATAGGGCTTAAGTTGTTCATTCTTTTTGTGTGTCTAATGAATTCTGGTACACCTTTTTATAATACAAGTGCAGGTTTAGTATTATACTACTGCAGGCTAAACTCATGCTCTGTATCATTTCACCAGATTACAAACACACAAGACACATACTAATGCGGCGAACGCTAAATCAGGTTGTAGCAAATCACGCTTTCAAGTCAAGTCATCACTAAAATAACCATTCCCTTTGTTTCATCTCCTTTCTCCTCTCGTCTCCCTTCAGCCTAATCCGTCCAATAAGCTAGCAATCATCCACATCCTGGGCCTGCTGTCCAATCTGTTCACAACGCTTGACATCAGCAAGCAGGAGGACGAATCCGGGGAGGGCTCAGCGCCGCCTGTTAAAACAACGCCGCCCCCACCCGGACCAAACCCGGTCAGTCAGAGAAACCAGCACCATTAGCAGCACCTTAATCATCAGAATTATCATCATCATCATCATCATCATCATCATCATTAGAATTATGAGGCATCAGTGTTAATGCTAACAATGTGTCGTATGCAGCTCTTCCTTATTTATAGCTATGGTTTCCTTCAATTGTGTGTGTGTGTGTGTGTGTGTGTGTGTGTGTGTGTGTGTGTGTGTGTGTGTGTGTGTGTGTGTGCGCGTGTGTGCGTGTGTGTGTGTGTGTGTGTGTACTTGTCAGGTGGTGGTTGTGTTGCAGCAGGTGTTTGCTCTCATACAGACGGTGCTCAGCAAATGGCTCAATGACTCACAGGTAGTAGAGGTGAGTCTTACACACACACACACACACACACACACACACACACACACACACACACACACACACACACTCTTTCAAAGCCTGCCTGCACGTCTTGTCAGTCAGTGTGCTTCTAATGGGATATTATGACCTTTCAATAGTACTATACTACTGCATATGTCTGCTTGTCCCTCAGGCGGTGTGTGCCATCTTTGAGAAGTCGGTGAAGACTCTGCTCCACGACTTTGCTCCCATGCTGACTCAGCTGAGTGAGATGCTGGGACAGATGTACAGTACTATACCTCAGGCCTCGGCTCTGGACCTCACCCGACAGGTACATGCACACGCCCACATGCACACACACACACGCGCGCGTACACACAGTGTGTATTTAGATTCATAATATTACATATCTCTGCTGTCCGGCAGAAACCAGCTAACTCCAAAATGTTCATTTTTCAGGCGTAAAGGGTGTTCAATAGCACTGATTTATGGAGAGAAAAAAATGCAAAAGCGGAGAAATGGAGTTAGCTGGTTTCTGCCGGACAGCAAATATATGCTATACCGTGCAAGTCAGTCAGTGGTTTATTGGCACGGTGGCTCAATGGTAAGTACTGTTGCCTCACAGCAAGAAGGTCCTGGGTTTGTGACCATCTGGGGCCTTTCTGTGTGGAGCTTGCATGACAAACTCTTGCCAGGAGCCGTTCCCCGGCCACCAGTGGAGGTTTACCCAAGCGCTCTTAATAGTTAGGATGGGTTAAATGCAGACAATGAATTCCGGTTCATATAGCAACTAAAAGTATAAATACAATAACAACATTTCCATAGCAGTTTCATATAAAGTATGTGTGCTTAAGTAAGTGTGCTTAACATAGTCAATAGGTCGACGAAGCTTGAGATAACTAGTATCAGCTAGCTCGTATCAGCGAGCTACTGTAGCAGTTAATTTGCTCTGCACTGACTCATAAAGTATAATATCATTATTAGCACACACTGTTGTATTGATGCTTTGTCCTGTCAACATTTCAAGCCATTCAAAAAATGAATCATAATGATCTATTTATTGCTGTTCCACAAAATAGAAACCCCTTGAATTTTGTAAATATTTCTTTTTTTTTGGTATTTTTATGAAGATTTCATGTTTTTCTGTAACCGGATATAACAACAGTAATTCATTGCGATAACAAATCAGTAATACGTGGTGGAGAGCATGTACCCCACAGCAGTGGTTTTCAACCAGTGGTCCGGGGACCACCAGTGGTCCTTGAGGGAGTACCAGGGGGTCCCCAGCGAAATGACTTAACATAGCGTCACAATCATTTTTAACCACTTAGCTTTGGCTATTCAAAAATAGCCGATCTACAAGCTCATAGCGCGGCACGAGTGCCGCGCTATGAGCTTGTAGATCTGCTATTTTTTGAAAAACCTTGGGAAAAGTGTGCATACCTTTGAATATTTAAATTATTTAAAGCGAAAATTAACCCATATCTTTGCTTCTGGGGGTCCCTGGCACGAAACATTTTCAAATGGGGGGTCCGCGGCCAAATGCATATCAATTTAGGGGTCCTTGGCATGGAAAAAGGGTTGAAAACCACTGCTCTACAGGGTTACAGGGCTACCAGCTGTGACAGTGTATTGATTGTCAGTCTTGACGTTTCAGATGGTGCATATCTTTGCCAGCGAGACAGCTCACTTCCCACCCATCAAGGCTCTATTTGAGCTGGTTACCTCCATTACGCTCTCCATCTTCCAGCAAGGTATGGGACCCAGCGGGGGAAAGGTGTCTGTTTGGGTTATTTGTAGATATGTGACAACTTCATTTTCTGTTTTTAGTGATGGTGTTTTTTTTTGTTGTTTATATTATATTGCCAGAGGTTTGGGGAGGAAGTTTCATGTCAAAATGTAGCAGTGGGGTGTGGGGAGAAAACATGAGCAAAGTTCTTCCTGCTGTTCCCTAGGATTTCTCACTGTGTGTGTGTGTGTGTGTGTCTGCTGCGGTCCACTTGAGATTGACATTCTGTTTCCCCACAAAACAAAGCCGGGGATATTAAAATAGCTCGGCCCCCGGGGCAACTTTTGACATTGACAAGGCGTCCAGGGGCCCAGCTGTGCATTTGTTAACACGGTCAGCCCTTCAACGTTTGCAGGTGTTACTCGTTATTCTGAGTGAGATGGCAGTGCAGCTCTTTGTGACATTGATGAAGTTGAAGTGAGTGAAAATGCGAAAGGATCTTTTTAAAAGGAAAATTACCTCGGCACCAGTCAGTGATTAAATCATTTTCATGCCATAAATCTCTCATTTGAGATTGTTAAAATAACATTAAGAACAACACAATGTTTATCTCCATCGATGTGTGACTGATAGCATAAAACACTTTGATTTTACAGTAGGTCACGGACACATGAAAATACATTTCTTACAATCTTCCCAAGGGCCACTCGGAAGACTTCCCTCGGCTGCAAGAGGCCCCCCGGGCCAGACTTTGTAGCCGTCACACTTGAAAGGCTAGGATATCACCCGGATGATATTACATTCAGCATAAATCTGACTGAATGTAATTGTACCTGTATATGTTCTAGAGAACTCTTTTGCCTGCTGACTTCCTCTCCCCTTTTTGTTGTCTCCCTCATCTGCTCCTCTCCTGCTTTAACTGGTTGAGTAATAGCAGCTCAGCCTTCACCTCTTTAACCCCTTTTTTGACTGAGCAGGTGCCTTTTTTTGACTGAGCAGGTGCCTTTTAACATAACGGTGCAACCAGCACAGCATCACTGTCACAACAGTAGCCTTTTCAGTTGCCACAGTCCAGTTGGTGCTGGTGGGACCAGAGTCCTCTGAACAAATCCCTGTGTCTGATCTTAACCCATTAAGACCGGGAGCGCATCTGTGTGTCATTTTTGGGGCGGTGCAACCGCCCCTATATATGAGGTTTGGACATCGACACCCATTGCACCCCCCCCCCCCAACCCTGCGCTGTGATTGGCCACCATTGTACCCCCCCTAACCCTGCACCGTGATTGGCCACCATGACTCTATTCAGGACTGTGATTGGCTAGAAACACATGACACATGTGCATAGCCCTATGAATAGGACTATGCACTTTAAAAAAAAACACTTAAGTTTTTTTTTTAAGTGAATCACTTCCATCACTGTGATGACCACTGTGACCACACCGCCCACTTCACACTGGGTGTGATTTTTAGATTTCTTTGGGCTATTCAAAAATAGCAGATATACAAGCTCATAGCTCGGCACCGAGTGCCATTCTATGAGCTTGTAGATCTGCTATTTTCTTTTAAAAATCGTGAAAATGTGTGCAAATCTTTAGTTTGAATATATATACTTTTTTAAAGCGAAAGTTTTTAACTCAAATCTTTGCTTCTGGGAATTTTTACAAATTGATTTTTCTATGTCAAATTTATTTTTTACTTATGTTGCTATATTATCCATGGTTTTCAAACCTTTTTCATGTCAAGGACCCCCAAAATAATATGCATTTGTCCCCAGACCCCCTCCCATCTAAAAATATTTTGTTCCAGGGACCCCCAGAAGCAAAGATTTCAGTTAAAAATGTCTATAAAAGATTTGCACACATTTTTACGATTTTTCTAAAAATAGCAGATCTACAAGCTCATAGCGCGGCAATCATCCTACGTCATCCCCTGTGCTGGGTCACACAGAATGTGACACACGACTCTGTTGGACCCGACTTGGCGTAGCACGCTTTTGTCAAAAAAAAAAAAAAAAGAAATGGTATCCAAAAGTTTCATTGTTCACCTTTTTTAAATGGGGAGCTGTGTGTGTGTGTGTGGAAGAGGGTCAGAAGGGACAATAAATGTGCAGGGAATCTCATGTGGCGTTTGGGAACAAATAAAGCTGGGCAGACACTGCAAGTTTGTTCATCCTTATTCTGATTACACTGCTCATCTTCCTTGTGGGTTGAGTTCTTCATTGCAAAGGAAAAAGTGCCAGTGGTTTCTACAGGAATGTTTGGTTTAAATGTTGTTTACTGTAAAGTGTGCATTCCTCACCATCTGTTTGATGTTTAATGTGTCTTGTAGTCTGTGTCCAGCATAAGGGAGGAGGTGTGTGTGTGTACTACGTTGATATCTTCACACTGGTTTGCGAGAGAAGGGGATTTGATTAACTGGTTCAGAACTGACCCTTCCCTCTAATCATATTTCCCTCGAGGCACTTGATTTTACATCTGAGAGAGGAAATGTGTGTATGGGGGCGGGGGGGGGAGGGGGGTGTTTATGTGATTTTGGGGGGTTGGGGGTAACGGGAATTATTCGGGTTTAATACCCCTATCTTTCTTCCAAACTGTCACAGTAACAGAGGTGCCTCCTGGGTTCCCACTCCAAACCCCACTTTTATTTAATTATCTTTTAGGTTTTTCTTTCTCCTCTCGTTAATTATTTTTATTTGAATCAAAATGACCCCATGTCTTCGTCCCTCTGCCTGTTTTTTCCGTTTGTTCTCTCGTTTTTTCCGAGACTCTGCCAAAGCTTCATATGCCCCCCACACCCTACCCACCCCCACCCCCTCTTCTCCTCTTTGTTCCTTACTCACGTGTGGATTATTTCAATGAAATATTTTTTGTTCTCTTTTTAGTTCCACATGACTGTTGAATCTATTCAGTTGCTGTTTGTATTCTTATTCTTATATTCTTATGATTTCTTAAGTTTCATCTTTATTATATTTTAGGACCCAGGGATCATCCTGATATTGTTGATTCATTTATGCAACTCCAAGCTCAGGTGTGTTTTTGGTTTCTTATTTCATCCACTTTGGGTTTCTCTTCTCTATTTCATCTCTCTCCCTCTCTCTCTCTCTCGCTCTCTCTCTCTCGATTTCTCTTTTTTTCTACCTCTCTCTACCTCTCTGTCCTTTTGTTATTGGGTCTAAAGGGTGACCCATCATGTAGGCAAGGCCGTGGAATGAAGCCTCGGGGGAAATGTTTGAACTAGAGACCAAGTCTCTCCTCAAACGCTCTTTATTCTAACCTAGTCACCTTAAAAATACATGCACAAATTGTGTATTTAAAGTAATACTAGTAGGGTTGTCCGATATTGGCTTTTTTACCGATAACCGATATACCGATATTGTCCAACTCTTAATTACCGATACCGATATCAACCGATACCGATATATGCGGGGATTATTGTGATTAGGGTAAGCTCAAATTTCATATCACACACACCATATACAGTAAAAACTCCTGTAACTTATTTATAAAGCAAAAAAAAAAAAAAAAAAAAAAAATTTTTTTTTTTTTTCAAAAACCGATACCGATATTTTCCCGATATCAATTTTTATGCTAATATCGGCCGATAATATCGGGAGGCCGATAAAATCGGACATCCCTAAATACTAGGTAACGTTTTCAGTAAAACTAAAGTTAAATTGTATATCTTTTGTAAGTGGCAAATGTTTCACAACACCCACTCCATGAATTTCACCTCCGAAAGCCTTTTATTTATATATTTTCTATTGAACGCTGTCGAGCATGACTTTCCCTCGGAAATTACGTCAGCTGGCCGGAAAAAGGAAGCGGAAATCCACCGGGTTCCTGTTTGGCCAGGAACTACCGCGCCGGTTTCCTGTTTGGCCAGGAACTACCGCGCTAATAACAAAAGGAAACTCACGCTGATTTTAAGAGATTGTATGATTTGAAGAACGAAAAAAAAAACAGAAAAAGAAAACACAGCTCACGGTAACTAAAGCTCCACTGGCTAAGAGAAACGATCCACAGATCGTATAAAAACAATTAAAAGAACGCTTTTTGAAACACTTCCGTCTTCCGGTGAAAACGAATGGAATTCTGGGTAACAGAGGATAAACGAACGGCCTGCAGTGACGGTAATGACCAGCAGAGGCTGCTAAAAGTCGTTTTTTGGAAATTTGCACAGAACAACTTTAACTAATGCCAGGGGTCATTAGGATCATACTAGGTTCGTTAACGATTTTCTTTCACCCACAAATTGGTATTAATGGGTATCTTTAGCCTAAACCTACAGTTGGTGAGATACTGTATATCCAAGATCATTTTTTGTAAGTTGTATGCCGTTCAGTGGTGGAAAAAGTACTCAAATTCTTTACTTAGGTAAAAGTACCAATACTGCAATATAGAAATTGCTACAAGTAAAAGTCCAGAATTCCAAATTTTCTTGAGTAAAAGTACAAAAGTATTGGCATCAAAATGTACTTAAACTATTTTCAAATAGCCTAGGTATAAAATAGGGCTAAAGTGGTTAATGTATGTTTTATAATATAATAATTCATACATTACATTACATTACATTACAGTCATTTAGCAGACGCTTTTATCCAAAGCGACTTACAATAAGTGCATTCAACATAGGTAGGGAACAAATCTACTAATCACTAGAAGTCTTAAGTGCATTTCCTGCAAAAACAAGCAACCAAGAGTATACCTAGCGCTAAGGTAAAAGTGCTATATATCAGCTACCAGTACCTACTTTCTTAAACAGATGAGACAAAATAGCAAAATCAAATGAGCATGAGCTAATACAAAAAGTGTATTGAATAAACAAGATCCAATAAAACAGTACAACACTAGAACAAGAGTTCGTACAACTAGTTAACAACAAGTAGGCCAGGCAAAGAGGAAGGGTAGTGTTTCCTGAAAAGGTGGGTTTTCAGCCTGCGGCGAAAGATGGGCAGTGACTCTGCTGTCATGACTTCAGTGGGAAGTTCATTCCACCACTGTGGGGCCAGAACAGAAAAAGGTTGTGACCGTGTCGATCGACCAGAAGGACCCTTGAGTGACGAGGCAATCATATCTGCAAAGTAACTAGTAATTAAAGTTTTCAAATAATTGTAGTGGAGTAAAAGTACAAGTATTGGAAATTGGAAATACTCAAGTAAAGTACAAATACCTCAAAATTGTACTTAAGTACAGTACTTAAGTAAATGTACTTACTGTAGTTACTTTCCACCACTGATGCCGTTTCAGTTAGGTCAGTGTAGAGAGAGAGACAGGAAACCAAGAGCAGAGAGAGAGGAGACAAGAAGGGGGGGTCGCATTAAAATCCGGGTCCCGTGCTCACAAGGAGCTTATGGTCTGTGCACTAACTGGCCGGGCCACCTGGTACCCCAAGGTCAGGGTCAACTTAATTGTATCCAAAGGTACATTTTATTTTGCACTTGAAAAGTACAAGGACGCCTATGGCGCAGGGAAATGAAGTTCATATCAGACTTAAGGGCCGTCCACACCAAGCACCATCTATAACTATCACTCATCACTGTTGTCGTTATAGTTGTGATGTTGGTTGGAATGATTTTGAACCCATTAAGACCGGGAATGCATCTGTGTCATTTTAGATTTCTTTGGCTATTCTTTTTCAAAAAATCATGAGAATTTGTGCAAATCTTTTAATATATATATATATTTTTAAGCGAACATTTCTAACTCAAATCTTTGCTTCTGGGGGGTCCCTGGAACAAAATATTTTGAGATGGGGCGTCCACGACCAAATGCATGGAATTTTTGGGGTCCTTGACATGAAAAAGTTTGAGAACCACTGAAAAAAACATTTTTTTCAGAAACCTGTTAGGATTTAGAAAACATTTATTAGATGCGTTCCTGGATTGAAGGGCTTAAAACCATATAGTTATAGTGCTCGGTATGGATGACCCTTTATACCACACCTAACGACAGGATCCCAGAAATCACAAAATAATTAACATAATCCTGGTTCACGCCCCTTCAGCATTGGAAGGTGAATAATATGAATAGTCCCACATTATCATAATGGTACTGACTATGGCCAAGATATTTGACTTTGATCTCATGTTGAGGTGATTAAATCATATCAAATACAAAATAAGAAAAAGGTCAACGGTTATTGAGGAAGCATTGACGTGGTCAATTAATTCATTTTATAGATACTTAATTTTTTTTAAGAATAGAAGTTAGGGCTGCACAATATAGAAATACTATTTATCACAGTGTTATTGTTGCAATATTATTGACTCAGGTGTTATGAACACAGAAAAAGGAATATGTACAATGTTTTAATGATGATTTTAAACATCACACTGCCATAGTAGGCGGACAAATTTCAGATTGATGAGCAAAACCCAGGTGACTAGTTAGAGCCTCAGAGCCACGCCTCCTCGGAAATCATTCCAGCCCGGAGCCAATCAAAGCCCAAATTAATTAATATTCAACTAATATTAATCAATTAAGACGAATTGGCCATTTATGTTTTATATTTTTGTCTCCCTCCTTCATTGTTCCTCCTTTGTTTTCTATCTTTGGATAGATCTGACCTTCATCTCTCTCCCTCTCCCCTCTCTCCCTCTCTCCTCTCCTCCATGCTGAATGAGTTCATTATTATGAGATGAGTTGTTATTTCTCTTTATCTGCACATGTTAATTACTTACAGACTTCTGTTGCATATTCAATCCAGACAAACAAAAGTGAGGGGAAAAAATAGTGATTCTAGAGGGGAAAAAAACAAAATGTTGATTTTTCAAAACAAAGCCATCATTACCTTTAGTTTTACTTAAGTTTCCAATGATTTTGAATGTTTGATTTTTTGCAGTTTGTTTGTTATACCCGCTGAGCTCTGCAATGGAGGATCTCTGTATATGAGTTTGGATATAGTATTGTCTAAGACAAAGTGGAGAGAGTAGAGCAGCCTGGTACGCAGATCTGCTCGCAGTCTCCTTATTGTCGTCAGATCTGGTTACCAGGCTTAATCGGGTTTGGTGGGAAACAGTGTTTTGAAGGAAGATATGAGTTGGATTTATTTCGGGGAGGGCGAGAAGCACCCCATGGGTTCGGGCAACAACAACATACTTTGTTTCATGTTTTTGTCTGCCCTCTAGGCTCTCAAAAGGAAGCCCGATTTGTACTTGTCTGAGACTCTAGACGTGAAAGCAGTGTTCCACTGCGGTAAGTTTTATACTCACACTGAAACGACGCGTTGTGTTGCTCCCCAATGCCTTTAAAACCAGCACCTCGTCCTAATTGCAGCTCAAGTTAAAAAATGAATGTTTGACATTTTCCCTTCATTCGTTTGGAATATGTCTACTGATTGCTGCCCACCATATTCCCGTCTCTAGGAATCCTGTCGCTCAAATTTCCTGAGGCGCCGACAGTGAAGTCCACATGCTTGTTTTTTGTGAGCATACACTATCTTTCTATCACATCACACGTGGCAAAATGACACCTGCTATGCCAATATTGTTTGATAGTTGAAATTCAGTAACATTATTTCTGCTTAATTACACTATATAATGAAGTATAAATCAGGCTAAAGACTGCTGTACGCTGATTGTACCCTTTGCGTCATACCTTAGACGGAGTTGCTGCCCCGCTGCTCAGATGTGCCCCCGGTGGCCAGGGTGGTGCAGGAAGACGGCAAGCTGTTGGTGCAGGCAGTGCTAGAGGTGAAAAGCAAAGGGTTATAACTCGTATCATGGCACTACTCATCTCACCGACGCCGCACTGTATTTATACCTCCCATGCACTTGTCCCCGTTCTTCCCCTCTAATCATCATGTCCCCGATGTAAAATGTCTGCTTCACTCTCTTCCCTCTCCAGGGGATTGGGGGAGGAGCCTCTAGGAGTCTGATGGACCAGTTTGCAGAGGTGCTCTTCAGCCTGAACAAGCACTGCTTTGCCCTGCTCTCCGTGTGGCTAAAGGAGGCACTGCAGCCTCCAGGGTTCCCCTCCACGCGGTTGACCACTGAACAGAAAGACACCTTCTCACAGCAGATACTAAGGTAGTGCACACAGCGTAGTCATTGTGGTGAAGTGCGTGGGTCGTATCTATTTTAAGCCTGAGTTATACTTGGTCGTTCGCGGGCGTCACACACTGAAAATAGCCAGTCTACGAGGCACGCTCACAACGCATCGCAGTGTGACCCGTCGTGAGCTTGTAGATCTGCTACTTTCGGTGTGTGACATCTGTGTGTAACTACGTAAACATCAGGTTTTAACCTTCTACAATTTACACATAGTATGCTGTTTACACTTGATTACAGGGTTGGTAGCTAATTAGCAGTGGTGTAAAGTAACTAAGTACATTTACTCAAGTACTGTACTTAAGTTCAATTTTGAGGCATTTTTACTTTACTGGAGTATTTCCAATTTTCAATACTTTTACTACATCTCAAAGGCAAATATTGTACTAACTAATAACTCCACTACAATTATTTGAAAACTTAAGTTACTAGTTACTTTGCAGATATAAATTATGATATTATAAAACATACATTAACCACTTTAGAGGTATTTTATACATAGGCTATTTGAAAATAGCCGATCTACAAGCTCACAACACGTCGCATCGCGACGCGTTGTGAACTTGTAGATGTGCTATTTTCAAACATTTTTGTACTTTTACTTTTGGTACTGTAAGGAATTAAAAATGTACTTGAGTAAAAGTACAAAAGTATTGGTATCAAAATATACCGATACTCTTGTACTTTTACTCAAGTAAATTTTTAATTCCAGACTTTTACTTACTTACTTTTTCCACCACTGCCAATTAGTTCATCTCAGTTGGCCAACCCCATGTTCTTTGCTGCAGGCCCGTCAAGCAATTCTATGTGACATCCTTGTTCCGTCTCTATCTCTACATCCCACAGAGAGCGAGTAAACAAACGGAGAGTGAAGGACATAGTAAAGGAGTTTACTCTTGTGTGCAGAGGGCTCCACGGCACAGAGTACGCAGCTGAATACTGAAACCTGACCCTTGAACTTTGACCTTATCGTGACCTCTGCTCTCAGTGCAAAACGGCTGGATGCCCCAACAACACAGTTTCCCACGAAACCCCAACGGCGAACATTTCATTTTCACGATTGTAACAATAGCTGCCCCCTCGCCACAACACCAGAGATGGAACCATTCCAGTACAAGCCTGCCATTGGATGAACGGATGAAGAGTGCTATCAGCTCCACAGTTGATTTAGGGAGGCTTCTCTCTATGCTCTGCTTACTTCATTTTTTTCTTTCTTTCTTTCATTCCTCCGTTCTTTCCATTTTCTGTTTCTCCCTCTATCTCTCACTTTTGAGTATCTTAAATCATTTTTTTTTGTGTTGAAGAGCCCCCGAGCGGAACTCCCAGCATGCTCTCTGTTCATGCCTCGTTTCCTTCTTTTTTTTTTCTCTCTCTCTTTCTGCCTTTTCTAGATCTTCTGTGGCTCTTTGGCTGTTTCCTGGTGTTTAGCATTCTTCTGAAATGGGTTTTCGTACCGTACATAGCTAGTTGATCTCTTATTTATTCAGATGAAATATATAAATGTACTGTATATGTATGCATATATAGAAACATGGGGGTTGTCGTTCCTGCAGCTGCTAATGTGAAGAAAGGATGAATGACAGGAGGGTACTCTGCAGACACAAACATCTATACATACCATACACCATATCATGCCCCACCCCCTTGCTCCTTGCATTTGCCAAATTACGTCACGTGAACTCGTTTTTATTTATTCTTTTAGATTTGCCTTTTGTGGGGCAGCTGTCTACAAAGTGAACACAAAATGGAAGACCACTTCAGAGCATGGGCTATAGGCAGGCAGTCAGTCCGTCTGCTCTCCTACCCAGCCTTTATATCTATATATATATGGGGCTGTACCTCATGTATATACCACACAGTCATAGTAGTCACCCCCTGGATGTAGAATGTGGACTTCATGTATTGGTCCCTTGAGGAAAACAGTGCTGCTTTGGGAGGTGTTGAAGTGAGAAGGCAGGGAGAGGGTAAACAAAGTGGGGGGGGGGGGGGGGGGGGCAAGATGGACAGAAGGGAATTGAGTGATCAGAGGAATTAAGTAGTCCTGACTTCGGACTGTATAGTCACTGTAATAATAGGAGATTATTAATTGAGTTGTGCATATTAACATAAACACTTTTTGTGCATATTAGGGAACACTTCTGTGTGTGTTTGGGAGGATTTGTGTGTGTGTGTGTGTGTGTGTGTGTGTGTACATACCTGTACATGTATGAATGGTTTTGTGCGCACAGATTGTTTGCCACTTGTTCAGTGCACTTATATTGGACCTACACGTGCATCACTTCCTCCTGTATTTGTAAAAGGAGGCCCCCCGCCATCCATTTCAATTCCACCACTCTTCATAAGTTCATAGACTCCTCGTTTTGTTCAAGAGGACTGACCGGGCATGCCCAGTATATCACTAGCATTCATTCACACCCACCTTTTTCGCCCACAAAGCTTCCCCGTCATCTGGAATGACCGACCAGTAACCACCAGTGACTAGACTAATCTATCCATAGGTTTTACGATATGTCAAAATGCACACCTACTGCTCTTAACGGACGCTTGTGAACAAGCTGCCTGAATCCCTTTCACTCGTCTGGGTGACTGCCTTGGAGAGGGCCGGGAAGGATTAGACGGTAATGTGAAAACAACGGCAACAACAACAATGTAAATAGAAAGGAAAGTTGAACAGGAACCAAAGTAAAAACGAATCATCTGTGGTCTGCAACCCTCCATATTGTAGAAAAGACGTTGATACATTGATGTGACTGCAAGCAGCTTAGTTCCAGCTATACCGTGTGTACTAAACCAGCAGACATTTTGGTGAACACTTGGCCTCAATAATGTGCATTGTGGTCTCTGACTGCTATCTCAGTTCTAATCCTTCTGGCATATCCAAGGTACCTGCAGACATGTAGCATGTATATGTGTTTTGTGGGGCTGGGGGTGCAGGGTGTAGAGAAATTCACAGAGTGTTGTAACACTGTAGAATGGATTTGTTTTATGTTGAAACTCGAGACAACATGCAGCTCTAGAATTGGCTGTCCTCTGTTTTGTCAGAATTTTAATTGATATAATTGTTGGAAGGTTCATAAAATCGATCCTAGGTTTGACTATATGGGCAGTCTCATGAAAACTGTGGGAAATGTTATGTCACTCTTGCGTAGAGGGTATGGAGGAGGGGAGAGAGAGATACGAAATGTATATTGTTTCTTTTTTGTACCTTGCTTTAATTTATTAAATATATCTAAGACTGCAGCTCTTTGTGCGTGGGAGTTGATTATTATGTCTATTCAACGTGTTGGCAGTAAATGGCATACCCTCGGGGTAACCGTCTTCCATGCCGACATCTCGCCACTCCGACTAGTGGCTTCCGCGTGCGGTTAGGGTACAAATAGACATCTCCGTTCGCGACGGAACGAACGGCCGGAAGTCCCATCCACTCCCATGTTAAAATAAAAAACGGAAAGACGGACGCGTTTCGTTTCCGTTTTTTTTATAACATGGGAGTGGATGGGACTTCCGGCCGTTCGTTCCGTCGCGAACGGACATGTCTGTTTGTACCCATAGGGTTAGGGCCATGTAACCACTCTCGGCACAACTAGCCCAATTTATTTGAATAGTTGGATACAGAAGACAGAGCAGTGATGGATCAATACTGCAATGTAGATTGGAAACAAGACCGCAAGGACTTTCATGAACGGACCTGTTAAAGGAATTATCCTTATCCTTAGATGTACTCTCTGTTACACTCTCTGTTAAAAGTCCCGTATTCAAAATGTACTTGAGTAAATGTATAAAAATATCGGCATCAAAATATACTTACAGTAGTACCAAAGGTAAAAGTACTCATTGTGCAGAATGTCCCATTTCACAAGTTCAAAATGTATAAAGAGTCTTTTGAAAATAGCCGATCTACAAGCTCACAATGCATTGCATTGCGACGCATTGTGAGCTTGTAGATCTGCTTCTTTTCAAATGACCAAAATATATATAGGACTGAAGTGGTTAGTGTGTTTTGTAATAATAATCCAAGTCTGCAAAGTAACTAGTAACTAAAGTTTTCATATAATTGTGGTGGAGTAAAAGTACAATATTTGACTCTGAGATGTAGTGGAGTAGCCTAGAAGTAAAATTATAAAAAATGTAAATACTCCAGTAAAGTAAAAGTACCTCAAAATTGTACTTAAGTACAGTACTTGAGTACATGTACTTGGTTACACCACTACTGCATAATCGTCCAATTAAACTTGAGAACAAAAAAATATGGGGGGGGGGGGGGTTACACACGCATGCGCAGTTGCGCACACATCCATCCTTGTGCTCACACGTGGGTTCTACTGAGTGAGGATCTGTCAGTCAACAGGGAAACGCTGCCTGCAAACCATCAGAACTCCATTCATAACTTCACTTCTGTAAACTGGGTGAGTTGTTTTTTTCAGCATCATGTTCCTGCATTACTCTGAAGTTACTTTTAAAACCATTACCTCATGTTTATCGTCCAATACTAGCTCGCTACATTGTTGCTAAAGTTTTACATTGTAGCCAACTTTGCTTTGCACGCATCCATCACAGACACAAGAACAACGCGTGAAAACAATCCAACTTTGTTTATACAAATCGTAGCTATATAGGCTAATGGCTGCCGCATGTTACTGTATCTAAACGTAGCATGTTTCTATTGATCACTGTAAGAACTAAAGGAGTTGTTGCAGATAGTATGTCAGGAAGACATTTGGGCTACTTAAGTTCCCTCTGTTCTCTGACTGCTATGTCAGATGCTAAGCAGTGTTGCCAGATGTTGTGAGTGAAACAAGCTCCAAAGGAATATAAGACAGGTGGGCACTATGGATATCTGGGCACCATGTTTTTGGGATGACTGGCCACCTGGACGAGTGGGCACCTGGACAACTGGGCACTAGGGACATGTGGGCACATAGGGGTGGAGATAACTGGGCACCTGGACGAGTGGGCACCTGCATTTTTTAATGTATTTTTTTTTCCTATCATTTAATTGTGTACAGTCTATGTTTTCTCTATCCTAGCATTCAGTTAGCTCTGATCCATAGCGAGAACTCCTTCTAACGCTATGGACCAGAGCTAGCATTCAGTCCAGCAATTTATTTTAGTTCAGTTATTTTAGGCTACTATAGGCTACTCATTTTGTATCTATTTTTTTTACAGTAGGCTACTATATTTGTACTACTATGCATTGTATAGTGTGCTGTTTAACAGTACTTCTATTTTGGCAAATACACTCTTATATTGTACACTGAAACTCTTATGTACTTTTGAGTTTTGACCTCAGTACTATTCTGGCAAATAAACTCTTATATTGTACTCTTGACCTCATTGTTGTGTTATGTTTGGGGGTTTAAAGAACAGTGGGTTAAATATCACTTACCAACAACAAAGCAGCATGCTATGTAAAGTAAAAAAACACTTGTGATGGACGCGAATCCAGGTGCCCATATGCCCCTAGTGCCCAGATGGTTTTGGTGCCCAGTTGTCCTGGTGCCCACATCTCCAGGTGCCCAGTTATCTCCACCCCTAAGTGCCCACTGCCCACTCGTCTAGCCCACATGTGCCCAGATGGTTTTGGTGCCCACCTGTCCTGTCACCCCCAAAAGAAGCGACCAATTTTACCATTTGAGCCAGATCAAACATCATTTGAAAATTGCAGATTTACAAGCTCACTTGTGAGCTTGTAAATCTGCAATTTTCAAAAAGAATCTTGAAACAAACTTAATGTTTTAAAAGGGATGTTTTGAACAAAATGTAACAACAACACCAATCTTGTAAGAGGATCCCTGGCACAAAATCCTTTTAGATGGGGGGGGTCCGGGTCTCCGCAGGCAAATATATATTAATTTGGGGGTCCTTGACATGAAAATGTTTGAGAACCACTGGTTTAAACAACAACAAACAGCAAGCACAAATAATCAACTTCACTTCAGAAACAGGCCCCAACAAGCAACTACCAATATTTACAATCTACTTTACAGAAAATCAAGCCCAAAGTCGTTTACAATAAGCAGACTTGGCAACACTGATGCCAAGCATTGGTCATCAAAGCCAAGCTAGCCTATTGAGTCAGTTGAGTGTGTGCATTATGTGTGTTGTTAACCAATAACACAAATCTGCTGATAGCTATAATTGACCCGTGCGGTGTGTGTGTGTGCCTTGTGAGGCAACAAGCACACAATCAGGATGACCCAGTGGTCCCTGGTATGCATGGGGGCAATAGAATGAACTACTATATAGTATGAACTCTTCTACTTCATGGACAAAATAAATAATAGTAAATGGGTCAAAAATAGCAAAAATAAAGTACACTTGGCTTGTATGTACGTTTTGTATAGATACCAACCAATGTAACAAACGCTATTTTCTAAATCATATGAACAGGCATTTTGTTTTGTATACATTAACATTTTTATGTTGTTTAGATAACATTAAAGGAGGAGTTCACCCAAAAAATTACTTCTTTTCTATCAATTACACACCCCATGAAGCCTTGATTTCATGGATTTATTTTAGTTTTTGTGGCATTCCTAAGACAATAATTTGATGACCGTGTGTATTTCCGGTAGGAGACACAAATAATCTACTTTGTGTCTCCTACCGGATACATTAGCCGGTAGGAGACGGGAATCAAATTATTAGCTTAGGAATGCGACAAAAACAAAAAAGAATCCATGGATTAAAGGGTTCAGGGTGTGCAATTGATAGAAAATAAGTCATTTTTTGGGTGAACTCCTCCTTTAAAGATGGATTTTTTAAATACTTTATAACACAAATAAGGTGCATAAATGAAGTTGTATTTGGTGTAACCTCAGCCAAATAACTCATATGAAAGTAACTTTACTTCCTTAGATGCCTGTGTCCATCATCCACACATATTTCTAGTTTATCACTTTGTGGTCTGAAGGTCAACTGCTGTACTAAGATCTCTTTGAGGCCAGACAGACAGACAGACAGACAGACACACTCTCAGTGACTTCTCAAGTGCTTGTAACAACCTAGATATAACCCCAGGCTTTTAGACAATGTTGTTGAATGCTTGCTATATGATTGGTGCACTCAACCTGGATTGGAAGTTAGCACGCAATCACCATAGTGACCATTTGTGAGATCACTAGCTCATTGTTTATCAACAATACTGATACGTGGCCACTGGCCAGTCTGGCCACTGATTGACTTAATCATTAGCCTAAATGGGTTGCTGTTTGTATAGTTAGACAGGTGTTAACCATTTTGGCCCTAGTATCCCTATTCTGCGGGGAGCATTCGCAAGTAATAGCAGATCTACGTGAGCTTGTAAAAAATCAAGGCCAAAGTCAAGAAGTTCTATTTTATATATATATATATAAAGATCTTTTGCATAGTACAGTTGAGATAGACAGGAGACAGGGAGTGACACGCAGCAAAGGTTGTCGGGCTCGGGAATCGAACCTGCGACTCGCTGTCAGGCTGATGCCTATATGTGCTATACGCCCCCGTTCCATTATAATTTGATGTGTAATAATTTGTTGCTGTCGGGCAGAAACCATCTCCATATTTTCACTTTTTGTGTTTTTTAACCCATTAAGACCTGGAACTGTGTCATTTTTAGATTTGAGCAAAAAAGCATTATTTTACACTTTGGCTATTCAAAAATAGCAGATATACAAGCTCATAGCGCGGCACCGAGTGCCGCGCTATGAGCTTGTAGATCTGCTATTTTTGAAAAATCTTGAAAATGTGTGCAAATCTTTGAATATATATATTTTTAAAGCGAACATTTTGAACTCAAATCTTTGCTTCTGGGGGTCCCTGGAACAACATATTTTGATGGGGGTCTGCGGCCAAACACATATAATTTTGGGGGTCTTTGACATGAAAAAGATTGAGCACCGCTGATATAGAAACATATATTTTTCAGAATAATGTTGAGATTTAGGAGACATGTAGAATCGGCTTCAGGTCTCAATGGGAATGTGATCACAAAAAAAATAACCTTTGTGTTTTTTTGTAAATGAATGCCCAACTTGATCATACTACAGTGTCACAAAAAAGCATCAGTAGTAGCAGATCTACAAGCTGCCTTCTTGCTGCACCCTTCTCATTCCACTGCCTCTCCAATGCTCTCTGCCTCAGCTGGCAAATAAATTGGAAAGTAATATCATGAAAGGTCCTCAGATCTTTTCATTTGGGCTGGGCAATATATTGTATATTATATTGATATTGTGATACGAGTCTAGATAGCGTCTGGAATTTGGGATATCGTCATTTCATTTGTATGGCATATGTATTGCCTTTTCCTGGTTTTAATCGCTTGTGCTATATTTGTATACTTTTTAAAATACATTTTTATAGCCGATCTACAAGCTCACAGTGCATCGCATCGTGACGCATTGTGAGCTGGTAGATCTGCTATTAATCTTTTTTTTTTGGTTGAATATTTAACCCATTAAGACCTGAAGCCGATTCTACAAATGTGTTCTAAATGTCTTCTGTTTGTTTCTATATCAGTGGTGCTCAAACTTTTTCATGTCAAGCACCTACAAAATGATATGTATTTGGCCGACGACACCCATCTCAAACTATTTGGTTCCAGGGACCTACAGAAGCAAAGATTTGAGTTAAAAATGCTCATGTTGTTCATGCATTCAAATATTTGCACACATTCACAATTTTTCACATTTTTTCAATTGTTTTTTTCACAATTTAAAAAAAATAGCAGATTCAATAGCCTAAGTGTAAAACAATGCTTTTTAGCTCAAATCAAAAAAATGACACTGATGCCTTCAGGTCTGTATTTGGTCAAAAACCCATAGATTTGATTTTGTCCATAACACCCATCCCTACTTTTTTATTCTAATAGTTGTCTGTATCTCTGCTCTCTATCAGTCATGCCTGTGGTGAGATTGTACAGCAGGGAGCCTGTGAGGGGGCGGGCCTTACAGCGGGCAGCTCAGCTGTACCCCCAGCTGTCCATCACCACGGAGCAGTGTTACAACGTAGAGCTGACTGGTGAGTAGGTTCACCTACAATGTGACACTTTTTAGTTGACATGGAGGAGCTGGATCAATGCACCGTTGTAATAAATACACACTTTGACTGCACGCAGGTTTGAGGATTGACTTTAACACTGCCGGAGTTTATTCATAATTTATTCACCCACTGCCAGGGTTTTTAATCATTTTTTTATAGAAAAAATGTGAATTATTTGTCCGTTTATTTTTTAACATTGAAGCGAATGGATTTGAAAAAATAAAACATTTTATATCTCCTAATTCGTTGAGAATAACGACACAAATGTTATACTCAAAAATTAGAGAAACATTTTAGGAATTCAAAAACAAAATAAAAAAAAATAATTAAAAGGGGAGAATTCTCCCCTTTGGCGGTAAACACCATTGACTGAAAAGGGGAGAATTCTCCCCTTTGGCGGTGGATGTGTTATATATATATATACTGTAATTTCCGGACTATAAGGCGCACCTGAATATAAGCCGCACCAGCCAAATTTAGGGAAAAAAACAAATGTGTACATATACAAGCTGCACTGGACTAATAAGCCGCAGGTGTAAAATCCATAGATTTAGAAGGTCCCCTAGTGGCCGTTAGCTGTAAAAATCCATAGATTAGCCGCACCGTTGTATAGGCCGCAGGGTCAGGGGCGTCAATTGGGTATGGCAGGCTATTGCAGCTGCCATACCCTGGCTCCAGGGGAGAAAAAAAGTACTTTTTTGATAATAAATCGGGAAAATCAGGCAAAAATAAGAATTAAATAACTTAACCCTAACCTAACCCGAATCCTAACCCTAAAACCGAAATAAAGTAACCAAAAACTGGAAAAAAACGAACCCAACCCGCCCAGAACCGCACAAAAAATTTGCGCGCGGGTGACCTCATGCATGCTGCCATACCCTAGCTTTTGCTGAACTGACGCCACTGCGCAGGGTTCAAAGCATGGGAAAAAAGAAGCGGCTTATAGTCCGGAAATTACGGTATATGTAATCGTTGCTGTCGAGCAGAAACCTCTTTTCTCCATATTACCATTTTTTTGTGTTTTTCTGTAAATGAATGCCTTACTTGGTCATACTACAGCGTCACACAAAAGCATCAAAAGTAGCAGGTCCACAAGCTCGAAACGCTGCCGGCTTGCAGATCTGCTACGTTTGCTATTTCTGAATTTGAATCCTGAAAAGTAACAGTTTTGGACATACTATGAGGTTTCCACCCAACAGAGACATTACATTACATTACATTACATTACATTACAGTCATTTAGCAGACGCTTTTATCCAAAGCTACTTACAATAAGTGCATTCAACATAGGTAGGGAACGAAACTACTAATCACCCGTAAGTCCTAAGTGCATTCTCTTCTAAAACAAGCAACTAAGAGCATACCTAGCGCTAAGGTAAAAGAACAATATATCAGCTACCTACTTTCTTAAAGATGGAGTGCCATGATATTTTTCAACCCTAAAACCTGATCATAAGGTATTATTATTATGTAAGGATTTTTTTCCAAAAAAAAAAGTGTACAGAAATTGTTAAAAAAAATGTTTTTATGTGGACACGCCTCCAGTTCATTAAGTATGCCTGGTTCTCACCTTAGCACCTCCTCCACCACCTTAGCACCACCCACCTGTCCTAGTCCCTCCTCCTCCTCATGCCCACACCTGTTGTGTTATGATAATGAGGGGGAGGGTATGTTTTTTGGGGGCTCTGTGATGTCACTATGCCCCTGTTTTTGGATTGGCACGTTTGACTGTCAAGGTTTCAGCCTCCAGGAAAAAACTCCAAATAGTCAGAGAAGACATGAAACACCATAAAACCACCAGCGGGGGCCTTAATGAAGTTCTATCAACCTCATAGACACATGAAAAACAGAAAAAGTGCAAAAACATGGCACCACCTCTTTAAACAGATAAGACAAATAGGAAAATCAAATGAGCAAGAACTAAAACAAATAATCGACTAAACAAGATCCAATAAAACAAGAGCTCGTACAACCAGTTAACAAGTAGGCAGGGCGAAGAGGAAGGGTGGTGTTTCCTGAAGAGGTGGGGGAAGAGACGACATATCAAACTCTCCCACAACTCTTTGCTCTCCACCAAACCCATCTTTTCTTAATCTCCGCATGACCTCTTTTCTGATATCATTTTTATAATGGTGCATTCATGCTTTTGTTTCATGAGTGCAATGTGTATTGACTTTTAGTTTTGGAAACCATGTTTTTAAAAAAAGTGCTTTTCACACAAATAATATTATCATCCTCCGCCAGCACTAAACAGTAAAATCCTAAGTATTCATTTAATCATAAAGAGTGTAAAATGAGATCTCTGTGTTGATCCTAATGTTTTCACGCTCTCGGCTCCATTAACGCTGAGGATTGTGCTGTGCATTAACCCATTGATACCTGGAACGCATCTGTGTCACTTTAGATGTCTTTGGCTATTCAAAAATAGCAGATATACAAGCTCATAGCGCGGCACCGAGTGCCGCGCTATGAGCTTGTAGATCTGCTATTTTTGAAAAATCTTGAAAACATTTTTTTTTTTTTCTTTTTCCAAAAACTGTTATGATTTAGATTTTTTTTAAAGAATCGCCTCAGGTCTTAATGGGTTAATGGTCTTGTTTCTCTACCACTGTGCAGGATGTGAGAGTCTGTCTACAGAGCAGAGGGAGGTCCTCCTCTGGCTCCTCCGTCCTCCCATGCAGACAGAGCCGCTGTCTGACAAACCATACCTGACAGCGAGCGCTGGGGAGAGGCTGGTGGAGATTGGACCCAGGTACCACACACACGCAAACACACTGACACTGAAAAAAAGTCTAGACACTCCATTTTTTTCCACTTGTGTTTCTGAATATTCTATTCAGTATACCGCTGGGTGTACCCTAGTGCAGCCAGGAGTCTTCAACAGGGGGTCCTCAGAGTTACTACAGGGGGGCCGTGAAATCTTGGTGTGATTGGATATTTATTTTTTACATTAACCACTTGAACCCTAGCATCCCTTTTCTGAAGGGAACTTAAGCCAAAACGCCGCAGCGCGAGGCGTTGTGAGCTTGTAGATCGGCTATTTTTGGCAAAGAGGTATAGGTGTAGATGGAAAAAAGAGCAGACCAAGTTAAAAAAAAATAAAGAAGTTTAATCTGAAACACAATTTTATACAATATAGAGGGGGTCCCTGCTTCATCTCTCTCTCAGCTAGGGGGTCCTTGGCCTGAAAAAAACGTTGAAGACCCCTGCCCTAGCAGTTTCAAGGAACACGCCAGCATTTCTGCTAATTCTGCCTTTAGATCTACATACTCAGAGTCAGACTAGAACGATCGATACAGCTCTCAGACGTGAAAGTGGTATATAGATCTTCTTGTCTGACTGGGTAAGTAGATCAAAGGGGATAATTTGTAGAAATGTTGCTGTGTTCCTTCAACAGTGAATGCACTGACGATCTAGTAAACCAGAATGTACAAGGTCGTCCCTCCTGTCTCCACTGTTTATGGTTTGTTTGTGGTAATGTACCGTACACTGTAAAATCTCAGTGTCGATTCAACTTTGAGAGTGTACAAATGTAATGGAGCCGTAAGGGTTGTGAACAGCTTGCCTATCGTAATACGTATAGTTAAAAGCAAAAACAGTAGTAGCGTAGTAGCTAGCTATATGATTTCTATACTTTGCCTGTACACATTGACTCAATAAAGACATTATAAATGACGGGGATGGATTAACAATATATGTATTATGTGTCTATCAACAGAGTTAGTTGCCAAAAAAAGTATAGCTTGATTAATGATTAGGTAGCTTGTTAAGACAGGTCGTTTGTTGCCTATAATCTGTTTTACACTATCCATATTTAATGTGAAGTAAAACGTTGGGTGTCTGACAGGCGCATGTGTACGCAAACAAGCAGTGAGTAACAGTTGAACTTTAATTTTTATGAAGTAGCTCTATTGAATTTAAAGCTACTGACATAGGACAATCAGTAAGGAGATGCAGCTAACAAAAAATCGGGAGTTAAAAGGTAACCAGTTGTTAATGGTTACCTTTTAACTCCCGATTTTTTGTTAGCTGCATCTCCTTACTGTTATTCTTCCAGGGTGTTCCACAAGCACGGGCCATCAGATGGATAGCCCGTGCTTGTGGAACACCCTGGAAGAATATCAAATGTTCTACTTCATTCCTTCTGACCGCCAGAGGCAGTGTTTTCAACACCTGGATATTCATTGCGCGCTCGCGCATAGGTCGAATATTAATACCAACAAAGTCACTCGTGACCTGTGTACACGCACGCCACCTATATAGGTGTGGTGCACACAGCGATCATCCTCTTTCATCTTTTCGCCTCCGGAGCGTAGGTCGATTAACTACTGCAGCTGCGCGTGGAGCCTCGCAACCAACACGGTTGGGGCTCCGGACTACGGTTTCGTCCTCCAGAGGCTGCGCAGCCTGCTTTATATATTGGATTACCCCGTTCATAGGGGCATCGGAAGGAACCGAAAAGAAAGAGAAAAAAAAAAAAAAAAGGACAAAGAAAAAGAAAGGACGCGTATAGGAGCAGCCCTGCAGCGGTGAATGGAGCTAGCTTGCTAGCGCTGAAGCTAACAACAATAGCAGCGTGAGCTTCCCCGCTCCACCGTTGCTGTTTGTCCTGACACGGATAACGTGGAGCCATAGCTGTACATTGGCGACGGTGAGTGCATGTTTGGACTGTGTTTACAGAAATAAACAAATAAAAGTTAGCATTGGGGGTGTCTCTCGCTCCGCTGCTGCTGGTCGCTGGAAAAGGAAGGAAAAGGAAAAAGGGGGATTAGCGTTGAGGGTGTTTCTCGCCCTGCCGCTTTGATATACCGCAAGCATTGGGAGTGTGTCGCGCTCCGCTGCTGCTGGTCGCTGGACAACAATAAAAATAAAAGAATAATAAGGATTAGCGTTGGGAGTGTGTCTCGCTCTGCCGCTTTTGAGGGACCGCGGTGCGCGGCCCACTATTATTATACCGCTAGCAATTAGCATTGGGAGGTGTCTCCTCCGCTGCTGCTTGGTGCTGGCAATGTACGCCGTCTGTAACACGTGCTCGGCTGTTCTGGGATCAGAAGATGGCCATGACCTATGCCCACACTGTCTTGGCATTGGGCATCTGAGGCAAGCCTTGACGGAGGACGCTTGCACTAATTGCAGTATAATGTCTTTCGCTGAGAGGGAAGAGAGGTTGGCTGTGACTGAGGAGGACACCGAAGTGCCTCCCTCAGGAATGCCGGTCTTGAGCCCTGTAGGGGGTCGTTCTAAGCGCCAGCGCCTATGTACTGAGACCTCAGGCGCCAAGAGGAGACGTCAGGAGGATGATCCGTTGTCTCGCAAAGTGGACACATTGACCTCTGAGTTTGCTCAAATTAAGGCTCTTCTTCTCAACCTGCAGCCTGGTGCTCCCCGCACCGATGCTGTGGCCCCGGCACCTCCACGCCAGGGCAGAGATGGGAACTATGGCCATGATACTGTCGATGTTGCTGATCAACATGTCTATTGCAGCCTCGGACTCCCAGTTTGCGTCCGTAACGGCAGAGCATGAGGACCTGGAGGAAGCGGGCGGGTCCCCCACACGCTCAGGGACAGGCTCTCAGGGGTCTGGAGCAGATGCTCATGTGCCTGGGCTCAATGCAGCTAGAGTGGCCGTTCAGCTGGCCTTGTCACGGCTTGGACTGGATGCCCCCCCGGGGGAGGCCCCCCCTCCTAATGCCTTCTTCAGGCACGCTCAGCAGTCCTCTTTCAGTGTGCCGCCGTCTGAGGACTTAATCAAGGAGCTTCAGCAATGTTGGTCAGATCCCAGGGCCAAGGCCGGTCTCCACCGGAGTCGGAGGTGACTCTCCCGACCCGGGCCCCAGCCGGTTCACCCCACAACATCTCAGCCGCTGGGAAGCCTTGACTTCAGACCCTTGGGTGGTGGCAACGCTGTCCAAGGGTTACAGTATTCAATTCAGACGTCGGCCCCGAAGTTTCACAGGGGTACGGATGACAGTGGTCGACGACCCGCTGAGGTCTCAAGCCCTCAGCCGGGAGTACCTGGTTCAGCCCAGCTAAGAGGGTTCTACTCCATTTATTTCCTTATTCCGAAGAAGGACGGCAGCCTTCGGCCGATCCTCGACCTCAGGTAGTTGAATCAGTACCTGAACGTTTTTCGTTTCCGAATGCTGCGCACAGTGTTGTCCAGGCTGTGTCAAAGAACGATTGGTTCCCAAGCATCGACCTGAAAGATGCTTATTTTCATGTGCCAATAGCACCGCACCACAGACAGTTTCTCCGCTTTGCTTTCAAGGGGCGGGCTTATCAGTTCCGGGTGCTCCCATTCGGGCTCTCTCTCGCCCCCCGGATCTTCACCAGATGCGTAGCGGCGGCGCTTGCTCCGCTTGCTCCGCTGCAAGGCAGAGGCATGCGGATCCTCCCGTATTTAGACGATTGGCTGGTATGTGCTTCGAACCAAGAGCAGGCACTCAGCGATACGTCCACCCTTCTGGGCCATGCCGCTCAGCTGGGGCTCACGTGAATCTCGCCAAGAGAGC
Organism: Gymnoscopelus microlampas; assembly: GCF_963454915.1. Lineage (NCBI taxonomy): Eukaryota > Metazoa > Chordata > Actinopteri > Myctophiformes > Myctophidae > Gymnoscopelus > Gymnoscopelus microlampas. The sequence goes on from NC_139946.1 coordinate 6,639,706, forward strand.
TCTCTGGCTCCCAGTCAAACCACTGTGTTCATCGGCATCGCCCTCAACTCAGTTTCAATGCGGGCCAGCCTCTCCCCGCGGAGAGTGGACGACATTGTGGGCCTTGTCGCTCGTGTACGGGGGAGTACAAGGCTGACATACGGCCTGCTCCTTCGTCTGCTGGGCACATTGATTGCGGCATCCGCAATTGTGCCCCTGGGACTCCTTTCGTTGCGCCGGCCATACTGGCCGGGGAGGATATGGTTTCCCATGATTCGACGGCTTCTCAACGGAGCACCTTGGCCTCTCCCGTCGAGACCGAATCTCCTGTCGCAAGTAGGGGGCTGCATTTGGCATCCCCAGCCAGATCGTCTCCAGCTTCATGTTTGGCCCCTGAGAGGCCGGGTTCACTGCTGAACTCCTGCGATCAGGCGGTTGTCCATACATTGCTCAACGCTCGTGCACCCTCCACTAGATCGCTGTACTCTAACAGATGGAAATTGTTCCGTAGTTGGTGTGAGGGTCAACATGTGGATCCAGTCATTGTTGGATAAGGGGCTCTCAGCCTCTACAATGAGGGTGTATGTTGCCACCATTTCGGCTCAGCATGGGCTGGTGGACGGTCGTACTGTGGGATCTCATCCTTTTGGTGAGTCGCTATCTGAAGGGAGCTCTTAGATTACACCCCCCGCATGTCACTCGGGTGCCCTCGTGGGACTTGCCTACGTTCCTGGAAGCCCTGTGTTCTCCGCCGTTCGAACCGCCTTCCTCCTCGCCATTACATCTGCCAAGCGAGTGGGGGAACTCCAAGCCCTGTCTGTCGCTAGGGACTGTTTGAGGTGGACTTCGGATGGGTCTGGGGTTACTATGTGGCCCAACCCCTCCTTTATTCCAAAAAGGCTGTCAGCCTTCCATATCAACCAGCCTGTCGGATTGACGGCTTATGCCCCACAGCCAGGGGCAGAGGGATCGCATCCTGATGGTGGGTTGCTGTGTCCCCCATCCGGGCCCTGAGGCAGTATGTGGACGTGACTTCTGTGTTTCGGAAGTCGGACGCACTGTTTCTCTGTTATGGAGGGCACAGGAAAGGGTGTGCTCTGTCCAAACAACGACTTTCTCACTGGATTGTTGATGCCATTCTGCAGGCCTACGAACACAAGGGTTTGCCTGTTCCTCCTGTGAGATGTCATTCGACCAGGAGCATGTTCACCTCCTGGGCTGCATTGAAGGGTGTCCCACTGGCTGACATATGTGCTGCAGCAGCGTGGGCTTCCTCCTGCACGTTTGCCCGCTTCTATAGGGTGAATGTGGCCGCCCCTCATCCCATGGCGATGGCGGTGCTGTCGGCCTCTTCAACCTGCAACTGATGGTCAGGTAAGGGCAGGTTCCTCGTGACTATGTTGGTATTAGTCATCCATGTGTTGAAAACACTGCCTCTGGCGGTCAGAAGGAATGAAGTAGAACGAGAGTTATGCATATAACTAAGGTTCTACGAATTCCGGATGACCGCCAGAGTTGACTGTCACTCGGAATCTCGTTCTCGACGAAAAGATTTCATGAGGATGATCGCTGTGTGCACCGCACCTATATAGGTGGCGTGCGTGTACACAGGTCACGAGTGACTTTGTTGGTATTAATATTCGACCTATGCGCGAGCGCGCGATGAATATCCAGGTGTTGAAAACACTGCCTCTGGCGGTCATCCGGAATTCGTAGAACCTTAGTTATATGCATAACTCTCGTTTTAAGTTACTGATACACCCATTTTTGCTTTAAGAATATAAATTCCTACGTATGACTGGGATCTTTGCTGTGTTCTATTGCAGACTGAACTTCTCTACTGCATGGTCCACTAACGCCGTGTCCATCTGCCACAGCACTGGCCTCAGTAACGTCACACGAGTTGAGCTCTCCCGAAGGCTTCTCATTAAGGTCTGAGAACACACCCACACACAAGCACTGAAGTTATTCATTCCATATTTTAAACGCTCACCTCCTGTTTCTTTCTTCCATCATGTCTAGTGTTTCTATTAATCCATTAAAAAAACGAAAGTGTGAGAACTATTGATTTTAGAAGGCATTTGTAGAATCGGCCTCAGGTCTTAATGGGATTCTCTATGCTCTTTTCATAATGTACATTACTGTACTCTACTGTACTGTTTTGCACTTCAATGCACCGCATCTCATTGACTGACTGAGTGTCCCATCTGCCCACATCTAATGGTGCTGTTTATGTGCTCTCAGCTTAATTCCAGTTATGGCACTATTGCTGTGAAATCATAATCTTGTGTATTTAGCGCTTGGCGACTATCAGATTATTTGTCTTTTATTGATTAGATTTTTGTCAGATGTTGTCACTTAGCTGTAAAATCTTAGTGGTCCCATAGTCCTGTGCATAACTTCCAGACCACAATGAGCCCCTAACCTAAAGTATCAGAGACAAAGCTAAAGAGATCGGGGGAGGGTTCAGTTGTAGAGCACCTTCATGCATAACCAAGCCAAGTAGCAGTGTTGATTTTGACTGGTTTTAAGGCCTTTGCACACAGGGTGCGACTAGTCAATCAGTTTTTACCGCATGCGAAAAAACGCACGAATCGAACTGGGTTCGATTGAAAAAAAAAAAACGCATCGCCGCACGGGGTGTGCATGAGGTCATTGAGAACCATGTGTTCATTTAAATTCTTTTTTTCTGTGCGGAAAATCGCATCCTGTCTGCAAAGGCCTTTAGTCATAGTCCTTTGAATAAAATTCCATTTAGTTTTAGTCATATTTTAGTCATCTGAAATGTTTTAGTTTTTGTCTAGTTTTAGCCGACTAAATATCATAAGATTATAGTCGACTAAATCTACAGTTGATTTAGTCGACTTAAATGTATTTTGGCGGTGCTTTGATGGCGTCGTAATGGCTGTTTTTACACTTGGTTGCGCTCTGAAAATAGCCGATCTACAAGCTCACAACGCGTCGCGCTGCGACGCGTTGTGAGCTTGTAGATCGGCTATTTTCAGAGCGCAACCAAACATAAAATTTGTATTTTAGTTCTACTGGATCTCTTCTCCTCTTGTCCCTCATTAACATTTTAGTCTAGTTTTTATTTGTTGACGAAATTGTCAATATATTTAGTCTTAGTTTTAGTCATCATAGGTCAGTGAAAAAAGGTGGTCGACGAACATTTTTAGTCGACGAAATCAACACTGCCAGGTAGTGCAGTTTATCCAAAAAATAGTCATCCCCATTATTAATTAATCCATGTATTTTTTTAAACATGACATTATCCAAAAAAGATAGGCTGTTGAAGAACTGAATGTATGTACCATCTTGTGTCTTCTGTCCACACATAGCAGCCTGACACACATCAGACGTAACGCCAGACCCCCCCAAGCTCTATAGTTCAGTAAAGTTCAGTAGTTACTTCAGTAAAGAACACAATTCAAGGTGAACGATTTAGGAGTGGATACGAGACAAACTGTGCCATTGATTGCAGCTTGTCTCTCACACAGATAATTGGGGGGAGGCCATGAATATTTCTCATAACTTTGGGAATATTACAGAGGAAAAGGACTGAGCAATTATCATCAGTATTTACAAAAACAAAAGAAAGCTCTATTAATAACGCAACACAGGAGCTACCTTGCAAATAATGCTAGAATGAGTCATCGCTCTCCTTCTATCCTGGTTACAGTTGGAGGAGTTGCCATGGCTGTTTTTAAACTGTATTTCGGTTCAGGCTGGTTAGCCAGCATTCATGTGGAAACATTCATAGACTAGCAGGTACTGTACCATGTACTGTACTTGGATGCATTGACCTGAACTCCCCCTTAGTCGAAAATGTATACTTGCTTACAGTCAACTTACAAAAGTCAGGGACAGCCTTGATTAATTGTATTTTGCAAATGAAGTGTGTGTTTCTGATGAAATCCCCTTGTCTCCTGCAGCCACAGGATGGAGGGAATGTGAAGGAGGTCAATGGAGACGTAGACAAGCTGATTGATTGCCTGTACGACAGTATGACAGAGTGCATCTACCTGCATCCCATAAGCTCATTCACCGTGGAATCCAAACCACAAGAGGTCTTTGAAGTGGACATTCTGGGGAAGGGCCGAGTTGCCTTGGAGACGGCAAATGATGATCTTGGTAATGAAAGGCTGTTTAAACTTGCTCTATTTCTTGATGTCTGTATTAAAATGCCAGATGAGAGAGAAGCTGATAAACAGCTAAATGACATGCACATCCCAGACCTACTTGGCTGGGTGCTGGATAAAAAACAGTATATAAATAAAACAGTATATAAGAATAAAAGTCCGCACACCAGTATTGCTGCTCCCAAATGCAACTCTACTTCGTACGAAGTAGTGTTGCATTTGGGAGCAGCAATACTGGTGTGTGGATTTTTATTCTTGTATACTGTATTAAAATGCCTGACTAAAATGTTGCCCATATTGGCTATTTCTTATCAGTCTGATCCTGTGTTTCTTCTCATGATTCTCTCTTTCTTCGTGGTCCTGTCCTGCTGCTATCAGTGAGTACATTGAGTTGAAGAGGGAAAGGCGTGCGGGTAGTGACCAGACCAGTCTGTCACATGATGCATAACATTATTACTATGCTATTGCTGGCTGAAGTCACAGGATAGGGATGGTGTTGCTGATTATCTTGCACGTGTGTGTGTGTGTGTGTGTGTGTGTGTGTGTGTGTGTGTGTGTGTGTGTGTGTGTGTGATGTGGATTTTTTGTGTGTGTGCGTGTTCATACGCATGTCTCTAATGAGAGATACAGGATAGAGAAACCCCCAAAACCATAATATATGGTTTATTATAGGGTGCATGTGTTTCAAAATTGAATGTCATGTCCCAAAGAGATCTGTCTCCTGATAAAATGTAGTATTCAGGTTGCATTTTCGTTCATAACTGTGATTCTGAAAATCGTACGGGCGATTTATAATCTGAAGATTTCAACTTCAAGAAAAGAATAGTTGAATTTGTGAAATGCTGTTGGACAGCAGTAGTTGTAAATGTAACATTTAATTCATGTGATCTATTTACATGTGTATGCTGACTATCCACATACATTAACCATTGATAATTTATAATTGTAAATATACACGTCAGTCATGTTCCAAGGAGTGCCCTAACATGCATGAACCACTCTGGCTGATTTTGGATATTTAGTAGACACAGGAAACATCATAGACAGATTATTCATGGCCTATAGGACAAGGGTACAAGCTGAGTGCACATGTAATCAAATAGTGTTGACTGTATTCATAATATCCATGGTCTATCTGCTTGGCTCTGCCCTACATAGTGAATATTAATTATTTTCTCAAAGTGGCCGTGGGTATTACATAATTTGAAGTGTTTCCATATTCAAGTGTTGAATTGAAGATGTTATTAAAATGGGCCCTGGGGGTTTCGGTAGCTGTAGTGAAGGTGCACAGATCAAAGTGCGTTGCAGCAAAAGGCTTTTTGCTTATTGGCAGTCTTAGCAGAGCGATGAGTACAGCGGAAATTCCCAAGTTGTTCTGCCGTTTCTGTTCCAGTGATAGCATGCAGAATATGTGCCATGCTTTGTTCCTCACTGAAATTCATTTGTTTGTATGCGTTTGAATTGCATTACATTGAATTTCACAGATTGCCATTTTTTACTGGATTTCATATTACTGTGTTGCTTGTGTGTGTGTAGATTAATTAAGACCAGTTGCTGTTCTATCTTTTATATTCTAAATCATGGTGCTGCTGATCCTCATATCTTGGGCATGTTGGATGTTGTATCCCTCCAGCCTTTCTAAAGCCTAATTTAAACTCCCGTCACACAGCGGGTGTCGCAAGTCTGTGTTGTAAGTCGGTTATTTTCGCCATGTGACGCCATCATGCAGCTGTGTATAAATTGGGCTTAAAGGGTTATTTCACTTTCAAACACGTTTGGGGTCATTTTAACGTCTACTCAGGCTTGTTTGAGCCTCCCAATGTTTAAGTTCCTTCATTCAGTATTTAGATATTTGCTATTCATTTGATCAGAAACGCCCCCTTCCTATACAAACCCATTGTAACTTAAAACTCCCATTATAACCACGTTTGATTAACCTGTCATTGGTTCTGGTGACTGATATTGATACTGATATTGGCCTTTATCATTTTTGGGGGAAATGAAAACGATTAAATAAAAGAAAAGAAGGAAAATATCAGTCACCAGAACCAAGAATGGGTCTTTTTGATGGATGAATCATGGTTGAAATAAGTTACAATGGGTTTGTATAGGAATGGGGCGTGTCTGATTAACTGAATATCAAATATATAAATACTGAATAAAGCAACTTAAAAACTGTCTGAGCCTGGGTGCTCACAAACACCGAAGTAGACAAAAAAACATGTTTGAAAGTGAATTATCCTTTTAATGTTGAAGAAATACAAAGCAACGTTTGTACATGGTGTGTGTCTATTGCAGGCCTGGCTTTCGACTCTTGGGATCTGGACTATTACACATCATTGTTCCAGAGAGTGAATAGGAACCCCACCAGCGTTGAGTGTTTTGACTTGGCTCAGTCCAACAGGTGGGTCCTTTAGTTACCAGAAGATTATCAGTGAAGCTATTGTAAAGTGTGTTCCCTGGTGATTGCCTGCACTCTACTTGCAGTGGCCAGTAGTTTATTTTTCCATTCCCATTCCGTTCCTAGTGAACACAGCCGTCACTGGTTCTTCCGAGGTCGCATGGTGATTGATGGACAGGAGCAGAAGGAGACTCTTTTCAGCCTCATAATGGACACTCAGCACCATAGCAACCCAAACAACGTCATCAAATTCTGTGACAACAGCAGGTAGTGTACAATCTGGGCCAGCCAGCCTAAAGAAAATTGATACAGATGCTGCTGTTCTCTGTGTTTTAATATTCCAATCTTGAATGCTTGTGTGTTAAAGTGGTATCAAAGGGTTGGAGGTCAAGTGCGTTTACCCTCGAGATCCATCCAAGGCTAGCTGTTACGAGACACGACACTCACTAAGACACGTCATCTTCACTGCTGAGACGCACAATTTCCCCACCGGTCAGCAGCACACACACACACACACACACACACACACACACACACACACAGTTAACGTGTACTGTACACTTTTCCCTATGAATCCCCATGGTTATTTTTTTCCCCTCATCCCATGACCTCTAGGCGTAGCCCCATTCAGTGGGGCAACCACAGGGACCGGGGGTCGGATCAGAGACGTACAGAGTGCCGGACAGGGAGGTCATGTCATCGCTGGCACCGCAGGCTACTGCTTTGGCAACCTACACATACCAGGTTATTCTAATGAAGCTTGAAAGACGCCATGCCTCCCTTCTCTTTCTGTGAAAACATTGAGCCAAGTAGGGCTGTGAATCGTCTGCTATCTCAAGAATCGATTCGATTCCGATTCTTGGGGTCACGATTCCGATTTTTATCGATTTTTTCAAAATAAACGATTCTCGATTCAAAATCGATTTTTTCCGATTTTTTTTTGGATTTTTTTCGATTCAAGTGCGATTTTTTCCGATTCGATTCAAAACGATTCTCGATTCTAAACGATTCTTGATTCAAAACATAGGTTTTATCAACTGATAATAATGTAAACACACAAAGGTAAATCCAAGATCCTCCCAAAAAAAAAAAAAAAAAAAAAAAGTTTTTTCTTTTTTTTTTGAAAATCGATTTTTTTTTTTTTTTTTAAATCGATTCTGAATCGTCCAACATGAGAATCGCGATTCGTATTCGAATCGATTTTTTCCAACACCCCTAGAGCCAACTAGGGGTACATGAACTAACCTTGTTTGAATCTTAATTTCAGACCATTTTCACTTTTTCCACACCTCTTTCTCGTTTGCCAGGCTACAGTCTGCCATGGGAGTGTGAAGGGGAGGGCTGGGAGTACCCGCCCAGCTTCGCCCCGCCTCTGCAGGTGGCCATCGAGGCCAGTAATGGAGCTTCAGACTATGGCAACAAATTTGGAGAGCCTGTCCTCTCAGGTAAACCTATAACAAATCAGGTTACAGTATACATTGTTGCAGTATATAAAACCAGAGCAACCTAGGGGGGCGTGCATAGTTGAGTCTTGTGGCTCATTGCCAGATGACCTCAGACCTCAATTGTACCATACTGTATCTCAGATGTAAGGTTTCATGGCCTTGTGTTTGTATTAGGACAGTGGTTCTCAGCCAGTGGTCTGGGGACCACCAGTGGTTCTTGAGGGGGTTCCAGGTGGTCCCCAGCTAAATGATGGAGAGTTGGTAACCAAATTGACCCTTATAGAGCTTTAACTCTTGAGAGTGTAAAATGAAACCAAATGGACCCTTACGGGTCCATTTGGTTTCATTTTACACTCTCAAGAGTTAAATTATTGTTAAACATCTGCATTACTTAATTAAAGAATTGTTACTTTGATCAACGTTTGCTTGTTTTGTCTCCTATGTTACCAACATCAATATAGCATGGAATTGTGGACAAAATCGTATCCAACGACAACAGTATTCTAAGTCTTGGGTCTGAGAGTCTAAATCTCATCAAATGGTGGTCCGCGGCTCAAATGCCGAATAAATAATGGACCTTGATGTGAAAAGGGTTGAAAACCACTGCATTAGGAGGATGACACAGTGTAGTGAGTGATTGTGGCCAGAGTGATATACGGACAGAGTGACATACATACATACAGTACATATACGTATATAGTACACAGACAGACAACCTGATGAATCAACTTTCTTTCCTCTCTCCGCTCAAGGCTTCGCACGATCTTTTGGCATGCGAATGGCTAACGGAGAGAGGCGAGAGTGGATTAAACCAATCATGTTCAGCGGTGGCCTGGGTTCCATTGAAGACGCACACGTTAAGAAGGAAGAGGCACAGGCAGGTAACGTGAAGCACGTCGAAAGAAGTTCAATCCATTATAAGTGGTGTAGTTTGTATTGTGTTTGTTATTGAATTCAATATATTCCTCTGCTCATTCATTGTGCTCGTCAGAAATGGAGGTGGTAAAGATCGGAGGGCCGGTGTACAGGATCGGTGTGGGAGGAGGAGCGGCCTCTTCTATACAAGTACGGGCACTAGCTTGTCCTCTAATAGAGCGTCGCAGTTCCGCCACTTCCTGGTGCCGGAAGTAAATACTCGATGCGTTTTTCCCATTGACTTTTCCAAAAATATTTATATCAATCAATTTAAGCCTAGAATCAAGCCATCCAGGATACTGGTGAATCATGACCATAAAACCTTTTTTTCTGTGATTTTTTTTTATTTTATATTTAATGATATGATATACTATATTTAATAAATACCCTTTGTTTTGCCGTTTTCAAAAAGGTTTTTCACAGAATCAAACGTTTTATGGTCATGATTCACCAGTATCCTGGATAGCTTGATTCTAGGATTAAATTAATTTATATAAATATCTTTGTAAAAGTCAATGGGAAAAATGCATTGAGTATTTACTTCCGGCACCAGGAAGTGGGCGTGAACTGCGACGCTCTATACAGTGGTTCTCAACCTGTGGATCGGGACCTGATTTTAGGGGGGTCCCCAGATGACAGTAAAGTGACAATTTAAGGACCTTTAAGACCTTTTTAATACCTAAAAAAAATCAAAAAGTCCATTACTGCATCAAAAGTAATCAACGAATTATACTATAAAAACTGATCAAACATTTGCCAGTTTGCTAAATGCCTAAATTGTAACTTTGGCCAAATTGTCAAATAATAAAACTTTTGAAAATAGCTGACCTATAAGCTTGTAGATCAGCTATTTTCACAATATTTATCTGTGGAACCGAATCAAACTAAATGTAATGCCTCAACCCCTACACTTCCAAGTGCTTGTGATTATTTTTGGGCGGGGGGGTCCCCAGTTCAAAGATTATTTTGGGGGGTCGTGGCCTGAAAAGGTTGAGAACCACTGCTCTAATAAATAAAGCACGTCTAGCTGCTGTACAGAAGCTTACAGTAAACCTTCATGGCACATGTGTGCAGGTCCAGGGGGATAACTCCAGTGCCAGGGATCTGGGCGCGGTCCAGAGAGGAGATGCTGAGATGGAACAGAAGATGAACCGGGCTCTCAGGGCCTGCCTCGAGAGAGCCGGAGAAAACCCCATCTGTAGCATACATGATCAGGGAGCAGGAGGAAACGGTACAGCTTTTATCTTTTACAGGAGACGAGATGGTACACTCCTGCATAGCTGTCTGTCTGTTGTTCTACTCTTATGAACCTGCTCAGCTGTGCATAAGACTTTGATACAGGTTTTTTTCCTTTTTATTATCATACCAGGCACCGAATAATCACACCAAAGAATCATTCTGCTTTGCCGAGACTTTTCATGTGAGAGTACAAAAAGTCTCTAACAAGCTAACAAGAACCGATGGAACGGACAAGTAGAATTTGTTCACAGCTAAAACATATAAATGCACGCGTAGAAGTGGTCTGGTTCCTAATTAGTAGCACCTGGGTGACAAAAATATGTTGTTTAACACATTGAACGCCAGAGGTTAATCTCATAATGTACCTACCAGTGCCAAGCTCTTTTTGTTGTTTTTTTCATGTCGTCATAGCCCCCGCTAAATCCGTTTAAAATCCGCGTTCATTTGGTTCGACACAAACACGGGATCCGTGAAAAACAAAAACAAAAAACTGCGAGCCGATCCGTGCCTCCATTTTGAAGTTACATGCGAGAACGTTAGACAGGACGATGCGGTGAGGAAAACCACAAGGGAGATAAATCGATTCTAAGCTGATGCCTAGACAGGAAACGGATGCGAGCGAAAAAAACGGAACCAGTATTATTCCGTTTCCGGTCGGCCCCGGAACCGGAAATGGGTCGAAAAAAAATCCGGAAAGTGCACTTTTTCGATTTAACATGGGAAATGCGAGTCGCGACTGGCACGCTGCGGCTTTAAATCGGTTCGCGTAGATCTACGCGACTGGCAGTCAATGTGTTAATGTGTGAATGAGGAACACAGAAGACTTTACTAATGTAACATTTCGTTTTTTGGTAATTATGGAAAGGATAATTCACTACGAGCGAGTCAAACCCTCCAATGTCCTCCAATGTCAGGCCATAGCACCCCCTGGTCATGCGGTTATTTTCTTAGAACTGATGTACTCCCAGTGCATTATCCCTTACTTATTGAATGCTGTGTTTTTGTTTAATGTTTAGAGGATTGGACGTGAGATGCTGAACTGTGTTGTTTTCAGGCAATGTGCTGAAGGAGTTGAGTGAGCCAGCAGGAGCTGTCATCTACTGCAGTCGATTTAAGGTAGTACATACAGTACACACACACACACACACACTCACACTCACACTCACACACACACACACACACACACACACACACACACACACACACACACACACACACACACACACACACACACACACACACACACACACACACACAGGCTTTTATAAAAGGCAATGTTATTTTCCACACCCGAACATGTTTATTGCCTTTCTGCCTCGTTGAGAATCCTCTTCATATCTCCATAATCCTGACCTTTTGAAGATAATTTCTTTTTTTATTATTATTCTCAATTTTTCTTGCTGTCTCGTTCTCTCCTCCATAGAAAGGAGACCCCACCCTGAGTGTGTTGGAGCTGTGGGGTGCAGAGTACCAGGAGAGCAATGCCCTCCTGCTCCGTCCAGCGGACCGCCCCTACCTGGAGAGGGTGTGTCAGAGGGAGAAGTGCCCCGTTGACTTCGTAGGAAACATCACTGGAGATGGCAAGGCACGTGTTTAACCTGTACCCAGTCACCAGGCCCATAGCTGTCCTCTAAACCAGTGGCTCTCAACCTGTGGGTCCGGACACCCAGGGGGGTCCCCACAGGATTTTTGAGGGGTCCCCAGATGACAGTGAAGTGATAATTGAAGGACTTTTAAGACCTTTTTAATACACAAAAAGACCATTGGCCTACTGAATCAAAAGTAATCAACGAACTATACTGTAAAAACTGGTGAAACATTGGTCAAATTGTAATATATGTATATATGTAATTGTAATATAAGACAGGCAAAAATTGTGAAAATAACCAATCTAAATGCTATGCAATGCGAGGCGTTGTGAGCTTGTAGATGTGCTATTTTTACAATATTTATCTGTGGAAGCGAGTCAAACAAAATTGAATGCCTCAACTCCTACAATTCCTCCTACAAGTGCTTGTCAGGGTAGGGGTCCCCAGTTCAAATTATTTTTTTGGGGGGGATGCTGCCTAAAAAGAAGAACCACTGCTCTAAACAGATCAGCCACGATTATACTGTCTGTCAGATGTGGATTCTTTGACGGTCGATCAAGAAAGATCATCAAATGTACTGTTCATTCATGTGTATATAGTATATAGATACACAGTGTATATACTGTATATAAAATCATGTGTGCAGTGTGTTTATAATACTTATCCCCTCGTATAGATTGTTCTTGTGGATGATGAGGGAGGAAGAGGAGATAAAAACAGCGGGGGGCGCTCTCCCGTTGACCTGCAGCTGGAGTGGGTTCTGGGGAAAATGCCTCAGAAGGAGTTTGTTATGGAGCGCTCGGCCCCAGTCCTCCAGCCCCTCTCTCTCCCCGTTGGGCTGAACGTCAGGGATGCCCTGGACAGAGTTCTACGTCTGCCTGCTGTGGCCTCCAAACGCTACCTAACCAACAAGGTGAGAGAGTGGTTTTTGTACCTTTAGGGATTAGGACATTAGGTCCTCGGAACCTAAATGTCCTTGGACTAATTGATAGGGTTGAGGGTTGGGTTCTTTATTTCATGGTCTGTCGTAACAAGTACAACATGATTTTGTTACCACTCTTCTGGTGCATTGTCCTCATAAAAACATTAACGATGACAAGGGAAGGGTCTCTTGTCTTGGCAAGGACTCGGAATGGCGAGGTCGTATTTTTTTGTCTACACACTGACGAAAGGCTTGATATCCGAAACGTTTGTAAATTAACCCGTTAAAACCGGGAAAGCATCTGTGTCATTTTAGTCTTTTTTTGTTGGCTATTCAAAAATAGCAGATATACAAGCTCACAGCGTGTCAACAAGCTTGTGCATCTGCTATTTTGGAAAAAAAAAACGACTGGTTTAGAAGGCATTTTGTAGATTCGTCCTCCGGTCTTAATGGGTTGTTAAGGCATATGGAGAAATAAAAGCTAAATTGACCTTGTCATTCCGAGTGCGACCCTTCGCTTTAATGGGTTAAGGCATATGGAGAAATAAAAGCTAAATTGACCTTGTCATTCCGAGTGCGACCCTTCGCTTGTCATTGTTTGTTCCGTCCCAACAAGTAGAACAACACAGTACGAGGCGCCCGCTGGCCTAGCGGTCCAGGCGCACATCACATAAGCTGGTAATCCAGCTTGACAGCGTGTCGCGGGTTCGACTCCCGATCCCGACGGCCTTTGCTTTGTGTCACCCCCCCCAACTCTCTCCCCATTTCCTGTCAGCCTACTGTCCTATCAATAAAGGCAGAAAAAAAAAAAAAAAATATCTCCCATTAAAACCTGGAACGCGTTTGTGTCATTTTTAGATTTGAGCTAAAAAGCATTATTTTACACTTTGGCTATTAAGAAATAGCAGATATACAAGCTCATAGTGTGGCACCGAGTGCCGTGCTATGAGCTTGTAGATCTGCTATTTTTGAAAAATCGAGAAAATATGTGCAAATTAGCCTATTTATATTATTGTGAACATAAGCGAACATTTTAACTCAAATCTTTGCTTCTGGGGGTCCCACTCCCTGGAACAAAATATTTTGAGATGGGGGTCGGCGGCCAAATACATATCATTTTGGGGGTCCTTGACATGAAAAAGTTTGAGAACCACCGATATAGAAACATGCGTTTTTCAGAAAACTGATTAGAAGACATTAGTAAGAATCGGCCTCAGGTCTTAATGGGTAAAAAAGATAAAAGAATAACACAATACTGTGTGTTTCTTTTCACATTGGTATATATTTGTTGTGCTCTCCTAAAGCTGTGCCGGAAATATCCAAGAGTTGTACTTTTTTTGCGGTCTTGCTGTGTGATGAGATTCATGCCCTCTTGTCTCCTATCTCTCACACCCTCAGGTGGACCGCTCCGTGACCGGTCTGGTTGCCCAGCAACAGTGCGTGGGTCCTCTTCACACCCCATTGGCCGACGTGGCTGTTGTCGCCCTGTCTCCGTTCGGCCTGGAGGGAGCGGCGACCGCAATCGGGGAGCAGCCAATCAAAGGCCTGGTCTCCCCGGGGGCCGGCGCTCGCATGGCTGTGGGAGAGGCTCTGACCAATCTGGTGTTTGCCAAAGTAACAGCCCTGAAGGTAAGGAGGGTAATGGAATTGTAGAGGTGAGTTCACAACATCATTCCTGGGTAAAGTGGAACCAGACTCTCATCATTTTTTTTCATTATAAACTAGATATGAGAAGAAAAAAATAGCTAGATTGAAGAAATGAAAATTGTCTTTGACTGCCCCTGGTGGCTCCACCAGTTTGTGCATGTGCAAAATAATCATGGTGCCCTGTGTTTGAAATGGGCTTCAAACCTTCAAACCTGTGTCCCCAGGTTTTACCCTCTCTTTCCTCCATTAAGAGGATTAAACTAATGCCTTCTAAATCAGTAGTTCTGAGACTTTTTGTGCCAAGGACCCCCCAAAAATTCAAAATTATTCAAAACATTTTCATGCACTTTCAAGATTAAAAAAAATAAAATCAAAAATAGCAGATGCACAAGCGCGCTGCGCGGCACCAAGTGACGCACTATGAGCTTGTATATCTACTATTTCTGAGAACCACTGTTTTAAACCACTGGTCTAAATCCAGAGTGATTAAGAGTTTTCTGAAAAACCTATGTTGCTATATTTATAGCTAAAATCTAAAATGACACGGATGCTTTCTCGTTTTAATGGGTTAAGCTCTGGGCTTAGTATGTACATCTCAGATCTGGAAAGAAATCTTGATCAGTTATGGTTTAAGATAAGACCGTATCTGCTCTCTTTCCTTTCTCTCTATTATGCAAATCTCTGCATGCTTGTGTGCCTGCATATCTTTTTTTTAAATGTTTTACTTTTTTATTGGATTTTCCACAGAAGCATTCAACATAAAAAGTTGGTATTATGCAGATACGTAATAGCTTCCTCCATTGCAAACCATCAAATACAAAACTTGCAATAAACAGATTGAATTAACACCCAAACACTGAAAACATACAGGTTAAATGAAAATAATAATTAAAGAAAATGGATAAAGACAGACAGATAAACAAAACAAAACAACATCAGTCAAAACGGTACATATCCATGACACATCTATAATCTGTAACAGCACAACACAGCAAGCCCATGACATCAACCGCTCCACCAGACCTCACGTATCCTCCATCAGGGATGGATTTAAATTCTGGACAAATTGAAAGAATGTACCCCATACCTTCCCAAACGTATTGGAGGAGCCACTCAATGAGAATCTAATCTTTTCTAGTTTCAGTCAGTACAAGATGTCTCTTATCCAGTGAGTGTGGAAGTGGGCGATTCCCAATGAATCAAAATGAGTCTCCCAAAATAACCTTTTCCAATTTAGAGAGCGAGGGCAGTGAGGAAAAAACTCCAGACAGAGCACCCAAAGAAGAGGCTCTATTCACAGCAGCCATCGTATGAAGACATTCACAGGTGTTACCAATGATACTAATGAAGGCTCTGTTCCATTCTGGTCAAACAGAGTCAGGGTGCTGATATTGTGCATGTCTACAGTTGGGGTCCAGGGACCCTCATGGGCTTCCAAATAGCCCCTTACAGGTGTGTAACTCTGAGAGTGTACAAATGGAACCAAATGGACCCGTAAGGGTCCATTTGGTTCCATTTGTACACTCTTAGAGTTATGGGGGTCGTGGAAACCACTGTGCTACACTAAATGGAACAGAGCCTTCATTAGTATCATTGGTAACACCTGTGAAGGAAGTGATAATATGGCTGCTGTGCATAGAGCCTAGTAGGCTCCACTCTTTGCCCCACTATCTCGATATAGAATGAAAGATCTCTGTCCAATAGTTGTGTGTAGAGGGGCAAAGCCAGAACGCGTGAATGAGGTCTGCCGGAGATTGTTGACATCTATCGCAATCAGGAGATACATTATCATACATTTTTTGACAACCGGGCCTTAGTGTAATGAATACGGTGTGACAGCTTTACATTGAATAAGAGCATGCCTAGAGGCATTCAATGCGAGTGGGTCTGCAACATTTACGCTCTTTCATAAGTTTCATTTTTACTTCACCAGGCATTTAAGGCTTTCATTGCCTGAGGTGCCTCTGTTTTGTGATAACATGCACGTAGCGGCATGAACTGTGATTGGTCTGCTTTCGGTTGGACATACTGAACATACATAGACTTGGAGTTTTGGTTGATTGAATACTTAAACCCATTAAGACCTGGAACGCATCTGTGTCATTTTTTGATTTAAAAAAATATATATATATTTTACACTTTGGCTATTCAAAAATAGCAGATCTACAAGCTCATAGCGCGGCACCGAGTGCCGCGCTATGAGCTTGTAGATCTGCTATTTTTGAAACATCGTGAAAATGTGTGCAACTCTTTCAATAAATATTCTTTTAAAGCAAACATTTGTAACTCAAATCTTTGCTTCTTGGGGGTCCCTGGAACAACATATTTTGAGATGGGCGTCGGCGGCCAAATACATATCATTTTGGGGGTCCTTGACATGATTTTTTTTTAGCACCACTGATATAGAAACATACGTTTTTCAGAATACTGTTGCGATTTAGGAGATGTAGAATTGGCTTCAGGTCTTAAAGGGTTAATAGTCAGAAATGTAAAACAGCACGTGGTACAGTAGGACATTAAAGCTAAAAGGACAACACGAAAAACTCCATTGTGGTCTTGGAGACAAACACTGCTAGGCTCTTAATCTTGACCTGGCCATGCGCTTGACACTAGCCTGGTAAACCATCCCGGTCGCGTGAATTCCCATTTTCATGTGTGAATGTGAATTGACGCGACAGGCATGGTTTACCAGGCTAGCTTGACACACGGCCATGCTGGAACGACGTTAAAGCAGCATGGTAAATGTTGTGTTTGTGTGTTTTCAGGATGTGAAGTGTAGTGGTAACTGGATGTGGGCTGCCAAGCTCCCCGGTGAGGGGGCAAGTCTGTGGGACGCCTGCAAGGCTATGTGTGAAGTCATGGGTCGTCTGGGAGTGGCCATCGACGGAGGCAAGGACTCCCTGAGCATGGCTGCAAGAGTGGGGAAGGACACGGTGAAAGCACCAGGTACTCTCTCACAATGTATACAATAGAATTTTTGCAATTCAGACATTTAACAGACACTCCAGAGTGACTGCCTGCCAGTGTTGATTTCGTCGACTTAAACTGTGACGAAATAAGTTCGCCGACTACCCTTTTTCACTGCTGAAAACTAAATAAAAACTAAGCTATGATGACTAAAACTAAGACTAAATATGTTGACAATTTCGTCAACAGATAAAAACTAGACTAAAATGTTAGAGAGAGACTAGTGGAGAAGAGATCCAGTAGAGCTAAGACAAGTCATTTTATGGTTGGTTGCCCTCGGGTGTTCATGCTGAAAATAGCAGATCTACAAGCTCACAACGCGTCGCAAGCTTGTAGATCTGCTATTTTCAGCATGCAAAATCAGCCATTACGACGCCATCAAGGCACCGACAAAATACATTTTAGTCGACTATAATCTTATATTTTGTTGACTGAAACTGGACAAAAACTAAACCATTTCAGATGACTAAAATATGACTAAAACAAAAAAAAAATGCTGTCAAAACAACACTACTGCCTGCCTTTGTGGGTTTCAATGTATATGTGAATGTGTGTGGTCTTCTGTGTGTGTGTTTGTACTGTATATCAATGTCAAGTAGACAGTGGGGTTCAGTGAGAGTGTGTGTGAGTCAGTGTGTTCGTCAGCATCTGCTTTTCCTCTGTGTTACAGGTGCTCTGGTTATCTCTGTGTATGCTGTGTGTCCTGACATCACAGCCACTGTCACTCCTGATCTGGAGGATCCAGATGGAAAAGGTCTCTCTCTCTCTCTCTCTCTCTCTCTCTCTCTCTCTCTCTCTCTGTGTGTCTGTCTCCAAGGGTGTAAATACATTCAATTATAACTAGCTTAATGATTCATAGTTTGTTTTCAATTCGTCACTGCAGACAATGAATAAACATTCTCCCTTCTCTCTCGGTAACATGGAATCCTGAACATGGCCTGGTTGTAGGCAGTCTGTACTTGTTCCTGCCAGTATGCTAAACAACACATGATCTAGTAGGCTATATAAGGCTTTAATGAGCTGCTGTAGCAAAATAGTAGAGACCTGCAAGAATAATGAAGTGTTGAGAAAGCCGTGTTCCCTTATTTCTCTTAACAAGAGACATGCTTTCCCCCCCATATATTAGATTAGTTTTAGGTGAGGCAATGTGCTAGTAGAGCAAAAACAATTACTGTACTACACAATGTATTGAGCTATAAAATCCCCCCCTGCTATGAATATTGTGCCTCAGGAGCCAAACCTTCTACTGCTTAATAGTTTCTTAGAGGCCTGCTGGGAGAGTGTTACTCATACAACACATTTTAGTTTCTTTAGTTAAACAAGGATGCTGTAATGAGTTATTGCTAATGGCCCAAAATAATTGTAATATTGAGTGAAATAGGCCAAGTGTTAGACCTATACACAGTACATGATTAGTATACTATATCTGCTTTTTGTGTTATTCAAAGGCACATTAGTTTACATGCCAGTGTAGATAAGACAATACCTTCATACTGTAAATAAAAGTCAGTTTATAGTAACACAGTATCTTGTACATACTATATAATGGCAACTTCTTGAATATATTCTAATGAAGATACCTTCACACATCTTTTGGAATTGTAGAGACAGTTGCGTCATGGTATAAAGTTGAAATTTCACTACCCATACTGTATATCTTTGCTGTCCGGCAGAAACCAGCTAACTCCATTTTTCCGTTTTTGCATTTTTTTTTCCATAAATCAGTGCTATTGAACACCCTTTACGTCTGTGTGTCGATTAAAAAAATATTGAACCAATGAAAAGTTATTAAAAAGCGCTTCTGACAAAACCAGCTAACTCCATTGGATCCTCAAACTTTCTGCTAAACCAGTGAAGTCCACCAAAGGGGGGTGGAGTTAGCTGGTTTTGCTGACTCCAGGCTCCACCCCCTTTTGACCTCCAACCTCATAGTGAGCTTGGAGGTCCATTCAGCTGTTCCTATCAATGATGAACAAAACCTCCTAACCCCACTTTTTTTGTTTTGTTTTTGTCATTTCCTGAAAAATGAACATTTTGGAGTTAGCTCGTTTCTGCCCGGACAGCAGAGATATAGCACATGCACATTCATCATTTGTTCATATATATCCTGTGTGGTATTCCCCAGGTGTGTTGCTGTGGGTTCCAGTGACTCCAGAGCGTCATCGCCTCGGGGGCTCTGCCCTGGCTCAGTGTTACGGCCAGGTGGGAGACGTCTGTCCTGACCTGGACCACCCGGAGCAACTGAGTGCCTGCTTCAACACCACACAGACACTCATACATGGTCAGTTTGCACAACCAGGCAAATTATCCCTCCACTGCTACACTATCAGTCTAGGCTGCCCTAGCGCGTCTGATGTCTGGTCTAGATAGTCCAGGGGCCAAGCCATATTTTGGTACCACCTAAGGTGACCGTAAAGTTTTTGTATTTTTGTCTTCCTACATGTCTCTAGTTTATATTTTGGTATGATAACCCTTCCAATCTTGTAGCTTAATGGCAGTTATCTCTACCTACCGGCTAATGTAGAATCTTTGTGTCTCCTACCGGAAATACACCCGGGCATCAAATTATTGCGACAAAAAACAAAATATATCCATGTATTCAAGGCTTCATGGGGTGTGCAATTGATGGAAAATAAATATTTTTTTGGGTGAACTCCTCTACCCATTCAGCTATGACCACCCTAGACCGAAGGAGGGTCAACTTTTGCAAGCTTATGGAAAGCAGTCTTTTTGCAAACACCAAAAGTCTTAGAAGTTATCAATTGCACACCCCATGAAGCCTTGAATACATGGATATATTTTGTTTTTTGTCGCAATAATTTGATGCCCGGGTGTATTTCCGGTAGGAGACACAAAGATTCTACTTTGTGTCTCCTACCGGATACATTAGCCGGTAGGTAGTGATAACTGCCATTAAGCTACAAGATTGGAAGGGTTATCATACCAAAATATAAACTAGAGACATGTAGGAAGACAAAAATACAAAAACTTTACGGTCACCTTAGGTGGTACCAATTTGTGAAAATATCAGTGTTGGCCCCTGGACTAAGAGGGGCGGGTTCAAAATCTCTGGAGAAAATTTCTGTGGGATCCCATTGCTTCACCGATCTGTCCGTCAGCCTCCGCCCCGCCCGCGCCCCTCCTCCTCCCCCAATGTGCAGCATTGAGAGGAGGAAGAGGAAGTGAATGGAGCAGTAAATCTTCGGATCACGTTATTTATTTATTCATTTAAATAACTGACATATCCGTCTTTGGCGGTTAACGGTTGGATTTGAAAAGACGGATATATCCGTCTTTGGCGGTGAATGTGTTAAGGGTGTGATATCTTGTATGGTGACTTGTGATTTGTTTCATTATTGTTATTTTTTGTTATGTTTTGTTTTCTATTGCCAGATCGCCTGCTGAGTGCGGGACATGACATCAGTGATGGCGGACTCATTACTTGTGTGCTTGAGATGGCATTTGCAGGAAATCGTGGAATTGAGGTGGAATTGTCATCACAAGGAGTTACAGGTTGGAGGAACAGTTTGCTCCTCTCCTTTTGTAGTCTATACTTTATAGATTTATATATATACACAGTATATGTCTTGGTGCTTTCACATAATATTTACACAATGACATTTTAGATAAATAATCATCAATATTGCATGTATAATAACTGTGTGACTGTGTAAAGGCAAATAATAGATCAGCTAGAACAGTTAGGTATGTTCCGAATATTGCATCACTTTACGTGTTATTACAATATCCCAAATGTCAGACCATATCTAATATCTGGTAGACTAAACACACACACACACACACACACACACACACACACACACACACACACACACACACACACACACACACACACACACTATAAATTGCCCATTCTGCCTCCCATGTTCTCTGTGCAGCCATTGAGCTACTGTTCCATGAGGAGCTGGGCTTGGTTCTGGAGGTATCGGAGGCTGACGTAGAGACGGTGCGTCAGAGGTACACAGATGCAGGGCTACAGTGTCACCGAATCGGCAGAACTTGTGGCTTCGGACCCGAGGCCATGGTGAGGCTCACAGCAGCGGCTCTCAAACTGTTCCACGTTGTAGCATACATTTTATTTGATATTCATTTTATTCTCATTTACTGACGGCATCTACTTAACCCATTAAGACCTGGAACTGTGTCATTTTTAGATTTGAGCTAAAAAGCATTATTTTACACTTTGGGCTATTCAAAAATAGCAGATATACAAGCTCGTAGCGCGGCACCGAGTGCCGCGCTACGAGCTTGTAGATCTGCTATTTTTGAAACTTTTTGAAAATGTGTGCAAATCTTTGAATAATATATTTTTAAAGCGAACATTTGTAACTCAAATCTTTGCTTCTGGGGGGTCCCTGAAACAAAACATTTTGATGGGGGTCCGCGGCCAAATACATATAATTTTGGGGGTCCTTGACATGAAAAAGATTGAGCACCACTGATATAGAAACATACATTTTTCAAAAAAGTTGAGATTTAGGAGACATGTAGAATCGGCTTCAGGTCTCAATGGGTTAAGGCCCATTTTCGCTGTGTCTTTGAGGACCACCTTGAAGTCTGCCATTTACCCCTCTGTCTGCCAGGTCATCGTTCGTGTGGACGGACAGGAAGTGTTGAGCGAGCGGCTGCCCAGCCTCAGAGCGCTGTGGGAAAGCACCAGTTTCCAGCTGGAGCGCCTCCAGGCCAACGAGGACTGTGTGAAGCAAGAAGAGCGGGGGCTAAGCACGCGCACACAGCCCTGCTTCAACGTGACCTTTGACCCCTCAGAGATGCCCAGCATCAGCCAGCTTGGTAAGACAACGAGGCATGAATGGTGGACGGTAGTTTGATTTGTCTTTTTACTTTGATACTTTCCTCTAAATCATAACGTCAGCTTTTGTTAATTTGGGTGTTATTTTTTTTTGTTGTTGTTATCAATTGTTTTTATTTATCGTACCAGCAATATATCAGCCATACAATTATGCCAGTAAACATAGATGCATCATGAATACAAAATTAAACAAAAACAAGATACTGATACATGCACAACTTAACACATTGGGTGCCAAAACCGTATATATACGTTTTTTCAAAAAGTCACGTTGAGTGCCAAAACCGTATATATACCGTTTTTGAGATTTTTTTTTTTCTTTTTTCTTTTTTTTTTCTTTTTTTTTTCCTTCACAGCACCAGGAGATATCATTTTCCGAAGATTTAGACTCCAATCCACTTCCTGGTTAACTTATAACTTCAAAAGCCTGTATCTCGGCTCCTCAAAAATGGTTAAAAATCCTGGCACTCAGTGTACTCTGTTTAAAAAAAAAACTGGCACCCAATATTAAAAACAGCACAGAAGTTCAATCAAATAAAATAATAAGCAAACCCACCCACCCCTCCCAGGACCAACGATGCCACGAAAGGCAAGGGCCAAACGCCATGCACATGTACCTGTGCAAAGTTACACCAGGGACAGCCTAAATCAAGCCCTTAAGCTTTATCTGCAATGGTAGACCATACGTTAACCTTTCTCTCGCTTGCTCCATGTAATCTCGCTAATTTGTGTGTGTTATTCATGGGTTTTTTATGTGGCTCTTCTTTCTTTCTTTCAGCTGCGGGACTGCCCCGTGTGGCTGTGGTCAGGGAAGAGGGCAGTAACGGAGACAGGGAGATGACTGTATCTCTTTATATGGCCGGATTTGAGGTGCACAGACTTGCAATCACCCACAAATGCTTGGACCTACACTGCATTCAATCATTCATTCATTCTATTGTCTGTACCTTCTCTTCATAATAGTTTATTTCTGTTTTTCAAGGTCTGGGATGTGACCATGCAGGACCTGTGTTCTGGCTCCCTGACCCTGGATCCCTTCAAGGCAGTGGTGTTTGTCGGAGGATTCAGTTATGCAGATGTTCTGGGATCAGCTAAAGGCAAAAGCCGCACACACACACACACACACACACACACACACACACGCATGCAGACATTCATCTGCAGAGGGAAACACGGCAGACACTTCTAACACTGTATGTCATATGTATTCATTAAAGGCTGGGCCGCCACCGTAGCGTACAACCCCCAGGCCAAGGCAGAGTTTGAGCGCTTCCGTCGCCGAGGCGACACGCTGAGCCTGGGCGTGTGCAACGGCTGCCAGCTGTTGGCCCTGCTGGGCTGGGTTGGAGAGAGGCAAGATGGAGGAGGTAAGAGAGATGGAGAGAGGGAAGGAAGATGTTGAGTAAAAAGTGTTTGAGTGAAGCAGTGTTGATTTTTACAGCAAATTCTGATTTAGTTTTAGTCGGTAGTCTTTTGAAATTCCATTCAGTTTTAGTCATATTTTAGTCATCTGAAATGTTTCAGTTTTTGTCTAGTTTTAGTCGACTAAATATCATAAGATTATAGTCGACTAAATCTACAGTTGATTTAGTCGACTAAAATGTATTTTGGCGGTGCCTTGATGGCGTCGTAATGGCTGATTTTACACTCGGTTGCATGCTGAAAATAGCCGATCTGCAAGCTCACAACGCGTCGCAGGGCGACGCGTTGTGAGCTTGTAGATCGGCTATTTTCAGAGCGCAACACCTGAGCGCAACCAAACATAAAATGACTTGTCTTTTAGTTCTACTGGATCTCTTCCACTAGTCCCTGACTAACATTTTAGTCTAGTTTTTATCTGTTGACGAAATTGTCAATATACATTATTTAGTCTGAGTTTTAGTCATCATAGCTTAGTTTTTATTTAGTTTTTATGTAGTTTTCGTCAGTGAAAAAAGGTAGTCGACGAACATTTTTCGTCATAGTTTTAGTCGACGAAATCAACACCGGAGTGAAGGGTAATGTTGCACTGTTCTGCATGATAATACTCTTCAGTAAGATGAGATAAATCTATAATAATCCCTGAGGGGGGGGGGAGTCAGTCGTTGCAGCGCACAATAATTACAACCAAAACTATTATTACTGCAAATGTCATCTGTTGAACAACTCCTGCTGATTATTTTTGGGGCTCTCATCGTGAAAGTGTGCATTTTTCCCTTTCCCCAGAATCCGACGTGGTTCTGACCCACAACAAGTCTGGCCGTTTTGAATCTCGGTTCGTCTGCGTGGGGATCCAGGCCTCACCATCTGTCTGGCTCCAAGGCATGGAGGGCTCGGCCCTGGGAGTGTGGGTCGCACATGGAGAAGGTACAGGAAGTGCCAAGCAAGAGTTCTGTCCTGGTGCAAGCACTTGATCTGCCTTATATATTATGATGAAACATTATGCCCCCATCACATACAGTAGGACCGTTCCCAGATTATTTTGGGGGGTCCCCAGATGATTAGCTTAATGTACCACATTATTTTCTCACTCAACAGTAAACAAACCAACATACAGTATAAGCGTATACAGGGTATCTGCACATTTCTAAAGTTGCAATTTAATGACTTTTAAAGGACGACTTCACCACTTTTCAACCTTATCTTCATATAATAGGTCCTCACTAATGCTCATGATAAAATGGTACAATTCTTTTCTAATCAGTCTGTGTCTCAGAGGAGGGCTGTAGACAGTTCAGAAACCCGTCTACCAGTGACATCATCGATGGTGAATCCAAGCTAATAGAAACTGCAGGCTTTGTATTCCTGGAAAGTTGCAATGCAATAATAGATCCCATTGTTCTCGCCTTAATACAAATCTGAATTAAAAAATTGTAATCTTTTTGGGGAAAAAAATCCTGCCTAACGATGATGTCACTGGGTTTCTGGACTGTCCACAGCCCTCCTATGAGACACAGACCAAGTAGGAAAAAATTGTATCATTTTATCATGAGCATTAGTGAGGACCTATTATATGAAGATATGTTGAAAAGTGGTGAAGTCGTCCTTTAAGACCTTTTTAATACCAAATTGACCAAATTATCAAATATTACTGAGAAAGAGGCAAACATTGTGAAAATAGCCGAACTGTACAAGCTCGGCTATTTTCAAAATATGAATCTGTGGAACAGAGTCAAACTAAATGTAATGCCTAGTAAATTGCTGCTCAGTGTGGGGGGGGGGGGGGGGGCAGTTAAAATATATAATTCTGGAGGAAGTAATTAACTTCAATGGAGTGTATTCGGTTTTCGATCTGGTTAAATTGTCAGATCCAGTTTTGGGCCCGCTGCAGTTGCACTGACCTCTCTCCTTCTCCTTACAGGTCAAATGCAGTTCCGTTCCTCTCATGCCCAGGAGCAGATCATCTCCGGAGGGCTGGCTCCTCTCCGCTACCTGGACGACCAGGGTCATCCCACCGAGGAGTACCCGCTGAACCCCAACGGCTCTCCGCGCGGTCTGGCCGGCCTCTGCTCCAAGGACGGGAGACACCTGGCCATGATGCCTCACCCGGAGCGCTGCACCCTGGGCTGGCAGTGGCCCTGGGCCCCCCGTGAGTTCCGTCCCTCTCTCAGCCCATCGCCCTGGTTGCGTATGTTCCAGAATGCAGCCGCCTGGTGCAGCAATGCCAAGTGATGTTCAATGGTATGGACACATGGTACTGTCAGTGTTGTGGTGTTGTTTTTGAGGATTGCACAAGAGATCCTTCAGTAGTACATCTCTACAGAGTGTTACTCATACCTTTTCTTGTCTCCTTTGATACAATAATAGAATTTTCGTTCTACGGTTATCAACGTTACATAATGTTTGTACCTCAAAAGTTATTATTTTGAGAAGATGATGGTTTCTTGCTGACTTCATATACATTCCATGAGTTTCTATTGCTGTTAACTGTATTTTCTAGAATGGTTTTGCCAATCAGGTCAGATGAAAATATCCTACGTTACACTACGTTTACGATGAGACAACCTGATTGGTGCTCTGTATAACAATTGATGAATATGATTGGCTGTCTGACTGCTGAACCCTGCCAAAACTTGAACTTGTGAAAGAATAAAAGATTTCTACATATGGGGCTGTGTGTGTTACACATCTTAGGATATGGAAAGATAATAAATAGTATTTATTATAGAATATACAAATATACATAATTTCACATTTAGTATTTACAGTAAAGTATTACAGTACTGACATGAAAAGTAGCATTTGTTTTTAGCGTAATGCCCTGGATTGCAATAATAACGAATAATTTGTCAGAGGAATAGAAATTAAAACTATGCCAGGGTATTGCACTTTAGGGAAGAGACACGAAAAAAGATACAGTACTGTAGCTTCACTGACACCCAAAAGAAGAAATTCCACAACAAAGTAACAACAGGAAAACACTTCCTGTTATTGTAGTGATAATAGAAAAAATCACACCCTGTGTGAAGGTAGCGGCGCCTTTGATACATTTTGTCATCGATATGTGTTTATAATGTGTTTATAGCCATGTGTCACGTGAAGCTTGACCAATCACTTAGTTGACGGGTCTGACCAATCAGAGCGTTGACGGGTCTGACCAATCAGAGCGTTGACGGTGAACACGGACAAAGTCAAGTATAGAGCAGGATCCGCTCTATACCTAAAGGTATAGAGCGGCTAGCGCCGCTAAAAAGGAATAGAAGACCTACTAGTCTCATACAGTAGCCGACTAGCTAGCTGGTCCTGAGGGACCTCTAGCATTGCTAGTTGTCTATCCTGCCTGTATGATAACTGCATTCACTTGGTATCCTTATCATGCTATTCTAATTGGGGACTAGTTAGAGTTGGGTGGTGAATTTAGCTTCCTGGGTAAATCACAAATGCTTGTTAGAAAATAGAAAACTAGCAGCACAATGGGTTTTGGTAGGATGGAACTTGGGATTCCAGGAGGATAGAAAACCAGTAGTAACCTAGTTTGATGTAAAACCAACAGTACAGGGGTCCTGGTTGTATAGAAAACCAGCAGTGGTACGTAGGTGTCGTGTAAGAGTAGAAAATAGCAGCACTAGACCTCCAGGTAGGATAGAAGAGGGTACTGTTTTGATAGAAAACAAAGCAGTACAAGGGGTCCAGATGAATCGGGAGTAAGAACCATTATACCATTAGTGTTATAGATAGATGGGGTACAGGTCCCCTTTTACCAGATAGACCAACCACTATGTAAATTGTAACTATGGTCGTCAGTACACGCAATTACACAGTAATGTAGTTGTAGATACCATTTTTGTTTCTTACAGGATGTTTTGTAAACACTTTACACTTTACTTTGCCTGAACCAGACCTTCTATAAACTGAGATGTCCATGCTTGCATCTCTTAGTTGCACTATGTTTTGCTGTCCATATGCCTGCATGCACTGACCAGTGTGCATGTGCGTTCGTGTAGGAGGAATCCAATAATCAAATGTCCATGTCAAGCAACCAGTAGGACCATTCAACTACAGTGAGTTCCCCAGAACTCCCCGAGTGGCTGTAGCTTGCGCTGCATGTCCCCTCTCTGACCCCATCTGCTGGAGAATGTTGATAACGCAGATGAGGAGCAAAATGACCACCACTAGGTCATCTAGAAGTCCCAGGAGCCCACAGAGAGAAGGGTCCGTCTCTTTGGCTGCGTTTGCTGACGAGGTGACGGGCTCCAGAGCAGGGGACGAGAAGGAGACCATGGCCCCCACACAGCACAGAGCCACCCTGAAGAAAAACAGCCACACCAGTCCCCCCATGGTGCCCAGGCCACGGGCCAGGAGTTGTAGGAACAAGGGTGTGTCACACAGGTAGTCTGTTATCTAGGAGATAGACGGGAGAAAGAGCGGGTCAGGATGGGACACACCACTGAACCTTGTGATTCAAGTAAATTAGTGGCACAACTTTTTTATTTTTTAGTATCCCAATCCAACTTTAGAATGGAAAATACCTGCTGTTCATTATTAACAACGTAGAAATGGAAAGTTGGAATGTTTTCTTCCAGCCCGTATTTGAGTGAATAGTTTAGCAAACATTTAGCAAAGGAAAGTGCATTTCGAAGGCAAGGAGATGCCACAGTAGGTGTGTTAGCTTTAGGGAGTGGGTGTGGCACATCTCTACTGTATGGAGTTTCATATCGTCAAGGACAATGCTGCTTCTGTGTCATGGTGCGACATGAGCTGTACTCTCGTGAACCAAGCCATTGTCAGAGGGGATGGTGAGGGAATTCTCACCTACTATTTTGGGAACTCCTACTCTAATATGTCACATTCAAGTGAATCACACCACCTGATACTTTTGCACAACAAGACATGGTGAGTGCATGAGCTTGGCTAGGGAGTGATGTGGAAAATTTGGGAAATGGACTCACTCACAACCAGCCCAGTGAGCTCTGGCCCCATCATTCCACTTTTCGTAACTGCACTTATATGGCTAAAAAGACAACCAGTCGTGCTCTGGGTCATTCATGCTTAGCTTAATAGACGACTGTCGCTCACTGAAAACACTTTAAAAAAACAAGTTATTTCCGGGGAGCAACATCATGATGTGACAAAATAAACATACATTTGGCTAGAGATGTAATACTGACCCTTCTAGGAGCTCCAGAATAGCGTTTGTTGTAGTCTGTGATTTCACCCAGTACTTCCTTCGACTGTCTGTCTGACCGACTCTCATTGAAGAGATGGCATATCACACTGACCTAAAAGACAGAAACCTTCCTTTTTTACATTCCATGTATGTACACAGTTATTCTTAAGTGTTAAATAGCTTCTGATAGTACTCATTGCTATAGAGTGTTTGTTTACTGTTCATTAACAGGAGTCTCGACAGCTCTTTATTAAACAGAAAATGCATTTTCAGGCCAGGATACCCATTTTATCCAAAAAAGGAAAACTTACACAGGACAGATTAAACCGGTGAAATTGTAAGTGATTACACAAACAAATGAGCAGACAAAATTGGAACTGGAACACTATCCTTTATATTAAATTTGGCTTAAGGAGGGACGGAGGACCACGTCATCACACGCAATGCACCTACGCCCAAATATGGAGTGTGTTGTCTTACCTCAATGTGTCGTTATGGCATCAGGTGCAAACAAATCAGTCACCAGTCACATAACCGATATGACCTTATATGGACATACCCATTCATGGGCATATATTGATGACATCAGGGATCTCCATATATTGGCATATCGGTCGGATGGATCGGCAGTGGAACGTAGGTGTGAGGGCCCCGTAGCGGCCCGAACCTCTAGTATAATTGAAGCTCATAAATGGGCATTCTCTCCTGATTTGCCGGAATTTGTCAACCCACCTGAAAATGTATTTTTGTGTTTATTAAAGAGCTGGAGAGACAGGAAGACCCCTGTTACTGAACAAACACTCTATAGCAATGATTACTATCACAATAAAGTGATTTAACATTTAAACAAAAGATAATATCACTTACCCTACCTTTAAATTAATCCCATGCTGTTTAAATTACAGTTGGATGTAATTTTATACTGTAGTTATATAATCTAGTGATATTTCTGTGCTATAGTTATGATATGTAAAGTTTGTCATGCATACCTTCTGTCTACAGAGAGGGCAACTGATGGCGTCCAACCAGGACCCATGCCTCCAGTAGGCAATCAGACAGGGAGCTGCGAGATTGAAAGAATTCACACACAAATACTTTTTATTGGGTTTATTTGGGGGAGGGGGGTGTCTTTCTGCTTTATTTGACAGTGATAGTGAAGAGAGAGAGGAATGGCAGGAGAGAGGGAGGGGGTGACATGCAGCAAAAGGCCTAGGGTCGAATTCAAAGCCGAGCCAGCTGCGGCGAGGACTTAACTAGCCTTGGCGTGGTGCGCGCTCTACCAGGTGAACTCCTTTGAAACGTTTAAATTGAATTTGCACTATATTATGAGCTATTACGATTGTAATGTTTATTCTTTTGACATTCCAAAAAAAACGCAATGTTGTTGAGATTTTAAATCAAAATGTATTTTCTATAAATTATGACTTGCTTGACAAAGCAAAAACTAGAGCCCTGGAGATTTGAGAGCCCTGGGTTTTTTTATGGTTCACTGTGTTTATGACCTCAGGGTAAGGCAGGGGTAAGGGCTAAGTAGGACAGGTGAATGGGGCAATTGTGTTTGGTTAGTATGAAAGGTGAAGGTGAAGTGTAGCAAGTTGGTAACATAGAATCACTGACTGAAAATATCTGGGTGAAAAAAACTGCCAACCAGACATCTGGTTGGCAGTGACACGCATGTCAAGTGTGTCTCCATACAGTAAATGTGTAATTTCTCCTCAGGTTTTGAACTACATATAAATATCATGACATCATAAGCAAGAGAAATACATTATGCAGTATAATAAGAGTGAATGAATTTAAGCAATTGAATATGAGGGCCAATATGAGGGCCAACCAAATTGTAAGCATTACGTAAGAATGAGGAACATTGTGAAAGTAGCTGATCTACAAGCTTACAACGCCTCACGTTGTAGATCGGCTATCTTCACAATATTTATCTGTGGAACCGAGTCAAACTAAATGTAATGCCTACAATTCCGAGTGCTTGTCAGGGTGGGGGGTCCCCAGTTCAAATATGATTATTTTGGGGGGTTGCGGCCTGAAAAGTTTGAGAACCCATAGACTCCAGTTTATGTTTTTTGGGGAGTGGAGGAGAAGCATACTTTGCATGAACTCCACCCGGTTGAGAATACCATGGCAACAGTTAATTATTAAAAACCCAAAACCCAGACCTCAAGGCTCAGCTCACATTTCCCCAGCATGTTGATGCCATTGGTCAGTGATGAGTGACCAGTACAACAACTGACTAGTCTGACTAATCATATAAATACATGGGTGAACAAATGCCACAGGAATTACAGTATGTGGGGGGAAAAACTGAAGGATAAAAACTAGACTAAAATGTTAGAGAGAGACTAGTGGAGAACTAAAACACAAGTCATTTTATGTTTGGTTGCGCGTGGGTGTTGCACTCTGAAAATATTAGATCTACAAGCTCACAAGCGCGTTGTGAGCTTGTAGATCTGCTATTTTCAGCATGCAACCAAGTGTAAAATCAGCCATTACGACGCATTCAAGGCATCGCCAAAATACATTTTAGTCAACTAAATCAACTGTAGATTTATTCGACTATAATCTTATGACATTTAGTCGACTAAAACTAGACAAAAACTAAAACATTTCAGATGACTAAAATATGACTAAAACGAAATAAAAATTTGCTGTGGTGCGTGTGCGCGTGTGCGTCCGTGCGTGTGTGCGCGTGCGCGTGTTCTTACCACAGAACAGATGGCCACAATTTGTCTGGACAGGAAAGGTAGCGGTCTGCAGGCACACTGGACAGTGCCAGTCTCTGTGGCTCATGGCTGGACAGAGCTGTGAGGATTCCTGAAAAGACAGAGAGGAAAACCATGGAGGTGAAGAGGGCAAAGGGTTGTGGAAAGAGGATAAGAAAAACAAGTACATGACTTGCATTTTTAAGGACAAGGATGTCCAATAAATCAATGCCTTGTGGTCAGATGACCTATTATTGTAGGCCCTTTGTCCTCATAACACACATTGGAAATATGTAGGCCACGTATTGTGTTCTATTGACAGCAATGCTCTGTTGATCAGAATGGGACCCCAATAAAAAGTAACGGTGCATGGATGCTTGCTTCAGATACCATAACTACAGTAGAATATCATTCATATCATATACTGTACAGACAATTTCTGTTATATTGAAGGACTGCAGATTTATTTTAAAATGGCACTTGAGCTTGTGAGTTGAGTGGTCATGGCCATGTGAATTGTGGCAGCCGGTGACGGTGGGTGCTGATCGTTCTGGTGTACGTACCAAGGTTGTTTGTAGCTCTAGATAGCCGTGATCCATTGGACCCTCAGAGAGTTGTCTTTGTCTGTAGAATGACACACACACACACAGGTTACTACAGATATAGACCCCCCGTAAAAGATCAACTTACCACTGGTTAGGATTGAGATAATGACAAGACAAAACTAATGATTTGTGAGATAAGATAGACAGATAGTCTTGTTGTGCTATTGTAACGGGGCGATTGTCACACCTTCTGCAGTTCCAACTAAAGCATTTTGGGACACATTTGTGATAACTGATGTATTGATACTCATCATAATAATGCATCCCTGTTCAACGTGTCTGTTCAACTGACTTCAAATTGTCTAAGAACTGAAAATGATATTATATTATGTCTCATCATGCAACAATATAAATGTGCAGATGCATATCATGTCATACTGGTTTAGCATTATAACGTTTTAAACTGGCAATAGTGACTAATAATTTAGTAACTTGTCAAGGAAACGTTATTGAAAAAACAATTCTGCGTAATGTAGTACTACCATTCGTTGTAATGTAACATTGTTGAGTTTAAATAATGTATTCGAATAATTATGTTGGACTTTAAAACAAAGAAATCAGTCGTGTAAAGGGTCATGCTGGGCTTTAATGTCCAACATGCCATCAAACCACACCATTTGATACTGTGTGTCTTTCTAATGCTATAAAAAGCCATCATTGGATATACATAAAATGTGATGAAAAACACATTGTATCATTCTCCCAACATTTAATCAACATTACACTTCCTGAGTTCCTGTTGGTACTAATTAAACAATCTTACACTATAATCTATCCCCAAGATGCCCCCATGACCCTGACACACTTGTACACCACCCCTCTTGTCCAGATCTCTACCAGTGGTAGAGAGACACAGTAGGATCAAAGCATTGACATCTCCACTACTTTAACTGGGACTCACCTGGAGAAAGAGCTGTGACAGACGTGCATTGTTGAACTGGAAACGAGGAGAGAGACTGTGAGAGGACTGGACTCCTAGAAGGAAGTGAAATGCTGCTTTCCAGCATCACTGTACAAAAATACATCAAACTAGCAGGTTAATGATCAACCAGGCCCTCCTGTAGCCTATCAGCTGGTGAGTCTCGCCGCCTGAAGAGTGCAGTAATGCACCAAGATCAATAATCCGGCCAGGCTTTGTGAATACAGACAGTGATCCAAAATGAAATGAACTTTTGCAGTTCAACATATAGTGATGAACTTTCTGTATGAATGCATTCACGCTGCACTGCTCAAAAGGCATATCGTTTGGGGGTCATTTCCTGTGTCAGGTATGACCAATGTGATTTCCCACACAAGGTCAGAGACACATCATAGACGCCGCCCACACTGTCTAAAGAGGTTAAATCTAGCCCTGCCAATCATTCACCCAAGGTTTACTCTGTGCTGCATTGTCTAATTTCCCTGGTTTTACGTAAGAATATATTTGCTTATATGTTGGTTGTGAAATTTTGTGTGGGATGGCTTTGCCTTTTTATTGTATCAGCTGTGGAGCTGCGTCTGTCTCACGTACAGTATGCTCTCGCTGAGGAATAGCCTCTGTGTCATGATGAGTCATGACACAGTTTGCCCTTGATATTGACAGACTCTGCGGGAACACACTTCCTCCACATTTCCCGGCCATCTGTCACTGTGCTCTGCTTGCCGATGCTGCGGAAAGTAGTGTTTGAACACTTAATTGATAGGTTAGTTTTATTGACGTAAAAGGCAATGTCTGGCTGTCTAGCTATGAGTCTGTGTGATGATGGGACAGGGGGATTGTTGCCCTGCTACTAGTGCCAGTCTGTTCGTATCCAGCCCCTGGCTCAGAGAGGATGATACCTGGGCACTTCAGGAGAGACTACCCAAATAAAATACTGGAGCACTCGACTGTGCTGCACGTATTTATTATTTTGCAAGGGTGACTGACGTTTGGACTTGCGTCTTATTCAGAGTCATACAGAACAAGGAGAGAGGAGGGTATATACCCTCCCCCTAGAGAAAAGTGAGCAAAAACAAATACAATGTATACACAATATAGAGACAAACTATTTTATACATACATGAATATACAATATACATATACATATAGCATTCAACAGTGTTTCCCCTTTGTAGGACAGGTGATTTAAACTTTAGAGGGTATTTTACTGTGTGTGTGTGTGTGTGTGTGTGTGTGTGTGTGTATATATATATATATATATATATATATAGAGAGAGAGAGAGAGAGAGAGAGAGAGAGAGAGAGAGAGAATTAAACCTACCTGATAAACATTAGGCTAAGAAAGCCAAATCAAATCAATATGAATATTGACAAATATTTATAAATACATTGGTGCGGTCTGGCCTTTATGCTCACCAATTCTAATTTTAAGTGCTCTTTGGTTTGGCCCACATACACTTGGCCGCAAGGGCATTTGAGTATATATACTGTATATGACATGGGTGGAATTGCAACTGAGTTTTTTACCTCCACCTGACTTTAGCTAAAATATCTCAGCAAATATTGAGACAACCCCTCTACCTCACTTGTGCAAACTGAAGTAAAGATTCAGGATGATTAGGAGGGCCTAAAAATAGCAGCCATCGATTTGTCAGCGGCAGAGCTCCAGTGTGACAGAGATCAGGAGGGCACATCGGGCCAACAGGTTCATGCTGTTTGATTTAATGACTATGAGAGAGGGCCACTCTTCTTCAACCCTCCCTCGTGGCCAGTTGTGGCCATGAGGGAGGGGTGAAGTCCAGTCTCATGTCATCCATGGGTATGCATGTCTGCAAGTACGTGCACTTGCACACATGTGTGCTTAAGTTTGTGTGCACATGCATTTACACATATATACACACAGGCAGTAACCAAGAATACGTGACTACTTATGAGTAAAGTTTGACCTACATTTTTACAAAGGTGTCATCACTGTCGCAGATGGGCAGCAAGTCCAGGTTAAACATAAAATAAGGCTATACATAGTTGTATGGCTCTCTCTGTCATGTCATTTCAGGATATTTTGGGATCTTATTGTGTTTAGTATATGTATATTTCTCAAACTGGGAAATTGAACAAAATGTGAAAATTAATTAATTAATTTTGTTGCATGTTATAGTGTGTGATTCTTTGTACAGCCATTTGGGCTTCCTTTGTTAAACCTGTAGATATACTGTTCTCTTTTTCTGCGAAGCACAATGAGTTTACCTCTGTATGGAATTCACTATTCAAATCTCTTTATGTCACTTTATAACTTACCGTATTTTGGCTCATGAGGCAACAGGTAATTGAGTCTTTCTAATGGGATCACATGAGGAATTCCTTATCTTATCAGAACAGAAAGGTAATTTACAAACAATTAGCACACACACACACACACACACACACACACACACACACACACACACACACACACACACACACACACACACACACACACACACACACACACACGCGCGCACACACCTCACGTGAGACAGATTAATGGATAATCTGTCGATGCTTTATGGCCATGGGAGGATACAATTGCTTTAAAATAGTATCTGGAAAGCTGTGACTCTTAAACTGCTGGCAGTATACTAAGGCTTCACAACAGGAAGAAATAGTGATTTAGCATTCACATTTGTAAAGGGCACCAATTTGTAATGTTTTTTTTTTTCATGGATAAAAACAACAATAAAAAGTAACAAAACCATGAAAGTAGCCTTAAAAATGCATGGTAGGCCACCACTGGGGCTTAATGCAATATCCTGGGGCCAAAATAATGTCTCCTTTCTTCTGTCCATCTTCGATCCATCCATATCTACATAGAGGCATCAAACATCTACAGGACCCACTAATTTCTATCCGAGTGGATCAGATTTGGATTGTGTAGGTCAAAATTGAGGGGGGAAAACTGCATTGGGATCACTATGGCATTCGATCTGTGATCATAGAAATATCTCAGCCAACATTATGTCAATAAGGAATAATCAGTTTGATTAATCGAATAATATCTTTAACACCCCAAATCCAAATCTGATCCACTCGCATAGGGATTACAAGTTTTGAACTCTTGGGCCCAGTGGAAGACCATTTTCACTGATTCCAATCAGAACTTCAAATGTTTATTTGTTCATTTACATAATCTGGGTTACTTTTTATTAATAGAATATTAAATGCATCCTTAAATGAAATATCCACTCCAGAACACTTTAAAGGTAGCTGTTTTTATTTGGTAAAAAAAAGGTTTTTCTGTGAAAAGGTAAAAGCTCTATATTCAGATAGTGATCAGTTCTAGCTGTGAAAGGCAGAATATTAAGCTGCAGCTCCCTCTATTAGTAAACCTGACCTGAGGCTCTGTACTTTGTCTGTTGATGTTTCCCTCTACGCTAAATGCCTTGGCAAAATATAGCTGCTCTATAAGCTCACAACTTGTGGATCTTGTTGAGATTTGTAGATACGCTATTTTCTGGTAATGTTCTCCCCAGAATAGGGATGCTATGGTTCAAGTGGTTAACAGAGAAAGTTGGTAGAAACATCATTTCTCACACATCCAGCGTTTTTTGTATGTACATGGCAAGTTTTTGCATTGTCCTGGAGTGTGCCAGAATCCTACACAGTTATGGCCTTGGTGGTCAGAAGGCCATGGTCCCCTGAGCCAGAACCTGCAGAACAAACATCATATTGTGTTTTTTTATCACTAACATACTGGAACTTACTGGAATTACAAAATAAAAACTCATAAAATGTCTCACCCTGAACCTGTTGTCAGTGGTATTCCACCCACCCACGACCATTTTCCATCAGTTTTTTCCAATCCAAGCCAAGATACGTCATATTCTGTGCCCAGTCCTCTGATGAATTCCTAATAATTTTTCCATAATTAATTATCTAGATGAATTCAGGTTTTAGCTATTAATCACTGAGCCACACATCATATGCATCTACAGTGTATGGGTGATGGAATTGTGTATTCACAACAACACTTGGACAAGCGCGTGCACACGCTAACCTGTTCTTCTTTACTGTTGATGACCACCAGGTCTGCTCCCATCTTCTGACATTCTTGTCTGCTTTCCTCCCAAGTTCTCCTTTCATTAGATCTGTGGTAACACTCCAAACTTATGCCATCCATGGGGGCACAACTTGTCTTCATGACATGAACAAACAGATGTTTAAGTGATTGATTACCTTTTTTTTTGTTACATTATAGTATATTTCTTTTACCATTGCATCCCTAATACTAATACTAATAATAATAATGACTGGTGAAGCATTTAGTATTCAATCAAAATGTCTGTAACAGCTCTCACCTGGTATACGCTTTATTTTTCTTTCCAACTTGTCATTCTCTTTAGTCAGATTGTTATATCTAGACAGTGACTCATTTTTCTCCTGGACTGTAACCTGTTTCTGTCTATGGTTACGTTGTTATAGCTGGACTGTTGCTGGTTATTGACTGAATTATCTGCAAAATATGACCAAAATAATTTGTTGATAAATTCTGTTGCTACTGTTCATGATGACGAGTTTTACGTGAAACGAAACTCAATGAACCAGATTAAGTGTCTTATTATGTGAGCAAATCTCAACACCTGTAATAATCATCATCATCATCATCATCATCATCATCATCATCATCATAATAATATAGTGCTAGAGAACCCACACAAACTCATGTGTCCAAAACTGTTACTTTTCATGATCAAAAATAGCAAAAGTAGCTCAAAATGCGTTGCGTTTGAGCTTGCAGATCTGCTACTTTTGATGCTTTTGTGTGATCAAGTAGGCAGTAGGGAATTAATTCATGAAAAAACACAAAAAGTTACAACATGGAAAAAGGTTTCTGCCCGACAGCAACAATATTTACTTGCATGAATGTGACCTTTGACGACCTAATACTCACAGTACATGACTATGCCGATGATGGTCGGGACTAGCATAAATTTACACAGCAGCACAAGACCTACTGCGGCCGCTCTGCCTCTCTGTCTAATGATGTCTCTCTGTAGAACTGAGGGATATTTGTACAGTACAGTTCAACAAAGTGAATACTGTATGGTTAAATAGGTTGTGCTGATCATGCTGTGAAGAAGAACATTATGTAACATTGTTACATGTAGTTTCTGCCATTCAAGCCAAACAGTTGCATTTAATCCGCCTCTCTTTGAGCTCCATTACTCAAACAATGCCACTATGCCAGCAGCTTTATGCTCCAATATATTCCAGAATCTTATGTAAAAACACATTATGAACACATATACTACACCTATGCCTAGATTCTAATCAATGCAATCCTTCCATGACATATCCAGTCATTTTACCCACACAATGTTTACTACATGGAAGTGCATGTGTTATACATCAACATGCTTTTAGGATTGATGCAATACATTCATGCCACTTACCTGGTACTTTGGCAAAATACCAGGTACAAAGCAAAAAAGGATAGCATTGGCATACTAGATAATATAATGCAGTACACAGCCCTGGCTAGGCAAACCTGGCCTGGCGGAGATCTGCAGAGCACCCATTTCTAGTTTGTCATTCGTCCAACATGGTACCATGTCCCTTGTAACCATGAATAACTACTACTTCAAACATTGGGTGACAAGCTTCTGTTGTAATACTGTGAGAATGATAGAAAAGCTGTAAGTGCACCTTGATCACTTGTAGCCTCCTGTGCCCTGAAGCCTGGTCTCTGGAAGGAACGGCCTGCTATTACATTGACATACACCTCCTCCCTCTCTCTATTGTACCTCATACTCTTTTCCGCCAATGGCTTGCCAGGAACATGGGTAGACATCTTAATGCGGAAAGAAAAAATAAACATAACTCAAGTTAATTAACTACCTATGTTGTCAATATACGTACAGTACATTATGCATTAACTGATTTAAATATTTGGTGTGTGTGTGTGTGTCTGTGTGTCTGTGCGTCCGTGCGTGTGTGTTTATATATATATATGTATGTATATATATATATATATATATATATATATATATATATATATATATATATATATATATATATATATATATATGTATGTATGTATATATGTATGTATGTATGTATGTATGTATGTATGTGTATATATATATATATATATATATATATATATATATATATATATTACTCACTTTGTCTGTGTTGTCTTTAATTGGTCTTCACTGTTGCAGAATATACTCCTCCGAGGTGCTGTCTGTTCTACACTTAGTCAACCCTTAGCAACTAGTTTTTGATACACTTGTGAACGCACACGCATGCAAGTTCACTTATAGGCCTACCCATGCACAGAGCAGAATAACCAATTGGCACTTTAATAGCACAGAGGAAGTGTAGCTAGAGGTGTTTAACCACATGAAACCTAGCATCACCTATTTTGAGGCGTATCAGGTATCAGTCCCAAAAGAGGCTGTTCCATAGATTTACCCCAGATAACAGATATACATCAACATTTATTGTTAGTTCTTGCTTTCGTTTTTTTTTTTTTAAATGCCATTTCCCTTTGAATTGATTAAACTCTCTAAGCCCGAAAGCTCCTGGATACAACAGATGGTTGTGTGCCTTTTACATTATAACGTGTGCCTTATACATTATAACGTGTGCCTTATACATTATAATGTGTGCCTTATACTGTACATTATAATGTGTGCCTTATACATTATAATTTGTCTTTGTGAGCTTGCAGACAAAGACCTAATGCACATGTAGCTGTCAACTGAACTCTGTATGTTCAGGAAGCTGTATACTCGGTCTAAAGTTTAAAACTTAATAAGCATATAGGCTTCATTCCTACTCCTTTTCGAACAATTACTGTTATTGTATAGGATATCATAACATCATAGAAAAGGTAAGAAAACGGTGGGGCAAAATTCCCCTTTAATGCATTATTATCATGTATATTATTATTATTATTATTTTTATTTTTTATTTTTTAATGTACGAAATAAACATTAATTCATTCATTCATTAAAGTTTGAAACTTTTAAAATGCATAGCAGCAGACTACAGACAGCAGTTTAGGGCGAGATAGCAGCGAGAGATCGACCTGAAAGTGGCTGCCGTACATGATTTCAAAAACACAGGACATGATATTAAAGATCCAAAGTGCCTAGGGACTCTGCATGGCAAGGGCCTCCAGTCCTACTCCCTGAGCCAGGCTTGCACTTGACCGCATACCTAACCATAATAAATGGTTTTCATGGAGGCCATGGCCCTCAGTTTGGCCTTCTGACCTTCAAAATGATATGCATGCTGCCCCAGCTGATTTCACAGTCTCTTTCCTGTATTCTTCACAGACTACACCCTGCTTCTGTAGAACAGGACGTGAACCGTTTGTGGTCAGAGAAGGACACATACAACTGAACTAGGCCCTTACAAGAGCGTAGATTCCTGAAAAGGTGACAAAAAGGGAGACAAAAAGGATGATCAAAAATAATGCATTGCCTTGCACCTGGTCGATGACGTTATATTGTACTAAGCATGCACACACGGTTGGGCCAACAGTTACAGGACATAAGGTCATCAGACAGAGTACAGCATTACAGTTAAATCTATGTCACCGTCAATGTGTTTTTTACTAGACATCAGTGTCTTTTTGTTTCTGAATTCTTAACTCCTCCTGAGTCCCCACTCATCTTCAAACCAGTCCAGGGGCTCTGTACAAATGTACCTGTATTTACCTGCATTTACAAGACCAAAGGCAGAGTGGCCTTTCTCCTAAAAAGATGAAATTCCAGGCCTGGTTGTGAACATTTTTCTTCTTCTTCCCCAAATCATCCGTCAGGCCGGATTGGACACCTGGACTCTATACTAGGATGACATCTCAATATAAATTCCAGTAACTTCAATGGATCAAACTGATTGGGTTAGGTTCTAGCAGCAGTTAAACGTAGCAACGAAGTTTCACTATGACTTGTGACTTTGAAGAGGATGCAGAGTGGAAGCTGTGGCATTGAGGGGACAAAGACGTCAAAATCGACAGAGACAACATTTCCTTTTCCTGTCATTGATGTATTTTTGGTCAATGACAGGAAATCGAAACAGCATCTCTAAGGTCTGTGGGTCCTCTGCTTCGACTCCTGATATCTAACACAATACAACCCATCACCACGCACACACGCACTCACGCAAGCACGCACGCACGCACGCACGCAGGCACACACACACAAACATGGAGGGGGGGGGGGGGGGGGGGGGGGGGGTGCAGTGGTGGTAAAAGTAAAAATGTTCAATACTGCAATGTTGAAATACTCTGTTACAAGTAAAAGTCCTGAATTAAAATGTAAATGAGTAAAAGTACAAAAAGTATTACATTAAAATGTAATGTAATAATTAGTAATTACAGTAGTAATGTAGTAATTAGTATAAAAATGTACTTAAAGTACCAAAAGTTGAATTCTGTGTCATTCTGCAGAATGTCCCATTTCACAAGTTTTCAGCTGAAGTGGTTAATGTGTGTTTTGTTAAAAAAAAAAAATGTTTCAAATAATTATAGTGCAGTACAATATTTGCCTCTGAGATGTAATGGAGTAGAAGAAAAAGTACTGAAAATTGGAAATTCTCCAATAAAGTAAAAAACACCTCAAAATGTCATTTAATACAGTACTTGAGTAAATGTAATTAGTTACTTTCCACCACTGCCAACTATTGAGCAAGGAGGTATGGAGCATGGTATGGAGGGGGGGAGGGAGGGGGGAGGGATTCATAAATGCCTACAAGCAAATCGGATCAGTAGGGCGTGTACGAAGGGCACAGGCTGCGACCTCTGATTGGCTGCTCGACCACTTGAGCGCCATCAATCTCCATGGATCTCAACGTCCATTGGTCTAGAATCGACGCTGGTTCACTCAACTCACGATATCATTGGCGTTTCATCCTTCTGTCCTGCGTTTTTATCCCGTCGATGCCAGCGTTGCCATGTCCGCGTATTATAAGCCACTTTTGGCTTGTTTTTCTGTAAAGTTGCTTGTAAAATGTTGGTCGTTGCGGGTTTTTTGGGGGCTTGTTTCCAAATTGTGGTTGCTTATTTGGCCTTGTTTCCTAATGTTGTTTAAACCTGTGGTTCTAAAACATTTTCAAGTCAACATTTTTTTTGACAGGCAGTGGGATAGATTTGTGTTAAAATGTTTCAAAAACATTCCACATTTTTCAAGATTAAAAAAAAAATAGCAGATCTACAAGCTCACAACGCGTTGTGAGCTTGTAGAGTATCATGTATGTTTAAAGCCAAGGGCGAAGGGCTCGCTTCCTTTTGGGCTTGTTTTCACATACGTTGTTGCTTATTTCTCTCACAAAATCTGGCAACACTGGCCCAAATCCCACTCGGCGACACGCGTAAAAAAACCCGAGGAAGGTGGTCATTCACGTATCATTTTGCGTTAGTTCCCCCGCGGAGCGACCGTCCTCGCTCATTGTTACATTTACGCATTTGACGTTAGGGATCTACTAGCATAGGGATCTACCTCTCGCAGGTGAGAGGAGAAATGCAGAGGAGGTGCTGTATGAAGCTTTGTTGACAGTCAGGTAGACCAGATTATACACTTCATTATTCACACGCACACGGTGGGTGAGCGATGGACAAAAACCAAACGGCCCTGTGTGACAGTCTTATAATATGGGTGAGTATCTGCTGTGTGTCGATCGCTCTCAAGTCGTGTGATTATTAGGCTACGTTACGTATAAACCCCCGACAGGGATTCACCTGATCGTGTTATGTCAGCAAATATACTCCCTGGAACTGATCCTACCAATGAGGAAATATGAGGACTCTGAGGCGCATTTAGGGACCCTGGTTGTTATACCTCTGTGTGTGTGTGTTTGCATGCATTAATCATTTATTAGCAGAATCGTGCAGCGTTATAGTATATAGATCGATACACCTCATTGTATAGCATAGCCTAAGCCTATCCTTATGGAAGTGATAGCCTATATATTAGCCTTGGCTCTAGCTCCGACGGAACCTCTCCCTCCGCTGTATAGCTCCGAGATGAGGTTCCTCGTTAGTTACTGCCGTCTGTTTTCGAAATGGTCGCACGTCGTCCACTTTACATGTTTCTTACCCCTTTCTGCACATCATATCCAAAAAGTAAAGCATTTCCGCCACTCTCTCAGATGTTTGAAGTTTTAACGCGCCATAAAAGCCATCCAACGGGTTGAAGAAAGTATTTAATTTGCCTCGGTTTTCATCCGGTTACATGGTTTTTAAGACATTGCGCAAGAGTTGCGCCCGTAGAGATAACATTACTTTTTACCCTACTGGTCAAATGTTGAATTGCATCTTCTAATGCAAAATATTATGGAACCGGATGAAAACCGAGGCAAATTAAATACTTTCTTCAACCCGTTGGATAGCTTTTATGGCGCGTTAAAACTTCAAACATCTGAGAGAGTGGCGGAAATGCTTTACTTTTTGGATACGATGTGCAGAAAGGGGTAAGAAACATGTAAAGTGGACGACGTGCGACCATTTCGAAAACAGACGGCAGTAACTAACGAGGGACCTCATCTCGGAGCTATACAGCGTACAGCGGAGGGAGAGGTTCCGTAGGGGCTACCTTGGCTCAAGACTATCATTTTATCTGACTTTTACCTTCGTATCTATGACAGTCTTGGGCTTCACCCCCCCAATTATCACTGAACATCCGCGCGGAAAGCCCGTACTTCTCCGTACATGTACAAATGTATCATATAAAGTGCTGACCCTGTAGCTGCGGATGTTAACTCGACATTCGGAACCAGTGTGTATTAGTCCGTATGTTTTCAATAGATATGTGTTTTAATCCCGTCTGTGTCGAATTCTGTCGGAAGTTCCTTGTATTCCCCAATGGACGGTAGTGACGGGGCGCATCCGGTGAAAGCCGGTATTACACTCCAATGTAAACAGGAAGTAAACTAGGGGGAGAAATGGCGTTCGGCCACAAACGGGATTAAAACAGATATCTATTGAACAATACGGACTAATACAGTGTACAAAGATTCCGAATGCCGAGTTAACATTTGGGGCAACCGGCTAAGCACCTTATCATTTACATTTGTACATGTTTGGAGAAATACGGGGTTTACTGGTGAAAGTCCAGGACGCTCTGGGGGGTAGAGCCCAAGACTGTCGTAGATATCCTAATGTCAAAATCGATCAAATACATCTATGATAGTCTTGATCCAAGGCTAAGCCTATATGCTGCATTGTGCGTTATGCTAAATAACGTTATACATTTACCGATTACGACGCATAAGAAACAAAGGCAACAAATATCCTTAATTCAGTTGATCCTCATCCGATTTAGAGCTAATCTAATTAACCCGGGGGAGACATGTGTGGAATGTCGCTCCTTGCATCTTGTAATATTAACTGACCAATGAGCTATATTATTTTCAGAGCAGTTATAATTATAAAGCAATCTGCACGATAACCGCACTCAGCAAATCATTGATTTAAAACCAACCTTTAATGTTTAACGTAAGAGATGGACTTCCCATGATGTGTCAGGTTCCCTTTGCTATTTTGTACATTTAACAACAAAACCACTGAAAGGTTGTTGTTCTTTGTAGAGTTTTTGGTTTGTTGTTTTCTTTTGTTTAGAGTTTATGAAGGCCACGTTATTTTGTTGTTTACTTGAACTTGAACCACATGTTGGAGAGTTGAGAGGGGAGAGGACATAAATGGGAAAACTGTATTTAGTAACCCAAAGACTGACACACACACACACACACACACACACACACACACACACACACACACACACACACACACACAGGGCCATGTGACATGCCATTTTATTTGTTAAGATGTAAAACAAAATGTTAACATGATGGGAGTGATTATTTGAAAGACATGTAGAGCTTGTTTTGAGAATTCACCTAAACACCACAACTGCTAGTTGAATTATTTAGAACTTCCCTAGGATACATCTGTGGCTTT
The DNA here is from genome assembly GCF_963454915.1 of Gymnoscopelus microlampas. Lineage (NCBI taxonomy): Eukaryota > Metazoa > Chordata > Actinopteri > Myctophiformes > Myctophidae > Gymnoscopelus > Gymnoscopelus microlampas. The sequence goes on from NC_139946.1 coordinate 6,684,548, forward strand.
AGTATCATCACATTCATCATAGCACAATTCTAGTGACTATTAGTCCATGCACCCAGCCACCTAGTCCATCCATCTATCCATCCATCCACCTATTCTTCCATTCACCTATCCATCTCTCCACCTACAGTATAACAGGCTCTATGCACAGCAGCCATATTATCACTTCCTTCACAGGTGTTACCAATGATACTAATGAAGGCTCTGTTCCATTTAATCTAGCGCAGTGGTTTCCACGACCCCCATAACTCTCAGAGTTACACACCTGTAAGGGGCCATTTGGAAGCCCATGAGGGTCCCTGGACCCCAACTGTAGATATGCACAATATCAGCACCCTGACTCTGTTTGACCAGAATGGAACAGAGCCTTCATTAGTATCATTGGTAACACCTGTGAATGTCTTCATAATATGGCTGCTGTGAATAGAGCCTATTCATCCATCATATACATCCATCCATCCATCCATCCATGCATGCATACATATTACATGCATACATTATTAAATCTGCCCATCCACCTATATCCATATACTGTACATACATTAAACCTCCATTCTCTCTACAACTCAATGCTTTTCCCCCAAAGGGAATATCTGGTTGTTGTGGTGAAAACTCCCCAGGGATAAGTGTGTTAATAACTGCACTGCTGTACGACACCATCTTTCTGAATGTATATATACTGTAGGCTAATAATTGGCTCTTATCCAAACTCACATGCACTCGTACATTTCACCTAATTCTTCTGCCTGCTCATTCATAGTACAGTAGATGGCCATGCATCGCCATGCAATTTGAAACTGTAATTAGCCTTAAGTTGCTGCTTTCTACCCAGTGGTTCAGCACCCATAACTGGACAGCGCCACACAACGAACAACTTTTAATGTTGTGAATATTAATTTGATAATATGAATGCAGTTTTAATTTAAGGGTAGGGTAAGTGATTTACTTTGGTTAAAATAAGTGTTAAATAGCTCTATATTCTGATAGTACTCATTGCTATAGAGTGTTTGTTAAGTAAAAGGCGTCTCCCATGTCTCTCCAGCTCTTTATTAAACAAAAAAAATGCATTTTCAGTACTCTCTCCTGATTGGCTTAAATTTTGTCACCTGAAAATGTACTATATTCTGTTTACTAAAGAGCTGGAGAGACCCCTGTGACCGAACAAACGCTCTGTAGAAATGATCACTATCAGAATATGGTACTTTTATCTTTTGATGTCGGATCATTAAGTCTACAAGCTTAATGGTCAAATGTGGTTACTGTTAGTTACAGTAGTATGGTTTATATAGGGACATGTACAAATGCACATTGACAAATAGGAATACACAACCATTAGATATGTTGTAACGTTGGTGTGGTTGTAGTATTATTAGCATAATTAGCATTAGCAAATTGATCCTAATATAAATCAAAATCATCTAAGTATACATAGCTTGCTGCTTAGCAGAAATGGAAATTAAAAAGTAAATTGTAAAGATATTTTAAAATATATTTTCGTGAACGGAAGTGCCAGTTCCCTCTCTCGGATTTTGGGAGTTGTAGTTCCAGACTCTATATACTGTAGCATTCAGAGATTGTGGAATAATTGTCTGGCTACGCGAGACTATTAGCACACCATCATTTTTCTCTTTCCCCAGGACTGCTTTTGATATGGCAAAAAAACTAAACAGTTGATGAACGTCCAGGACAGTTCAACTTCAGTTGAGAAGCATCACTCTAGGTTTTCCTCTTGTCTCCTGAAGTGTCCTCTCTCTCTCTCTCTCTGTTAAATTCGCCGCCTAAATGAAAAATGTTCGTCGACTACCTTTTTTTCACTGACGAAAACAAAATAAAAACTAAGCTATGATGACTAAAACTAAATATATTGACAATTTCGTCAAATGAAAACTAGACCAAAATGTTAGTGAGGGACTAGTGGAGAAGAGATCCAGTAGAACTAAAAGACAAGTCATATTATGTTTGATTGCGCTCAGGTGTTGTGCTCTGAAAATAGCAGATCTACAAGCTCACAACGTGTCGCGCTGCGACGCGTTGTGACCTTGTAGATCGGCTATTTTCAGCATGCAACCAAGTGTAAAATCCGTTATTACGACGCCATCAAGGCCTGATAAAATACATGTTTGTCTTATGATATTTAGTCGACTAAAAATTTCCAGATAACTAAAATATGACTAAAACTAAATGACATTTTATTCAAAAGACTATGACTAAACTAAATCAAAATGAACACTGCTCCGTCTCCTTCCTGATCAACTCTCTGCTCACCCTACAGCTCCAGACCTTCAACACCCTGGAGCCATGCACGACAGCAGAGGAGCTGACCACAGGAGCAGCAATGTCACAGGCACTGCATCAGATGTGAGAGAACGCACACCCACAACAAACACTATATATTCTCTCTCTCTCTCTCTCACTCCATTAATCATAATAATATTATGTCTACTCTGCAGTTGCATTATTCATTTTTTTACTCTTGCCTTGCCTACGATGGAAACCTTGTATGTCCAAAACTGTTACTTTTCAGGAAATGGGGGAGAAAAAAAACGCCTGTGTTCCAGTGGATCCAATGTAGTTAGTTAGTCACAAGCTCTTGTTAATACGTTTTCATTGGTTAAATATTTATCAAACCCACAGACAAATGTAACCACTTTCACTTTAAGAAAAAAAAGAAAATGGACCTTGTAGAATGGCTATTTTTGCTACTACACGTTGTGAGCTTGTAGATCTGCTATTTTCAAATAGCCTATGAATGAAATAGGGCTAAAGTGGTTAATGTTTGTTTCATAATATTATAATTTGTATCTGAAAAGTAACTAGTAACTAAAGTTTTCAAATAATTGTAGTGGAGTAAAAGTACAATATTTGCCTCTGAGATGTAGTGGCGTAGAAGTAAAGGTATTGGAAGTTGGAAATACTCAAGTAAAGTACAAATACCTCATAATTTTACTTAAGTACAGTACTTAAGTAAATGTACTTAGTTACTTTCCACCACTGCTGACAGCAACAATTCACTGTACTGTATACAGTGTATACACTGCAGCCTGGCATTTTAGTCCAGTCAGGGAAATGCAGGGTGAACTGTCTTGGGGCGGGGACCATTTGACGAGTTATGTCTCTCTCTGCCAAAGCATAAAGTCACCCTTACAGCTCTCTACAGCTTTGGTTCTCAAAGTGCGGTCCGGGGGACCCCCACAGGGGTCCTTGGGGAGGTTCCAGGGGGTCCCCAGGCAAAATGAGTTAATATAACGTCACAATCGTTTTTACACACTTTATCCATATTTTGTACTTTTTGGCTATTCAAAAATAACAGATGTACAAGCTCACAGCGCGTCACTTCGTGCCGCGCTGCCAGCTTGTACATCTGCTATTTTTGGAAAAAAATGTGAATCATCTTGAAAGTGTTAGGGTGAAAAAATGTTGAATAATTTTGACTTTTAACACAAATCTTCTCGTCTGGGGGTCCCTGGCACAAAACCTTTTCAGATGGGGGTCCGTGGCCAAATACATATAAATTCATTCATTGCTTCTTAATGATATGCATATATGCACTGGAACACATTGAACTTAAAGAGGGTATTATGTTATCAAATTCAGCAGTGGTGTGTGTGTGTGTGTGTGTTGCAGAGACCCAGCATGGTTCAGCGACGCGTGGCTGAGCCGTATCAAAACGGATACAGGGGACAACTGGAGACTGAAGGTACAGAACAGTGCTGTCTCATCATATAGTCTGTACCCGTTCTCTTGCCGTGCTGCCTTTTTATATGCAGACTCCAATGTGGCATCTCAGCTTTATTTTGCCACTACAGTACAAAGAGACAGAATGGAGAAGATATAAAGAGCAGATGGCAGGTGACATAGGTAGTCGTCGTGTGGTGGTAGACACAACTTGTTGAACCAACAAGGAAGTTCACCTGAATCTAGACCAGATTATCTTTTCACTTAAAACACGTTTCAGGATGACAATTCAGTTCTACAGACACAATCTCAATATATTTTAACCCTTTAAGACCTGGGACGCATCTGTGTCGCATCTTTTTTGATTTGAGCTAAAAAGCATTATTTTACACTTTGGCTATTCAAAAATATCAGATCTACAAGCTCGTAGCGCGGCACCGAGTGCCGCGCTACGAGCTTGTAGATCTGCTATTTTTGAAAAATCCTGAAAATGTGTGCAAATCTTTGAATATATATATATTCTTTAAAAGCAAACATTAACTCAAATCTTTGGTTCTGGTGGTCCCTGGAACAAAATATTTTGAGATGGCGGTCCGTGGCCAAATTCATATAATTTTGGGGGTCCTTGACATGAAAAAGTTTGAGCACCACTGATATAGAAACATACGTTTTTCAGAAAACCGTTAGGATTTAGAAGACATTTTGCAGAATCGGAACCTCAGGCCTCAATGGGTTAAACTACAGTATATGATCTCAACATGGCCATGGAAAGGCTTTTATAAACAAGGCTGATATAAACAACCATCAAAAACAAAACTAGCTCTGCATAGATAGAGGAACAGCAGCAATATTTAAGGCCAACAAAAATGAAAAGAATTGTATAAACCTACTTCGTGCAAAAGCATTACGTAATGGTCAAACCCTGGCAATAATTTACATATGGCAGTCTTTGGTGTTGGGACAGTGTAGTTTACAGTTGAACCTGGAGCAAATAAAAAGTCCTGGTACTGTGTCTAATATCTGGTGTGATAGTCAAGTCTGGACAAAGCAGGCAATATGATTTAAAAAAAAACAGCCAAGAGGCATGAACCTAAGCACACTAATCAGCTGAAAAAGGTTTAGTTTCTTCTGTCGAAGCAATATATATTCTCAAGGAAACGGCTGCACTCATACAATTGTGTCTCTACAGACTACATTAACTGCTGTACCATGCACAGCAGCATCTCTGGTCAAACATACTGGAAGGCTAATGGCCATACAGTTATATAAACTCTATGGTAACAGCTTGTTACTCTTAACTGTACAGTACCTGATGCAGCGGTTAATGGGGGTCATACACTACACACACAATTTGTATTCATCATGTTTTCGTTGCTTCTGGCTTTGTACAGTACATTGACAAAGTACAAGCCGGCCTATTTTCTTTCTCCTGGTGCTTTTATTCGTGCTGCAAAACATTCGCTTGATTAATTGGGTATTGGAAATTGCCTGCATCTAGTTTTAGTATCACCACATTACAGCTGATAAAGTCTGTCCAGGCTATGCCGACTCATTATTGCAGCGTTGAAGACTATAAAGTACTACATGCTCCAGGGTCACCACTCCCGCCTGAAACTACTCTCTGACCCCTCTTCTGAAATTCTTTCTGACGTGCCTGGAGTGTGTGTAGAATGTGTGTTACTGTTTTTAAAGCTCTAAAATGGTTGCAATACTGTTTTTCTACCACTGGTACTCCTGTGATTCAAGTTCACTGGTGTATCTGTGAATCTTTTTTTAATTAATGCTATTCCATGAAATCAGAAGCATGTGATAAGGGGACTTTGATTTTGTAATTACTGTTCCATTAAGTTGGAAGTATATATGGAAAGGGACCTTATTTTGTAATTCCCTGGTTTTGATTCCTACTTTGACAGTTTAGTTTTTTATAACCATCCACAAACTTTTATCTCCTCAGATGAACAACATGAAGAAGATCCTGCAGATGATTGTAGATTATTATAATGAGGTAACTACGGTAGTGAACTGTGCTATATTTGTCGCTGTTGGTGGAAACCTTGTATTAAATATTATATAAATTATATTATATTAAAAAAAAAGTAAAATAGTGAAAAGAGCAGATCTACAAGCTCACAACGTGTCGCATCTTGTAGATCGGCTATTTTCACTACTTCTGTGAGACACTGGTGTATGATGAAGTGTGGCATTCATTTAAGTAAAAACTAAAAGTTGAAACATGGAGATGAGATGTTTCTGCCCGACAGCAACGATAAACTAAAAATAATTTGAATAGTTGTTGTTGTCATGATTTTTATTTATATCACTTAACATAAAATAAATAAATCTCCTGTTACACCACCAGGTCCTGGCCCAGCAAATCTCAGCCTTCCCCATGCCAGACCTGGCCAAGGTGGCAGAGCACTCGGACCCTGTGCAGCTGGGCAGGCTGCTGCAGCTCATACTGGGCTGTGCCGTGAGATGTGAACGCAAACAAGGTTTGTTTGTTTGATCGATCGATTGAATACTTTATTAGTCAGAAATGCGAACAGCACGTGGTACAGTAAGACATTAAAGCTAAAAAGGATAACACAAGAAAGTCCTGGTTTCCATTGTGGTCCTATGTATTCAATTCATCAACATGCACAAATTTGGGTGGTACCAGATCATGGTCGCTCCCTCTAGTGGGTCTTCTAGTGGGTCCCTCTTTTGGAGAAGTAGTTAGGCAGGTATGAGGGTATTGTCTCTTTGACTATCCACACACACACACACACACACACACACACACACACACCTCACACACACACACACACACACACACACACACACACACACACACTCACTCACTCACTCACTCACTCACTCACTCACTCACTCACTCACTCACTCACTCACTCACTCACTCACTCACTCACTCACTCACTCACTCACTCACTCACTCACTCACTCACTCACTCACTCACTCACTCACTCACTCACACTCTCACACTCTCACACACACACACACACACACACACACACACACACTTATATTACTATTCTTGTGAGGAGAAAACATTGAAGGACACCTATTTTATAAATGCATTTTTTTTTTTACAATTCGTTACCATTTTTAAGCGTAACTGTAATGCTGAAAATACCCTATAATGCATGCATACAGAAAAAGCATACATGGATATTCACACATCTGTACATTGCACTGTACAGAATAGAATAAAGGAGAGATGGGGGCGTCAAAATCCCAGCCAGGCTTCTTGAATTTCTCAGTCCAACAATGGCTCATTATTGCCCTGCCAAGCCAGTGACAAAGACAGACCCAGATTGGCTCTACTCACTGGAGACTCACAGAGGACACAGTGTCACATGGTTAGTCATTAGCAGAGCCCCAACTAGAGACACATTTTTGGGCACTGGTCTGGTCGACCCGCCGATTACTGATGTTTCGATAGTGTTGATTTTGACAGCAAATTTAGTTTTAGTCATAGTCTTTTAAATAAGTTAAGTTCAAAGGTTATCTATAAGTTATGATAGTTTTAGTCATATTTTAGTCATCTGAAATGTTTTAGTTTTTGTTTAGTTTCAGTCGACAAAATATCATAAGATTATAGTCAACTAAATCTACAGTTGATTTAGTCGACTAAAATGTATTTCGGCGGTGCTTTGATGGCGTCGTAATGGCTGATTTTACACTCGGTTGCATGCACACCCTAGCGCATCCAAGCATAAAATGACTTGTCTTAGTTCTACTGGATCTCTTCTCCACTAGTCTCTCACTAACATTTTAGTCTAGTTTTTATTTGTTGATGAAATTGTCAATATATTTAGTCTTAGTTTCAGTCATCATAGCTTAGTTTCTATTTAGTTTTTGGCAGTGAAAAAAGGTAGTCGACCAACATTTTTCGTCATATCGTTCATCGTTAGTCGACGAAATCAACATTGTTCTGACCAATATTTTGTCAAAAAGTGCACAATGTTGTAATCAATTTGAAAAAACTAGATCTGATTGAATTGAATGGCCGATATATCACAACAACTGTTACATCGGTCTGGCTCAAGTCATTAGGCAGTGGAGGACGCATGATGATGAGGAATCATGTTAATAATGATACTTTCTCTGTGTGTGTGTGTGTGTGTGTGTGTGTGTGTGTGTGTGTGTGTGTGTGTGTGTGTTCAATCTCTTTGACCTCCAGAATACGTTCAGATCATTATGACCCTGGAGGAGTCAGTGCAGCATGTGGTCATGACAGCCATTCAAGAGGTCAGTAAGCTTTTGAAGTTGAAATGTTTGTGTCCCAAACACTTTGGGACACTTTGGGACAAATGTTTGTGTCCCCAACACATTTTTATAGGTCACGAGTAACTATGACATTTTTCCACGTTTATCACGATTGAATTTTTTTTCTTCAAAATATAGTTTTTAACCCATTAAGGCTTGAGGCCGATTCTACTTCTACTAATTCTAATTTCCTTCTAAAAACAGTAGTTCCCAAAGGACCCCCAAAATGATATGTATTTCATGATGATTTCAAAAATGGCAGATGTACAAGATTGCAGCGCGGCACGAAGTGACGCGCTGTGAGCTTGTATATCTGCTATTTTTTAATAGCCAACGCTAAAATCTAAAATGACAGCTTTCACGGTTTAGTAAAAAAATGAATTGCCATGCCTGAAGCTACCAAGTTTTACTGTATCTGTGCATTTGTGAAAAGTAAATGTAGGACTTTGAATCTTGTTTCATGTGTCCATGTATTAAATCCAGTGACATGTTTCCTCCTCAGCTCATGAGTAACGAGAGCAGGGCCCAGTTTGGGGCAGAGCCGCCTGGGGACTTGGAGTTGCAGGTTGGTGTTATTAAAGCCCAATGGGTGTGAATTGCATGACTGTACTCGTTTTTTATATTTTTGATTAATATACATGGTCCTTGTTCTGGTTATAGTCATATTCCATATATGTATTTTTCATAGCATGTTATAATCAGTGTAATAGGCATGTTCATTAATGGTTTGGTAGAGTATTGGAGAGCATAATTTTTTAACATATTTTATCATAGAACTGCAAGCCCTATTTGTTTTGGTCTAGTTTTCCTCAACAGGTGGGTCATGACCAGGCCTGGATTTTCATCGTTTTAGGGGCAAGGCCATTTGGCCTTTTTTGGTGTTATCAATTTGTTTTAGATAAGAAAGGACAAATGCCAGCGAAGCAAGACCTTCAACTAAAACAATGATTTGAAGTCCAAGGAAATAATTAATTTAATGTAAATGTTACAGATTATTTTAGTTTTGAATAGAAAGTATAACTGTTATTGAAAGAAGAAAGAAAAGTTGATTTCACGAAATAGTGTCTTGGTATTTACAAATTACCGGTTATTTGTACAAACTCCCGAGTCATAAGTTCAGACACGCTCATCCCTGGCCTAAGCGGTGTAACTGGACTTGTTTGAAGCAGTGTTGATTTCGTCGACTAAAACAGTGACGGAAAATGTTCGTCGACTACCTTTTTTCACTGACGAAAACGAAATAAAAACAAAATAAAAACTAAGCTACAATGACTAAAAGTGAGACTAAATATTGGCAATTTTGTCAACAAATAAAAACTAGACTAAAATGTTAGAGATGGACTAGTGGAGAAGAGATCCAGTAGAACTAAAAGACAAGTCATTTTATGTTTGGTTGCACTCTGGGTTGCGCTCTGAAAATAGCAGATCTACAAGCTCACAAGGGCACCGCCAAAATACATTTTAGTCGACTAAATCAACTGTAGATTTAGTCGACTATAATCTTATGATCAACACTGGTGGCCATGGCCTGCATGAAATTCCTGGCCTGGTTGTGTGGGCCGTGAACTAAAAACTAGTTAGATAGGAGGACATTGCTTCCTGGGTCATGACCTCATAGAGAAGGTCCTGAGTGAGATAACCTTTGAACCGCTGCTCTATTAGTAATGTGTGAGCACGTGTTCTTCTCTGTCTACAGCTGAAAAAGGCACTGGAGGAACTCTCAGATGTTGTATCAGAGAAGGAGATGCTGGCACAGCGCTGTCTGGAGCTAGATGTTCAGGTGAATACATAGTATAATACACACATCCTCTCTGTACCTCAGGGCTGTTCTGTTCTTCTATTTATTGTTTGCACATGCCTAATTCAGAATACAGTAGGTGTTGAACTCGTCCCCATCTGTTCCTGTCAAGTCAAAATGGCCTTAAGTTTGAACAGTCTCTCTCTCTCTCACACACACACACACACACACACGCACACGCACACACACACACGCACACACACACACACACACACACACACACACACACACGCACACGCACACGCACACTCTGTGGTACCGTACAGTATAAACCGGAGCTGTGTAATACACTGATGCTGAGTCCATTGTTTGGAGTTGGTGTGGCAGAAGAGCTGTCATTTTACAGATCAGTCTAAGCTCCGAGCCCTCGACTCTGCCCTGCTCTGTGAGTGTGAGTATCCCACAGCCTTGAGGGGAGAGTTGGAGAGCCATGAGTGTTAGCCCTCTGTCCTCATGCCTCTCATGTGCAGTGCAGCCAAACTGAAGGTAAAGACACAGCAGGCACATTCTGATGCTCTCTTCCGCTGGACTCTCGACAGATTAATTTGTTTTGTCTCCGGTCTTGCGCTCCTGTGGTCGCGGTGAGGTAAGTTCAACATGGCCGACCGTCAAGCCAAAACTACTTAATAACTCAGTGCCGGGCTGCTGGCCAGCCCAACTCACTGACTCTCAACTAACCCAGCTAACAGAAGGCTCTATTGGGATATTTTTGCTAAAACATAACCCACTCTGTATGTATTTAATGTTAGGTGCTCTTCCTCATGTACCTACTGGATGTGTGCTTATCTAATGGGGACAGTTGTCCTTTTGGACCGCTGGCGCTGTATGGCTCACATTTAAAGAGACTAGCAGCAAGGAAGGCATTCCTTTTCAAAGTAATTTCTCAAGCGTTACTGTTTCAACGACCGCTTCTATTTGATGTACTTGTTTTACATTCATTTCTATAAAAGGCAATTTTTCCAGACGATGGACAAGTTCTCTTTTGACGGACATGCCTTGTTGTAACAAGTGACAATGTAGGGCAATTCAGCTCAAGGACCCCCTAGCTGAGAGAGAGATGAAGCAGGGACCCCCTCTATATTGTATAAAATTGTGTTTAAGATTAAACTTTTTTTGTTTACTTGGTCTGCTCTTTTTCCCCCTCTACACCGATATACCTCTTTGCCAAAAATAGCCGATCTACAAGCTCACAACGCCTCGCAGATAAATCATATCACACAAAGATTTGGCGGACCCCCTGTAGTAACTCTGAGGACCCCCTAGGGGTCCCGAACCCCCTGTTGAAGACCCCTGATGTAGGGAACAGCGGGCGAGAGGTGGAACTAACCAGCCATGTATTAACATGTTTGCTTAAGATGCTTGTGTTCGGCTTCCAGTCTGGAATAACTACATTGTTCGTTTAACAGCCGTGGAGAGGAGAGTCATCTGTAATTGATGGCTGTATTTCAATGCTGACATGCTGTGTTGTGTTGTGTTGCTTTGCATGAAATACTTGGCCAAGAAAGGGAAGGGGAACTTAACAAAGCATCCTCACTGACTTGATACAATGATTGTTATTTAAATCCAATTTAAAAGTGGCTGCATGTCAAAAGAAAAGAACATGGGTCTCATACTTCTCTGTACCTTTGGCAGGTCACTATCCTCCAAGAGGAACGGAACAGCCTATATGCTGAGAACGATGTTTTAACAGACCGCGCCAATCAGCTGGACTCGTTCGACGACCCGAGCACGCCCTCAGGAAGGAAACACAGCCAGCTACAGCTACAGCTGGAGGGGGTGCAGGAAGAGAACTTCAAGTGTGTTTTCCATCAATATTTCATGTTATGCCCAATAGCTTGCCAATAACAATGTGTCGCATTGCGACGGATTGTAAGCTTGTAGATCCTATTTTCAAAAAACATGTAAGAGGTTTGAGAACCACTGGTTTGAATAACTAATGTAAACATCATAGTGGCCACATGGCGTATAGACAAACTATAGGACCTGGGTCTCTGGTCCCACAAGCCCTATCTTACCCCTTATGCCTAAACATTTTAGGTGTTTTTTTTACTATTTTGAAAAACATTTTTAATAGTTCAAATAGCCGATCTACAAAGCTCACAATGTGTCGATGTAGATCGTCTATTTTCAGTTTTAAAATGTTTTACAAAATAGTAAAAAATAGCCAAAATAGCTGTTAGGCATAAGGAGTAAGGCGACGCGCAAGATGGGGCCCTGAATCTCTAACATCTCTAAGGCCTGATTTATACTTGGTTGTGCTCCATTGTCTAATACATAGATGGGCAACTGGGGGCCACATTCGGCCCCCACCTTCACTTAAGGCGGCCGACAGGTTAATATCGGAACACTGATATATTATTGATTTCAGCTGTTACAATTGCAAACATGACCCGCTTTAATTACTTCAGTCTATATTAGTAGCTTAATGACTAGTATAACAATTCTATTGTCTTTTTTATGTCCAATGTATTTGTATTTAAGTTCATAAAGTTAACATAACTATAACTAAATGCGTTTTTCAGGATTCCAATTCAAAAATAGCCCCAAAAAAAGCAGGATTCCAATTCAAAAGTAGCAAAAATAGCAGATCTACAAGCTCAAAATGCGTCGCAGTTTTGCTACTTTTGTGTGACATAGTATGGCGAAGTACTGCATTAATTTACGAAAAAAGTTAAAATACCCGACAGTGTATGCAATGTGGCCCTCTGGAGTTAGTGTGGAATATATAGTGGCCCTCTCCATCATCAAAGTTGCCCACCGCTGGTCTAATATAACAACAAAATATGAATACCCATCAAAGACACCTAAGTGTGTGTGCATGCTTTTGTGCCGCTCTTAGGCTGGAGTCTGCTAAGGATGACTACCGCATCCATTGTGAAGCCATAGAGAAGGAGTTGGTCGAGGTTCAGCACCGCAACAACGAACTCACCAGCCTGGCAGAGGAGTCCCGGGCACTCAAAGACGAACTGGACATCCTCAGGTGTGTTTGTCCACTGTCTCTTCCGCAGTGGTGGAAAAAGTACTCAAATGTTTTAAGTAAAAGTATCAATATAGCAATGTACAAGTACTCTGTTAAAAGTAAAAGGCCGGAATTCAAAATTGACTAAGTACAAAAGTAAAAGTACAGAAGTATTGGTATCAAAATGTACTTAAAGTGCCAAAAGTAAAAGTGCTAAAATATTTGAAAATAGCAGATCTAAAAGCTCACAACGCGTCGCATCGCGACGCGTTGTGAGCTTGTAGATCTAGCCTAGGTATAAAATAGTGCTAAAGTGGTTAATGTATGTTTTATAACGTAATCATTTATATCTTCAAAGTAACTAGTTACTAAAGTTTTCAAATAATTGTAGTGGAGTAAACGTACAATATTTGCCTCTGAGATGTAGTGGAGTAGAAGTAAAAGTATATAGACCATTGGAAATACTCCAGTAAAGTAAAAGTACCTCAAAATTGTACTCAAGCAAATGACTTTAGTAAATGTACTCGGTTACTTTACACCACTGCTCTTCTGCACTCTCATGGTCACACATTACTGGAGGGGGTGGAGTGTGTGAGCATATGACAATTTTTTTTTCCTGTGTGTGTGTGTGTGTGTGTGTGTGTGTGTGTGTGTGTGTGTGTGTGTGTGTGTGTGTGTGTGTGTGTGTGTGTGTGTGTGTGTGTGCGTGTGCGTGTGTAGGAGCTGCTCAGACCGGGCGGTAAAACTGGAGACCTCGGTGGAAATATACAGACGAAAACTGGAGGATCTGGGTGACCTGAGAAGGCAGGTGAAACTCCTGGAGGAGAGGAACATGACCTACATGAACAACACGGCCGAGTTGGAGGAGGAGCTGCGCAAGGCCAACGCTGCCCGCACCCAGCTGGACACATACAAGAAACAGGTAGAAGAACACACCAACACACAGTGGGCTTTGAAACTCCCTTATCGTCATGTCAAAATCACATCCATTAACACATTCCCTGCCAGAGTTTATTCATAAGGTACTCACCCACTGCCAGCGTTTTTGAGTTTTATAGCCTTTTGAACCGTTCACAAAAAAATTATATCCATTAAAATCCGCGATCGGATGGTGTTTATAAACAGCAACGACGGACGTACGAGCCCTCATAATGTTTACACTTTTTTTTCTTTTTCTTCTTCTGTGGTATCAGCGGCTAAAAGAGGCTGCAAACGTCATATCCGTTTGGCTGTGACGTGGCTGTGACGTTTCCCCACCGGCCATCTTAGATTAGCTTAGCCTCCGATCGGCTATCAGATCGTTTTTAAACACAAAGAGGATAACCGTTCGTCGATCAAAGAAAAGAAAATACAACCGGAGCTTACCATTCGTTTTTTAAACCGTGTGAAAACCATGATCTTTAGCCAAAACCAGGGAAAAACTGTTTTTTCAAGATAAAAAACGAACCGGAAACGGTTGTCGGAAATTTTCTCATAGGATGGGTCGGAAAAGTCATGGGGAAAAAAAAAAAAAAATCAATCAATTTTTTTTTTCGTTATCAAACCACATAAAAAGACGATCCCGAGATATCTCGGGATACGCAGGTAACGGGTGGATTTAATGTCCCGAGATATCTCGGGATTGGCAGTATATGTGTTAAGCCATGCAGTAACATAATGTCATATTGTATGCATTAATTGTCCAGTGTAGCAGTTCTCTGCCATCGATCACCAAAAAGTGATGTTGTTTCAGAAAAAGAGGCTGTGGGTGATTTTTATTTGACCCCCCCTAAGACCTCTGTCACCTGCTGTGTAGCAGACCGCCTGACTCAGGGTGCCACACCACCCACGGTATAGAGCACAGAAGTCCCTGACGTCACTCGTCCATCCCCTGGGTCGTAAAGTCATTTCTCTATGGAGAATAACATTGGGTCATCATGGAATCGTCTCATACTGTCTCGGCGATATTGTCAGGGAGGAGTCTCTGTATTGTTTATGATAGTCACTTATATTTGATACAGTCTGTTTCTGGCGAAAATGTAACTAATTCGGCGGAAGTAACATTATCGTTTTCTCACCGTCAGACAGTTGATGCTTCATATCCATAAGAGTAAAACCGCCGGGGTCATTTGTTTAATTTTGGAACACAGTTCTTATTTGACGCGATATTAAAGACGTCTATGTGAATTCAGAACGGGGGGGGGGGGAAAGAGACCAGGTAGGATGTGTAAATTACGTCAGACTTCGGTGCTCTATAAAACCGTTGTTTAGCCAATCGATTAACTCCACAATCGCAATAACTAACACAGCCATTGATAATTATATTCGCTCTGAATATAATTAATTTCTTACATAAGGTTAATGGCACAAATGAAATAATGAAAAAGGAACTTGTGTGAGCAGAATGACGGGTGCGTTCCGTCATCCATCCAGCACTACAACATGTGTGGCTGCTCGCGGCTCTGTTCTGTCCTTATAAACCTGTCAGCTACAGTATGCTGCTAAAAGTAATGGTGTATTGAAAGTAAACAATGCCATGGTTGTGAATGGCTTTGTGTTTTCCCACCCGAGTGCACCCTAGGGTAACTATGGCAACGAATGAAAAGCGATCCAATTAACCAGTCTATGACGAAGGAAAGCGGGGAATGATTGTGTGTGTGTGTCTGTGCTGCTCATGACGTTGCACAACTTTAGCAGTAAATGTTTTAAGTAGTTTTGTTTTAGCTGAGGCTCTAGATCTTTCCTCCTGATTCTATTTATTCATTTATTTAATTGTAAATGTTATGCATGCGCTCAGATCCAGGAGCTACACCGGAAGCTGTCTGAGGAGTCTCGGCGGGCGGACAACCTTGCCTTCGAGATGAAGAAGTTTGAGGAGAAACACGAAACCATGATGAAGGAGAAAGAGGTGAGACCAGGTTCTTAATGTCAACGGGGAGAATATTTGATCACAAAACCACGGAATGACCCTTTACTGCACACAGCAGACTACAGGACAGTGTAGAAACCGTAACCGAATGTCTCTCTGTCTCTCTCTCTCTCTCTCTCTCCTTACCTGGTCCCACCATCACTAGAGGATCATCATTGAGCGAGACTCCCTGAAGGAGACCAACGAGGAGCTACGATGCACCCAGGCCCAGCAGGACCAGCTCAAACACGCAGGTACCTCAATCAGTCAACTTTATATAGTGCCCACAGCACCACAAGTTATCTCAAGACATTTTAAATCAATATGATGCTTTACAGCAGGGGGTCTTCAACAGGGGGTCTGGGACCCCTAAGGGGTCCTCAAAGCTACTATTGGGGGTCCGCCAAATCTTTGTGTAGATAGGATTACATTAACCACTTCAACCCTAGAATTCTTTTTTCTGAGGGGAACCTAGCCAAAAATAGCCGATTCACAAGCTCACAATGCCTCGCGCTGCGAGGCGTTGTGAGCTTGTAGATTGGCTATTTTTGGCAAAGAGGTATAGGTGTAGAGGGAAAAAAGAGCAGACCAAGTAAAAACATTTTTTTTAATCTGAAACACAATTTTATACAATATATAGAGGGGGTCCCTGCTTCATCTTTCTCTCAGCTAGGGGGTCCTTGGCCTGAAGAGACCCAATATTTCCCCTTGAGCAAGCACTTGGTGACGGCGGTATGGACAAACGGGAGGAAAATAAGCTATACTAAATCCTTTTTTTAAATGTTTTAAATCTCTCCTAGGGATGCTTCCCTCTGGCAGTCCCAGCCATGATAACTTGGCAGCGGAGCTCCTCCCCACTGAGTTCAGGTAATGGATGCTTCTTCATCTGACAACATCACATTTGCAGTCTGTACCAGGCCTGCCAAGAACCTGAGACAAATGATCCTCTTCACACACACACCTTCACATCACAGCACCGCCTATTTCTCATGCTGTGAAACCCCCCAAATCACAGTTTTTGTGTGATTTATTTTGTGCGTGCCGCATTGCTGTGGTGACTACTGTATTTTACTATAAGGCGCATCTGAGTATAAGGCGCACCTTCAATAAATGTATTATTTTCATATATAGGGCGCACCGCATTATAAGGCGCATCCGCACTATAAGGCGCACTGACGGTGCGGCTTATAGTGCGGAAACCAAGGGAACCAATATTGATACATATATAAGGCGCATCGGATTATAATATAATATAATATAGTGCGGAAAATACGGTAGTTCAGTTGGAGAAGCTGTGACGCAAAGTTACATACATTTGATCTGAGTGCAATGCACTGCAGGCTGGGAACTGACAGCCATTAGGAGATATAACAGGAGAAAGCCACTTTGGACGTGAATACTAGCACATGTTGTGATGTACATATAACATGTCCTGTGTACTGCCATCTACAAAAAGGTCCTCTCTTCATTTACTTGTATTGGTATCGTAAGCTTGTAGAGATGCTATAGATTGCTGAATGTTCGCACCAGAATGTGTATGGATGCCAGGGGTTAATGTGGTTAAAAGGGTACTTTTTTCACAAACTATAGTATAATACAATATTCGGTAAACTGAATCTATTTATTGGCCAAGTATCTTCACACCTTTGGAATTTGACTTGGTGCATTGCTCACTACACAATTACTACACACTGTACACCGACCAGCTTGAAATTATTTAGCACAGATTATGCTACAGGTACTGTGCGTATAGACATTGTGCACATAGACATTGTGCACATAGACATTGCGCTTGGTCGGTGCATGAGTGCAAATAGCGAGAACAAGGAGAGATGTGTGCAGCGCTTACAGTCTTAACAGACCAACGTTATAATCCAGTATTGGTATGTGGCTCAGCTGTTGAATAGAGCAACCACACAGGGGAGAACTGTTTGTTCTTAAGGTCCCCAAAGGGGAGAGCTTCAAAGAGATTATGGCCAGGATCAGAGGGGTCAGAAATCGATCTTGCCTGCTTACGCTCCCTGGCCCTGAAAGTATACAGTTCATGATGGGCCGTTTTGCAGTTGCTGATTTCTTTCCGGCTGACCAGATCACGTACTGCAACCTGTTCGTTGTCCCACTTTGTGGGAAATCCAAACCATAGCATTTAGTCTGATTTACACTTGGTTGTACCACGGTGTTGCATACCACAATATAGCCCTTCTACAAACTCACGACGTGTCACAATGCAGGAGGTGAGGACAGACTCTATGACGGCAGTGTATAACGGGAACATTGTAGCCTACGGCAGATTGAATTTCTTCAGCTGCCACAATATCTACATCCTCTGTTAAGCCTATAGACTCGAGAGTTGATGTTGTCCTCTATTTAAGGTCATTGAAGAGAGGGCTGGTCTTTGGAGGAACTTTAGTGTCTCCATAGTCGTAACTGTTGATGGGGAGCGGCGGGTTGTCACGACTGCCCCGGGACACCAACTAAGCCACCTCCTGTTTGAATGTAGATTTGTCACCGTTCAGGTTCAGTCTGATCAGGGTTGTAAAACTTGAGAAGCTTATTGGCAGAGGTGTTTGTGTAGGTGCAGTCATCCATGTAGGGCAGTGGTATCAAAGTGGGACCCGGGGACCCCGGGGGGTCCTTGATTTGGTTCCAGGGGGTCCTCAGCTAAATTAGTTAACATAGCATCAAAATCAATGAAACCACTTTAACCCTGTTTTATACTTCCGCTATTTGAAAATAGCAGATCTACAGGCTCACAACGCATTGTGATGCAACGCGTTGTGAGCTTGTAGATCTGCTATTTTTGATAACACATCTTCTCTTATAGGGTCCGTGGCACAAAATATTGTCAAATATATCAATTTAGGGGCAGTGGTGTCCCCAGGAATTACATTTAGGGCAGGCGAGATTTTTTTTTGCACCCCCCCCCTCTATTACCCACAAAAAAGAAATGTCAATTCAATCGAAAAACGGTGATCGAAAACCGGCGAAAGTGGCCGTTTTCAAGATGTTTTGGCCATTATCTCTGGAACGGAAGGTCCAATCTGCTCAGTTCAAAGTGTGTTGGATGCGTAACTTTGAGGACATTAAGCACGCAATGACACATTTTCGGGGTTATTTGGGTTTTCTAGGGGAGGCGAGATCTTAGTTGGGCAGGCGACCGCCTGTCATACCTCTACACAGTGGGTACGCCACTGTTTAGGGGTGCTTGATATGAAAATCTTTGAGAACCGCTGATGTAGAGAGTAGAAAGCCTTGCGGCGCCGCTGAGCTGAGGGACAATAAGCTTGAGACATTATCTGGTCACCTGCTGGTCATGCACCAAAACTGGAAATGGTAACCTAGTGTCTTCTCTATTTAATGTATTCTTATGTGTGTTTAATTCCAGAGAGAAGTTCATCAGGTTGCAGCATGAGAACAAGATGCTGAGGCTGCAGCAGGAGGACTGTGTGAGGGAGAAGATCAGTGAGCTGCAGGCTCAGCTGGAAGAAGCACACAGGACACGCAGCGAACTGGACACTGACAACAGGTGCCGGGTTCTTTACATCTTTAATCGGAAAGGCAGATTTTTTTTTTTTTTTTACCCATTCAATCCGGGGAACGCATCTGTGTCATTTTAGATGTTAGCTAAAACCATTATTTTATACGTTGGGTTATTCAAAAATATGCGCTCCCTGTCTTATAATGGGTTAATTTAAGATCTATTTGACCTCTCTGACTGTTCTCCCAACATTAAAAACATCAATTTAATAGACTAAGTAATTACATTTAATAGAACAAATTACCAGATCATACACACAGATCATACATGCACTGTAATATTGTTTCATTACATCTCCCTAGATCGGGGGTCTTCAACAGGGGGTCCGGGACCCCTAGGGGGTCCTCAGAGTTACTACAGGGGTCCGCCAAATCTTTGTGTGATGTGATTTTGTTTTTACCTTAACCACTTGAACCCTAGCATCCCCTTTTCTGAGGAGAACTTTAGCCAAAAAATAGCAGATCTACAAGCTCTCAACGCTATTTTTTGGCAAAGTGGTATAGGTGTAGAGGGAAAAAATAACAGACTAAGTAAAAAAAAAAACTATAATCTGAAGCCCAATTTTATATAATATATAGGGGGTCCCTGCTTCATCTCTCTCTCAGCTAAGGGGTCCTTGGCCTGAAAATGTTGAAGACCCTAGCCCTATTAATTACAAATACACAAATCAAGTCTCCTCTTCTGTTTTTTGTGGTTGTAAACAACCGCAATACCATGAACCTCCTATTTAATTGACTTTATATTGAATTGTGGCACTCAGAATAACTGTATCGCACCCTGATATGAATTCAACAACTAGGAAATGTATTGAATGATTGAATTGATTGAATACTTTATTAACAGTTTGCAAATGGTACAGTGGTGTGATTATACAATGGTGCTAAAAGGATATCACAAAAAGCCCTAATAGGGCTTGTTTCCGTTGTGGTCCTGTGTATTCAATTCATCAAGACATTTAAAGACAAGACAATAGTATTGTCAAGAGAATGTGGAATGTCTTGATAATCTATCTAATCCCACACATATAAAAAGCTATTTAAGTTTCGCCATTGTTGTGAAGCAGTTTTTATTAATAGAAGTCTTTAAAAAGATTGCCGTTTCCATTTGTCAAAGGAAGACGGATGGGTAGAGAGAGAAGTGCTTTTTGTTGTGACTACAAGTTAGCCTGGTAAACCATGTAATATATGGTGTATATGGTAATATGATAATGTGAATTCACGTGACCGGCATGGTTTACCAGGCCAACTGCTAGTAGGCGGGGACAAAGTCAAATCCATTCATTGTAATGAGCTGTTGGAGGTGTCTACAGCAGGGGTCTTACGTTTTCAGGCCAAGGACCCCCTAGCTGAGAGAGCGATGAAGCAGGGACCCCCTCTATATTATATAAAATTGTGTTTCAGATTAAACTTTTTTATTTTATTTGGTCTGCTCTGTTTTCCCTCTACACCTATACAGTATCTCTTTGCCAAAAATAGCTGATCTACACGCTCACAACGCCTCACGCAGCCTCGCACAGCTTGTAGATCAGCTATTTTTGGCTAAAGTTCTCCTCAGAAAAGAGATAATAGGGTCCAAGTGGTTAGTGTAAAAAAAGAAAATCGTATCACACAAAGATTTTGCGGGACCCCCTGTAGTAGCTCTGAGGACCCCCTGTTGAAGTCCTGGTCTACAGAAATACAGATTTTAGTTATAACACATAAATGCACAGTTTTTGTAAGGAAATAAATATACAGGAAATAGCCCTGCGGCACACAATTCTCATGGATGAACTCTAACTGTACTTACTTGCAGGTTGAGCCGAGAGCGGATGACTGCGCTGCAGCAGCAGGTTGAGGACCTCCAGAAGGCTCTACAGAGTCAGGCGGCCAAACCTGATGATGTGAGTTCAATAAAAGGCTCATTTATAACTTGCATCGTTTGACAAAAAGTGATGTATTTATTTAATGGAAAAAAAAATCATTTGAAAATGGTTGTGATTGTTGAGTGGATTGAAACAGTTGTGATATTAAGTCGAAATGAGTCTTAACGTTCGCATGCAGTACACATGGATGTACTATAAATACAGGGAGACTGTTTCCTGTCTCATTTTGTAGCATGCTGCTGTTGAGGTTGAATGACATTACAGTTGCCCAAATGATGTCCTTTACATTTTGTTAGATGTCATTTCCCAGATTTACTGTAGCCATATCATCCTGAAGGACGCAACATCTTTTTATTATTGTCTCCCTGACACCCACTTGCTGTATCTATACTATTGCCTTGCTATTCAGCAAATGTGAACTGTGTAGAAGGATTCTAAATGTATTCCTTGTTGGTTTTCAGTCTAACCTGAAGAGGAAAATCGATGCTCACATGTAAGTATGAATCTACAGTAATGTCGGTGTTGAAAAATAGCAGTAAAATTGTTTCCATCTCCAGTAGAGGGTGCTAAGGAGTATTATGGTTTGTGTTGTTTCCCAGGGTTCAGCTGAATGAGGCTCAGGATGAGATCATGAAGAAGAAAGAGCTTCTAGAGGACTTTCAGCCAGACAACACGCAGACATGTGAGTGAAAATAATCACGTAGCGTTTTATCACTTTTGAAAAATAACCCTCATGCTAGCTTTACAAGTCCGTTGGGCATCATCACCAAACACCACTACCACAGTCATAAACAGATTCAGGACTTGTCTTTTGCAGTCATAGGTCTGTTGAATATTGTCTAATAGCAGTGATTCTCTCATCACAAAATGTTTTCACAAACTGTATCATAGAACATGAAATAGATATCACACTGGTCTACAATTGTTTACATGATACTTTGGACATAATACTTTATGACACCCGTTTGTCTCACAGCCCTGAGAGTGGACGAGCTGATGGCTGCTCTAAAGAAGAAGGACGACGACATGAGAGCCATGGAGGAGAGATACAAAATGTACTTGGAGAAAGCTCGCAATGTGAGTTAACACCTCAAAAAGGCTTTCATGTAATCTTTTCTGTTCTTGTGAATCTTAGATCATTGTGAATCCAGATACTGTGGCATTGTATTGGTAACTTTAGGGAGCTTTTATTGTTTCTTTATTTAATAAATAATAATTGTCCTTTTCCTCTCTAGTTTTGCAATCAGTCAGATGGAGAAGTATTTTAGATATATTTGGTATTTCCCTCCTTTAGGTGATCAGGGCCTTGGACCCCAAGTTGAATCCAGCCACGGCTGAGATTCTTGCCCTGAAGAACCAGCTGGCAGACAGGGAGAAGAGGATCATCAGTCTAGAGGTAATTCCATTTACTTTTGGCGTAAAACTGAGCTTGTGAGCTTTTGTAGAAGAGTTTTCTCTATTTTTTTATTATTACATTTATTTATTTATTTATTTTTTTTAACCCCATTTTCTCCCCAATTTAGTCGTTATGCCAATTAATTCCTCCGTACCATGCGCTCAATGACGATAAAAACATTTTATAAACGTGGACTAATGGTGATTAATTGTTTACTTATGTATTACTTTATTATTAGATTACTGTTTCTATGCATTTGATGTATTATTGATGTATTATCTTGTGTCCTTGCTTACTGTAAATCGCTCTGGATTAAGAGCGTCTGCTAAATCTGTTTGTCAGTCTCATACTCGCCCTGCTCGGTCGAAACAGGATGGCTTCTAAACTTTGTAACGGACATTGACAACAAGTCCATTGATTTTACGTCCTCTCCTCTGTTCCTTCTTGAGCGCTTGGATCTTTTCTTTCCTTTTTTTCTCCCCCTTTTTTCAGTCATGGTTAATTGGCCTTTTCCTCTCCTCTCTGGTCCTAGCGGGAATGTGAACAGGCTAAGCTGAGGGAGTATGAGGAGAAGCTGATCGTGACGGCTTGGAACAATAAGGTAAAGAGTTATCAAGTTATATTCTGAGCTTCACGAAACTACACCATACACAACACTACAATAAAATCTAAAATATGTTTGTCAGCAGTGTTGATTTTGACAGCAAATTATGTTTTAGTCATAGTCTTTTGAATAACATTCCATTTAGTTTTAGTAATATTTTAGTCCTCTGAAATGTTTTACATTTTGTCTAGTTTTAGTCGACTAAATATCCTAAGATTATAGTCGACTAAATCTACAGTTGATTTAGTCGTCTATAATGTATTTTGGCGGTGCCTTGATGGCGTCGTACTGGCTGATTTTACACTCGGTTGCATGCCGATCTACAAGCTCACAACGCGCGCTGCGACGCGCTGTAGATCTGCTATTTTCAGAGCACTCGAGCGCAACCAAACATAAAATTACTTGTCTCAGTTCTACTGGATCTCTTCTCCAGTAGTCCCACACTAACAATTTAGTCTAGTTTTTATTTATTGACGAAATTGTCAATATATTTGGGCATAGTTTTAGTCGTCATAGATTAGTTTTTATTTAGTTTTTGTCAGTGAAAAAAGGTAGTCGACGAACATTTTTCGTCATAGTTTTAGTCGACGAAATCCACACTGTTTGTCAGTAAAGTAAAAAAAAACAAAAAACACACGCTTTCTCCCTCCTTTTAGAGTCTGAACTTTCAGAAGCTGGCCATCGAATCTCGCCTGGGCGGCCGTGCCACCTCCCTGGTGCCCCCCGGCCAATCCTTCCTGTCTCAGCAGCGGCAGGTTACCAACGCCACACGCCGGCTTTCTATCAACGCACCAGCCACTACCACCAAGTAGACCCCACACTCTCCTTCTCGCATCACAGAGCCCAGTATCTGCATAGAGAGGATCTTGAACCATCTAGGGATACAACTGATATATCGGCCATACAACCGGCATATGCTGAAATTCACCTAGTTGACTGCTATCAGCGTATTGGCAAATGATATTATTCACCAATGGCGGTGGCACAATTGGTGCATCCCTATGTCCATCCACACTGGGTCCTCTTGTCCCCCTCCACCCTACAAAAGAACACTCAAGTGACCTTAAGCACTCCTTTCCCTGGGGAAGGGCTCATAGATGAGCTGACCAATAAGCACTTATTTCTCAGACCCCGTCTGTACACGATAGGTCAGTGGCTCTCAAACGTTTCGGGCTTCTGTATCCCCTTTACCTGACATTAAGATTTTGCTTTGGAAATACTGACGTCAAAAGTCCAGTTTATGTTCAAAAAATAAAATAGTAACGGAAATTAAGTATTGCTTTCTATTCAGTAACAGTTGTGCTAGTCAAGTTTTTTTCGTTTGGTTTAAAACGTATAGATGAAGTTTGTTAATGTTTTTTCATTAAACATGGCAGTAAAATAAATTCTAGCATCATCTCATGTACCCCCTGTAGTACCTCGGCGTACCCCGTCTCTATTTTAGAGTGGCTATAATCTTGCAATGCTCTAGATATAAGTTAACCATAGATAAAAGATATCGTTGCTGTCGGGTATAAACCTCTTATCTCCATTTTATAACTTCTTGTGTTTTTTTTCGTAAATGAACGCCCTACTTCCTCATACTACAGTGTCACACAAAAGCATCAAAAGAAGAAGATCCGCAAGCCGCGTTTTCAGCTTGTAGATCTGCTACTTTTGCTATTTTTGAATTTGAATCCTGAAAAGTAACAGTTTTGGACATATGAGGTTTCCACCCGACAGAGACGATATGTTATCTCAGCCCCCTGTTCAATTTATTAACTCTTTAAGAACGGGAACGCATCTGTGTGTCATTTTTAGATTTCTTTGGCTATTTTTGAAAAATCTAAATCAAATATTTGATTTTTTTTCTTTTGTTTTGGCGGACATTTGTAACTCAAATCTTTGCTTCTGGGGGTTCCTGGAACTAAATATTTTACAAATGTTCGAGATTTTGCAACAAATGTTCACGATTTTTCAAAAATAGCAGATCTACAAGCTCATAGCGCGGCACTCGGTGCCGCGCTATGAGCTTGTGTATCTGCTATTTTTGAATATCCAAAGAAATCTAAAAATGACACACAGATGCGTTCCAGGTCTTAATGGGTTAACTAAAGACAGCCCAGACCACATTATCTCAATAATGAGCTAGATAAACAATGCATGTTTCCTGACCCCCCCCCCCCCACGATAATCTAGCTATCAGCAGGCTTAGAGCTGAATACTTTTATATGAACAATTAGCCTCAATCTTCTTATTCCTTGTTATGCTCTCTATACATGATCAGGAATAACGGAATGGTACGTGCCGTTTACTGAATACTAATGCCAGTTACGTGTCACTTCTGATGATCGTTTGCTATGTCTGCTACCTCGCACTGTGCATCAAAGCGGGCGGTACAGCAACATTGTCATTCAGAAGACTTAATGAAATATGAATTACCATAGAGATAGCTCCAGACCTTTTTTTTCTGGAGTTGGCTTTGAAGGCAATGAAGTATTTGGTGCTGGACACCAAGGGTCCTTTTTCAGCAAAAAAACAGAGCATAATGGTGCTTTCACACGGGCAGATTAAAAGATACATGCTAGCATTCATTTTCGATGGAAACCAGTGACATGAAGATGCAAAGATACATCCGACGTTTGTAGCTGTAGCTCTATAGCGACAAAGATACAAATTCAAGTTGAGCTGGGTTCAACTTCCAGATACAAAGATGCAAAACTACAACTGTAGCTCCGATGTCCGCACGTTTGATGAGGTCAGCGACCTCGTTGAGCAACACGGATACAAAGCAACACAGTGACAAAGATGCAGTGTATCTTTTTGTATCTGTATCTTTTAATCTGCCCGTGTGAACGCACCATTACTAATAATACGTAGAATGGAGCACGTCCACACTGCTAACTAACCTGTGAAGATCCTGAAGAGGTCATACTAGCTGACTAAGCCACTTAGGTGCTGCAACAACAAATCTTTAATCAAAATGAGAAATCCAGGACCAGTGTGTTTAGCTTCTATCTTGTTCATTTTCTACTCTCCTAGACTGTGATTTGACATCTACAGGCAGCATGTGTTCTCTGAATGTCTTACTGAATGTACCTACGTAGATTAGTAGTGAGTAATCGGCAGGATGCTATGAGAATGGGTAAGCTCTACTGTAATTGCTATTTTAACACCAGCTTTTTATCTAAATATCACTATAAGGCTTACACACTGTACTTGCAAAGACAGATTTAAGAATGTCACTTATTTGATATTGAATATTGAATGATAGACATGCTTTGTAATACCATGGGGGATTTGACTTTTCATGGTGTAGTTTCTCATGTGTATTCATGGTGCTGAATTAAATCAATAGAGTATAACTGATGAAAACATTTATATTTGCAACTAAGAAAGCAGGATCTGGGTGAGTCTGTGCTCGAACTCCTCTAATGAGGCTGTGGCAATGTTTGATCACTTAACCATAAGAGTCCATTTGGCTTATATGGTTATGCCCACATTGTCCCTGCATGATCCAGTCAAGAGTATCTTGCAGGGCTTTGTATCTGGTGGATGAATAATGCAATATTATTTTAGTTTTGTAGGGATCTGAATGTCTGAAAACCTACTGGTTGCGTATTTATCTTTCTTCTGCAGCAGTTGTACAAATTCCCATGACTTGGTAAATGGCGTAGACGTTTTCACCAATAAAGTTGTGTGGATTACTTGCACAACATATTTGGCTGTAAATGAATGGGCGCCTATCCGATCGTTATAAAACCTGTTGTCTTTAATATGGGTGTCGGAAACTGTCAAAGACCCTTCGCCAGCTTTCATCTTCTAACATTTTGATGTTGTAAAGTCGATGGTGGCCTGTTCAGCCTTATGGTGAGGCTTACGTTGGAGGTCAACAAGCCTAGTGCTGTTGTTCGTCGATTGAGTTCGGAACCCGGCCGTGTGTTGATCGTCACAGTGCAGCCCCCCGGGACATTTAATGGCTGTATCACTAAATGTGCAACAATTTGTTTTGACTTATAGAATTTTGTGTTGAAACTGGTTTTCCATTGCAGTGAATAATCATTGTACACTGTAACTGATTTATTAGCAACACCATTTATGTAAAAAAGAAGAAAAAAAGGAAGAGAGCTTGAAAGATGCATAGAACTATGATCAAGTACAGCACTAATTGTGTATAAATTATACATTTTATGAAAATTATGGAGTTTGGGATTTCTTGTGAAAAATAAATAAATACATTGCTTTTTCAAACGAGTGTTATGATGGTTTTCAGTTAATTACTCTGAGCCGCCACTAGAGGAAGGTGTTGTCTGCATTTATATAACTGGGTATGAGCTGTGTAACGACTAAAGAGGACTGACAGAAATGTTATCTTGTATAATATAATAATGCAATTTATTTGCAATGGACGAACATTTCAGGGGCAGACAGGATTTACTGTACTAGGTAGTAGACTACTGTATATAAATGTTCGCCATACACATAAATGTCACATCAACCGGATTCATTATTGGAATTGTGACTAAAATGTAATTGATATTAATAATGTATTGGTGAATAACATTTTACAATGCTGTGGTGGCAGCCCAAATATGGACTACCACAATGATGTCATTAATATGACATCATACTGTATAATGAGTGACATCATAGACTGCTCTCTGACATCATAGACTGCTCTCTTGTGTGACCATTTGTGATGCCACCCATGACATGCATCAGGGCATCTCTAGTTATTATACTGTATATTTAATGTGCTCGATCTCCATATTTGGAGTTATGTTTCTCTCAGCATTCTTTATTCTTTATAATGACTTTCTCCCCCAAAGAATTGGCTTGCGGTTTAGCCCCAGCTCTGTCATACTTTTCACTTAGAAGCTTCTTTAAAAGCTTAACATTTTCTTCCTCGTGAAAAGCAGGGAAATATCTTACTATTTTATGCTATGACGTCAGTCATGTATGGCACCAATTTGGGAGAATTCAAGAATGTATATCGTCAATTCTTTAGATCAAGCCCACACTGACCCTTTATCCTCCTTCATACGTTTGCCTAGAAACCTTTAAATGTAAATATATTAAACTTTTTAAAACTTAGGTTTTAGACCGGCAGTCAATAGAGAGGCCTAGTGGCCTACTAGAGAGGTTCATGTGCTCAGTGGCGTGCCATATCTCCCCCAGGAAGTGTGGCCTGTCTCTGTCAACAAGACCAGGAGACCTGGTTCTGCCAGACCCAGAATTACTTATTGTTGTCTCCGCCAGGAGACATTGTTTTCACTTTCCGTGAAACAAGCTAACATTGGTCAAGCCTCACGTGACACGTGACAATATGGTGAAATAGTGTGATCTGATTGGCTAGTGACGTATAGCGGCCTATAAATACATATGTGTCACTTTGAAAGAGTCTGTGCGTGAGGTAAGACAGGAATAATCACGAAATGGCTGAGAAATGGCGGATACTGTAACAATTGGATAGGACACTTACACAGACAGGACAGATACAGTAGGACACTTACACAGACAGGACGGATAGGACACTTACATAGACAGGACGGATAGGACACTTATACAGACAGGACGGATAGGACACTTATACAGACAGGACGGATAGGACAGTTATACAGACGGATAGGACACTTGTGTCATGTTACTATGACACAGTAACATGTTCTATTTTTTGTAAGAATTAGAACATTCCCAACATTCCCAACACAAGTCTGCTGGCGGAGACTTGTGCTCCGAGGAGCACTTTTTCTAGTTAGCTCTGATCTTACTTTATAAGATCCGAGCACCACGTCACGGCTAAGCCGGACTTCACATGACGTGTCAGCCTGTGTATGCCCATGTATGGACGAAAGGGGGACAGACTTTTATGGCTGGGGCCTAAGGGCAAAGGGGGCATGCCCATGTATGGAGAAAACGGGTACAAAACATGCCCATGTATGGACGGAAGGGGGACAGACTTTTATGGCTGGGGCCTAATGGCAAAGGGGGCATGCCCATGTATGGAGAAAACGGGTACAAAGCCTCATGCAACCCCCCCTGTGTCTGGCAAACATCTACGACCGATCTATGGCCTACGTAAGATGACATCATATTCAGGCAAGGATTCAGCCTGATCCAAACAGCCTTCCATCGATTATAACATGTAAGTTAACTAGAAAAGCCTCGTAGGCTGGAAACCTGGACACCAGACGAATCTGCCATTGCAACAAAAGTAATTGCCCTTTTCTATTTGGTGATCAACACTACACTGCAGCGGTTGGTCCAGCGGTGTGCGAGATTAGTTCTGGACAAACAGACACACAGACCACTCTCCGGTCATGAGCCATGTTGACCCCCATATTTGGGCAAGACTGATGTCATATTTGAAACGTGTGAGGCAGCTAAATATATAAGGCAGTTATGCTTAACACATTCCTGAAGATCAACATAAGGACCGTGCAGTAAGTTGCTAGTGTAGTGTGCCGACTTTATTATTGTCTTATTATGTTGGTCTTTCGTTGGTCCCGCACCTGGACCTGGTGAATGAGAAGTCACTATCTCTCTCTTGCGCTTAGAAGATACTCACACCATGGCCATTTTTCACCACTGCATTGACATGATGGTTAGTCTAGTCAACAGTTCAAAAACAGAATTGGAGACTGATAAGAAAACATTATCCAATGGGCTGAAGATAGACGCTCACTTTGGAAGCCCAGACTTTGAGGAAGGTACAAACGGCCTCATTGATGAGGATGATGAGGTTTTTGATGCAGTTGAACCTGTCCTTGACAGACAAGACAAAACGGAACAGTGTCAAACTGAACCTGCTCTTGACCGACAAGACAATACCGAACCGTGTCGGACTGAACCTGCTCTTGACCGACAAGACAATACCGAACCGTGTCGGACTGAACCTGCTCTTGACAGACAAGACAATACCGAACCGTGTCGGACTGAACCTGCTCTTGACAGAGAAGACAACACTGAACAGTCTCAGACT
The DNA here is from genome assembly GCF_963454915.1 of Gymnoscopelus microlampas. Lineage (NCBI taxonomy): Eukaryota > Metazoa > Chordata > Actinopteri > Myctophiformes > Myctophidae > Gymnoscopelus > Gymnoscopelus microlampas. The sequence goes on from NC_139946.1 coordinate 6,714,494, forward strand.
AAACCTGCTCTTGACAGAGAAGACAAAACGGAACAGTGTCAAACTGAGCAGGCAGGGATACAGAGGACCAGTCCAGTTCCCTCTGATGGCGTGTGCTCAGCCACACGCTCAACCCATAGTCAGTCGTCCTCCCCTGCCCCGATAGTCTCCGCACCTCCTCAGGACTTCCACAGATTCAATGCAGAGGTGGAGGAGAGGGTGCAGAATCACATGACCTACTCCCTGCAGGATGTAGACGGAGATGCCAACTGGCATTTGCTGCTGGAAGAGGGTGACATGAAGGTGTACAGGAGAAAGGTGGAGGAGAATGGGATCATAAGGGACCCGCTGAAGGCCACCCTCTCGGTGAAGGGAGTCACTGGCCATGAGGTTTGCCACTACTTTTGGAACACCGATTACCGTTATGACTGGGAGACCACTATCGACAACCTCAATGTCATTGAAGCGTTATCGGACGATGACGTTATCATCCATCAAATGCACAAGAGGGTTTGGCCTGCTGCTCAGAGGGATATACTATTCCTGTCTGCCATGAGAAAGGTCCCGGCCTGCAATGAGAACGGCACAGATACGTGGCTAGTCTGCAATTTTTCCGTGGACCACGACGAGGCCCCGCCGACCACCAAGTGCGTCCGTGCCAAAATCAACGTCGCTATGATCTGTCAGACCCTGGTCAGTCCACCAGAGGGAGACGATGCTATAAGCAGAGAGAATTTGCGCTGTAAAATCACCTATGTTGCCAATGTGCATCCAGGAGGCTGGGTTCCCGCCTCTATCTGCAGAGCGTTGTCTAAGAGAGAGTACCCCAAGTTCCTCAGGCGCTTCACAGCCTATGTCCAGGAGGAGACTGCTGGGAAGCCAATCCTATTCTGAGGGTTAAGAGCGCTGTCCTGATTGGTTAGTGGTGCGGCGAGAGTCTTGAAAAGCTAACTGAGGACCTTGGAGCGGTCACAACGACCAGATGTGTTCACAGAGCATTTGATGTATTGCTTGCTGCTGGAATGTAAGAGAATGCAAGGATTTCCCCAGCTGATTGAAAAGACATCGACATGTATTGACATTTCCAACTTTCCTATGTCCATTTTCCTTTGCCATTTAACACACAGATAGGGGAGTGATATCCTACGCAGACCCAAAACAACAGATCATTTTCCAGTCTGTATTTGCCATTTTATTTTGTTTATTGAAGCAGTTGTACAGATAAATGAACATACCCGTTATTCCAATGCATCTTTCTCTGTTGCTTTTCCATTGAGGGCTGTTTGCTCATCCTTTACCTGTGCCCATCTCATTACTATCACCTAGCTGTGCATATATATACAGTATATATACAGCCAGTGCATTAATGCCCACCTCAATTGTTAAAAAATAATTAAAAAACCAAAATAATGATATGCCAACAACAAACAAAATGCTACTACTCACGGCCCCCTAATTGTCTTATGTGTAACATTTACAAATAAAACATAAGAAGCTATATTCAAACTATTTCCTTTTTAGTTTTTTTTTTTTTACATTTTCAAAGTAAAAGCTATGTACTATGTGTTGGCATTTAATCTCTAGTGATTCTTCAATCTTTTTTCTCCTTTAACAGAGGTTCCGGTGGTCTTTACCACCAGTCCTCACTGGAACTAGGTCTAGGTAGCAGATATGTCTCTATTATTGGTCTTAGTTTTGACCAAGTCGAACTGTTCACACAAGACCTTGTGCATCTGGCTTGATCTCCAATAGTCTCCCGATTAACCAGTGTCTTTGTGGTGCAGTGGAATCAACCACAACAACAATGTCACCTGGAGCAAAACTTATCCTCACTTTTGACCATCGTTTATGTATTCTGCTGTCCATTGTTTCCAAGAGTTCTGCCTTTTATTGCACTTGTTTCCATCTGCATTTGATATACACATATTTTACAGAGTTGTTAGTGTTGGCTTGCTTTTCAACAGAAGGTGGTGTGAAATCTCTCATTGTTGTCATTGTTCCTCAGGAGATTGGATTGTTCCAAAGAGGAACATTCCTCTTTGGGACAATCCAATCTCCTGAGGAACAATGAGAACGCTTGCAAGCTGCACCCCTTTCACATCCTCTGTTTTGATTAATGTCCAGACAAAATGCTTTGTCCATACCATGCATTGGCAATCTTCTTTTAGCAGATTTTTGCCCTTCAATAGCCCTGAGTTGGAGGCAAATGTTGGCAGCTGCAGACGGGTGCCCTCTTATGTATTGTTCTAAAAAGTGTCAACAGTCATTGTAATCAGTCTTTTTCTTCCACTCCTGTCAAATGCTCTGATTAATATTAAGTTAAAGTAAAATAGTGTTTTGTTGAACCAGAGCTGTGATGTCATTTTGCCTCTGAATTAGGTTACAAATCATACTGTACTTCAGTACAATTTTGAGGTATCTTTACTTTCTTCAGTATTTACAATTTTCTATACTTTTACTTCTACCCCACTACATCTCAGAGGAAAATATTATACTTTTACTCCACTCCAATTATATAAAAACTTTAGTAACTAGTTACTTTATAGATTTTGATTATTATTACAGAACACACTAACCACTTCAGCTGTATATATATCTCGGCCATTTGAAAATAGCCGATGCGACGCATTGTGAGCTTGTAGATCTGCTATTTTCATTTTTTAATATATTTTGAACTAGTGAAATGGGACATTCTGCACACTTTTACTTACTGTCAGTCCTATAGGGAAAGACATGGCCACTCAGTCCGCTTCTCCGGAACTACTCTGCCGGGACTCGGGGAGGCTCTGGCACGTGGAGGGACTAGGCTCTGTGGGTTGTCTCCTGGCCGGGCTCCTCCTTAGTATATCTACATTGCAGTATCAATATGTTTACTTAAGTAAAACATGTGAGTACTTCTTCCATCACTGGTCGTGTCATGAGCTCTGATGGTCCATGAGTTGTTTGCTTTGGTCTGACAACCATGTTGCTGGAATGAATGCTCTGTTGCCATCAACACATTATCTTTTTATTTCTTTCCATGTGGATTTAACGTGGCTAATGTTTTCTTTTGAGCAGTTCCCTTTCTCAAATAAGAGTTCATCACATCTGATACTAGAGCAGTGGTTCTCCATCATTTTACAACCCCAGATAACCACAGGCATACGTCTTGTATAAAACCATTAAGAGCATTCATGTTTTTGTTTGAAACCACTGATTTAGTCATGCCAATTGGCTCTGTGCACAGCAGCCATATTGTAAAGAAATTGGGCCTCTTTCTTACTTCCTTCACAGGTGTTCCCAATGATACAAATGAAGGCTCTGTTCCATTCTGGTCAAACAGAGTCAGGGTGCTGGTATTGTCCATGTTGGCTCAGTGGAAACACTTTGCTACACCAGTGGGTTCCTTGGGGGGGGGGTTCCAAATGGCCCCTTACGGGTGTGTAACTCCATTTGTACACTCTCAGAGTTATGGGGGCTTGGAATTAAAACGTTTGACAACCACTGGGCTACACTAAATGGAACAGAGCCTTAATTAGTGTCATTGGTAAGGTAACACCTGTGAAGGAAGTAAGGAAGAGGCCCAAAATCTTTATAATTTGGCTGCTGTGCATAGAGCCTATTCTCCAATGTAGACAGTGTCACTACTGACCTCTATTGGCTGGTCTTGTGATTGTTGATTAAGCAACAAAATACAAAACCATAATGTTGCTGTTACGGTGAAATTGGAGACACCTTTTCGAGACCTTTAAGACACTTCTGGAGAACAGACCTCAGGCCTAGACGTCCCAGGCATGCTTCCACCTGTACAATACTCAAATGAGAGAGTCAACTGTCACACTATGACTGATGATACAAAGCAGCACTAATGTCTGTTAGTGAATAACTAACTAATAATGCATGATGAGGTTTGGCTGATTTTAATTTGCAATTTCTTAAAAATAGGACAGTAAAACATCTTGAAATTCATCTTGAATTCCAGGTAACACAACAACAACAACAACAACAACAACATTATTTACAGCATGCCATTACATCAGGTACATTACAGTATAATGACAAACATGCATTTAACATGGGGTTATGATGTATTTACAATAACTGAAAGTGAATGTTCAGGGAGCTCCAGGTTTTCATTCCTTTTTTGAGGAAAGCTAGCCATTGTGCACCTTCATTAAGCAGGTGTAATGCTTGTCGTGTTGAACCCCACTTCACTTGGGCAGTGGTTACCAAATACATTTACTTAAGTACTGTACTTAAGTACAATTTTGAGGTACAGTATTTGTACTTTATTGGAGTATTTCCAATTTCCAATAATTTTACTTCTACTCCACTACATCTCAGAGGCAAATATTGTACTTTTACTCCGCTACAATTATTTGAGATTATTATTCAGATGTAAATTATGATATTATGAAACATACTTTAACCACTTTAGCCCTGTTTCATATATAGGCTATTTGAAAATAGCCGATCTACAAGCCCACAACGCGTCGCATCGCGACGCGTTGTGAGCTTGTAGATCTGCTATTTTCAAATATTTTAGTACTTTTACTTTTGGTACTTTAAGTACATTTTGATGCCAATACTTTTCTACTCCACCACTGCACATGGTGGTTGTTGAGCTGTGAAATGATTAAGACCTGTGTCTCATCCTTTTCTCTACCTGGCTTTTTGGACCATCAGGAGTCCAACTGGACCCTTACACACACTGTGGATTGTACAGTGAGTGCAGATGAGGTTGAAAATCACTGCTTTACATGATTTCGGCTGGCAGTTCATAGCAGAGTTTGTGTGGGATACGTTGTAGGGGATTCAACGAGGCGTGGCGTAGATCTTGAAGGGGTGTGGAGTGCGGGTGGCTCCGACGACTCCCTCTGTGCTCAGCTCTACTCCATCCAGAGTGGAGAAGCAGAACAACTGCAGTAAACTGACAAAAAACAGGAAGAGCTCCATTCTCGCCAGTCCCTCTCCAAGACATGCACGCTTACCTGAGAAAAAAAGGAAGAAACACCCCACATGGATTATTTTGCAACTGTACCTTTACCTGTGTACGTCGGTAGTAAATATTATTCATTTGCAGTAGTTGAACTGATATACATTGAGTCCATTCCCTCTTCTCTTCTCCCTCTTCTATCTCCATTTGTTTATTTTCTCTTTCTTTGTTTTTACTTTTTTTTCAATATTGGTAACGAACCGATACCAGTATCATTTTTTCATTCTTTCACCGGTATTGACTGATATTTTTTCACCGATATTGACCGATATTTCACTGAGATTGACAAAAAAACAAATCAGCAATGAGCTCAAAATGAGTATAATATATAATGTAATATATCGGTATCGGACGATTTGACCCTGCATATTATCGGATATCGGTCAAATTTCAATATCGTGCATCTCTACAAGGAATCCAAATTATTTCTCTCCATTTCTTGAAATGTTATGCAATCTGCATTTGCCTAATTTCCCCACGTCAGTGACAGGATCCCTAAGAGTTTGGCTCAACAATCAGGGTCTTGATCAGGGGTTTGACTTTCAATGTGATGTCCCTCTCACCTGCAGAGAAGGGCAGGAATGCATCCCTTCTCACAAACTTGCCGTCAGCATCTAGGAAGTGTTCCGGGTTGAAGATGTTTGGAGTCTCCCATTCATTCTTGTCGAATAGCACAGAAGTCAGGTTGGGCATCAGGTTGGTTCCCTATAACCGGAAAATAAGTCAACTTACTGTGCTTGCTCTAATGTTGGAATTATTACTGGCTTATATTTACAGCAACATAAGAATGGTTGCTATATGTTATCGTATGTTGATTTATATGTGATTTTAACACAACCAAGATGCATTTTACTTTCAATAACTAATTCTCTTGTTTGGTTATGGTACATTTATTGCCTGTGAAGCACTGTGTTTTGAAAAGTGCTATACAAATGTCATGCTTACCAAAAGGGCTTATGAAATACTCATGCTTACCAAAGTGCTTATGAAATACTCATGATTACCAAAGTGCTTATGAAATACTCATGCTTACCAAAGTGCTTATGAAATACTCATGCTTACCAAAGTGCTTATGAAATACTCATGCTTACCAAAGTGCTTATGAAATACTCATGCTTACCAAAGTGCTTATGAAACACTAAAGCAACAGGCAAACAGTTTAGGTTGATGACTAGCCCTAGCTTGGACTGTGAGTCAAGTCAACAGGCTGTTATTGACACAGATATCAATGAAGAGGCCCACTATAGTCACACGGCCATGATGACAGAGGCGGCATTGTGTTTAACTCACTATGTGGATTAGCTCCTCAATGAATGAACAATTGTCATGTAATATAATGTGATTATGTCTACTATTTTGTACTATTTTGTAGAGGATTATGTGTACGTTGGAATCTTAACCGACCACCACAACAATGCCAAATATGGACACTTACACGACGTTGCATACCTTTGGTATGAAATAACCGCCAAGCGTTGTGTCCTTGGCGGCCATCCTGAGTCCATTGAGAGGCACAATGTTTCCCATCCTCTGGATCTCATGGATAACAGCATCAGTGTAGGGCATGTTGGGTCTGTCGGCCATATTGGGTTGGCGGGACTGTCCAATCACTCTGTCTATCTCTGCCTGGACCTTCTCTGTGTGATGAAATAGAAGTGAGGGCCATGATTGAATATACATAAATAACACATTGTGTGGACATATCCCAATCCCTGAAATCCTTATCGCTGCATCTAGTCAGACTGAATGAAATGCATGCCTTTTGGGTCTGATATGTTTGATATTATCACATTTAACAACCCTGGCATCCTTATTTGGGGCTTTTTTCAATTTTTTAAGTAGTGAAATTGGCCGATCTACAAGCTCACAACAAGTTGCATCGTGATGCATTGAGAGTGAGCTTATACTGTAGATAGGCTATTTGTCGGAAAAAGAAGAGAAAAAAAAGGATATAGGGCTTATGTGGTTAAGAGATTGTCGTCCGTCCCCCTCTGTTTTGAACTCTGTATCCATCCATTTGTACTTCTTAGTCATCTATCTGTGTATGGTGTTCTCAGCGACACTCACCTTGGATATAAGGGTGGTTGATGAGATATATCATTGCCCACTGCAGGGTGGTGGAGGTGGTCTCTGTGCCAGCGAGGAACAGATCCAGAGAGCACATAACCAGGTTGGCTTCCCCAAATCCCTGTTCAGGGCTTCCCTTGTTCTGAAGGGAGAGAGATACATTGATGACGACATAACCAATACAAAGAGATGGAAACTAAGAGGCCGGACACTGGCTACAGTAAACTTTAGCCAGTGTCTGGCTGGCTCTCCAAGCTCTACAAGCTCACAACGCGTCGCAGTTGTGAGCTTGTAGATCGGCTATTTTCAGCATGCAACCAAGTGTAAAATCAGCCATTACGGCGCCATCAAGGCACCGCCAAAATACATTTTAGTCGACTAAAACTAGACAAAAACTAAAACATTTCAGATGACTAAAATATGACTAAAACTAAATGGAATTTTATTCAAAAGACTATGACTAAAACTAAATAAAAATTTGCTGTCAAAAATCAACACTGCATGGCAGGCCCTGCTCGTACTTTCTCCAGCTCTTTGAGGAAGGTGTCCATGTAGTCCCGTGGGTCGCTGGGGTCCAAGTCTGACTTGTGTCTCTCTAGCTCTCCACTGATAAAGGCCCCCAAGGCCTTGTAGTTGGTGAAGATGTTATTGTGAGGGCCTGGCAGGTGCTTCATCAGCCCAGGAAATGCCTCATAGAACTGTTTGGAGAAAATAACCGAATCATTATTTCGTGAGGTCAGTCCTGTTCCTAAAGATGAACAAAGAAAACAGACCTCTTCCCCTAGCACTCCTGATTTCTTTGCACCTGCATTCGTTCCGAGTAGGGTTGCTATGCATATTTACTCAAGTACTGTACTTAAGTACAATTTTGAGGTACTTCTACTTTACTAAAGTATTTCCAAATTTCAATACTATTACTTCTACTCCACTACATCTCAGAGGCAATTATTGTACTTTTACTCCACTACAATTATTTGAAAACCTTAGTTACTTAGATATTTACATAGTATTTCTACATTGATTGCATTTATACTTTTACTCAAGTAAAACATTTGAGTACTCTTTCCACCACTGGGTATGTGTTTACTTCTTCAAAGTTATTTAGATATGTTAGATTTATTGTCTACCTGTTTTCTTACACATTATTTTGACTTTTGTTTGTTTTACGCATCCTAATGTCACTTTATAATTGTGTTTCCTTAGTTTGCCTTGCTGACATGTGCTATACAAATACATTGTCTTGCCTTACTCTGCAACTTGACCACTTAGTTGTAGTGGACTACTGAACTAGGGCTCATTCTTCTTACTCTGGCCACACACGTTTAAGTCGCTCAGGATAATAGCTTCTGCTAAATGCCTTGGGCATATACTTGTTATGACTTAAAGTCATTTTCGCCTCGTATTGTTTTGGATATAGTCATGAAATTAGTATGTGTTGCGATGTATACTGTATGTGATGTTTCTGTCCATACCCCTAGGGGGTCCTCAGAGTTACTACAGAGGGTCCGCCAAATCTTTGTATGATATGATTTTTTTTTACCTTAACCACTTGAACCCTAGCATCCCTTTTCTGAGGAGAACTTTAGCCAAAAATAGCCGATCTACAAGCTGATTGTAGATCTGCTATTTTTGGCAAAGAGCTATCGGCGTAGAGGGAAAAAAGAGCAGACCACGTAAAAAAAAAAAAGTTGAATCTGAAACACAATTTTATACAATATAGAGGGGGTCCCTGCTTCATCTCTCTCTCAGCTAAGGGGTCCTTGGCCTGAAAAGGTTGAAGACCCCTGCTTCAAACTAATACTTATTAAAGATATCCCCTGCCTTAGAAATTAGAACGTTATTTTGTTTCTAAATGGATGCAACCCTGCATGTGTCTCTAAGGTCTCGTGGTGTCGTACATGAGCCCATATGGTTCCCTCCAGATAGACCGTCTCAGACAGGTTCTTCAGCATGGTCTGGAAGTTGTTGTCGGCGTAGTCAAACCTCTTCCCAAACACCAGCTGGCAGATGATGTTGGACACAGCGTTGTTGAAGAGGGGCACCGGGTCAAATGGTTCACCTGGGCATAAGCGAATGTCAAGAGTGACATTATTTAAATACAAAAAAAAAAAGTTCTTATCCTCATAAACAGCTTAACCCTTTAAGGCCGGGAAGGGAACGCATGTGTGTCATTTTATTCAAAAATAGCAGATACACAAGCTCTTAGCTCATGAGCTTGTAGATCTGCTATTTTTAGAAAAATCTTGAAAATTTGTGCATATCATTTTTAACTCAAATCTTTGCTTCTGGGGGTCCCTGGAACAAAATATTTTTAGATGGGAGGGGGTCCGCGGACAAATACATATTATTTTGGGGGGCCTTGACATGAAAAGAGTTTGAAAACCATTGATAATATAGCAACATAAGTAAAAAATAAAAAAAAACTGTTAGGATTTAGAAGACATTTGTAAAATCCCCAGAAGCAAAGATTTGAGTTAAAAACTTTCGCTTTAAAAAAAGTATAGCTTGTATATCTGCTATTTTTATAGAGCCAAAGAAATCTTAAAATGACACAGATGCGTTCCCGGTCTTAAAGGGTTAAACATGCTCATTTTCAAGCGTTCTCAATCCTTTGCACTCTTTTGTCTTGTTCTATTGTACCAACCTTTCTCCCTCTCCATCTCCTCCTGCAGGTAGCGACTCTCCTCGTAGATGCTCTCCTCTAAAGAGCTCTTTCCTAATCCAAACCTGCGTAGGGTAGACATGGCAAAGCGGCGCTGTCTCTTCCACACATGTCCATTACTGAAGAACAGACCCGCTGAAATAGAAAGAGAAAAAACACAATAACATCGTCGTATCTCTTTGTATTGTCCGTCTCTACAGTATATCTGTGTTAGCGGAATAGGAGGCATCGTAAAGCAGCATATCGGTTTCTTTGATTAACCCTTTAAGACGTTGCTATAATCAGTGGTTCTCAAACTTTTTCATGTCAAGGACCCCCGAAATGTATTTGGCCGCGGACCCCCATTTCAAAATATTTTGTTCCAGGGACCCCCCAGAAGATTTAAGTGAAAAACGGCGGCTTTAAAAATATATATTTATTCAAAGATTTGCACAAATGTTCACGATTTCAAAAAATAGAAGATCTACAAGCTCGTATATCTGCTATTTTTGAATAGCCAAAGACATCTCAAAATGACACAGATGCGTTCCCGGTCTTAAAATGACACAGATGCGTTCCCGGTCTTAATGGGTTTTAACCTGAGTTTCCTGAATACAGTCTGGTCTGGATTGGACTGTATGGCCGATCCACAAAGTTCTCTGCCTGGTTCACCAGGGCCTCCTTCACCATCTTGTACCCGGTTACAAACACTGTTTTGTCTCTTCCCAGACGCAGACAGAACACATTCCCATAAACGTCGCCCAGCTGCGGATGCAGAACGAGAAAATAAGGGCCTGTTGTTGTCCAACATGTGATTCTAATAGAATACACTTTTCAGTGTCAATGGAATGTAGTTATTTACACACACCATACATACATACATACATACATACATACATACATACATACATACATACATACATACATATATGTACCTACACACACACACACACTACAGGTTTTGAGCACGTCCAGTATATGAAATAGTGTTGTGAAATAATAAGAACAGTTGTTGCTGATTTAGTTCACGGTCTATCCAGTTAGGCCTATGTTTTTCTCTGTGTATTCAAATAGCTGAGGAGTATTGCTGTTATTATTTCAGAAACATGGGATGGCATTCACATGCAGTCTTTTATACCACGTATATACCCTATAAAAATCCACATGGGGCATGCTGTTGCTTGCTTACCTTGGTCAGGTAAATGTGAGGCTGTTTGAGGTCAATGCTGAACACGTTTCCTACCAGAGGAAGAGCCAGAGGTCCCGGGGGGAAGTTGTGTGGGTTCCTGTTCTTGAGGAAGTCGGCTAGCAGGAGAATTGCAAAACTCAACAGCAGCATTCCCCTGAGGTCCAGCGCCAGGAACGCATCATAGAGCCTCCACATGGTGAAGTAAAAGCAAGAGAGTAAGCGAGCGTGAGCGAGGGCACTGATGAGTTGCAGTGTTTTGGCTGCTTGCTTGCTCTATATACCGCCCAGTTAGTTAGAGATGGGCTGGTATGACACTGTGATGCTGCTGACTCATACCTTGTATATGCAGCTAACTTTGCATGTAGGAAATAGAGAGAAGAGGGGAGGGGTACGTCTCTCTGACCCGTCTTGACACTCTGACAGTGAAAAAAAAAACCAGTGGTGGAAAGTAACTAAGTACATTTACTTAAGTACTGTACTCAAGTACAATTTTGAGGTATTTTTTGTACTTTACTTGAGTATTTTCAATTTCCACTTCTTTTTTTTTACTTCTACTCCACTACATCTCAGTGGCAAATATTGTACTTTTACTCCACTCCAATTATTTGAAAACTTTAGTTACTAGTTACTTTTTGTAGATTTTGGTTATTATTACAAAACATACATTACCCGCTTTGGCCCTATATACATTTCGGCCATTTGAAAATAGACGACCTACAAGCTCGACGCATTGTGAGCTTGTAGATTTGCTATTTTCAAAAGATTTTTAGACATTTTACACATTTGAAAACTTGTGAAATGGGACATTCTGCATAATGAGTACTTTCTACTTTTGGTACTTTCAGTACATTTTGAATTCCGGACTTTTACTTGTAACAGAGTACTTCTACATTGCATTGCAGTATTGATACTTTTACTTAAGTAAAAAAAGAAATTACTTTTTCCACCACTGAAAAAAAAACAACTAAGATTGGTCACACAGTTAGGTCACACAGCCTGTAACATGAATTTGAATGTTTGCTCCACCTCCTGTTCACCCCACCTTACCCCGATGATGCATTATTAGAGCATGGGAACAATACAACAGACTGAGAGGATATAAGTTCAGGATGATGTAGATCAGGGGTTGTTAGTAAAGAGTCTCTATTTACTACTATATAAACGGTGAATGTGTTTAAAAATGGATTTAAATGGGAGTAAACAAAAGTTAAAAAGTGCTATTTGTTTCATTGTATGTATGCTGGAATTAGGTAACCTTTTGTGATGCCAAATACATTTTAAGGCATAACTACAGTAACTTTCTGTTGATCGTTCTGACCCACCTGTCCCTTTCACCTCGTACAGTCGAGTCTCCCCCCACAATGTGGTGCCTTCATCTCACCAGAGAAGCACCGCTCACACTTTGAAAACCTGTACTAAATGTACACTGAAATATCAAGACTGTGTACTGTAGTTGTGCAGGGCTTTAAAGGCAAGTATAATTATATTGGTCTATAGGGTCTGTATGTCTTGCCTGTGCGTCCATTACACTTTGGCCTCAAGCAACATATTTAAAACTGCTGGGTGGATTGCCATTGCATTTCCTGTGCACTTTCATGTTCCCCAGATGATGGTCCCTACTAATTTTGGTGACCCAATATGTTTTCCTCCAGGGCCACCATTGGGCCAACATTTCCACTTATATGCAAGATATCTCAATATATAACAGGCACATCAAACAGGCAGATTGGCATGAAACTTAATGCGCTCAGCGAGGATGAACCCTACTGATTTAGGTGACTTTGGTGCAGGGAACAGCACAGCCTCGTACTTACTTACTTACGCCTAGAGCACCGAAGTCTGACATCACTGCCACTAGAGGGCGCTGTTCCACGGGTTCGTGGCTTTATTTTTTGTGTTGAAATCCCCATTTGGGAATCTTAGATCACGTCATATAAGAACCAAACGTGTTCCAAACATAAACACACCACCCTGGCGTTTTTGTCAGGGGGGTGGCTCTGCATTGTTTATGATATTCATTCATATTTGATACAGCCTGTTTCTGGCGAAAATGGAATTAATTCTCCCTTAAAAGTCTTAAGAACTACTACTTCCGGGTCTGAAATCACTGTCCCCACAGCAGCCGCGTTCATGGGAAATGTAGTCTTTGGGTTGTTTGACTCGTTTCTAGTGTTTATATTGTGTTACTCTTTGGGTAAATGTGTACATTTACACCTTCAGTCGATGCTTCATATCCATATGAGTAAAAACACCAGGGTGGTGTGTTTATTTTTGGAACAAGGTTCTTATATGAAGCGATCTAAGATTCCCCAATGAGGATATCAATACAAAAAGTAAAGCCATGAACCTGCGGAAAGCGGCCTCTACTGGCAGTGACGTCAGGACTTCGGTGCTCTATAGGCCAACTTTGGGCATAGGCCACGAACAAGTGCTCTCCAGGAATCCTGGTCGTGGGCCAGTTTCTCCAAGCTGTCCCCATGTGTGGCCCGATCTCTTCACATCTGCATCCAGGTCACGCTGCCAGGTGTGTCTTGGTCTGCCCCTCTTCCCTCTCCCTTGTGGGTACCAGAACAGGGCATATCCTGTGATATTAGATGCAGGTTTGCGTAGAGTGTGGCCAGTCCATCCCCAGCGTCTTTGGAGGATTTCTTCCTCTACAGGGTGTTGTTCGCTGCCACATTTCCAGCTTACTGATGGTTACTGGTATTTGACCAGCGAATTCGGAGAAACACATCGACACTACTGCCCCAGATACTGTAGGTGAAGTTCTCCACCTCCTCTATAGTTCTTCACCTTCTAGTGTGATGGGAGTAACACTGTGCTGTGTTTATTTTGAGGACCTTGCTCTTTCCTCTGTGAATGGAGAGGCCAAGGCGTGTTGAGTTGACTGAGACTATGTCGGTTTTCTCTTGCATTGGTTGTTGGGTCTAGCGTGGGAAAGAAGGAGGGAAGGCCCACCACGGCCTCTAGGGGCTGCTAATTGGGCTAACTAACAATCAAACAGGGAATACCAAACACTTCTTTTGTGTAGTTACTGGCCAAATGTGTTATACTGTAAAATGTGTAGCTTTCAGGAATCAGGATGTCTGTGTTTTTTTAGCAAGACCTTTGCCTTCACTTCATTCTGTTAATCTGCTTGGTCTGCACTACAGAAGTGGTGTTATATGTTATACAGGTAGTTGACTTTATTGAGTTTATTTGGATCCCCATTAGCTGGTGCATAACAACAGCTAATCTTCCTGGGGTCCACACATAACATAAACACATGACATTCAGCAAGACATTACAGGACAATTACATTAAAATATGAAAGTCAATTTTCCTTCAAACAGTCAGTGATCACTGAAACCAATAGGTACCGATACCGATGCGGTATCGGTACCTATTGGTTTCAGTGATCATAACCTTGTAGCGATATGTAGGAAAGCCAGACAGACCATGTGATATCCCAGGTAAAGGTATTGTTTTATTTATTAATATGTTTTTGTTACAGACTGTGGAATTGGTATTAAATGGAAAAGATGAATGGCATAGCTCCTCCGGTCTATGGTCGAGGCTTACACCCCTGCCCAACCACTTCGGTCTGCCGCCTCGGGGCAACTGGTTGCCTCGTCGCTCAGTGGTCCTTCTGGCCGATCTACACAGTCACAGCTTTTTTTCTGTTCTGGCCCCACAGTGGTGGAATGAACTCACTGATGTCAGGACGGCAGAGTCACTGCCGATCTTTCGGCCCAGGCTGAAAACCCACCTCTTCAGGAAACGCTACCCTTCCTCTTTGCCGTGCCTACTTGTTGTTAACTAGTTGTAAGAAAGTAGGTAGCTGATATATTGCACTTTTACCTTAGCGCTAGGTATGCTCTTAGTTGCTTGTTTTAGAAGAGAATGCACTTAAGACTTCTGGTGATTAGTAGTCTCGTTCCCTACCTATGTTGAATGCACTTATTGTAAGTCGCTTTGGATAAAAGCGTCTGCTAAATGACTGTAATGTAATAATGTAATGTCTAGCGAACCTTGGCATGAATCTTGAATGGGAGTGGTATGTGTGTAACCCCAACGAGTCCTTCTGTACTTAGCTCTACTCCATCAAGGGTGGAGAAACTGAACTTCTGGAAGAAACTGACGAAAAACAGGAACAACTCCATTTTTGCGAGGCTTTCTCCTAGACATACACGTTTCCCTGAAAAACACACATAACATAATCATAACCTTAGCCATAAACAAAACACAAGCACACACAAATCACTTATAGTATATAGTACACATAAGCATACTGTAAATACACCCACAAACAGTGGCAAAATGTCAAGATAGATCCATAAAAGTGTGGTTTAAGGATAGAAATAGAATGACGCAAAATGCTCTGTGTAAAAGTTGACCCTAAGGTAGAGCTGGGCCTGGGACAGTGTGGATTCAGTATATCTATGTCAGTATATACCTGTGAACTCTTCAAAACTCTATAGTTATTTCCAATACAGCACCTCCAACTATAATCTACTGCAGTGGTTCTCAACATGTGGGTCCCCACATGATTTGTTTAATGTGCAACATTGTTTTCTTACTCAACAGTAAACAAACCAACATACAGTATAAGTGTGCACAGGGTATCTGCACATTTCTGTGACAATTTAAGGACTTTTATGACCTTCTTAATACTGCAAAGAAATTGTAAAAAGTAATCAGCAAACTATGAAATTAGCTAAAACTAGCTAGAAAACTAGCTAGAAAATAGCCGATCTACAAGCTCACAACGCCTCGCAACGTGACGCGTTGTGAGCTTGTAGATCGGTTATTTTCCCAATATTTATCTGTTGAACCGAGTCAAGCAAAGAGTAATGCTTCAACTCCTACAATTCCAAGTGCTTGTCAGGGTGGGGGTCCCCAGTTCAAATATGATTATTTTGGGGGGTCGCTGCTTGAAAAGGTTGACAACCACTGATCTACTGTTTGATGGAGGGTTGCTTGTCAATCCTAATGCAAATTTAGATTGGATGTAGTTCCTAATAACACAAACTACCTCCAACTGTTCATGCTTCCATCTTATGTCTATCTTGTTTGTGTATATGGTATATTCAATAGGCTCTATGCACAGCAGCCACATTGGAAAGAAATTGGGCCTCTTCTTACTTCCTACACAGGTGTTACCAATGATACTAATGAAGGCTCTGTTCCATTCTGGTCAGGGTGCTGATATCGTGCATGTTGGCTCACTGGAAACACTCCATTTTGGTTCCCAAATGGCCCCTTATGGTGGGTGTGTAACTCTTGACAGTGTACAAATGGAACCAAATGGACCCGTAAGACAACCACTATGCCACACTAAATGGAACAGAGCCTTAATTAGTATCATTGGTAACACCTGTAAAAGGAAGTAAGGCAGGGGCCCAATTCATTCCCAATATGGCTGCTGTGCATAGAGCCTATTGCCCACAATTTTCACACATTGCCAATTCCAGCCATACGTCTTATTACCAGAGAATTTGCTCAGTTTTACCTGCAGAGAAAGGCATGAAGGCCTCTCTCCTCACAAACTTGCCATCGGCATCTAAGAAGTGTCCAGGATTGAAAGTGTCTGGAGTTTCCCATTCGTTCTTGTCAAACAGAACGGAAGTCAGGCTGGGCATCAGTGAAGTTCCCTACACAACACAGGGGGGAAACAACCTACTGTACTGACTTCCATTCCATTTATTGTGAACAGATGGCTTGTAGTTGCACATCTTCATACGTATATATTTGATTGAACATAGTAGCAAGACATGTATTATTATTATTGCACTCCATACTTTTACGTGGTTGTTTTTATTGCAAACTTTGCAAACATTGCTTTGCTGGCTAAAATATGTATGAATAGGTGGACCTTTGGCAGTGGTAGAAAGTAACCAAGTACATTTACTCAAGTACAGAGTATTTCTACATTCATTATTGCTACTTTTACTTAAGTAAAAAACGAGCTTCCACCACTGACCTTTGGTACAAAGAAACCACCCAGTGTTGTGTCCTTAGTGGCAATCCTGAGTCCATTGAGAGGCACAATGTTTCCCATCCTCTGGATCTCATGGATAACAGCATCAGTGTAGGGCATGTTGGGTCTGTCGGCCATATTGGGTTGGCGGGACTGTCCAATCACTCTGTCTATCTCTGCCTGGACCTTCTCTGTGTGATGAAATAGAAGGTTTTTAAGCATTCAATAATCAAATAAGGTCATACACACCCTCATCTCTACAATCATATTTATGTGTGTAAATGTGTGTATGCAATGCATGTATGTCTGTCCCCTGAAACGTACACCAATCATTCATAGCTCATGCTGCTACGGGCTGTGTCTCAAAACCGAAGCACCTTGAACATTCTTTCTTTCAGGAAATCTCTTTGTTACACCAGCATTGTTCCTGTGAAACACTTTTGTTGTTATTGGTGAAATATTTTGTATAAAGAGTGCAAAGAATTTGACACAGCTGAGTATCAACGTATATTTTTTCCACAATACTGTATTCATTATCCAGACCCTAGTGTTGCTGGATAACTACATCTTCTCTGTGTATCTGTCGCTCAGCCATTACAGTTACATTTGCATACTCTGCAGGGAAAAAAAATATAACAAAAATCATGTTAAAGGCAAGTGTTGTATTGTCCCTAAGGGATGGGAAATTACTTGGGGGGCTGTTAGGCGGTAAGTGTCTTGCAGGAACACTTCGACATGTAGATATCATATGTTTACATATCAACCAGTTTCCTGACTGAACTAAATTCGACTATGAGCTTCTTGGTGTAGGCCAGGCCTTTGCATTTCACCAGACACTTTCTGTACCTTGAATATGGGGCCACTTGATGAGATAAACCAGGGCCCACTGCAAAGTGGTGGAGGTGGTCTCAGTTCCAGCCAGGAACAGATCTAAAGCACATAGAGCCAGGTTGCTCTCCTCAAAGCCCAGGTCCGTCTCTCCTTTGTGCTATTGAAACATGGGGAAAAGACAGTGAGTTCAATAGAGTGAAAGAAACAACAGATATTGTGCAGTGTATGTGTAGTGCAGTTTGCTCACGCACCTTCTCCATTTCTATGATGAAAACGTCAATGTAGTCTCTGGGATTGCTAGGATCCAAGTCCAGCTTGTGCGTCTTCACTTCCTGACGAATGAAGGCAATCAAATCCCCGTAGATGGCAAACATTTTGTTGTGAGGACCTGGCATGTGCTTCATGACTGCAGGGATTGCCTGATACAGCTACAGTGAGAAAACAGTTTAAGGTGACATAAGCGTTACTTTGATTATACTGTGAGTGTGCTCCAAAAAGTATCACCTGTATCCTGTGATCCTGTGTGTCCAGTAGGGTCAGAAATGTGTATCACTAAACGTTTAGGACTAAATAACCGAAATTAACCGATATAATGTCAAAAAAGTCACTTAAACATAATCTATAATTGTTCCTCATACAATATTTTACAATACCTACTAAAGTAAAGAAAAACATTTGAAGAGAAGAAAACAACCTTACATAATGACATATAGACCCAATGTATTCATGCTTGACGGTTAACTGCGGTTAACTGCCCGCAGTCCATAGGTTAAACGTTTTAAAAAAGGGGGCATCCCTAGTGTCCATGCACTTTGTATACAGTAGTAGTAGTAAATGGTTTTTATTTGAGAATAAAAGGAGATGTACAAGTAGCAATCATAGATAAAATCATAGATTGGATCAAAGATTGAATTGTGGGTACATCGTTACAAATAAAAGCATAAAAGGGCAAACAAACAACAAACATACAGTCAGGTTTTGTGTTTGGTGACCACAGGAGAGACTGTTGACAGCCAGAATGTAGACGGTATCCCGGGAGCAGTATGGGTTAGCGCCCCATGCTGCGTCTTCCGTGAGGAAGAAGCCCAACAAACCCGCGGTGAGGCCTTTAGGAGGGCCATTCCATTCCAGCGTACCGCAAGCGGAGCTAATACCATTAGACGGCCCAATCTAGTGGTATCGGCCCAAGGAACCATCACGCCAGAAGGAAATGTTTGGATCGGGATGGTACGGAGGATCTGGTACAGCGCTCAGGTCCTGGACCTGGTGAGACGAAGGAGGAGCCCGGCCAGGAGACAACCCACAGAGCCTAGTCCCTCCACATGCCAGAGCCTCCCCCGAGTTCAGGCAGAGTAGTTCTGGAGAAGCGGACTGATTGGCCCTGTCTTTCCCTATAGGACTGACCGTGGGTGCTACTGGGACGTAAGTCGGGGCTTGATCAACCCTGGCTGGGTCACCTGGGCGAGGGTGTATGTTGTATGTTGCGAGACCCGAAACACCCTATGACCCCAGGCTACAACACTGATGATGCGTCCCAGTTGCATCCATGTGATGTATTTCTTTATTAGTTATTCTATTTATAGTGGCTCATAGGAATTTATAGACTACGTGACAACCAGGAATAGTTTGGTGACCACAGGAGAGACTGTTGACAGCCAGAATGTAGACGGTATCCCGGGAGCAGTATGGGTTAGCGCCCCATGCTGCGTCTTCCGTGAGGAAGAAGCCCAACAAACCCGCGGTGAGGCCTTTAGGAGGGCCATTCCATTCCAGCGTACCGCAAGCGGAGCTAATACCATTAGACGGCCCAATCTAGTGGTATCGGCCCAAGGAACCATCACGCCAGAAGGAAATGTTTGGATCGGGATGGTACGGAGGATCTGGTACAGCGCTCAGGTCCTGGACCTGGTGAGACGAAGGAGGAGCCCGGCCAGGAGACAACCCACAGAGCCTAGTCCCTCCACGTGCCAGAGCCTCCCCCGAGTTCAGGCAGAGTAGTTCTGGAGAAGCGGACTGATTGGCCCTGTCTTTCCCTATAGGACTGACCGTGGGTGCTACTGGGACGTAAGTCGGGGCTTGATCAACCCTGGCTGGGTCACCTGGGCGAGGGTGTATGTTGTATGTTGCGAGACCCGAAACACCCTATGACCCCAGGCTACAACACTGATGATGCGTCCCAGTTGCATCCATGTGATGTATTTCTTTATTAGGTTAATTATTTAAAAGTCTGATCATGTAGGGGATGGCACTTTTTTTGTACCGCTCTGTTGTGCAGAAGGCCAGGTCTAGGTCATTTAAGGAGCGGGTTTGGCGTTGGCTTATTTCGCCTCGCTCAGGTGGAAGCCAGCTCCTAAAGTGGTCAGACTGTCTGAGGGAGGTCGCAAACGCCCTGGTCAGGTCCTCGCGCCGCGAGCTGAGGGAGGGGAGTCCTAGGCGGCTACAAGCATTCCTGTAAGATGTAAAATCCCTGCCCAAGATAATCCGCACCGCCCTGCGTTGGACCCTCTCGATGGCCTTTGATTGAACGCCAGTAAGGCCTGAGTGCCAGACTGGAGCGGCATACTCCAAGGTTGGTCGTATGTAGATTGTGAATATGGAAGTGAGATCATCTGGTGGGATGGCAGAGTTTTTCAGGCGTCTGAGGAGAAACAACCGCTGGCTGGCTGTTTTACAGAGATGGTCCACCTGTTCGGACCATTTCAGGTTGGACTGGATATAGATTCCCAAGATCTTCAGGGTTGAGACTTTCTGGAGTTCGAGGTCGTTTATTGTTAGTTTTGGGAGTGTAGGGGGGGATTTTGTTGTGAAGAAGTGCAATACTTTGCACTTCTTTGGGTGTAGCACCATTTTTCTCTCGGAGGACCACCTCTCCAAATCAGCGAGGTCCTGCTGGATGATGGATGGAGCGTTCAGTGAGCGCACCTCCAAGAGATTGAGGTCGTCCACAAACTTCCAGCGCTTGGCCGTTGCATCTTTAGCTGCTCCGTTGATGTAAGCTATAAAGATCCAAGGTCCTAGCAACGTCCCCTGGGGGAGGCCGCATGTGATTTTTTCACTGTCCGAGAGGGATCCATGGTAGCGCACGGACTGTGATCTGTCCGATAAAAAGTTTGCTATCCACCTGGCCAGAGATGGTCGGAGGCCGAGCTTCAGCATCGTGGTGATGGCGAGGCTGTGGTCCACACGGTCAAATGCCTTGCTGTAATCTGTGGTGACCAAAGAGCAGATCCTTCCTGGCTTGTCCAATGATCTGTATAGGTCATTTGTCAGGTCCAGGAGGCTATGGGTTGTTGACCGTCCAGGTAGGCACCCAAACTGCTGACTGTCGATCTGGGGCAGTATGTCTTTGAGGGTCCACTGGGTGATGAAACTCTCTGCTACTTTGCTAAGTAGGGAGGTGAGGGATATTGGTCGTATCTCACTGATAGATGGTGGTTTAGATTTGGGCAGGGGGACCACTGTGGCTGATTTCCACTCCAGGGGGACAATGCCATCCTGTAGGGAGTGGTTTATGATGTCAGCCAGCGGCTCACTGAGTTCACAGGCAAACTCCTTAATAAGCCTGCCTGGGATCTGGTCAGGTCCAGCGGCCTTCCGGGTGTTGACCCTTTTTAGTTTCTCATAAACTTCCCAGGGCTGGATTGTAGGCGCTGGTTCTGCTGGGAGAAAGGCTGGGAGGGCTGCCAGATCAATGGGGGCTAGGGACTGTGCATAGTGATTTATTTATTGAGTTTGCTATCCCTTTTAAGTCCTCAGGGTCAATGCCATCAATGTGGAAAATGGCTTCACTTTGTGAAAGATTGGCCAAATTCTTAATATGCCTGTGCCACTCCGAGGCATTTTGGTTTTTGAGGGATTTAATTTTCTCATTATAGAATGAGTTTTTGGCCAATTTAATTTTGTCTTTCGCCTTATTTCTAAGGACCTTCCATCTATCAGATTCCTTGTTGTGGAATGCTAACTGGCGCTGGTTTATCAGGGTTTTTATCTCAGGTGTCATCCAAGGCTTATCTCGGTTGTGAAGGCGTGTAACCTTTGAGGGGAAGAACTCCTGGATTTTTTCATTAATCGTGGCATACATAGCACTGGATTTCTCCACTACATCTAGTTTGGAGTAGACCTCATGCCACTCATGTGCTGTGATCCACTGGCCAAAGTGTTGTATGCTGGAGTCCTTCATAGGCCTGGACACTTTCTGGACAATATGGTTCACTATTCTCCTCTGTGATGGGTGGAGAATGATGCAGTTGTGGTCACTTGGTTTACCGTGAGTATCACGGGGTATTGTTACCCCGTGTAGGGTTTTTAACTATTTGTTTCAGTCTGTGACTTTTACATAGTCCATCCACTTCCAAATGGTTGAGATCCCCACATATTAATAATCCAATATCAGGGGATTTTACTCTCAATGCATCGACTGACTCAATTAGATGGTTTATGAGTAGGTCTGCGTGAGGTGATTTGGGTGGAAAGTATGCTGCACAAATAGCAATGCTGGGGACAGATCTAGGGAGTTTATGTGGCCGTGTGTGTATCCACATGCACTCTAGTTCAGGAGGAACAAAGATATCCAGCCGTTTGGAGCTGATTTTGTTGTTTACATAGATAGCCACGCCCCCTCCAACTTTGCCAACTCGGAGGTGCGAGTATGTTGTAAATCTATCTATGTCAATCGACTCTGCCGTATCATTGTCCTTGAAACACGTCTCACTTACGATGGCAATATCGGATTTAGTGTGGATTAATCTGCTTTCAAGCTCTTCCAACTTGTTGCAAAGTGAGCGTGCGTTGCACAGGAGGAGTGAAGGTAAGCTCACTCTACTTAACTTCGGTTTATGTTGTATCTAGTCGGGGATCCACAGGCCCAAAAGCTCTTGAAAATGGGTTGAACCTGTGATGTCATGCTATACTTTTTTTTGGTGTTTTTTCTTTTAATTTGGTCATTAAGGTCCACAGAATGAGAGGCCTGCTCTGCCGGAAACATCGCGAAAAAAAGTTATGGCCATTTTTGTATAATGAAGCCTTTATTTTTTTGCCCATTTTCGCCTATTGTAAAAAACTAGGTTTCTTTTCTTAAAGTGCTCAGTAGGTTGTGTAGGCTGTCAATAAATGATTCCCAGATACACAGAACACATATGTGAACAACACCAAGTCCAAAAATACACTCACAAAGCCTTTCCAAATGACTTATAGACATTTTTGGTACCAAAAATGCACCCGTTTTTTGCATTTTCCCCAATACTTTCATCTTTACTTCAATAGTAATCAACTTTGCCATGGGTTATGACATCAGCCAATGTCTCATTCTTTTCATCAATCTTTATAGTCATTCCACAAAAAAAATAATTAAAATCAACCCTAAATTAAAGGAACTGTGGTGACTTTATTACCCTTATGCTCAGAATTCCCAGAATTTTGAGCCAGCCTATTACAGCCTAGTCCAGCCTAGTACAGCCTAGTCCAGCCTTGTCCCGCCTAGTACAGCCTATTACAGCCTAGTCCAGCAGCCTATTATAGCCTTGTCCAGCCCAGTCCAGCCTATTACAGCCTAGTCCAGCATAGTCCAGCCTAGTCCAGCCTATTACAGCCTAGTAGAGCCTAGTCCGGCCTAGTCCAGCCTAGTCCAACCTATTATAGCCTAGTCCAGCCTAGTACAGTCTAGTACAGCCTAGTACAGCTAGTACAGCCTAGTATAGCCTAGTCCCGCCTACTATAGCCTAGTCCAGCCTATTACAGCCTAGTCCAACCTATTAAAGCCTAGTCCAGCTTAGTCCCGCCTATTACAGCCTAGTCCAGCCTATTACAGCTTAGTCCAGCCGTACAGCCTATTACAGCCTAGTCCAGCCTAGTCCCGCCTATTATAGCCTAGTCCAGCCTATTACAGCCTAGTCCAGCCTAGTCCAACCTATTAAAGCCTAGTCCAGCTTAGTCCCGCCTATTACAGCCTAGTCCAGCCTATTACAGCTTAGTCCAGCCTATTACAGCTTAGTCCAGCCTAGTACAGCATAGTACAACCTAATAGAGCCTAGTAGAGCCTAGTACATTACATTACATTACAGTCATTTAGCAGACGCTTTTATCCAAAGCGACTTACAATAAGTGCATTCAACATAGGTAGGGAACAAAAACTACTAATCACCAGAGGTTTTAAGTGCATTTTCTGCAAAAACAAGCAACCAAGAGTATACCTAGCGTTAAGGTAAAAGTGCAATATATCAGCTACCTACTTTCATAAACAGATGAGACAAAATAGCTAAATCA
Source organism: Gymnoscopelus microlampas (assembly GCF_963454915.1). Lineage (NCBI taxonomy): Eukaryota > Metazoa > Chordata > Actinopteri > Myctophiformes > Myctophidae > Gymnoscopelus > Gymnoscopelus microlampas. The sequence goes on from NC_139946.1 coordinate 6,738,396, forward strand.
AATGAGCAGGAGCTAAAACAAATAACTGTATCGACTAAACAAGATCCAATAAACAATACAACAATAAAACAAGCATTCGTACAACTAGTTAACAACAAGTAGTCCAGGCAAAGAGGAAGGGTAGTGTTTCCTGAAGAGGTGGGTTTTCAGCCTGCGGCGAAAGACGGGCAGTGACTGTCCTGACATCAGTGGGAAGTCCATTCCACCACTGTGGGGCCAGAACAGAAAAAAGTTGTGACCGTGTGGATCGCCCAGATGGACCCTTGAGTGACGAGGCAGTCAGTCGGCCCGAGGTGGCACACCGAAGTGGTCGGGCAGGGTGCAGCAGTAGGCATCGACCATAGCCCGGAGGTAAGAAGGAGCTGTTCCTTTCACTGCCCTATAGGCTAGCACCAGGGTTTTAAACTCGATGCAAGCCGCTACGGGTAGCCAGTGTAGAGAATGGAGAAGGATAGTTGTGTGGGAGAACTTGGGGCGGTTGAACACCAGACGAGCCGCAGCTTTCTGAACAAGCTCCAGAGGTCTGATGGCAGATGCCGGAGCACCAGCGAGGAGGGAGTTGCAGTAGTCCAGGCGGGATATGACAAGAGCCTGGATGAGCACCTGGGCTGCCTTCTCCGTGAGGAAGGGGTGAATCCTCCTAATGTTGTAGAGGAGGAATCTGCAGGACCGTGTCACTGATGCGATGTTTGCCGAGAACGACAATTGATCGTCCAGGGTCACACCCAGATTCTTCGCAGTCCGAGTTGATGTCACCGCAGCATTATCAATGGTGATGGCCATGTCTCGGTGCGGACAGCCCTTCCCCGGAGGAACATCAGCTCGGTCTTATCCAGGTTGAGCTTCAGGTGGTGCGTCGACATCCACTCTGAGATATAAGCCAGACAAGCAGCAATGCGTGCCTCCACACGTGTGTCAGAGGGGGGGAATGAGAGGATCAGCTGGGTGTCACCGGCATAGCAGTGGTAGGAAAAGCCATGGGAGTGGATGACAGCACCAAGAGATGTAGTGTAGAGAGAGAAAAGAAGAGGACCCAGAACCGAGCCTTGGGGAACCCCAGTAGCGAGCCTTTGTGGTTCTGACACAGACCCTCTCAACATCACCTGGTAGGAGTGACCCGTCAGGTAGGATGCAAACAGGGAGAGTGCAGAGCCTGAGACACCCATCCCCTCAAGGGTGGAGAGGAGGATCTGATGGTTCACTTTGTCAAACGCTGCAGACAGGTCCAGGAGTATCAGGACAGAGGAGAGAGTTCGCTCTAGCCGCATGGAGCGACTCCGTCACTGCCAGGAGGGCAGTCTCGGTCAAGTGACCCAACTAGTTAAGACTAGTACAACCTAGTCTTAACTAGTCCAGTCTGTTCCATGCTAGCAAAGCCTATATTGCCCTCCCCTAGTCTGTTCCATCAAAAGGCTGGACTAGGCTAAACCTGGGTGTACTAGGCTTTACTGTACTAGACTCTACTGGTCTCTAATAGACTGTTTTAAATTCCAGTAGGCTGTGCTGGTCCGTACTAGGCTATATTAGGCTGTACAAGGCAGATCTGTATCATGGTCTACAAAGGTTCATGCAAAACTATTGCTCGTGCACACACAAGCTATTGCCCATGTACACAGTGGTTAGTCCCTATGGGTTGAGGATCTACAGGGCTGAAAAGAGCCTAGTACAGCCTAATAGAGCCTATTAGAGTCTAGTACAGCCTAGTACAGCCTAATCTATCCTAGTCCAGCCTTATCAGTCCTAGCATAGCTTGGTACCCCTCCCCTATTCTGTTCTCCCACCAGGCTGGACTAGGCTAGACCTGGGTGTACTAGGCTTTACTGTACTAGACTCTGCTGGGCTCTAATAGTCTGTTTTCAGCTCTAGCAGGCTTTGGTAGGCTGTACTGGGCTTTATTAGGCTATACCACCCTCCCCTAGCCTGTTCTCCCAAAAGGCTGGACTAATCATGGGTGTACTAGGCTGTACTGTACTAGACTCTACTGGTCTCTAATAGGCTGTTTTAAGCTCTAGTAGGCTGTGCTAGGCTGTACTAGGCTCTATTAGGCTATAGAAGCCAGTACTTTAATTTGGCCTACAAATATTCATGCAAAACTATTGCTCGTGCACACACAAACTATTGCCCGTGTACACAGTGGTTAATCCCAATGGTCTGAGTATCTACAGGGCTGACAAGGGACTAGTACAGCCTAATAGAGCCTATTTTAGAGTCTGGTACAGCCTAGTACAACCTAGTCTAGCCTAGTCCAGCCTGTTCCATGCTAGTATAGCCTATACCACCCTCCCCTAGTCTGTTCTCCCAAAAGGCTGGACTAGTCATGGGTGTACTAGGCTGTACTGTACTAGACTCTACTGGTCTCTAATATGCTGTTTTAAGCTCTAGTAGGCTGTGCTGGGCTGTGCTCCTATAAGAGGGTTTAGGACCCATCCGTGGTGAAAGTTTTTCTTTCCGTCGTGACAATTTGTCTTTCGCTGTGACGCCATGCTGTGGAAAACACGCCCATAGGCTAAGCTTTACAGGACGTGCTGTGATTGGCTAGCAAGACACATGATGAAATTAACTTCAAACTTCACAGACGCGCTGTGATTGGCTAGCGAGACGCATGATGAAATTAATAATAATGTAAAAAATGTTTAAACTAAAGTTATCAAAATATTTGCTGATATATATTTGAAAAGAATAAGTCATTGACTGATGTCATGATGACCATGGCACACGTTTCTTTTGTGGGGGTACAGGTGTTTTAAGAAGAAAAAAATGCTCTGGGAATTTTGAGCATAAGGGTAATAAAGTCACCACAGTTCCTTTAATTTAGGGTTGATTTAAAAAATAATAATTGTGGAATGACTATAAAGATTGATGAAAAGAATGAGACATTGGCTGATGTCATAACCCATGGAAAAGTTGATTACTATTGAAGTAAAGATGAAAGTATTGGGGAAAATGCAAAAAAACGGTGCATTTTTGGTACCAAAAATGTCTATAAATCATTTGGAAAGGCTTTGTGAGTGTATTTTTGGACTTGGTGTTGTTCACATATGTGTTCTGTGTATCTGGGAATCATTTATTGACAGCCTACACAACCTACTGAGCACTTTAAGAAAAGAAACCTAGTTTTTTACAATACGCGAAAATGGGCAAAAAAATAAAGGCTTCATTATACAAAAATGGCCATAACTTTTTTTCGCGATGTTTCCGGCAGAGCAGGCCTCTCATTCTGTGGACCTTAATGACCAAATTAATAGAAAAAACACCAAAAAAAAGTATAGCATGACATCACAGGTCCTCTCAAATTTTCGGTGACTGGATCCCCAACTAATCTGTTTGTTGACAGAGAGCGTCACGGGCTGGAGGTTTGATGGATTGCTGCGATTGCTGCCTCGGGGCTCATCTGTTATGTAACGGCGACATGGGCGACAGTACAGTAGGCTACGTGACAAAGCATATTTCTTACACAGTATGAATCTGAATTTGAGATAGGAGTTATTCACACTCTCTTAGACTACATGTGCCCTGTGCTTACTACTGGAGATCAGTTCCTTAAGATCTTTCTCTACTGTTATGTATCTCTTCCTGTTGTTCTTCTATCACAAAAAAAAAATGAGAGAGAGAGAGAGAGAGAGAGAGAGAGAGAGAGAGAGAGAGAGAGAGAGAGAGAGAGAGAGAGAGAGAGAGAGAGAGAGAGAGAGAGAGAGAGAGAGAGAGAGAGACAGAGAGAGAGAGAGAGACAGAGAGACAGAGAGACAGAGACAGAGACAGAGACAGAGAGAGAGACAGAGAGAGAGACAGAGAGAGAGAGAGAGAGAGAGAGAGAGACAGGGGGTGTGGAGTGCCCTATAGACGGATTTCCGCGCGACGTCATCACAGAGCAGAATGCGCAATCTGCGCATGCTCGGGGGGAACGAATTGTTGCGCCGTTCACTCTGTTGTTATTTTCGGGAGTTAGATTAGTTAGATTAGCCATAATTCTGCTATTATAGGCATAATAGGCATAATGCTGCTATTATATACAAACAGATCCAACTTCCGACAAATCATTTTTATTGAGTAAACAAGGTATTACAAACTGCATAATTTAATCTACTTTCATTAAACCCGGTGAAGATCATTTGTTTTATGAATGGACATTTGACCAGAGCTGCTGCGGGTAATGGCGCCCTCTATAGGCTACCCCCGGATCTGCACGGTCATATCCTCTCATGTTTACTAACAGGAAACCTGTCTATACAATGAGATTAATGAGTTGGATGGATATTTCCTCACCAGACCCCAGGCAGAGCCCTCCAGTTGAATGGCTACGTTCAGATTCTTGAGCAGGGTCTGAAAGTCGTGGTCACTATAGTCAAACCGTTTCCCAAACACCATCCGGCAGATGATGTTAGACACAGCGTTGTTCATTAGGGATGCTGGGTTGAAAGGCTTGCCTGGAGGAAATTACAGATTTCTCTGTTCTGTTATTTGCATATAATTATTCCATTTAAGGAGTTATTATTTGATGTCGTCCTATTCATTCTATTATTGTTGTCTTTGATAAGATAAGGTAAGATAAACCTTTACTGATCCCCAGAGGGAAATGTACGTGTTATAGCAGCACCAGCAGTAAGAATGAAACATAGGCGAGGTACAGGTAAGAGTAGGAGTCTAGAACCACACTACGGTAGATAAATAACAAATAAAATCATCTTTTATTTTATAAATACCGTTTATTTTCAACGGTACTTTCTTCATAACTGCTGCCACCTACCTTTCTCATTCTCCATCTCTTCCTGGGCGTAGCGACACTCCTCGTACAAACTCTCTTCCAATGAGCTTTTACCCATTCCAAACCTACGCAGGGTGGACAAGGCAAAGCGCCTCTGTGCCTTCCACCTTGGGCCGTTGCTCGCGAACAGACCATCTACCCAATGAACAAACATGGAGAGACAATACGCAGTTAAATCCTCAGTGTTATGTTCATTGTTAAATGAACACTGAGGATTTGACTGTGTGTACGTTCAATAATAATATTGTGTGTTGTTCAATCATTGTGTGTACATGTATACTGTATGGATTTAAGGGCAGTGGTGGAAAAAGTACTCACATTTTGTACTTGTGAGCTTGTAGATCTGCTATTTTCAAATGGCCAAAATGTATATAGGGCTGAAGTGGTTGATGTATGTTTAGTAATAATAATCAAAATCTACAAAGTAACTTGTAACTAAAGTTGTCAAATAATAGTAGTGGATTAAAAGTGCAATATTTATCTCTGAGTTGTAGTGGAGTAAAAGTACTGAAAATTGGAAATACTCAATTAAAGTAAAAAAATACTCAAAATTGTACTGAAGTACTTGAGTAAACGTACTTAGTTACTTTACACCACTGTTTGAGGGAAGGTGTGATGCATGCATAGTATGTGAGTCAGACGGAGAAGTTCACCTAAGCTTCCTGAATAAACTCTCTCTGCCAATGGGCTGTATGGCCGTTCCCCAAAGGTCTCTGCTTGTGTCACCAGTGCCTCCTTCACCATCTTGTATCCTGACACAACCACGATCTTATCGATGCCGAGACGCACGCCGAACACGTTCCCATAGACCTCGGCCATCTGTGGACATTATAACAAGAGATTATAACAAGAGCTGATATTGTCGGACCAAGTAGCATTTTTGTGACCAAATACTTTATTGATTTATTTTAATTTTTAACAATCAAATCAAAATCAACAAATACTAATGACTAATGAGTCATACTGTATATTATTCATTACTGTACTTCACCTTGCTAAACTAATGTCATTTTTGGAGGAAAATGATATTTTTGCCTCAGTCAGCTCCTCATGACACTGGCCACCTCTGGTAAAATCATCATCATCTCCTAAATGAAAAGGATCATGCTGTTCCATCCCCATCTAGTATAATGGCCTAACTCCCTAGTGTGACTTGGGCCAAAATAGGCCATTCTTTTGGCCTAAGTCACATGTTTTTGTGACTTAGGCCAAAGAAATTGCCTAAGTCTGGAGAAAATCATCAAATCGTTTGGCCTTAGTCTTTAATCCTATTTAAACCTGTTTAAATCTCTTATGTTACATAACTGACAGACGGAGTTATTTGTATATTAATAGTCATAATTTGTTATAAAGTTTTGGGTGAAATTATTAAGAAATATAGTTATGTTTTGGATCAGTTTTTATTTTTTTCTGAAAAACTTAAAAGAATTACTTAGGCCATTAGTTTAGCAAGGTGACGTTAATTAGTATTCATTAAATGAATTATTTGGCAAGTATGTGTTCTTATAATTTCACTTTGTCTTGTGAAGATATTGCATGCAAGTTATTATTAAGCACATTTGAATTCATTAATTTGGATTAGGGTTAGGCTTAGAATGCAGAAGGGGGGGTTGGCAGTATTACCAACCAATTATCATCTTTTTCACAATTTTCTGGCTAACTTTGTAATCCTATTTTTGTGAAATACAACTTTGACCATCACAAACTATGCTACCAACTTCCCAAGTACAGTAGGTCTATCCTATATCCTTCAACTTATGCCTACAGTACATTTCAAAATTACATTGTTCCCATATCATAACACTACTGTGCTGTATAGTTATTTCAGGAATAGTTACAGAATAGTCTTGGTATGATTCAAATGGATTCCCAAATGAAATTGGAAGAAAAAAAACAACATATTTTCTGTCTTTAATTAAGAGTATGGTCTAGACATGCTCTCTGGGAAAAGGTAACTTCTATTGTGATTTGGGGGCTGGGGGCTTGCCTTACCTTGGTAAAACTAATGTGAGTCCGCTCCATGTCAATACTGAACATGCTCCCCACAAAGGGAAGAGCCATTGGTCCTGGTGGATAGTTGGATGGATTCCTATATTTGAGGTAATCAAATATCAGGAGAGAAACGCAAATAAACAGCAGTATTCCCTTGAAGTCAAGGCCTGTCAAAAAGGCGTAAATCCACATTGTGAAGCTGAACCGGATCAGCAGTCAACAGTGTTGAAAGTTATGCAATTGTCTTCTCCCTCTCTTTAAAGCATAGTGTTGTGAAGTGGTGTGTGTAGTTGCATGATAAAGGATAAATGAAAACATGGTACAGTACGCTGAAGCTGTCCTGAACACTCCTTGTGTGTACAAAGGTGGTACTGTAGTCATAGTAATCTTAAAGGTGTACTGTACCAGAGTATTAAGCCACACCTCTTGAAAGACAGATATGACTTAATTCATCATGTTTAGCTATAGTATGTATCTTATAAATGTATTTTACAGTATGAGATCAAAACCCAATGCTCAATGATTGCCATTATATATATATAAAAATACGAAAAAACAATAATGCATATTTCAGTACTGTGCCCATCACAGCAGTATTGTTTTGGGTAGCTCTCAACAAACTACTTGCGATGAGATAGCATTTTCCTTTAGTCCATGAACCAACCACGTGATTTGATGACAGATTAGATGTTAATGAGTGGCCACCCATGTAAACAGGGTAGATGGGAAGAGGAGGACATTGTCTTAACTAATCCACTGGGTGTCAGTCTAAATATGTAAGTGGAGTGTGAAGTGTATAAAACAAATTAATGAAATAAATAAAAATGACACATTTCAATACTTATCCCCTTTTCTCTCATAAAATCTAAATGAAAAACAACAACATCACAAAGCAATATCCTGGATTATATATACCTACAAATTATTTAGTTGTATATGGTGTATATAATTTGTTAATACGGCATCATTTATATACAGTATAAATACAGTACAAGGAATCCCAACAGTAACATTTATGTCCTGTTCTGTTATTCAACCATGTGTTATCGTCTTTTACAAAGCTGTTTGTGGTGGTCTGATTGATCCATCTGTGATTATGTGTATTTAGTTGAATGTATACAGTAGTGCGTGACAGTGATCATGTGGGACTGTCACTATGGGGTAAAATGTCAGATTAAGTACTGTACATGGTTGACCCTAGCGTGCTAAGGGCACCAGGACACTTATCAGAATTCAACATTAATGGAAGCAAAGTCCATGTCCTAATCTGTCTATTGCTGCTTATTCAGCAAAAGAATAAGGCTTGGCTTTTTTATTTTTTGTTTGATGAAAAGTAATCTCATATCAGCAAGAAGTATAAAAGGAAAATTACATCAAGTGTGATCACAAAAACATCTTTAGTCTGCTCCAAATCTCCAAGGCAGAACATAATACAGTACCAGTGAGAAAACAGAGGGTGGTGTAATAGAAGAAAAGACAGTTTCAGGGTCTCTTGTGACATTACACAAAGAAACCGGTCAGGACAATGGACTCTTTGCTCTGAGGACAGCTCTTGGCTGGGTTATAAATGGGCCACTCAATTCAACTCATTCATTTCAGAAAAGGATGGATTGCTAACCGGATCTCTCTGAAGCACATAACTAAACTAGAAAAAGTGCTCCTCGGAGCACAGGTCTCGGCCAACCTACCTGAAGGTTGGTGGGGGCCAGCAATATTCAGGATTCGCAAATCAGGCTGGAATGTGAAAAATTATAAAAGTTATAGCGCCACCATGAGGCTGATTTGAAAGTTTTCAAATGGCATTTCTTCCTCGGCCTAGTGAGAATGTGCATCCAAACTTTCACAGAAATTGCACACTGTGTTCATGATTTGTGGCATTTTGTTCAAAACGGAGCACTCCTGAAAAATGTGGAAGCCATTCTTAGCCAATCAGGATAGAATATGAAAAATCTGAAAGACCAGTTCTGTTTAATGACTTTAGAGATAATGTGTACCGATTTGCGTGATGTTTGGATAAAATCTGTAGGAGTACTGTCAAAAACAAATGTTGTTTTTACATACATACATACATACATACATACATACCACATATATGTACCTACACACACTACAGGTTTTGAGCATGTCCAGCATATGCAACAGTGTTGTGAAATAATAAGAACAGTTGTTGCCGATTTAGTTCAATGTCTATCCAGTTAGGCCTATGTTTTTCTCTGTGTATTCAAGTAGCTGAGGAGTAATTGCCGTTATTGTTTCAGAAACATGGGATGGCATTCACATGCAGTCTTTTATACCACGTATATACCCTATAAAAACCCACATGGGGCATGCTGTTGCTTGCTTACCTTGGTCAGGTAAATGTGAGGCTGTTTGAGGTCAATGCTGAACACGTTTCCTACCAGAGGAAGAGCCAGAGGTCCCGGGGGGGAGTTGTGTGGGTTCCTGTTCTTGAGGAAGTCGGCTAGCAGGAGAATTGCAAAACTCAACAGCAGCATTCCCCTGAGGTCCAGCGCCAGGAGCGCATCGTAGAGCCTCCACATGGTGAAGTAAAAGCAAGAGAGTAAGCGAGCGTGAGCGAGGGCACTGATGAGTTGCAGTGTTTTGGCTGCTTGCTTGCTCTATATACCGCCCAGTTAGTTAGAGATGGGCTGGTATGGCACTGTGATGCTGCTGACTCATACCTTGTATATGCAGCTAACTTTGCATGTAGGAAATAGAGAGAGGAGGGGAGGTGTATGTCCTTCTGACCCGTCATTGACACTCTGACAGTGAAAAAGAAGTACATTTACTTAAGTACGATTTTGAGGTATTTGTACTTTACTTCTAAGTACTTCCAATTTCCACTACTTTTTTTAACTTCTACCCTACTACAACTCAGTGGCAAATATTGTACTTTTACTCCACTCCAATTATTTGAAAACTTTTGTTACTAGTCACTTTTTGTAGATTTTGGTTATTATTACAAAACATACATAACCCGATTTGACCATATATACATTTCGGCCATTTGAAAATAGCCGATCTACAAGCTCACAATGCGTCGCGATGCGACGCATTGTGAGCTTGTAGATTTGCTATTTTAAAAAGATTTTTAGACAATTTACGCATTTGAAAACATGTGAAATGGGACATTCTGCATAATGAGTACTTTCTGCTTTTGATACTTTCATATCAGAATTCATAATTCCTTGTGATTGTAATAAATGTACACTGAAATATCGTGACTGTGTACTGTAGTTGTGCAGGGCTTTAAAGGCAAGTATAATTATATTGGTCTATATGGTCTGTATGTCTTTCCTGTGCACTTTCATGTTCCCCAGATGATGGTCCCTACTAATTTTGGTGACCCAATATGTTTTCCTCCAGGGCCACCATTCGGCCAAAATTGCCACTTATATGCAAGATATCTCAATATATAACAGGCATATCAAACAGGCAGATTGGCATGAAACGTAATGCGCTCAGCGAGGATGAACCCTACTGATTTAGGTGACTTTGGTGCAGGGAACAGCACAGCCTCGTACTTACTTACTTACGCCTATAGCCCAACTTTGGGCATAGGCCACGAACAAGTGCTCTCCAGGAATCCTGGTCGTGGGCCAGTTTCTCCAAGCTGTCCCCATGTGTGGCCCGATCTCTTCACATCTGCATCCATGTCACGCCGCCAGGTGTTTCTTGGTCTGTCCCTCTTCCTTCTCCCTTGTGGGTACCAGAACAGGCCGTGTCTTGTGATATTAGATGCAGGTTTGCGAAGAGTGTGGCCAGTCCATCCCCAGCGTCTTTGGAGGATTTCTTCCTCTACAGGGTGTTGTTCGCTGCCACATTTCCAGGTTACTGATGGTTACTGGTGTTTGGCCAGCGAATTCGGAAAGAAAACTGTCCCGCCCAGTTTATCGACACTACTGCCCCAGATAGGTGAAGTTCTCCACCTCCTCTATAGTGCTTCACCTTCTAGTGTGATGGGAGTAACACTGTGCTGTGTTTATTTTGAGGACCTTGCTCTTTCCTCTGTGAATGGAGAGGCCAAGGCGTGTTGAGTTGGCTGAGACTATGTCGGTTTTCTCTTGCATTTGTTAGCGTGGGAAAGAAGGAGGGAAGGCCCAGCACGGCCTCTAGGGGCTGCTAATGGGGCTAACTAACAATCAAACAGGGAATACCAAACACTTCTTTTTTTTTTTTTTTTTACTTTCTTTTTATTCTTTTTTCTTAGAGCAAGTTAGGTCATGTTGGGCATCACATATACATTAAATGAGTACATTTCTGGTATAGTTAACACTCTTATGTTAAAGGAGACATCCGTTCATTTTTAGTGTTATCTTTGATATGTGGCAAATCACTTACCAACGTAGAAATGCCCATTGACTTGGACATTGTCCACAAATCCCCCTGTCGACCCCCACCGTTGGCATAATACGAGGCGCAAAGATAGCCCAAATTCGCCTATTTTAACAAATGCAAAGTCTGTTTTTTTTTCTCCTAGCACTCATTGTGGAGCCCCATGAGACCCTTACAGGCGATGATAGTCCCGACAAGCTAACCGCTAATAACAGAATGCGCTAACGCTCGTTGCTTGTTTCTCTGCCTGGCAACACCAGGTTGCCAGGTTTCGGAGAGAAACAAGCAACGAGCGTTAGCGCGTTCTGTTATTAGCGGTTAGCTTGTCGGGACTATATATGAAAGAAAATACACATAAGCACGTATACATAGAAATAAAAAGCAAGCAATAAAGTGTACAAAAATAAAAAGTATATAACATAAAAATATAAATCAAGCAAGGTATCTCCACGCATAGTACAGATTCACATACTTGTACATAGATACAGACATACATTCAAAAACCCCACTTCTTTAAAGATCTTTCCAAACACTTCTTTTGTGTAGTTACCAAATGTGGCCAAATGTGTTATACTGTAAAAGGTGTAGCTTTCAGGATGTCTGTGTTTTTTTAGCAAGACGTTCGCCTTCACTTCATTCTGTTAATCTGCTTGGTCTGCACTACAGAAGTGGTGTTATATGTTATACAGGTAGTTGACTTTATTGAGTTTATTTGGATCCCCATTAGCTGGGGTATAACAACAGCTAATCTTCCTGGGGTCCACACATAACATAAACACATGACATTCAACAAGACATTACAGGTCAATTACATTAAAATATGAAAGTCAATTTTCCTTCAAACAGCCAGTGATCACTGAAACCAATAGGTACCGATGCGGTATCGGTACCTATTGGTTTCAGTGATCATAACCTTGTAGCGATATGTAGGAAAGCCAGACAGACCATGTGATATCCCAGGTAAAGGTATTGTTTTATTTATTAATATGTTTTTGTTACAGGCTGTGGAATTGGTATTAAATGGAAAAGATTAATGGCACAGCTCCTCCGGGCTATGGTCGAGGCTTACACCCCTGCCCACCCACTTTGGTCTGCCGCCTCGGGGCAACTGGTTGCCTCGTCGCTCAGTGGTCCTTCTCTGGCCGATCTACACGGTCACAGTTTTTTTCTGTTCTGGCCCCACAGTGGTGGAATGAACTCACTGATGTCAGGACGGCAGGACGGAGTCACTACTTGTTGTTAACTAGTTGTACGAGCTCTTGTTTTATTGGACCTTGTTTATTCGATACACTTATTTGTTTTAGCTCTTGCTCATTTGTTTTTCCTATTTGTCTCATCTATTTAAGAAAGTATGTAGTTGATATATTGCACTTTTACCTTAGCGCTAGGTATGCTCTTAGTTGCTTGTTTTAGAAGAGAATGCACTTAAGACTTCTGGTGATTAGTAGTCTCGTTCCCTATCTATGTTGAATGCACTTATTGTAAGTCGCTTTGGATAAAAGCGTCTGCTAAATGACTGTAATGTAATAATGTAATGTCTAGCGAACCTTGGCATGAATCTTGAATGGGAGTGGTATGTGTGTAACCCCAACGAGTCCTTCTGTACTCAGCTCTACTCCATCAAGGGTGGAGAAACTGAACTTCTGGAAGAAACTGACGAAAAACAGGAACAACTCCATTTTTGCGAGGCTTTCTCCTAGACATACACGTTTCCCTGAAAAACACACATAACATAATCATAACCTTAGCCATAAACAAAACACAAGCACACACAAATCACTTATAGTACAGTATATAGTACACATAAGCATACTGTAAACACACCCACAAACAGTGGCAAAATGTCAAGATCAAACTAGATCCATAAAAGTGTGGTTTAAGGATAGAAATAGAATGCCGCAAAATGCTCTGTGTAAAAGTTGACCCTAAGGTAGAGCTGGGCCTGGGACAGTGTGGAATCAGTATATCTATGTCAGTATATACCTGTGAACTCTTCAAAACTCTTTAGTTATTTCCAATACAGCACCTCCAACTATAATCTACTGCAGTGGTTCTCAACATGTGGGTCCCCAAATTATTTTGGGGGGTCCCCACATCATTTTCTCACTCAACAGTAAACAAACCAACATACAGTATAAGTGTACACAGGGTATCTGCACATTTCTGTGACAATTTAAGGACTTTTATGACCTTCTTAATACTGCAAAGAAATTGTAAAAAGTAATCAGCAAACTATGAAATTAGCTAAAACTAGCTAGAAAACTAGCTAGAAAATAGCCAATCTACAAGCTCACAACGCCTCGCAACGTGAGGCGTTGTGAGCTTGTAGATCGGTTATTTTCACAATATTTATCTGTTGAACCGAGTCAAGCAAAAAGTAATGCTTCAACTCCTACAATTCCAAGTGCTTGTCAGGGTGGGGGTCCCCAGTTCAAATATGATTATTTTGGGGGGTCGCTGCTTGAAAAGGTTGACATCCACTGATCTACTGTTTGATGGAGGGTTGCTTGTAAATCCTAATGCAAATTTAGATTTGGATGTAGTTCCTAATAACACAAACTACCTCCAACTGTTCATGCTTCCATCTTATGTCTATCTTGTTTGTGTATATGGTATATTCAATAGGCTCTATGCATAGCAGCCATATTGGAAAGAAATTGGGCCTCTTCTTACTTCCTACACAGGTGTTACCAATGATACTAATGAAGGCTCTGTTCCATTCTGGTCAGGGTGCTGATATCGTGTATGTTGGCTCACTGGAAACACTCCATTTTGGTTCCCAAATGGCCCCATATGGTGGGTGTGTAACTCTGAGAGTGTACAAATGGAACCAAATGGAAATGGAACCAAATGGACCCGTAAGGGTCCATTTGGTTCCATTTGTACACTCTCAGAGTTATGGGGGTCCTTGAAAATAAGACAACCACTATGCCACACTAAATGGAACTGAGCCTTAATTAGTATCATTGGTAACACCTGTAAAAGGAAGTAAGGCAGGGGCCCAATTCATTCCCAATATGGCTGCTGTGCATAGAGCCTATTGTCCGCAATTTTCACACATTGCCAATTCCAGCCATACGTCTTATTACCAGAGAATTTTGTTCTCAGTTTTACCTGCAGAGAAAGGCATGAAGGCCTCTCTCCTCACGAACTTGCCATCGGCATCTAAGAAGTGTCCGGGATTGAAAGTGTCTGGAGTTTCCCATTCGTTCTTGTCAAACAGTACGGAAGTCAGGCTGGGCATCAGTGAAGTTCCCTACACAACACAGCACAGGGGGGGAAACAACCTACTGTATAAGCTTCCATGTATTGTGAATAGATGGCTTGTAGTTACACATCTTCATAAGTATAGATTTGATAGAACATAGTAGCGAGATATGTATTATTATTATTATTGCACGCCATACTTTTACGTGGTTGTTTTTATTGCCTCTGAGGCACTTTGCAAACACTTTGTTGGCTAAAATATGTATGAATAGGTGGACCGTTGACAGTGGTAGAAAGTAACCAAGTACATTTACTCAAGTACAGAGTGTTTCTACATTAATTATTGCTAAGTTAAAAAAAACAGCTTCCACCACTGACCTTTGGTACAAAGAAACCACCCAGTGTTGTGTCCTTAGTGGCAATCCTGAGTCCATTGAGAGGCACAATGTTTCCCATCCTCTGGATCTCATGGATAACAGCATCAGTGTAGGGCATGTTGGGTCTGTCGGCCATATTGGGTTGGCGGGACTGTCCAATCACTCTGTCTATCTCTGCCTGGACCTTCTCTGTGTGATGAAATAGAAGGTTTTTAAGCATTCAATAATCAAATACGGTCAATCGGTCATACACACCCTCATCTCTACAATCATATGTATGTGTGTAAATGTATATATGCATGTATGTCTGTCCCCTGAAACGTACACCAATCATTCATAGCTCATGCTGCTACGTGCTTAATGTCTCAAAACCGAAGCACCTTGAACATTTCTTTTTTCAGGAAATCTCTTTGTTACGCCAGCATTGTTCCTGTGAAACACTTTTGTTGTTATTGGTGAAATATTTTGTGCAATGAATTTGACACAACTGAGTATCACCGTATTTTCCCCACAATACTGTATTCATTATCCAGACCCCAGTATTGCTGGATAACAAAAATGTTCTCTGTTTATCTGTCGCTCAGCCATTACAATTACATTTGCATACTCTGCAGGGAAAAACAATATAACGAAAATCATGTTAAATGGAAGTGTTGTATTGTCCCTAAGGGATGGGAAATTACATTCCTGCATTCACCCAGCAGAAGGCTAGCCTGGTAAACCCTCCCTCCGGAAATCTCATTTCCATTTGATTTCTTTCCGGAGGGAGGGTTTACCAGGCTAGCAGAAGGCTTGATCAGATGGCTTTTTTGTAATGAGTTCTCAGGGGAGCTGTCTCAGTGGGTAAGTGTCTTGCAGGAACGCTTCGACATGTAGATATCTATCATATGGGTTACATATCAACCAGTTTCCTGACTGAACTAAATTCGACCATGAGCTTCTTGGTGTAGGCCAGGCCTTTGCATTTCACCAGACACTTACCTTGAATATGGGGCAACTTGATGAGATAAACCAGGGCCCACTGCAAAGTGGTGGAGGTGGTCTCAGTTCCAGCCAGGAACAGATCTAAAGCACATAGAGCCAGGTTGCTCTCCTCAAAGCCCAGGTCCGTCTCTCCTTTGTGCTATTGAAACATGGGGAAAAGACTCAGTGAGTTCAATAGAGTGAAAGAAACAACAGATATTGTGCAGTGTATGTGTAGTGCAGTTTGCTCACGCACCTTCTCCATTTCTATGATGAAAACGTCAATGTAGTCTCTGGGATTGCTAGGATCCAAGTCAAGCTTGTGCGTCTTCACCTCCTGACGAATGAAGGCAATCAAATCCCCGTAGATGGCAAACATTTTGTTGTGAGGACCTGGCATGTGCT
This sequence comes from Gymnoscopelus microlampas, assembly GCF_963454915.1. Lineage (NCBI taxonomy): Eukaryota > Metazoa > Chordata > Actinopteri > Myctophiformes > Myctophidae > Gymnoscopelus > Gymnoscopelus microlampas. The sequence goes on from NC_139946.1 coordinate 6,754,437, forward strand.
TCATGACTGCAGGGATTGCCTCATACAGCTACAGTGAGAAAACAGTTTAAGGTGACATAAGCGTTACTTTGATTATACTGTGAGTGTGCTCCAAAAAGTATCACCTGTATCCTGTGATCCTGTGTGTCCAGTAGGGACAGAAATGTGTATCACTAAACGTTTAGGACTAAATAACCGAAATTAACCGATATAATGTCAAAAAAGTCACTTAAACATAATCTATAATTGTTCCTCATACAATATTTTACAATACCTACTAAAGTAAAGAAAAACATTTGAAGAGAAGAAAACAACCTTACATAATGACATATAGACCCAATGTATTCATGCTTGACGGTTAACCGCGGTTAACTGCCCACAGTCCATAGGTTAAACGTTTTCAAAAAGGGGGCATCCCTAGTGTCCATGCACTTTGTATACAGTAGGCTACGTGACAAAGCATATTTCTTACACAGTATGAATTTGAATTTGAGATAGGAGTTATTCACACTCTCTTAGACTACATGTGCCCTGTGCTTACTACTGGAGATCAGTTCCTTCAGATCTTTCTCTACTGTTATGTATCTCTTCCTGTTGTTCTTCTATCACAAAAAATAATATATATATATATATATATATATATAGAGAGAGAGAGAGAGAGAGAGAGAGAGAGAGAGAGAGAGAGAGAGAGAGAGAGAGAGAGAGAGAGAGAGAGAGAGAGAGAGAGAGAGAGAGAGAGAGAGAGAGAGAGAGAGAGAGAGAGAGAGAGAGAGAGAGAGAGAGAGAGAGAGAGAGGGGGGGTGTGGGTGTGGAGTGCCCTATACAATGAGATGAATGAGTTGGATGGATATTTCCTCACCAGACCCCAGGCAGAGCCCTCCAGTTGAAAGGCTACGTTCAGATTCTTGAGCAGGGTCTGAAAGTGTTGGTCACTATAGTCAAACCGTTTCCCAAACACCATTCGGCAGATGATGTTAGACACAGCGTTGTTCAGTAGGGATGCTGGGTTGAAAGGCTTGCCTGGAGGAAATTACAGATTTCTTTGTTCTGTTATTTGCATATAATTAGTCCATTTAATGAGTTATTATTTGATGTCGTCCTATTAATTCCAATATTGTTGTCTTTGATAAGATAAGGTAAGATAAACCTTTACTGATCCCCAGAGGGAAATGTACATGTTATAGCAGCACCAGCAGTAAGAATGAAACATAGGCGAGGTACAGGTAAGAGTAGGAGTCTAGAACCACACTAGATAAATAACAAATAAAATCATCTTTTATTTTATAAATACCGTTTCTTTTCAACGGTACTTTCTTCATACCTACCTTTCTCATTCTCCATCTCTTCCTGGGCGTAGCGACACTCCTCGTACAAACTCTCTTCCAATGAGCTTTTACCCATTCCAAACCTACGCAGGGTGGACAAGGCAAAGCGCCTCTGTGCCTTCCACCTTGGGCCGTTGCTCGAGAACAGACCATCTACTAAATGAACAAACATGGAGAGACAATACGCAGTTAAATCCTCAGTGTTATGTTCATTGTTAAATGAACACTGAGGATTTTACTGTGTGTACGTTCAATAATAATATTGTGTGTTGTTCAATCATTGTGTGTACATGTATACTGTATGGATTTAAGGGCAGTGGTGGAAAAAGTACTCACATTTTGTACTTGTGAGCTTGTAGATCTGCTATTTTCAAATGGCCAAAACGTTTATAGGGCTGAAGTGGTTAATGTATGTTTAGTAATAATAATCAAAATCTACAAAGTAACTTGTGACTAAAGTTGTCAAATAATAGTAGTGGATTAAAAGTACAATATTTATCTCTGAGATGTAGTGGAGTAGAAGTAAAAGTACTGAGCATTGGAAATACTCAATTAAAGTAAAAAAATAATCAAAATTGTACTTAAGTACAGTACTTGAGTAAACGTACTTAGTTACTTTACACTGTTTGAGGGAAGGTGTGATGCATGCATAGTATGTGAGTCAGACGGAGAAGTTCACCTAAGCTTCCATAAACTCTCTCTGCCATTGGGCTGTATGGCCGTTCCCCAAAGGTCTCTGCTTGTGTCACCAGTGCCTCCTTCACCATCTTGTATCCTGACACAACCACGATCTTATCGATGCCGAGACGCACGCCGAACACGTTCCCATAGACCTCGGCCATCTGTGGACATTATAACACGAGATTATAACAAGAGCTGATATTGTCGGACCAAGTAGCATTTTTGTGACCAAATACTTTATTGATTTATTTTAACAATCAAATCAAAATCAACAAATACTAATGACCTTGCTAAACTAATGTCATTTTTTGAGGAAAATTATATGTTTGCCTCAGTCAGCTCCTCATGACACTGGCCACCTCTGGTAAAATCACCATCATCTCCTAATTGAAAAGGATCATGCTGTTCCCTCCCCTTCTAGTATAATGGCCTAACTCCCTAGTGTGACTTGGGCCAAAACAGGCCATTCTTTTGGCCTAAGTCACATGTTTTTGTGACTTAGGCCAAAGAAATTGCCTAAGGAGAAAATCATCAAATTGTTTGGCCTTAGTCTTTAATCCTATGTAAACCTATTTAAATCTCTTATGTTACATAACTGACAGACGGTGTTATTTTTATATCAATAGTCATAATTTGTTATAACGTTTTGGGTGAAATTATTAAGAAATATAGTTTTGTTTTGGATCAGTTTTTAATTTTTTTCTGAAAAACTTAAAAAAATGACTTAGGCCATTAGTTTAGCAAGGTGACATTAATTAGTATTCATTAAATTCATTATTTGAAAAGTATGTGTTATAATTTCACTTTGTCTTGTGAAGATATTGCATGCAAGTTATTATTAATAATCACTTTTGAATTAATTAATTTGGATTATGGTTAGGCTTAGAATGCAATGGCAGTATTACCAGGGTACATTATCTTTTTCACAATTGTCTGGCTAACTTTGTATTCCTTGTTTTGTGAAATACAACTTTGATCATCACAAACTATGCCACCAAGTACATCCTTCAACTTATGCCTACAGTACATTTCAAAATTACGTTTGTTCCCATCCCATAACATAACACTATTGTGCTGTATAGTTGAAAAATCACACCCTGTGTGAAGGAAGCGGTGCCTTTGGGGCGGGGCTTAACTCTTTTCAGTTCGTCCCTATTGGTGGTCTGAGTCCACTTACCAAATTTGTACTTGGTAGCATGCTGCAAACTGGAATAATGGCTGTTTAAAGCCCAGCCAATGGGCAGACAGAGGGGGAGGGGTTTAAGTAATTACAGTTTGTCCCTATTGGTGGTTTTAGTCCATGTACAAAATTTGTACTCCGTAGCATGCTGCGAACTTGAGTTATGGCTGTTTAAAGGCCAGCCAATGGGAAGACAGAGGGGGCGGGGCTTGAGCAATTCATGCTCGTCCCGTATTGGTGGTCTAAGTCCACATACCAAATTTGGACTTGGTGGCATGCTGCAAACTGGAGTTATAGCTGTTTAAAATCCCGTGCTCATACGGGCGGACGTCCCTGGGGGTCCCTGGACCCCTCTTTGATAACCGGTGGCACGTGTGGCAAATGAGAGGAGAGATGGCATAGGCAATCTCCAAGTCCGTGTGTGTGTGTGTGTGTGTGTGTGTGTGTGTGTGTGTGTGTGTGTGCGTGTGTTTGTATGTGTTGCTTCTTTGCCGTGCTCATCCCGGGCTCATACGGACACACAGACACACAGACACACAGACACCAAGTCAAAGCCACGTGTAGAGCGGTTGGCACCGCTAAAAAACAGTGGCTCGTAATTCAGTGGTCTGAAAGCACGTAAAATAAATACATAACATATTTTCTGTCTTTAATTAAGAGTATGGTCTAGACATGCTCTCTGTGAAAATGTAACTTCTATTGTGATTTAGGGGGTGGTGGGGGCTTGCCTTACCTTGGTAAAACTCATGTGAGCCCGCTCCATGTCAATACTGAACATGCTCCCTACAAAGGGAAGAGCCATTGGTCCTGGTGGATAGTTCGATGGATTCCTGTATTTGAGGTAATCAAATATCAGGAGAGAAACACAAATAAACAGCAGTATTCCCTTGAAGTCAAGGCCTGTCAAAAAGGCGTAAATCCACATTGTGAAGCTGAACCGGATCAGCAGTCAACAGTGTTGAAAGTTATGCAATTGTCTTCTCCCTCTCTTTAAAGCATAGTGTTGTGTGTGTGGTTGCATGAGAAAGGATAAATGAAAACATGGTACAGTACGCTGAAGCTGTCCTGAACACTCCTTGTGTGTACAAAGGTGGTACTGTAGTCATAGTAATCTTAAAGGTGTACTGTACCAGAGCATTAAGCCACACCTCTTGAAAGACAGATATGACTTAATTTCTCATGTTTAGCTATAGTATGTATCTTATAAATGTATTTTACAGTATTATATCAAAACCCAATGCTCAATGATTGCCATTATATATAAAAAAAAGAAAAGAAAAAAAAAGATAATGCATATACTTTGCCCATCGCAGCAGTATTGTTTTGGGTAGCTCTCAACAAACTACTTGCGATGAGATAGCATTTTCCTTTAGTCCATGAACCAACCACGTGATTTGATGACAGATTAGATGTTAATGAGTGGCCACCCATGTAAACAGGGTAGATGGGAAGAGGAGGACATTGTCTTAACTGATCCACTGGGTGTCAGTCTAAATATGTAAGTGGAGTGTGAAGTGTATAAAATAAATTAATGAAATAAATAAAAATGACGCATTTCAATACTTATCACCCCTTTTCTCTCATAAAATCTAAATGAAAAAAAACACATCACAAAGCAATATCCTGGATTATATATACCTACAAATTATTTAGTTGTATATGGTGTATATAACTTGTTAATACGGCATCATTTATATACAGTATAAATACAGTACAAGGAAGGAATCCCAACAGTAACATTTATGTCCTGTTCTGTTATTCAACCATGTGTTATCGTCTTTTACAAAGCTGTTTGTGGTGGTCTGATTGATCCATCTGTGATTATGTGTATTTAGTTGAATGTATACAGTAGTGCGTGACAGTGATAATGTGGGACTGTCACTAATGGGGGTAAAATGTCAGATTAAGTACTGTACATGGTTGACCCTAGCGTGCTAAGGGCACCAGGACACTTATCAGAATTCAACATTAATGGAAGCAAAGTCCATATCCTAATCTATCTATTGCTGCTTATTCAGCAAAAGAATAAGGCTTGGCTTTTTTATTTTTTGGTTGTTTGATGAACAGTAATCTCATATCAGCAAGAAGTATAAAAGGAAAATTACATCAAGTGTGATCACAAAAACATCCTTAGTCTGCTCCAAATCTCCAAGGCAGAACATAATACAGTACCAGTGAGAAAACAGAGGGTGGTGTAATAGAAGAAAAGACAGTTTCAAGGTCTCTTGTGACATTACACAAAGAAACCGGTCAGGACAATGGACTCTTTGCTCTGAGGACAGCTCTTGGCTGGGTTATAAATGGGCCACTCAATTCAACTCATTCATTTCAGAAAAGGATGGATTGCTAACCGGATCTCTCTGAAGCACATAACTAAACTAGAAAAAGTGCTCCTCGGAGCACAGGTCTCGGCCAACCTACCTGAAGGTTGGTGGGGGCCAGCAATATTCAGGATTCGCAAATCAGGCTGGAATGTGAAAAATTATAAAAGTTATAGCGTCACCATGAGGCTGATTTGAAAGTTTTCAAATGGCATTTCTTCCTCGGCCTAGTGAGAATGTGCATCCAAACTTTCACAGAAATTGCACGCTGTGTTCATGATTTGTGGCATTTTGTTCAAAACGGAGCACTCCTGAAAAATGTGGAAGCCATTCTTAGCCAATCAGGATAGAATATGAAAAATCTGAAAGACCAGTTCTGTTTAATGACTTTAGAGATAATGTGCATGTAGGAAATAGAGAGAAGAGGGGAGGTGTATGTCCTTCTGACCCGTCATTGACACTCTGACAGTGAAAAAGAAGTGCATTTACTTTACTCAAGTACAATTTTGAGGTTTTTGTACTTTACTTGAGTATTTCCAATTTCCACTACTTTTTTTACTTCTACTCCACATCTCAGTGGCAAATATTGTACTTTTACTCCACTCCAATTATTTGAAAACTTTAGTTACTAGTTACTTTTTGTAGATTTTGGTTATTATTACAAAACATACATTACCCGATTTGGCCCTATATACATTTCGGCCATTTGAAAATAGCCGATCTACAAGCTCACAATGCGTCGCGATGCGACGCATTGTGAGCTTGTAGATTTGCTATTTTCAAAAGATTTTTATACAATTTACACATTTGAAAACATGTGAAATGGGACATTCTGCATAATGAGTACTTTCTGCTTTTGATACTTTAAGTACATTTTGATACCAATACTTTTGTACTTTTACTCAAGTCAATTTTGAATTCCAGACTTTTACTTGTAACAGAGTACTTCTACATTGCAGTATTGAAAAAGAAATAGTACTTTTTCCACCACTGAAAAAACCCAACTAAGATTGGTCACACAGTTAGGTCACACAGCCTGTGACATGAATTTGAATGTTTGCTCCACCTCCTGTTCACCCCACCTTACCCCGATGATGCATTATTAGAGCATGGGAACAATACAACAGACTGAGAGGATATAAGTTCAGGATGATGTAGATCAGGGGTTGTTAGTAAAGAGTCTCTATTTACTACTATATAAACTGTGAATGTGTTTAAATATGGATTTAAATGGGAGTAAACAAAAGTTAAAAAGTGCTCTTTGTTTCATTGTATGTATGCTGGAATTAGGCAACCTTTTGTAGGTGATGCCAAATACATTTTAAGGCATACTGTAACTACAGTAACTTTCTGTTGATCGTTCTGACCCACCTGTCCCTTTCACCTCGTAGAGTCGAGTCTCCCCCCGCAATGTGGTGCCTTCATCTCACCAGGGAAGCACCGCTCACACTTTGAAAATCCCTGGTGTATATTTTTGGCTGATCATAATTCCTGATTGTGATTGTGATTGTAATAAATGTACACTGAAATATCGTGACTGTGTACTGTAGTTGTGCAGGGCTTTAAAGGGTTAGTTCAGATTTTTTGAGTATTTTCTGTAGGAAATACTTACCATTAATGTAGTGGTTGCAAAGGTATTAATCGATTGCCCGAGTCCCGTGGTCAGAGTTATGGTCCGTTTCTGACAAAACACAAAATATTTTTTGTGTCATATATTTTGTGCGTGAGTATAGGCTGCCGCGGCGCAGTGATTCTGGACACAAACATTAGTACCATGTGACAGAGGGGTCGAAATTGAACGAAACCTGCTCTATATGGTAGAAATGGGTCAACAATACAAATGACGCTAGTTTTTTAAATTTATTTATTTTTAATGAGCGGCCCCCACCAAATCTACTAATCTACCGGAACTACTTCATATTTATCAGAAACGGACCATAACTCTGACCACGGGACTCGGGAAATCAATTAATACCTTTGCAACCACTACATTAATGGTAAGCATAAAATACTCAAAAAATCTGAACTAACCCTTTAAAGGCAAGTATAATTATATTGGTCTATATGGTCTGTATGTCTTTCCTGTGCACTTTCATGTTCCCCAGATGATGGTCCCTACTAATTTTGGTGACCCAATATGTTTTCCTCCAGGGCCACCATTCGGCCAAAATTGCCACTTATATGCAAGATATCTCAATATATAACAGGCATATCAAACAGGCAGATTGGCATGAAACTTAATGCGCTCAGCGAGGATGAACCCTACTGATTTAGGTGACTTTGGTGCAGGGAACAGCACAGCCTCGTACTTACTGTACTTACGCCTATAGCCCAACTTTGGGCATAGACCACAAACAAGTGCTCTCCAGGAATCCTGGTCCTGGGCCAGTTTCTCCAAGCTGTCCCCATGTGTGGCCTGATCTCTTCACATCTGCATCCATGTCACGCCGCCAGGTGTTTCTTGGTCTGTCCCTCTTCCTTCTCCCTTGTGGGTACCAGAACAGGCCGTGTCTTGTGATATTAGATGCAGGTTTGCGAAGAGTGTGGCCAGTCCATCCCCAGCGTCTTTGGAGGATTTCTTCCTCTACAGGGTGTTGTTCACTGCCACATTTCCAGGTTACTGATGGTTACTGGTGTTTGGCCAGCGAATTCGGAAAGAAAACTGTCCCGCCCAGTTTATCGACACTACTGCCCCAGATAGGTGAAGTTCTCCACCTCCTCTATAGTGCTTCACCTTCTAGTGTGATGGGAGTAACACTGTGCTGTGTTTATTTTGAGGACCTTGCTCTTTCCTCTGTGAATGGAGAGGCCAAGGCGTGTTGAGTTGGCTGAGCGTGTTGAGTTGGCTGAGACTATGTCGGTTTTCTCTTGCATTTGTTAGCGTGGGAAAGAAGGAGGGAAGGCCCAGCACGGCCTCTAGGGGCTGCTAATGGGGCTAACTAACAATCAAACAGGGAATACCAAACACTTCTTTTTTTTCTTTTTTTTACTTTCTTTTTATTCTTCTTTCTTAGAGCAAGTTAGGTCATGTTGGGCATCACATATACATTAAATGAGTACATTTCTGGTATAGTTAACACTCTTATGTTAAAGGAGACATCCGTTCATTTTTAGTGTTATCTTTGATATGTGGCAAATCACTTACCAACGTAGAAATGCCCATTGACTTACTCCACAAATCCCCCTGTCGACCCCCACCGTTGGCATAATACGAGGCGCAAAGATAGCCCAAATTCGCCTATTTTAACAAATGCAAAGTCTGTTTTTTTTCTCCTAGCACTCATTGTGGAGCCCCATGAGACCCTTACAGGCGATGATAGTCCCGACAAGCTAACCGCTAATAACAGAACGCGCTAACGCTCGTTGCTTGTTTCTCTGCCTGGCAACACCAGGTTGCCAGGTTTCGGAGAGAAACAAGCAACGAGCGTTAGCGCGTTCTGTTATTAGCGGTTAGCTTGTCGGGACTATATATGAAAGAAAATACACATAAGCACGTATACATAGAAATAAAAAGCAAGCAATAAAGTGTACAAAAATAAAAAGTATATAACATAAAAATATAAATCAAGCAAGGTATCTCCACGCATAGTACAGATTCACATACTTGTACATAGATACAGACATACATTCAAAAACCCCACTTCTTTAAAGATCTTTCCAAACACTTCTTTTGTGTAGTTACCAAATGTGGCCAAATGTGTTATACTGTAAAAGGTGTAGCTTTCAGGATGTCTGTGTTTTTTTAGCAAGACGTTCGCCTTCACTTCATTCTGTTAATCTGCTTGGTCTGCACTACAGAAGTGGTGTTATATGTTATACAGGTAGTTGACTTTATTGAGTTTATTTGGATCCCCATTAGCTGGTGTATAACAACAGCTAATCTTCCTGGGGTCCACACATAACATGACATTCAACAAGACATTACAGGTCAATTACATTAAAATATGAAAGTCAATTTTCCTTCAAACAGTCAGTGATCACTGAAACCAATAGGTACCGATGCGGTATCGGTACCTATTGGTTTCAGTGATCATAACCTTGTAGCGATATGTAGGAAAGCCAGACAGACCATGTGATATCCCAGGTAAAGGTATTGTTTTATTTATTAATATGTTTTTGTTACAGGCTGTGGAATTGGTATTAAATGGAAAAGATTAATGGCACAGCTCCTCCGGGCTATGGTCGAGGCTTACACCCCTGCCCACCCACTTTGGTCTGCCGCCTCAGGGCAACTGGTTGCCTCGTCGCTCAGTGGTCCTTCTCTGGCCGATCTAGACGGTCACAGTTTTTTTCTGTTCTGGCCCCACAGTGGTGGAATGAACTCACTGATGTCAGGACGGCAGAGTCACTGCCCATCTTTCGGCCCAGGCTGAAAACCCACCTCTTCAGGAAACACTACCCTTCCTCTTTGCCGTGCCTACTTGTTGTTAACTTGTTGTACGAGGTCTTGTTTTATTGGACCTTGTTTATTCGATACACTTATTTGTTTTAGCTCTTGCTCATTTGTTTTTCCTATTTGTCTCATCTGTTTAAGAAAGTAGGTAGCTGATATATTGCACTTTTACCTTAGCGCTAGGTATGCTCTTAGTTGCTTGTTTTAGAAGAGAATGCACTTAAGACTTCTGGTGATTAGTAGTCTCGTTCCCTACCTATGTTGAATGCACTTATTGTAAGTCGCTTTGGATAAAAGCGTCTGCTAAATGACTGTAATGTAATAATGTAATGTCTAGCGAACCTTGGCATGAATCTTGAATGGGAGTGGTATGTGTGTAGCCCCAACGAGTCCTTCTGTACTCAGCTCTACTCCATCAAGGGTGGAGAAACTGAACTTCTGGAAGAAACTGACGAAAAACAGGAACAACTCCATTTTTGCGAGGCTTTCTCCTAGACATACACGTTTCCCTGAAAAACACACATAACATAATCATAACCTTAGCCATAAACAAAACACAAGCACACACAAATCACTTATAGTATATAGTACACATAAGCATACTGTAAATACACCCACAAACAGTGGCAAAATGTCAAGATAGATCCATAAAAGTGTGGTTTAAGGATAGAAATAGAATGACGCAAAATGCTCTGTGTAAAAGTTGACCCTAAGGTAGAGCTGGGCCTTGGACAGTGTGGAATCAGTATATCTATGTCAGTATATACCTGTGAACTCTTCAAAACTCTATAGTTATTTCCAATACAGCACCTCCAACTATAATCTACTGCAGTGGTTCTCAACATGTGGGTCCCCACATGATTTGTTTAATGTGCAACATTGTTTTCTCACTCAACAGTAAACAAACCAACATACAGTATAAGTGTACACAGGGTATCTGCACATTTCTGTGACAATTTAAGGACTTTTATGACCTTCTTAATACTGCAAATAAATTGTAAAAAGTTATCAGCAAACTGTGAAATTAGCTAAAACTAGCTAGAAAATAGCCGATCTACAAGCTCACAACGCCTCGCAACGTGAGGCGTTGTGAGCTTGTAGATCGGTTATTTCCACAATATTTATCTGTTGAACCGAGTCAAGCAAAAAGTAATGCTTCAACTCCTACAATTCCAAGTGCTTGTCAGGGTGGGGGTCCCCAGTTCAAATATGATTATTTTGGGGGGTCGCTGCTTGAAAAGGTTGACAACCGCTGATCTACTGTTTGATGGAGGGTTGCTTGTCAATCCTAATGCAAATATAGATTGGATGTTGTTCCTAATAACACAAACTACCTCCAACTGTTCATGCTTCCATCTTATGTCTATCTTGTTTGTGTATATGGTATATTCAATAGGCTCTATGCATAGCAGCCATATTGGAAAGAAATTGGGCCTCTTCTTACTTCCTACACAGGTGTTACCAATGATACTAATGAAGGCTCTGTTTCATTCTGGTCAGGGTGCTGATATCGTGTATGTTGGCTCACTGGAAACACTCCATTTTGGTTCCCAAATGGCCCCTTATGGTGGGTGTGTAACTCTGAGAGTGTACAAATGGAACCAAATGGACCCGTAAGGGTCCATTTGGTTCCATTTGTACACTCTCAGAGTTATGGGGGTCCTTGAAAATAAGACAACCACTATGCCACACTAAATGGAACAGAGCCTTAATTAGTATCATTGGTAACACCTGTAAAAGGAAGTAAGGCAGGGGCCCAATTCATTCCCAATATGGCTGCTGTGCATAGAGCCTATTGCCCACAATTTTCACACATTGCCAATTCCAGCCATACGTCTTATTACCAGAGAATTTGCTCAGTTTTACCTGCAGAGAAAGGCATGAAGGCCTCTCTCCTCACAAACTTGCCATCGGCATCTAAGAAGTGTCCAGGATTGAAAGTGTCTGGAGTTTCCCATTCGTTCTTGTCAAACAGTACGGAAGTCAGGCTGGGCATCAGTGAAGTTCCCTACACAACACAGGGGGGAAACAACCTACTGTACTGACTTCCATTCCATTTATTGTGAACAGATGGCTTGTAGTTGCACATCTTCATAAGTATAGATTTGATTGAACATAGTAGCAAGATATGTATTATTGTTATTGCACTCCATACTTTTACGTGGTTGTTTTTATTGCAAACTTTGGAATGACTGGAAACATTGCTTTGCTGGCTAAAATATGTATGAATAGGTGGACCTTTGGCATTGGTAGAAAGTAACCAAGTACATTTACTCAAGTACAGAGTATTTCTACATTAATTATTGCTACTTTTACTTAAGTAAAAAACGAGCTTCCACCGCTGACCTTTGGTACAAAGAAACCACCCAGTGTTGTGTCCTTAGTGGCAATCCTGAGTCCATTGAGAGGCACAATGTTTCCCATCCTCTGGATCTCATGGATAACAGCATCAGTGTAGGGCATGTTGGGTCTGTCGGCCATATTGGGTTGGCGGGACTGTCCAATCACTCTGTCTATCTCTGCCTGGACCTTCTCTGTGTGATGAAATAGAAGGTTTTTAAGCATTCAATAATCAAATAAGGTCATACACACCCTCATCTCTACAATCACATTTATGTGTGTAAATGTGTGTATGCATGTATGTCTGTCCCCTGAAACGTACACCAATCATTCATAGCTCATGCTGCTACGTGCTATGTCTCAAAACCGAAGCACCTTGAACATTCTTTCTTTCAGGAAATCTCTTTGTTACACCAGCATTGTTCTTGTGAAACACTTTTGTTGTTATTGGTGAAATATTTTGTATAAAGAGTGCAAAGAATTTGACACAGCTGAGTATCAACGTATAGTTTTTTCCACAATACTGTATTCATTATCCAGACCCTAGTGTTGCTGGATAACTATACATCTTCTCTGTGTATCTGTCGCTCAGCCATTACAGTTACATTTGCATACTCTGCAGGGAAAAAATATATAATAAAAATAATGTTAAAGGAGACACACCATGAATTTCACTTTTTTTTTTGGGGGGGGGTATTTTTTGGGCTCCCCAGTGTCTCTTGTACCCCAAAAAATATTTTTATTTAACATTCAGTCATTCATTCTCATTTCAGAGATTTTCAGAATGGGCGTGTCTGAACCATAGACTGTAAAAAAGAATGGACAAAGCCACTCCCCTGCTTTCTACAGAACGAAAATGAAGCCGATAGTTCAGGAACATGCATTCCTCCATCGTTAATATATACAGTTGGCCACGTCCGGAACTCAAACGCTATTGGTTGAGACCAGACACGTGACCAGCGAACCGGAAAACACCCCCAAAAATGCTATTGGTTGGGTAGCTTGTCAATCAAGAGCGGGGGCGGGGAATGAATGCTATTGGTTGTGTAGGTTGTCAATCAAATCATCCCGCCCCTCCTGGAGCATAGCCTACTTTATCGTCAATTTTAGAATAAATGGGACCATAATTTAGCAAAACGCATATCATGATGATTGAAAGGAGACTTTAAACTAGCAACTGGAAGCATATAGAATTTATGACAAGTTTTATTACGGTAAGAAAATCTAGTCTAAAGTTTGTCAAAAACCCATTCACTTGCGCTAAAATAAATTCTTTCTGACACTTCAGGTCGGCGCAGGGTAAAACAGCGCCACTCTGGCCATTCATAAGCTTCCGTGTTGGCCTCATCGTAAATATCCAAGCCTTGCCCCTTGGTCTGAACAGACCATCTCAGAATGGCAATGTTTGCTTACATCACGAAACTTTCTGCCCATGTATTTTGACAGACAGAATTGCTCAGTAGCACCCCTCTGCCCAACAGGACGTTTTGGTATTGCAGCTGAAAGTGCTTTATAAGCCTGAGAGAATTGACTTGGGATGAGTATATCTGAGTGTTGATTTAGGCTCAAACCTTTTGAAAATGGTTTGAGGGACATACACCATATGATATTAAATATCTTTTTTTTTTTTTAATTCATGGTGTGTCTCCTTTAAAGGCAAGTGTTGTATTGTCCCTAAGGGATGGGAAATTACTTGGGGGGCTGTTAGGCGGTAAGTGTCTTGCAGGAACACTTCGACATGTAGATATCATATGGTTCACATATCAACCAGTTTCCTGACTGAACTAAATTCGACTATGAGCTTCTTGGTGTAGGGCCAGGCCTTTGCATTTCACCAGACACTTGCTGTACCTTGAATATGGGGCCACTTGATGAGATAAACCAGGGCCCACTGCAAAGTGGTGGAGGTGGTCTCAGTTCCAGCCAGGAACAGATCTAAAGCACATAGAGCCAGGTTGCTCTCCTCAAAGCCCAGGTCCGTCTCTCCTTTGTGCTATTGAAACATGGGGAAAAGACTCAGTGAGTTCAATAGAGTGAAAGAAACAACAGATATTGTGCAGTGTATGTGTAGTGCAGTTTGCTCACGCACCTTCTCCATTTCTATGATGAAAACGTCAATGTAGTCTCTGGGATTGCTAGGATCCAAGTCAAGCTTGTGCGTCTTCACCTCCTGACGAATGAAGGCAATCAAATCCCTGAAGATGGCAAACATTTTGTTGTGAGGACCTGGCATGTGCTTCATGACTGCAGGGATTGCCTCATACAGCTACAGTGAGAAAACAGTTTAAGGTGACATAAGCGTTACTTTGATTATACTGTGAGTGTGCTCCAAAAAGTATCACCTGTATCCTGTGATCCTGTGTGTCCAGTAGGGACAGAAATGTGTATCACTAAACGTTTAGGACTAAATAACCGAAATTAATCGATATAATGTCAAAAAAGTCACTTAAACATAATCTATAATTGTTCCTCATACAATATTTTACAATACCTACTAAAGTAAAGAAAAGCATTTGAAGAGAAGGAAACAACCTTACATAATGACATATAGACCCAATGTATTCATGCTTGACGGTTAACCGCGGTTAACTGCCCACAGTCCATAGGTTAAACGTTTATCAAAAAGGGGGCATCCCTAGTGTCCATGTACTTTGTATACAGTAGGCTACGTGACAAAGCATATTTCTTACACAGTATGAATCTGAATTTGAGATAGGAGTTATTCACACTCTCTTAGACTACATGTGCCCTGTGCTTACTACTGGAGATCAGTTCCTTCAGATCTTTCTCTACTGTTATGTATCTCTTCCTGTTGTTCTTCTATCACAAAAAAAATAATATATATATATATATATATATATATATATATAGAGAGAGAGAGAGAGAGAGAGAGAGAGAGAGAGAGAGAGAGAGAGAGGGTGTGGAGTGCCCTATACAATGAGATGAATGAGTTGGATGGATATTTCCTCACCAGACCCCAGGCAGAGCCCTCCAGTTGAATGGCTACGTTCAGATTCTTGAGCAGGGTCTGAAAGTGGTGGTCACTATAGTCAAACCGTTTCCCAAACACCATCCGGCAGATGATGTTAGACACAGCGTTGTTCAGTAGGGATGCTGGGTTGAAAGGCTTGCCTGGAGGAAATTACAGATTTCTCTGTTCTGTTATTTGCATATAATTATTCCATTTAATGAGTTATTATTTGATGTCGTCCTATTCATTCTATTATTGTTGTCTTTGATAAGATAAGGTAAGATAAACCTTTACTGATCCCCAGAGGGAAATGTACGTGTTATAGCAGCACCAGCAGTAAGAATGAAACATAGGCGAGGTACAGGTAAGAGTAGGAGTCTAGAACCACACTAGATAAATAACAAATAAAATCATCTTTTATTTTATAAATACCGTTTATTTTCAACGGTACTTTCTTCATAACTGCTGCCACCTACCTTTCTCATTCTCCATCTCTTCCTGGGCGTAGCGACACTCCTCGTACAAACTCTCTTCCAATGAGCTTTTACCCATTCCAAACCTACGCAGGGTGGACAAGGCAAAGCGCCTCTGTGCCTTCCACCTTGGGCCGTTGCTCGCGAACAGACCATCTACTAAATGAACAAACATGGAGAGACAATACGCAGTTAAATCCTCAGTGTTATGTTCATTGTTAAATGAACACTGAGGATTTTACTGTGTGTACGTTCAATAATAATATTGTGTGTTGTTCAATCATTGTGTGTACATGTATACTGTATGGATTTAAGGGCAGTGGTGGAAAAAGTACTCACATTTTGTACTTGTGAGCTTGTAGATCTGCTATTTTCAAATGGCCAAAACGTTTATAGGGCTGAAGTGGTTAATGTATGTTTAGTAATAATAATCAAAATCTACAAAGTAACTTGTGACTAAAGTTGTCAAATAATAGTAGTGGATTAAAAGTACAATATTTATCTCTGAGATGTAGTGGAGTAGAAGTAAAAGTACTGAGCATTGGAAATACTCAATTAAAGTAAAAAAATACTCAAAATTGTACTTAAGTACAGTACTTGAGTAAACGTACTTAGTTACTTTACACTGTTTGAGGGAAGGTGTGATGCATGCATAGTATGTGAGTCAGACGGAGAAGTTCACCTAAGCTTCCATAAACTCTCTCTGCCATTGGGCTGTATGGCCGTTCCCCAAAGGTCTCTGCTTGTGTCACCAGTGCCTCCTTCACCATCTTGTATCCTGACACAACCACGATCTTATCGATGCCGAGACGCACGCCGAACACGTTCCCATAGACCTCGGCCATCTGTGGACATTATAACACGAGATTATAACAAGAGCTGATATTGTCGGACCAAGTAGCATTTTTGTGACCAAATACTTTATTGATTTATTTTAACAATCAAATCAAAATCAACAAATACTAATGACCTTGCTAAAGTAATGTCATTTTTTGAGGAAAATTATATGTTTGCCTCAGTCAGCTCCTCATGACACTGGCCACCTCTGGTAAAATCACCATCATCTCCTAATTGAAAAGGATCATGCTGTTCCCTCCCCTTCTAGTATAATGGCCTAACTCCCTAGTGTGACTTGGGCCAAAATAGGCCATTCTTTTGGCCTAAGTCACATGTTTTTGTGACTTAGGCCAAAGAAATTGCCTAAGTCTGGAGAAAATCATCAAATTGTTTGGCCTTAGTCTTTAATCCTATGTAAACCTATTTAAATCTCTTATGTTACATAACTGACAGACGGTGTTATTTTTATATCAATAGTCATAATTTGTTATAACGTTTTGGGTGAAATTATCAAGAAATATAGTTTTGTTTTGGATCAGTTTTTAATTTTTTTCTGAAAAACTTAAAAAAATGACTTAGGCCATTAGTTTAGCAAGGTGACATTAATTAGTATTCATTAAATTCATTATTTGGCAAGTATGTGTTATAATTTCACTTTGTCTTGTGAAGATATTGCATGCAAGTTATTATTAATAATCACTTTTGAATTGATTAATTTGGATTATGGTTAGGCTTAGAATGCAATGGCAGTATTACCAGGGTACATTATCTTTTTCACAATTGTCTGGCTAACTTTGTATTCCTTGTTTTGTGAAATACAACTTTGATCATCACAAACTATGCCACCAAGTACATCCTTCAACTTATGCCTACAGTACATTTCAAAATTACATTGTTCCCATAACATAACACTATTGTGCTGTATAGTTGAAAAATCACACCCTGTGTGAAGGAAGCGGTGCCTTTGGGGCGGGGCTTAACTCATTTCAGTTCGTCCCTATTGGTGGTCTGAGTCCACTTACCAAATTTGTACTTGGTAGCATGCTGCAAACTGGAATAATGGCTGTTTAAAGCCCAGCCAATGGGCAGACAGAGGGGGCGGGGCTTAAGTAATTACAGTTTGTCCCTATTGGTGGTTTTAGTCCATGTACAAAATTTGTACTCCGTAGCATGCTGCGAACTTGAGTTATGGCTGTTTAAAGGCCAGCCAATGGGAAGACAGAGGGGGCGGGGCTTGAGCAATTCATGCTTTGTCCCGTATTGGTGGTCTAAGTCCACATACCAAATTTGGACTTGGTGGCATGCTGCAAACTGGAGTTATAGCTGTTTAAAATCCCGTGCTCATACGGGCGGACGTCCCTGGGGGTCCCTGGACCCCTCTTTGATAACCGGTGGCACGTGTGGCAAATGAGAGGAGAGATGGCATAGGCAATCTCCAAGTCCGTGTGTGTGTGTGTGTGTGTGCGTGTGTGCGTGTGTTTGTATGTGTTGCTTCTTTGCCGTGCTCATCCCGGGCTCATACGGACACACAGACACACAGACACACAGACACCAAGTCAAAGCCACGTGTAGAGCGGTTGGCACCGCTAAAAAACAGTGGCTCGTAATTCAGTGGTCTGAAAGCACGTAAAATAAATAAATAATATATTTTCTGTCTTTAATTAAGAGTATATGGTCTAGACATGCTCTCTGTGAAAATGTAACTTCTATTGTGATTTAGGGGGTGGTGGGGGCTTGCCTTACCTTGGTAAAACTCATGTGAGCCCGCTCCATGTCAATACTGAACATGCTCCCTACAAAGGGAAGAGCCATTGGTCCTGGTGGATAGTTGGATGGATTCCTGTATTTGAGGTAATCAAATATCAAGAGAGAAACACAAATAAACAGCAGTATTCCCTTGAAGTCAAGGCCTGTCAAAAAGGCGTAAATCCACATTGTGAAGCTGGACCGGATCAGCAGTCAACAGTGTTGAAAGTTATGCAATTGTCTTCTCCCTCTCTTTAAAGCATAGTGTTGTGTGTGTGGTTGCATGAGAAAGGATAAATGAAAATAAGGTACAGTACGCTGAAGCTGTCCTGAACACTCCTTGTGTGTACAAAGGTGGTACTGTAGTCATAGTAATCTTAAAGGTGTACTGTACCAGAGCATTAAGCCACACCTCTTGAAAGACAGATATGACTTAATTTCTCATGTTTAGCTATAGTATGTATCTTATAAATGTATTTTACAGTATTATATCAAAACCCAATGCTCAATGATTGCCATTATATATTAAAAAAAGAAAAGAAAAAAAAAGATAATGCATATACTGTGTCCATCGCAGCAGTATTGTTTTGGGTAGCTCTCAACAAACTACTTGCGATGAGATAGCATGTTCCTTTAGTCCATGAACCACGTGATTTGATGACAGATTAGATGTTAATGAGTGGCCACCCATGTAAACAGGGTAGATGGGAAGAGGAGGACATTGTCTTAACTAATCCACTGGGTGTCAGTCTAAATATGTACGTGGAGATGGATTCCTTTCTAATATATATATATATATATTTTTCCTAATAAAATAAATTAACGAAAATAAATACAAATGACACATTTCAATACTTATCACCCTTTTCTCTTGTACAATCTAAATGAAAAAACATCACAAAGCAATATCCTGGATTATATACACCTACAAATTATTTTGTTTTATATGGTGTATATAACTTGTTAATACGACATCATTTTTATATATAATAAAATACAATTTATAAATTATAAATCGATTAAACATTCATCAACTTCTCTTACAGTACAAGGAATCCCAACAGTAACATTTATGTCCTGTTCTGTTATTCAACCATGTGTTATCGTCTTTTACAAAGCTATTTGTGGTGGTCTGATTGATCCATCTGTGATCATGTGTATTTAGTTGAAAGTATACAGTAGTGCATGACAGTGATAATGTGGGACTGTCACTAATGGGGGTAAAATGACAAACATGTCAAGCTATAAAGTCAGATTAAGTACTGTACATGGTTGACCCTAGCGTGCTAAGGGCACCTATCACCAGGACACTTATCAGAATTCAACATTAATGGAAGCAAAGTCCATATCCTAATCTATCTATTGCTGCTTATTCAGCAAAAGAATAAGGCTTGGCTTTTTTTTTGGTTGTTTGATTAAAAGTAATCTCATATCAGCAAGAATTACAAAAGGAAAATTACATCAAGTGTGATCACAAAAACATCCTTAGTCTTCTCCAAATCTCCGAGGCAGAACATAATACAGTACCAGTGAGAAAACAGAGGGTGGTGTAATAGAAAAAAAGACAGTTTCAAGGTCTCTTGTGACGTTACACAAAGAAACCGGTCAGGACAATGGACTCTTTGCTCTGAGGACAACTCTTGGCTGGGTTATAAATGGGCCACTCAATTCAACTCATTCATTTCAGAAAAGGATGGATTGCTAACCGGATCTCTCTGCAGCACCTAACAAAACTAGAAAAGGTGCTCCTCGGAGCATAGGTCTCCGCCAGGTCAGGTAGGTTAGTGTGGGCCAGCAATGTTCAGAATTCGCAAATCAGGCTAGAATGTGAAAAGTCGGAGGGATCGGACGGATCCATCTTGATCACTTGACTAAAGAGATAATATGTACCGTTTTGCGTGTTTAGACATTTGTAGGAGTTTAAAAAGAAAAATGGAATGAGTGGAATGAACTCACTGATGTCATGACAGCAGAGTCACTGCCCATCTTTCGGCCCAGGCAGAAGACCCACCTCTTCAAAAAACACTACCCTTCCTCTTTGCCGTGCCTACTTGTTAACTAGTTGTACGAGCTCTTGTTTTATTGGACCTTGTTTATTCTATACAATTATTTGTTTTAGCTCTTGCTCATTTGTTTTTCCTATTTGTCTCATCTGTTTAAGAAAGTAGGTAGCTGATATATTGCACTTTTACCTTAGCGCTAGGTATGCTCTTAGTTGCTTGTTTTAGAAGAGAATGCACTTAAGACTTCTGGTGATTAGTAATCTCGTTCCCTACCTAGTATGTTGAATGCACTTATTGTAAGTCGCTTTGGATAAAAGCATCTGCTAAATGACTGTAATGTAATAATGTAATGTCTAGCGAACCTTGGCATGAATCTTGAATGGGAGTGGTATGTGTGTAAACCCAACGAGTCCTTCTGTACTCAGCTCTACTCCATCAAGGGTGGAGAAACTGAACTTCTGGAAGAAACTGACGAAAAACAGGAACAACTCCATTTTTGCGAGGCTTTCTCCTAGACATACACGTTTCCCTGAAAAACACACATAACATAATCATAACCTTAGCCATAAACAAAACACAAGCACACACAAATCACTTATAGTATATAGTACACATAAGCATACTGTAAATACACCCACAAACAGTGGCAAAATGTCAAGATAGATCCAAACTGTCAAACTAGATCCATAAAAGTGTGGTTTAAGGATAGAAATAGAATGACGCAAAATGCTCTGTGTAAAAGTTGACCCTAAGGTAGAGCTGGGCCTGGGACAGTGTGGAATCAGTATATCTATGTCAGTATATACCTGTGAACTCTTCAAAACTCTATAGTTATTTCCAATACAGCACCTCCAACTATAATCTACTGCAGTGGTTCTCAACATGTGGGTCCCCACATGATTTGTTTAATGTGCAACATTCTTTTCTCACTCAACAGTAAACAAACCAACATACAGTATAAGTGTACACAGGGTATCTGCACATTTCTGTGACAATTTAAGGACTTTTATGACCTTCTTAATACTGCAAAGAAATTGTAAAAAGTAATCACCAAACTATGAAATTAGCTAAAACTAGCTAGAAAACTAGCTAGAAAATAGCCGATCTACAAGCTCACACGCCTCGCAACGTGAGGCGTTGTGAGCTTGTAGATCGGTTATTTTCACAATATTTATGTGTTGAACCGAGTCAAGCAAAAAGTAATGCTTCAACTCCTACAATTCCAAGTGCTTGTCAGGGTGGGGGTCCCAGTTCAAATATGATTATTTTGGGGGGTCGCTGCTTGAAAAGGTTGACAACCACTGATCTACTGTTTGATGGAGGGTTGCTTGTCAATCCTAATGCAAATTTAGATTGGATGTAGTTCATAATAACACAAACTACCTCCAACTGTTCATGCTTCCATCTTATGTCTATCTTGTTTGTGTATATGGTATATTCAATAGGCTCTATGCATAGCAGCCATATTGGAAAGAAATTGGGCCTCTTCTTACTTCCTACACAGGTGTTACCAATGATACTAATGAAGGCTCTGTTCCATTCTGGTCAGGGTGCTGATATCGTGCATGTTGGCTCACTGGAAACACTCCATTTTGGTTCCCAAATGGCCCCTTATGGTGGGTGTGTAACTCTGAGAGTGTACAAATGGAGGTTCCATTTGTACACTCAGAGTTATGGGGGTCCTTGAAAATAAGACAACCACAATGCCACACTAAATGGAACAGAGCCTTAATTAGTATCATTGGTAACACCTGTAAAAGGAAGTAAGGCAGGGGCCCAATTCATTCCCAATATGGCTGCTGTGCATAGAGCCTATTACTCACAATTTTCACACATTGCCAATTCCAGCCATACGTCTTATTACCAGAGAATTTGCTCAGTTTTACCTGCAGAGAAAGGCATGAAGGCTTCTCTCCTCACAAACTTGCCATCGGCATCTAAGAAGTGTCCAGGATTGAAAGTGTCTGGAGTTTCCCATTCGTTCTTGTCAAACAGAACGGAAGTCAGGCTGGGCATCAGTGAAGTTCCCTACACAACACAGGGGGGAAACAACCTACTGTACTGACTTCCATTCCATTTATTGTGAACAGATGGCTTGTAGTTGCACATCTTCATAAGTATAGATTTGATTGAACATAGTAGCGAGATATGTATTATTATTATTGCACTCCATACTATTACGTGGTTGTTTTTATTGCAAACTTTGCAAACATTGCTTTGCTGGCTAAAATATGTATGAATAGGTGGACCTTTGGCAGTGGTAGAAAGTAACCAAGTACATTTACTCAAGTACAGAGTATTTCTACATTAATTATTGCTACTTTTACTTAAGTAAAAAAACGAGCTTCCACCGCTGACCTTTGGTACAAAGAAACCACCCAGTGTTGTGTCCTTAGTGGCAATCCTGAGTACATTGAGAGGCACAATGTTTCCCATCCTCTGGATCTCATGGATAACGGCATCAGTGTAGGGCATGTTGGGTCTGTCGGCCATATTGGGTTGGCGGGACTGTCCAATCACTCTGTCTATCTCTGCCTGGACCTTCTCTGTGTGATGAAATAGAAGGTTTTTAAGCATTCAATAATCAAATAAGGTCATACACACCCTCATCTCTACAATCATATTTATGTGTGTAAATGTGTGTATGCATGTATGTCTGTTCCCTGAAACGTTATGTTATGTTATGTTTTATTTATTTGATATGGACATCACAATTACAATGGACAAAACCAGATGCATTGTTTACAGTGTATATAGCACGAGTGCTAATCTTCATCACCTGTCCACAGGAAGCTTTTCTAAAATACAGTAATACCAATCTAAAACCCAATCAAGTACAAAAAATAATAATAATATATATATATATCCATACATGTATATACATATATACATACACATGCACATGCATATACACAGGGGTGCACATAACTTTTTAGGTCTGGTACGCAGAAGAGCACCTGGACTTGTGACTTGGTGCGCATGGCGCCCGTCCCGTTTTGTCAACGGGGGGGGGGGGGGGGTGATTCAGCCCGGACAGTTTGGTCAACGGGGGGGGGGGGGGGGGGCTTCAGCACGGTGCCCACCGGACAGTTTTGTCAACGGGGGGGGGGGGGGGGGCGAGAAAAAAAAGGACGCTCTGCTTCTAAATTCCGCCGATTTTCGCCGTTTTTTTTTCTCACGCTGTTACATAAAGCCCCCAAGGTTGGTGCCCTGTGCTGCTGCGCTGATTTTATCCGCCAGATCGGGACGTTCACGGCATATTTGGCACATCATCGGTGACGAGTGCCTCGAACAGCCGCTGCTGGCTGCGTGCACGAGTCATATCTCTACCCCTGTGCCTATAATGGCTGTACATGGGGCCGACGGGTGCTTTAGAGTGATTGTGTGAGTGTGGCTTCAGGAAGTAAATTCCTAGCCTCGATCTCCAGGCTTTTATTTTTTAGTTTTGCTAAAAAATAAAAGCTTGGAAATTCCTGTCCCAGCTGTTGGTGCGCAAAAGCGCCTCGCGTCGCCTGATGTGGTGCGCATTTTTTATTTTGGGTGCGCATGCGCACCTGCGCACCAGTTATGTGCACCCCTGCATATACATATACACATACACATACATACACATGCACACATACATACATGCACTGATAATTAACATCATCAAAATCAATATTCAGACCCAATACATTAACCAAACAAAAGAAGACATAATCATTCAGATAACCAATCAGCAACTATACGTGTGAGCACATTTGATTTGATTTCAACCATAATTTGAGTTCTCTGTTAAACACATTACCATCCGTCTCTAGTACACCAATCGTTCATAGCTCATGCTGCTACGTGCTTAATGTCTCAAAACCGAAGCACCTTGAACATTCTTTCTTTCGGGAAATCTCTTTGTTACACCAGCATTGTTCCTGTGAAACACTTTTGTTGTTATTGGTGAAATATTTTGTATAAAGAGTGCAAAGAATTTGACACAGCTGAGTATCAACGTATAGTTTTTCCCACAATACTGTATTCATTATCCAGACCATAGTGTTGCTGGATAACTAGATCTTCTCTGTGTATCTGTCGCTCAGCCATTATAGTTACATTTGCATACTCTGCAGGGAAAAACAATATAACAAAAATCATGTTAAAGGCAAGTGTTGTATTGTCCCTAAGGGATGGGAAATTACTTGGGGGGCTGTTAGGCGGTAAGTGTCTTGCAGGAACACTTCGACATGTATGGTTTACATATCAACCAGTTTCCTGACTGAACTAAATTCGACTATGAGCTTCTTGGTGTAGGGCCAGGCCTTTGCATTTCACCAGACACTTTCTGTACCTTGAATATGGGGCCACTTGATGAGATAAACCAGGGCCCACTGCAAAGTGGTGGAGATGGTCTCAGTTCCAGCCAGGAACAGATCTAAAGCACATAGAGCCAGGTTGCTCTCCTCAAAGCCCAGGTCCGTCTCTCCTTTGTGCTATTGAAACATGGGGAAAAGACTCAGTGAGTTCAATAGAGTGAAAGAAACAACAGATATTGTGCAGTGTATGTGTAGTGCAGTTTGCTCACGTAGCCTACCTTCTCCATTTCTATGATGAAAACGTCAATGTAGTCTCTGGGATTGCTAGGATCCAAGTCCAGCTTGTGCGTCTTCACCTCCTGACGAATGAAGGCAATCAAATCCCTGAAGATGGCAAACATTTTGTTGTGAGGACCTGGCATGTGCTTCATGACTGCAGGGATTGCCTCATACAGCTACAGTGAGAAAACAGTTTAAGGTGACATAAGAGTTACTTTGATTATACTGTGAGTGTGCTCCAAAAAGTATCACCTGTATCCTGTGAACCTGTGTGTCCAGTAGGGACAGAAATCACTAAACGTTTAGGACTAAATAACCAAAATTAACCGATATAATGTCAAAAAAGTCACTTAAACATAATCTATAATTGTTCCTCATACAATATTTTACAATACCTACTAAAGTAAAGAAAAACATTTGAAGAGAAGGAAACAACCTTACATAATGACATATAGACCCAATGTATTCATGCTTGACGGTTAACCGCGGTTAACTGCCCGCAGTCCATAGGTTAAACAAAAAAGGGGGCATCCCTAGTGTCCATGCACTTTGTATACAGTAGGCTACGTGACAAAGCATATTTCTTACACAGCATGAATCTGAATTTGAGATAGGAGTTATTCACACTCTCTTAGACTACATTTGCCCTGTGCTTACTACTGGAGATCAGTTCCTTCAGATCTTTCTCTACTGTTATGTATCTCTTCCTGTTGTTCTTCTATCACAAAAAATAATAATAATATATATATATAGAGAGAGAGAGAGAGAGAGAGAGAGAGAGAGAGAGAGAGAGAGAGAGAGAGAGAGAGAGAGAGAGAGAGAGAGAGAGAGAGAGAGAGAGAGACGACTGCCCTATACAATGAGTTGGATGGATATTTCCTCACCAGAACCCAGGCAGAGCCCTGCAGTTGAATGACTACTCTCAGATTCTTGAGCAGGGTCTGAAAGTCGTGGTCACTATAGTCAAACCGTTTCCCAAACACCATCCGGCAGATGATGTTAGACACAGCGTTGTCCAGTAGGGATTTTGGGTTGAAAGGCTTGCCTGGAGAAAATTACAGATTTCTCTGTTCTGTTATTTGCATATAATTATTCCATTTAATGAGTTATTATTTGATGTCGTCCTATTCATTCTAGTATTGTTGTCTTTGATAAGATAAGGTAAGATAAGATAAACCTTTACTGATCCCCAGTGGGAAATGTACGTGTTATAGCAGCACCAGCAGTAAGAATGAAACATAGGCGAGGTACAGGTAAGAGTAGGAGTCTAGAACCACACTAGATAAATAACAAATAAAAATATAGCTGCAAGCAGCGATAATACAGGGCCAGACATGGAAACTGGAGCACTGCAACACTACCTATAGTCGTATAGCTTTGTCCAGGCTGATGTTGTCTGTTGAAGATCATAAACTCTTGCCTTCTGTCATGAACCTAGCCAACACTAAGATCACTCGTTCACAAACCATTTACCAATAGAGAAATTGTATGTGTCCTCGCAACCGAAAACAGTGAAAGCAGCCGATCTACAAACTCAGAAACACGTTGCTATCTGAAAAGTTTTGAGATTGTAGATCGGCTATTTTCAGAATGTACGTACTCTCAAATAAGCATTTCAGGTTATCTTTACCATTTGCACATGTATTCATTGATACAGTCATGTTGTTTGCAATTCAACTTAAATGAAGTCTGCTTCAAGTGAGGCTTGAACTGGCGACCTTGAGATTGTGAGGCACTTATTTAAGGGAGACGCCATTGGACCAACAGACAAGAAACTGTGAAAAAGGAGATCACACAGATGATACAGTTTCACACAAATAGCTGAAAAATCCTGGGTTTAAGTGTTTTTCAAACTGTTCAAAATTGTGGACAATCTAAGGGCGGTGCTTACTGGTCAAAGCAATAGATGGGTTCCTCATGAGTCAAGGCACAAGTGTAAGCAAGTTTCACGACTTTCGGCCAAACGAGGCATGACCTTTGCCTGTTTAAAGTTTGCATTTTCAAAAAATTGCTATAGCACCCCCCTTTGGCCAATTGGAGTAAGATTGGTTTCAGTGATATTTGGAATGACCCTGAACCTTTCTGCAACGTTTCAAAGAAATGTGAGTCTGCATGTGTGTGTTAGGGGCAGATGAATAATTTTCATAAAACTTCAATAGTTAAAATCTATCTCCTCCTGGGATTTTTGAGTAATCTGCACAAAATGTTTTACACATGAACTTTGGACCTATGCCGACTCAACGATGCAGCGGATTTTCCATAAATGAAAAAATGCAGAAGTTAGGAGCCAATGACTGTTTTTCATATAATTCAAAATGGTGGAAGATCTAAAGGTCAGAGGTCAAAAGTCAAACCACGAAAGTTGTCGGGCATGAAGAGACGCATGTGTGTATCGAAGTTTCATGGCTGTAGGTCAAACAGGGCATGAGTTGTACCTGTTCAAAGTTGGCACTTTCAATTGAGTGCTATAGCGCCACCCTTTGACGAATGAGTGTAAGAATTATTTCTTGATAGTTTTTCAAGACCATCTACCATATGGCCGAGTTTCGTAAAAAGCGTATGCACGGTTAAGCCAGAACTGCCAAAAACAAGTGTTTTTCAAACTGCTCAAAATTGCGGACAATCTAAGGGCGGAGCTTACTGATCAAAGCAATACATGTGTTCCTCATGAGTCAAGGCACAAGTGTAAGCAAGTTTCACGACTTTCGGCCAAACGAGGCATGACTTAGGCCTATTTAAAGTTTGCATTTTCAAAAAATTGCTATAGCGCCCCCCTTTGGCCAATTGGAGTAAGATTGGTTTCAGTGATATTTGGAATGACCCTGTACATTTCTGCAAAGTTTCAAAGAAATGTGAGTCTGCATGTATATTTTAGGCACAGATGAATAATTTTCATAAAACTGTAATAGTTAAAATCTATCTCCTCCTGGGATTTTTGAGCAATCTGCACGAAACGTTTTACACATGAACTTTGGACCTATGCCGACCAAACGGTGCAAGCGGATTTTCCGTAAATGAAAAAATGCAGAAGTTAGGAGCCAATGACTGTTTTTCATATAATTCAAAATGGTGGGAGATTTAAAGGTCAGAGGTCAAAAGTCAGAGTGTGAAAGTTCTTCAGCATGAGGAGACGCATATGTGTATTGAAGTTTCATGGCTGTAGGTCAAATAGGGCATGAGTTGTACCTGTTCAAAGTTGGCATTTTCAATTGAGTGCTATAGCGCCACCTTTGGACGAAAGATTGTGAGATTTATTTTTTGATCGTTTTTCGTGACCATCTACCATATGGCCGAGTTTCGTAAAAAGCGTATGCACGGTTCAGCCAGAACTGCCAAAAGTGGCAGAAGAAGCGACAGAATAAAGCGAAGAATAAAACAGGTACAGAGCTGAGAGCTCTGTCCCTGTAATAATCTTTTATTTTATAAATACCGTTTCTTTTCAACGGTACTTTCTTCATAACTGCTGCCACCTACCTTTCTCATTCTCCATCTCTTCCTGGGCGTAGCGACACTCCTCGTACAAACTCTCTTCCAATGAGCTTTTACCCATTCCAAACCTACGCAGGGTGGACAAGGCAAAGCGCCTCTGTGCCTTCCACCTTGGGCCGTTGCTCGCGAACAGACCATCTACTCAATGAACAAACATGGACAGACAATACGCAGTTAAATCCTCAGTGTTATGTTCATTGTTAAATGAACACTGAGGATTTTACTGTGTGTACGTTCAATAATAATATTGTGTGTTGTTCAATCATTGTGTGTACATGTATACTGTATGGATTTAAGGGCAGTGGTGGAAAAAGTACTCACATTTTGTACTTGTGAGCTTGTAGATCTGCCATTTTCAAATGGCCAAAATGTATATAGGGCTGAAGTGGTTAATGTATGTTTAGTAATAATAATCAAAATCTACAAAGTAACTTGTAACTAAAGTTGTCAAATAATAGTAGTGGATTAAAAGTACAATATTTATCTCTGAGATGTAGTGGAGTAGAAGTAAAAGTACTGAAAATTGGAAATACTCAATTAAAGTAGAAAAATACTCAAAATTGTACTGAAGTACAGTACTTGAGTAAACGTACTTAGTTACTTTACACCACTGTTTGAGGGAAGGGGTGATGCATGAATAGTATGTGAGTCAGACGGAGAAGTTCACCTAAGCTTCCTGAATAAACTCTGTCTGCCATTGGGCTGTATGGCCGTTCCCCAAAGGTCTCTGCTTGTGTCACCAGTGCCTCCTTCACCATCTTGTATCCTGACACAACCACGATCTTATCGATGCCGAGACGCACGCCAAACACGTTCCCATAGACCTCGGCCATCTGTGGACATTATAACAAGAGATTATAACAAGAGCTGATATTGTCGGACCAAGTAGCATTTTTGTGACCAAATACTTTATTGATTTATTTAAATTTTTAACAATCAAATCAAAATCAACAAATACTAATGACTAATGAGTCATACTGTATATTATTCATTACTGTACTTACTTAATGTCACCTTGCTAAACTAATGTCATTTTTTGAGGAAAATGATATTTTTGCCTCAGTCAGCTCCTCATGACACTGGCCACCTCTGGTAAAATCACCATCGTTTCCTAATTGAAAAGGATCATGCTGTTCCCTCCCCTTCTAGTATAATGGCCTAACTCCCTAGTGTGACTTGGGCCAAAACAGGCCATTCTTTTAGCCTAAGTCACATGTTTTTGTGACTTAGGCCAAAGAAATTGCCTAAGTCTGGAGAAAATCATCAAATCGTTTGGCCTTAGTCTTTAATCCTATTTAAACCCATTTAAATCTCTTATGTTACATAACTGACAGACGGTGTTATTTGTATATTAATAGTCATAATTTGTTATAACGTTTTGGGTGAAATTATTAAGAAATATAGTTTTGTTTTGGATCAGTTTGTATTTTTTTCTGAAAAACTTAAAAAAATAGGCCATTAGTTTAGCAAGGTGACGTTCATTAGTATTCATTAAATGAATTATTTGGCAAGTATGTGTTCTTATAATTTCACTTTGTCTCGTGAAGATATTGCATGCAAGTTATTATTAAGCACATTTGAATTCATTAATTTGGATTAGGGTTAGGCTTAGAATGCAGAAGGGGGGGGTTGGCAGTATTACCAACCAATTATCATCTTTTTCACAATTTTCTGGCTAACTTTGTAATCCTATTTTTGTGAAATACAACTTTGACCATCACAAGCTATGCTACCAACTTCCCAAGTACAGTAGGTCTATCCTACAGTATATCCTTCAACTTATGCCTACAGTACATTTCAAAATTACATTGTTCCCATAACATAACACTACTGTGCTGTATAGTTATTTCAGGAATAGTTACAGAATAGTCTTGGTATGATTCAAATGGATTCCCAAATGAAATTGGTAGAAAAAAAAAACTTCAGTGGTCTGAAAGCACGTAAAATAAATAAATAACATAAATAACATATTTTCTGTCTTTAATTAAGAGTATGGTCTAGACATGCTCTCTGGGAAAAGGTAACTTCTATTGTGATTTGGGGGGTGGGGGCTTGCCTTACCTTGGTAAAACTAATGTGAGCCCGCTCCATGTCAATACTGAACATGCTCCCTACAAAGGGAAGAGCCATTGGTCCTGGTGGATAGTTGGATGGATTCCTATATTTGAGGTAATCAAATATTAGGAGAGAAACGCAAATAAACAGCAGTATTCCCTTGAAGTCAAGGCCTGTCAAAAAGGCGTAAATCCACATTGTGAATAATGCATATTTCAGTACTGTGCCCATCACAGCAGTATTGTTTTGGGTATCCAACAAACTACTTGCGATGAGATAGCATTTTCCTTTAGTCCATGAACCAACCACGTGATTTGATTACAGATTAGATGTTAATGAGTGGCCACCCATGTAAACAGGGTAGATGGGAAGAGGAGGACATCCTACTATCCTACTATAATTCTAGTAACCTCTGTGCGTTTGTAGTGGAGGTGAGTGTAGTGGAGGTGAAGCTACCCGGTTCTCCTCATTGGCTGGACCAATTGCTCTGATTTTGCACACAGCCATTGACCATTACCATCTGAACTTAACTGTGAAGCCCCTTTTTCAATTTCATCAAATCTCAGCTTCTTATTAGCGTTTTTGTGTCAAACACTGTCACCATGGTTACGGGGCTGCCCAGCTATGGGACGAACTGCCTCCCGGGTTGCCAGATCATGTGCGCATATCCCCCCACGGATGCGCTGCGCCGACCGGGTATGGTCTAGTTGTCTTAACTAATCCACTGGGTGTCAGTCTAAATATGTAAGTGGAGATGGATTCCTTTCTAATAATTATTTTTTTCCCATATAAAATAAATTAATGAAATAAATAAAAATGACACATTTCAATACTTATCACCCCTTTTCTCTCATAAAATCTAAATGAAAAAAAAAACCATCACAAAGCAATATCCTGGATTATATATACCTACAAAATATTTAGTTGTATATGGTGTATATACTGTAACTTGTTAATACGGCATATATATAATAAAATACAATTTATTGATTCCATTCTTGCAGAAAAGATAAATCGATTAAACATACATCAAATTCTCTTACAGTACAAGGAATCCCAACCGTAACATTTATGTCCTGTTCTGTTATTCAACCATGTGTTATCGTCTTTTACAAAGCTGTTTGTGGTGGTCTGATTGATCCATCTGTGATTATGTGTATTTAGTTGAATGTATACAGTAGTGCGTGACAGTGATAATGTGGGACTGTCACTAATGGGGGTAAAATGTCAGATTAAGTACTGCACATGGTTGACCCTAGCGTGCTAAGGGCACCTATCACCAGGACACTTATCAGAATTCAACATTAATGGAAGCAAAGTTCATGTCCTAATCTGTCTATTGCTGCTTATTCAGCAAAAGAATAAGGCTTGGCTTTTTTATTTTTTGGTTGTTTGATGAAAAGTAATCTCATATCAGCAAGAAGTATAAAAGGAAAATTACATCAAGTGTGATCACAAAAACATCCTTATATTAGTCTGCTCAGGTCTCGGCCAACCTACCTGAAGGTTGGTGGGGGCCAGCAATATTCAGGATTCGCAAATCAGGCTGGAATGTGAACAATTATAAAAGTTATAGCGCCACCATGAGGCTGATTTGAAAGTGTTCAAGTGGCATTTCTTCCTCGGCCTAGTGAGAATGTGCATCCAAAATTTCACAGAAATTGCATGCTGTGTTCATGATTTGTGGCATTTTGTTCAAAACGGAGCACTCCTGAAAAATGTGGAAGCCATTCTTAGCCAATCAGGATGGAATATGAAAAATCTGAAAGACCAGTTCTGTTTAATGACTTTAGAGATAATGTGTACCGATTTGCGTGATGTTTGGATAAAATCTGTAGAAGTACTAGTTGGGTCATATATGGCACTTCCGTGACCGTGGAGAGCAAAGGTCCGTTTCTCAATGGATTTGTCATCTAGGAGGGTTATTAAACAAATTTAGCCCTGGTGTCTTTTTTAAAACGGCGGGGAAAATGTGTGAGAGACCAAAATCCAAAATGGCGACCGTGAAAATGAACTTTTTAATGGTTTGACCTACAAAGATGCACAATACATGGTTTCAGAGATTATTTTGGTCAAGGAATACATATTTGTTGTTTATATAATGATTTGACCTATTGTTGACCTTCAAATGCAAGATGGCTGCCAATTATGAGCTCCAAAAGGTTTTTCTTTCAAAATCGTCACAGAGCCTTCTTATTAGGCTCTAATGAAAGCTCTGCTCATGATGAGTTGAATAATATACAGTATAAGTACACAGAAGTAATCTCTGAGGTCAATACAGTCAATGTTTGTGTGTAAACAACAGTTACTGAGTTGCAGTTTCCCATTAAATAGTGTAGGCTACTGAGAATATGGTGTCCAGTTCATCCCATCCCATTTTCATAATGAACCAAAAATAAATTAGCACTATAGCCCAACATAACATAGTATTCTGTATGCAAAGCTAGAAAGGCTAGTTGCTTGAGGTGAATCTAAATGTCAACTCATTTGTCACCCTTATTTTATAGTATTACTAGAGTTTCGGGGGGCTACGCCCCCCTCAACCCCAGCCGCGCACGGGGCCCAGTGGGCCGCGTGTATATTGGGGTACTGAAATTGCTGGAGTAAAACTGTGGAAAAGTTAAAAAAAAAAAAAAAAAAAATTGAAAAAAATATATTTTTGATGTTTGAGGGGGACCCCCGCGGACCCCCTGCTGGTCTACGGACCCCCTGTGGAGTGTTGGGACGCGCGGGGACCCCCCTGGAACATGGCGGTTAAATTGCTGGAGTAAAACTGTGGAAAAGTAAATTTAAAAAAAAAAAAATTGGAAAAAAATATATTTTTGATGTTTGAGGGGGACCCCCGCGGACCCCCTGCTGGTCTACGGACCCCCTGTGGAGTGTTGGGACGCGCGGGGACCCCCCTGGAACATGGCGGAGCCCTTTGGTTTTTTTTTTTTTTTCATGAAGGTGGTTGCTTGTTTCTGGCGCTTGTTTTTAGAGGACCTGGCAACCTGAACTTGGCAACCCGACTTGTTTGTTTTTGTGTTTGGGATGAACATGGCACGTGAAGGACGGACATAGTGTGATCGAGACATGACTGAAGTGAAAGTAACGGCCTGGGTGGAACAAAGGAGGTACGTAAGAAGGGGGGGGGGGGTTGAAGCAAAGGAGCTGCGTGTGTGTTGGTGTGGAGGAGATGGGCAGAGTGCAATGGCAGCGCAACCCAGCGCATGCTGGCGGTGGCGTTACACCAGAAATGGTGCCTGGAGAAAATGGTGACCAAAAAAATTTTTTGGAAAAAAAGGAAAAAGCCCCCGCACCGGCTGCCTGCTGTTGTGGTGATGAGGTCGTGCGCACGGTAAACGGTACGAAGCTGCCTCCCCTTCCGTTTTGTCCGACATTTGGTGAGTAGAATTAATTATGTTGCGCGGTGGAAAAGGTGTAGTGAGCAGTGAGATGTCCCCTACGCGAGGCGTAAATTCAGTGCGGGCGCCGTGGCGAGTCAGTTGGCGACATGTGGTCTGGCGGTGCGTTGTTTATTCGATAACAGAGCTGTGGGGTGTCGACACCGAGGGTGCGGAAGTCGGTCGCCATTTATATAGTTAGATTGCTCCCAGTGTTTCCTGTCTGTCTAGTTACTTTTACCTGCCTTGTCTAACCAGTCCTGTGATTTTGTCAGTGTTTCCACCTGTGTCCTCCTAGTCCCCCTAGTCCCCCAGCCTATCCCAGTGTCGGCCCTATGGGGGGGCATTGGGGGGCAATGCCCCCCCAGATTAGACTTTGTGCCCCCCCAGTTCAGATTGGCCAGATGTTTTTATTATTTTAATTTTTTTCAAGCAGCGCAGCGCAGTATAGCCTGCCTTTTTTTTCTCCCGCTGTGGAGTCTGTGCCTGTGGAGATGCAATGCCGACATTACATTAAAGACATTATAGGCCTAATGCTGTAATTGTATTTGTTGTTGTTGCATATAGGGGCAAGGTAAATGAACCGAATTAACCGAAATAGAGTTACAAAACACCCCAAAAAAGTAAAATATCCATCCAATAACCGAAAAAAATCGCGCGCCGGCGCTTCGCGCCGGCGCGCACGGGTCCATCACGCACGCGCGCTGCGCGCGCGTGCGTGAGGGACAGGCAGGTGCCCCCCCTAGAATAATTAATGCCCCCCTGCTTATTACTGTCTGCAGCCGGCACTGGCCTATCCCAGTGTTGATTGTCTGTTGAGTTCACCTGTGTCCTATTAATCCCTGTCTATTTAAGCCCTGTGCTTGCACTGTGTTTTTGTTGGTCTGTAGACCATTGTCATGTGAGGTTGTTAGTCCTTGTTTTTTGTGCTCAAGAATCTTGGACTTATGAGTGTCTGCCATTCCAGAGCCCTTGAATCGCTTGTAGGTGGCATAGATGTAGGACATCAGCTGGTGGAAAGGTGGAGAATTGGGAGGATGTCCTTGAACATTTCTGGATGGTCACCAACAAGAAAGGAGAATGGAATATTCTTCTGCCGCATGGCCTCCACATGTTTCACCATTATGTCATTCACCACTGACTTGCTTGGAGGTTCATTGTATGTTGTGTGGTTATAAGGCTTGCTCTTGTTGGGTGGTGGATGACAGCAGGACTGGGCACCACTGTATCCTGGAACTCACTGGTCTTCAGGTGGTGGTCTTGTTCCATGATTGTCTACAAGAGACAGTGCATGACAGAGCGAGCACGCTGTGGAGCTGACCCATCCACTGGTGGATCTACCCTGGGACGAGCAGGTGGCTCACTCTTGCTACCAGGGGGGCATCTGTACTGGCAAACCTTTGTTAGTTCTGCACACTTCTGCTTTAGCTGTGCAGAGATTTCCTTCTTCTTGGTGAGCTTTTCAGCAGTCTCTTCACCTGGTTTCTTTTCATAGCTCTCTGGCTGCATGTACATGGCATTTGTTCGATGGACTCCTGTAGACTCACCTGTCATAGTGTCAATCTTGAAGTCGTCATTGTCGATGATCACAATAGCTGGCTTGCTGTCTGCGAACTCCTGTGGGCAGGTTGCTGATGCCTCCACATCCATCAGAGCCCAATGGTCATAGAGGAGCAGTGTATCTGCATAGCTGATGCAGACACCGCTCTTGTGCAGAATGTCTACCAGATCTTTACTCCTTGTCATGCCATGGACATTTACGCCCAGGTTGATAACAGAGCTCTGCAGTGTGCTCGCTCTGTGATACATGCACTGTCTCGTGTAGACACTCATGGTACAAGACCACGCCCAGTCCTGCTGTCATCCACCACCCAACAAGAGCAAGCCTGATTACCACACAACATACAATGAACCTTCAAGCAGTGGTGAATGACTCAATGAATCATGGAGAAACATGTGGAGGCCATGCGGCAGAAGAATATTCCATTCTCCTTTCTTGTTGGTGACCTGCATCTACAAGACACTCAGCTCAAGGCAGAGAATCCATAAATGTTCAAGGACATCTTCCCAATCCTCACCTTTCCACCAGCTGATGTCATCCATCTATGCCATCTACAAGCGATTCAATGGCTCTGGAATGGCAGACACTCTGGTTACAGCAGGGGTAGTAGTGGAGGGGTTGGTAGACCAAGCACTACGAGGAAAGCACTACAGATGGGGCGTGCAGTGCATCCTGCTCTGGAGAGAGGTTCTTATCCAAAATCAAATGTCCAAGATTCTTGAGCACAAAAAACAAGGACTAACAACCTCACATGACAATGGTCTACAGACCAACATAAACACAGTGCAAGCACAGGGCTTAAATAGACAGGGATTAATAGGACACAGGTGAACTCAACAGACAATCAACACTGGGATAGGCTGGGGGACTAGGAGGACACAGGTGGAAACACTGACAAAATCACAGGACTGGCTAGACAAGGCAGTTAAAAGTAACTAGACAGACAGGAAACACTGGGAGCAATAATACTATAAAATAAGGGTGACAATGAGTTGACATTTAGATTCACCTCAAGCAACTAGCCTTTCTAGCTTTGCATACAGAATACTATGTTATGTTGGGCTATAGTGCTAATTTATTTTTGGCTCATTATGAAAATGGGATGGGATGAACTGGACACCATATTCTCAGTAGCCTACACTATTTAATGGGAAACTGCAACTCAGTAACTGTTGTTTACACACAAACATTGACTGTATTGACCTCAGAGATTACTTCTGTGTACTTATACTGTATATTATTCAACTCATCATGAGTAGAGCTTTCATTAGAGCCTAATAAGAAGGCTCTGTGACGATTTTGAAAGAAAAACCTTTTGGAGCTCATAATTGGCAGCCATCTTGCATTTGAAGGTCAACAATAGGTCAAATCATTATATAAACACCAAATATGTATTCCTTGAACAAAATAAGCTCTGAAACCATGTATTGTGCATCTTTATAGGTCAAACCATTAAAAAGTTCATTTTCACGGTCGCCATTTTGGATTTTGGTCTCTCACAAATTTTCCCCGCCGTTTTAAAAAAGACACCCCGGCTAAATTTGTTTAATAACCCTCCTAGATGACAAATCCATTGAGAAACGGACCTTCAGAGCTTGTTTATTAGTGGTTTCTTGGTAGTGGTATTACAGTAGCACAGCTGGCATAGGATTCTCTAGGGTAAAGTGTAATTCAGGACAAGAGATTCACCTGTTCTTTGGGCCAGGTTGGAGTTTTACCCACCTCGTGCGATCATGTCAAGTGTGTATTTGCATGTTAGAAAGCTCTTTCAAATACCAAACTGAATAAATACCATATGGCGTACATCCTAGTTTAAAGCAAAATCATAAATGTTTTAACAGAATAGAAATACTTTGATCCCAGAGGGGGAATTGAATGCCACAGTCGCTCTCATCAGGGAAATATAACATGAAAAGGCAATAATCAATATTAAAGATTTATTTATTGACAATGCACAATGTACACATATATCATTAGCATATCTCTCTTCTTTTTTTCAAAAAATACAGAGAAAATACAGTCCTCCCAAACCCTCCCCCCCACCCCTTTCCCAGAATGGTACATTAAATACAGCATAATAATACATTAAAATGGCCTGGAATAAGTTCCTGTGTTTCCATGTTATAGATAATGCATGCAAAGACTATATATATATATATATATATATATATATATATATATATATATATATATATATATATATATATATATATATATATATATATATATATATATATATATATATATTAAGGAGCCCAGGGTCAGCCTACAGTTCATAATATACATCGGCGTGCTCTGCTCATTGTTTTCTCTGCCTATCATCCACATCCAAACCGTGGTCTTTTCCTTTTATTGCTTACATTGAATTCACGCTGCAAAAATACATATTGCAGTTTGCCAGGTACTTTAACACTATGCACTTTAGGATGAAATGAGAGATTAGATTATATAAATAGGAAGAATATGCCTTTCTGTCTTGGATTAAAATACTGTACACTTTCACAGCATGTGTACGTACGGTACCAACAGCAATTATTCTACTTTTTGTTGTTTTCCCCTTTGTAGGATTACAAGACGAGGTTGCTCGCTATCCACGTTACTGTTGGCATTAGAAATTGATCCACTGCTGTAGCTATACTGTAGCACGTAGAGCTAGTGAATAGCTAGGGCAGGGGTGGGCAAGATTTATTTCCAGGGGGCCATACTGACTTCGATAAAGTGAGTGAAGGGCCACACATTGTACAATTGAATTGAAACTTGAAACACATGGTGCTGAATTATGTTAAAACTGCATGAATTTGGTAGACAGTAGCCTACCTTACTACAATAAGGTACTTGTCTTCGCAACAATAATTTACAGCTGTACTGTATCACTCTGGTGTACTCTGGCCTTACAATAAAAAGATGACTTGCATAAAACAATCCACGTCAATGCCGTATCAACTTTTAAATGAGCCTATAAATGTAGACAGTATCTTATCTTGTCTGATATGCACCACTCCATAGGTCACTGATCAAACACATTGCATTATTATAAATATGGACTCAAGGTTGACTGTTTCACTGTTACATTATAAACATAAAACATTTGAGTACATACGGATGGAGGAATGCAAGTAGGTATAGTACTCAAATAGTAATATTAATTACTATTAATTGGAGTCGAGTTAAATATTTTTTTCTCAAAACCATTAACATACGGCAGCCTTTTAGAATGTCCTTTTTTTTTGGCGGGGGGGGGGGATTTTGTTTTTCTTTGAGGACTTGGCGGGCCGGATTAAGATGGTGAAAGGGCCGGGTCTGGCCCCCGGGCCGTATGTTGCCCATGTGTGAGCTAGGGGATAAGGTCATCAGCGAGGTACCGCCAGCATCCTGAAATCCTCGGGGCCATTGGTGAAGCCCTCCACACCCTCCATGCTTGGCATCTCTCCAGGGACTGGGGAGAAGGTGAAGCGCTGGAGCAGGGATGCGAAAAAAATGAACAGTTCCATTCTAGCCAACTGCTCCCCTAGGCACACACGTTTACCTGCAGAGAATGAATGATGCCAACAGCATATTAATAATATGAATAACTAGAGGTCCGGGCGCCCTACGGGCGCCCGACCCCCTACGGGCGCCCGACCCCCTAGCCGCGCACGGGGCCCAGCGTGGGCGCGTGTATATTGGGGTACCAAAATCGTCGGATTAAAATTTCCAAAAGTAAAAAAATATATAAAAAAATAGTGTTTTTTTCCTGGGGGTCCGTGGACCCCCTGGTGGTCCGCGGACCCCCTGGGAGTGTCGGGACCCGCGTTTTGTCCGTAATGTGGTGAGTGGAATTAATTATTTTGCGACGTGGAAAATGTGTAGTGAGCAGTGTGACGTAGCCTACGCCAGCCGTGAATTCAGAGCGCACGTTGTCGCTACTGTGTTGGCGAGATGTGGTGTGTCGGTGTTGTGTTTAGTCGATTACAGAGCTGTGGCTATAGCGTCAGCGGCGCGCGGAAGTCAGTCCTCGATTATATAGATAGATATAACAATATAAATATCCAAGAACTCATCATTGACAATGACAAATGTTTAGATATCATGTATAAATCATGGGACCTGCTGAGAATGGCAGGAAAGCGTCTCTTCTGCGGAACCGGCCCTCTGAATCCAAGAAGTGTTCTGGGTTGAAGGTTTCTGGAGTTGCCCACTCATTCTTATCAAACAGCACAGATGCGAGATTTGTAATAATAGCTGTGCCCTAGAGAGAGTCAGGAGATGTTGATGGTAAGACCCTTAATTATTGATTTTATGACTTTCAGACAGTAATCTAAGTTATAGGTTCAAACCAGCCTCAACTTGTTTGCTCACATGTTTTACAAAAAATATTTTACCTTGGGTATGAAATATCCTGCAAGCATACTGTCCTTACTGGCCATTTTGGGGAAACCCAGAGGAACAATGTTTCCCATCCTTTGGGTTTCGTGGATGACAGCATCAATGTAGGGCATGTTGGGTCTATCAGCCAAATTGGGCTGGCGGGACTGTCCGATTACTCTGTCAATCTCCTCCTGGACCTTGTCTGCGTGATAATGGTCAGAACAATGTAGATTTCATTGCAAGTAGTACACATACAGCAGGGTACTTTTTTGTGCAAATGGTAATGTTTCATGTGTGTGCAGTGGTGGTGGTGGTGAGCGTTCCACAGACCTTGTACCTCTGGATAGTTCATCATGTAAACCAGACCCCAGCGTAAGGTGGTGGCAGCAGTCTCTGTCCCAGCCTCAATGATGTCCAGGGTGCATATCCTCAATGTCTCTATGTTAAACCCAGCCTGGGGATCCCCCTTCCTCTGGTAGTGTGATATCAAATAAGATCATGCTGTTATGTGGTTGATGTACTGTATTGAGCTATCATGGCTCCTTGAAGTCTATTCCTCTTGCATGGTCATTTGTCATCTCAAAAACATGTTTGTCCTTTTCTTTTGGGACACAATACTTGCCTTCTCTATCTCTGCCAGGTATGTGTCTATGTAATCACGGGGGTCCTCTGGATCCCAGTCCTCCTGGTGCTTCTCTATCTCACTCTGCAAGAAGGCCACGATCACCGCATAGTTGGAGTGGATGGTCTGATGAGGTCCTGGCAGGTGCTTCAGTAGACTTGGAAAGGCATTGTACAGCTGGTAAAGGTGATCAAGTAAGAACAGATTTTGTACTGATATGATTGAACAAAAACATAATCTCCACCTCCTGGCCTTTTAGTCTGGCAGAGTTAATTAGGCTTATGCTGGTACATTACTGTCACTGATCTACATTTTTGAGCAGTGGCACTTAAATGTCGGAGGCAGAGCTAAATGTTATTGACTAAGTTTGTGACTGCCAAACTGTAGTAATATGGTTTGCCCTTGATGTTTACATGGCATTGCAAGTTTGAGTTGTGCCAGAATAAATAATAAATGAGTCACCTGAGCTCTAGCTGAGCCAGCGAGCAATACAGCTTCATTGTCCAATCGCAGAAGGTTCTGAAATTCTTCATCACTGTAGTCAAAGCGATGTCCAAAGACCAGAGAGGAGACCACGTTGCCCACAGCATTGTTTACGATGAAGTGTGGGTTGAACGGTTTTCCTGTGAATAGTTCAGCACTATGAAAGTGATGTTAACATAAAATTCATAAGCCATTGGTCAGATTTCTGTTAACATCTGTATTTCATAAGAGAGATGTAATGCGTGGACATTAGAACATCAGATTTTGGTTGTTTTGCACTTGCTGTTTGGATCCCTCCCTCTGAAGTCACACGCAGCGTGCGTGCACATTGCACTTTGCAGGGGCCCCTGCACATTGCACTTTGCAGGGGCTTTTCAGGGCACTTTGCACGGGCCCCTGCAAAGTTAATAACAGTGACGCGGTCACGCAGAGGCTCAAGCTCAGGGGCCCCCCTAGCTCAGGGGCGCCTGGGCCCACTAGGTCCGTTGGGTAATCCTCCCATTCCAACAGTTGGCTGCGACGTGGAATGCATTACAGTATGGGGAATTGGCAATAACTAATTTGGGGAGAAAATTAGCAAAAAATGCCCCCCCAAGAGAAATTAAGAAGTGTTCACATTTTGTGAAAACTAGGAGGATGTCATCCACATGTCTTCACCCTTGGTTATATGGGTTTTATATGAACCACAACTCTATCAGAATTGACATTCCAGGTGCTCTGCTCTTATACTAACTCAAACTAATTGAACAAGTCGAGCAGTAGTTCTTAACTCTGCTTCAAGAAACCCCAAACTAGTGTTATTTCAATTTACATTGTTCCCACAATGTACATCTCTACAGAGGGGTATCTCTTATGATCAGTACGTACCTTGTTCATCTTTGAAAGCTTCACACAGGAAGGTGCTTTCCAGTTCCGTGTGCTTCTCCAGTGACTTCTTTCCTCCTCCAAAGTAGCGAAGGTGGGTGTTGGCAAACTTCCTCTGCATTTTCCATAAGTAACCGTTGCTTAAAGCTATACCTGTGAGAAAATGGTTGATTTAACAAAGCAGCAGTATTATGAGTTTGTTGGGTCTACTTATTGTTGTTTACGTTTAATATGTATACGTTATTAACTGTTATACTCTATTACTGCATTGACAAGAATCAAGAGAGGAGATACTGTTTTAGCTGGCAAGCTTCAAACAGTATATCTTTCACTTCTTTTTTAAACTTTCACAACTTCATCTCTGAATGGGTGTGTGTATTTCCACAATTCTTCCCATTCACTTGCTCACTTGTAGCCTGAGGCTCAGGTGTCAGGCTAGCTCACTTGTACTTTGACCCTTATTTTTTCACTCACTTGTTTACTCACTCACTCACCCACCAACCCACCCACTTACTCACCTACTCACTCACTCACCAATGCCTTTAAAGACAACATCAAACAGAGGGACAACAGGGCGATCAGCAAAGCTGTCCAGCTGGTTGACAAGAGCCTCTTTCACCATCTTGAACCCGTTGATAAATACCGTCCTGTCACTGCCTATCCTCAAGCTGAACACTGGTCCATACTCCTCAGAAAGCTGAAATAGGAGGTCATAATTTTAATGATATTCACATATTGTTAGTCAATCAATAATCTGTCTATTAATTCACGGAACCTGTGTCTGTGAGTCTCTTTACATTTATTTGATTCATATGGACCTGCTAATGTAATCAAGTATTTGTAAGGAAGTAAGATTGGCCTTGATTGACATAAAAATACATTGTTAATTATATTTTCATTATGACCAAAACCATTGATATGCTCTAAAAGTGTGAGGAGAGGGTAAAGCATCCACACACTGCTTAAAGGTCCAAAAACGTACTTTATTACAGGCGCAACGTTTTGACCCTATAGGTCTTCATCAGGCAAACATTATACTGACAGACAAATATATATAACACCTGGGAGTCAGAAGGAGCACAGCACCCTACTTCCAATCACAGGGACAAAATACCTGTCTCTCCACTCCTCAGAGGAATGCTCAAAGGTATAGAGCGCTAGCCCAGAATACATCTATGTCCCTATGAAAGTACAAACAAAAGTAAAACCCTAGACTAGAGGAAAGGCTTTATATCGAATTCCTCATTTAGACCATCAGGACACCTTGTATCGAGGAAATAAATCCAATAGGTCTCACGTTGGAGAAGTAACCTTTCGAGACTCTCCACCTCTGGGTGTCTTTTCAACCTTCTCCACACCAACATACGGCTGGAATTATTGAGATTATGGCCTTTTTAAAATGAGCAGCAACAGGATTATGTTCACCACCAGTTCTTATACTACTCCTATGTTCAGTAATCCTGGTGCACAGAGCCCAGGATGTCTTGTCCAACTAACAGGGGCACCAGATTAGACATACTACATGCGTGGTGGACTTGAGGCACTCCAGTATTTTCTTAGACAACACCCACCTGCATCCAAACCTAGCCCTTGATGTCCAGCAAGAACTATGCATGTCTTTTTTTCTTTTCTTTTTTTAACTTTCTTTTTATTCTTTTTTTTGTTTTTTAGAACAGGCAGGTCATGTTGGGCATCACATTACATTACATTAAATGAGTACATTTCTGGTATATTTAACACTCTTATGTTGTGGGCTATTCAGTCCAGAGGAGAGGGATCCTAAGCTGAAGTAAGTTCAGTCCTTTTGTTGAGAGATCTCAAGAACTATGCATGTCTATACATGGTTCTTGCCTTGATGTCCAGCACCTGGCCTAAATACAGGCATAAGATGTGCACACAATCTCCTCTGTGAACTAAAAGTGTGATAAACATATTTTTCCCTTTCAGCTCACCTTTAAAGCAATTCTCAGAATTATAATAGTCATTAAACAGCTTGAAATAATACTAACATCATTTATACACATAAGGAAAAACTGCAATTCATGGTCTGAGTGAGTAAAATTGTCTTAGTGTTTATTGAGAAAGAAAGAAAACCTTGGCCATTGTTTTGAAGTCTGGTCCAGTAAAAATATTCCCCAGGAGAGGTACAGCCCATGGTCCAGGCGGGAAGTTGACA
Source organism: Gymnoscopelus microlampas (assembly GCF_963454915.1). Lineage (NCBI taxonomy): Eukaryota > Metazoa > Chordata > Actinopteri > Myctophiformes > Myctophidae > Gymnoscopelus > Gymnoscopelus microlampas. The sequence goes on from NC_139946.1 coordinate 6,798,234, forward strand.
GGGCTCCTGTTTTTCACCAGATCAGTCACCAGCAAAAGCACAAAAATGAACAACAGCCAACATTTAAGGTCCATACACTCAAAAAGAGTTTGCAGAATCATGATGAGAATCTTGCAAAACACCACTGGAAAAATCCCGGTTTGAATGGTATATTTTGAGAGAGGAGTGGAGTGGACGTGAGTGAATAACAGCACCAGAGCTTGTTTATCAGTTAACAATGACGTATTACATAACACAGCTGCCTCTGGGATCCTCTAGGGGAAAGAGGAATTTACAAACACCAGAGCTTGACCTTTTCATGGGGCCACGTTTAGTGATGATCCCACCCTTCCAAGTGTAGCAGGGCGGTAAGAATTAGGGTAGCCAACTACGCCACCTAGGGGATTGTGCCCTAGGAATTAGTTTTAGTCATCTCTAAAGCAGGGGTCTTCAACAGGGGGTCTGTGACCCCTAGGGGTCCTCAGAGTTACTACAGGGGGGCAGCCAAATCTTTGTGTGATAAGATGTATCTTTTTTACATTAACCACTTGAACATTAGCCAAAAATAGCAGATCTACAAGCTCACAACGCCTCGCAGCGCTATTTTTGGCAAAGAGATTTGGTGTAGATGGCAAAAAGAGCGGAAGTACAGAATGAAAGGTCAAGTTAATTAAGTATTGACGGTGGTTAAATGTCTGACAATACACATTAACATTAATCCAACTCGACAGTGATGTCAAACAAGTCTATGAAAAAGTGTAATGAGTTTTTCATTATTTTTCTCCTCATCCAATAATCATGATTCGTTATTGGGGTTTAATTCTTATTTCAGGTGACAAAAGTAACTTATTTTCAACTGGCAAAAGTGTAGACTTTTTCCAGTTAAAGATATGTAACATTTTGTCAAGCAAAAGGCGGGTGGGGATAAGGTCATCAGCGAGGTACCGCCAGCATCCTGAAATCCTCGGGGCCATTGGTGAAGCCCTCCACACCCTCCATGCTTGGCATCTCTCCAGGGACTGGGGAGAAGGTGAAGCGCTGGAGCAGGGATGCGAAAAAAATGAATAGTTCCATTCTAGCCAACTGCTCCGCTAGGCACACACGTTTACCTGCAGAGAATGAATGATGCCAGTATATTAATATTAATTATATTAATAATTTAAAAATATAAATATCTATATAAGAACTCATCATTGACAATGACACATGTTTAGATATCATGTATTAAATGGTATAAAATGCACTGCTGAAAGCTGAATTGTATCGAAGGAGGGACCTGCTGAGAATGGCAGGAAAGCGTCTCTTCTGCGGAACCGGCCCTCTGAATCCAAGAAGTGTTCTGGGTTGAAGGTTTCTGGAGTTGCCCACTCATTCTTATCAAACAGCACAGATGCAAGATTTGTAACAATAGCTGTGCCCTAGAGAGAGTCAGGAGATGTTGATGGTAAGACCCTTAATTATTGATTTTATGACTTTCAGACAGTAATATATGTTACACAGGTTCAAACCAGCCTTAACTTTACTCATATGTTTGCTCGTATGTTTTGCTCTAACCTGGCAGGGTCAGGTTAGTTTTGCTCATGTTTTGCTAAAATTATTTTACCTTGGGTATGAAATATCCTGCAAGCATACTGTCCTTACTGGCCATTTTGGAGAGACCCAGAGGCACAATGTTTCCCATCCTTTGGGTTTCGTGGATGACAGCATCAATGTAGGGCATGTTGGGTCTATCAGCCAAATTGGGCTGGCGGGACTGTCCGATTACTCTGTCTATCTCTTCCTGGACCTTGTCTGTGTGATAATGGTCAGAACAATGTAGATTTCATTGAAAGTGGTAGTAGTAGACATACAGTACAGCAGGGTACTTTTTTGTGAAAATGGGAATGTGCAGTTTCATGTGTGTGCAGTGGTGGTGATGAGCGTTCCACAGACCTTGTACCTCTGGATAGTTCATCATGTAAACCAGACCCCAGCGTAAGGTGGTGGCAGAAGACTCTGTCCCAGCCTCAATGATGTCCAGGGTGCATATCCTCAATGTCTCTATGTTAAACCCAGCCTGGGGATCCCCCTTCCTCTGGTATTGTGATATCAAATAAGATCATGCTGTTATGTGGTTGATGTACTGTATTGAGCTGCTTTCAGCCACTTTTAATGTTGGATGCAATATAACCTTTTATGTTGCTATTTTGAAAGGCAGAAAATATTCTGCACGCCTGGAGCCAGCAGGTGCAGGGGAATGTGCCCTGGGGCCCAAATTCCATGACCCACCTGGAGGTCACATCAGACCACAAAGGTAAAGAAATACACTATCAGACTAGGCAGTGCTAAAGCAAGTTTCTCTTACTGCATTGCTTATTTCTCATCTCAAATGTTTTCAGGAACATATTTCAGTGTACCGTTTAGCTTTAAAAAGAGATTGTAACATTTGTAATGATCGTTTGCAACGTGGCAAGTTTGTTTACGTTCAACATGCAGCACCGCCCTCTAATGGAATATTATTGATTTAATTCGTTGCTGACGTACTCACGCATGACATTTTTGTTTTACAAAAATAATGGCATTTCTATATAAAAATTCACCAAAATTGAATAATCTTTGAATATGTTTTCTGGAGCATATATTGTTAACTATAATTATGCTCTAAAAGGGTGAAAAACATATTTTTCAGAAGATCTAAATTGAATGTCCCTCACCAATCTTCGGCAAGTGACACGATTGTGTGACAAACTATAAATTAAGCTTTAGAATAATGCAAGCTAAGAGAAAGCACGGCTTAACAATATCATGAAACTGAAAAAAATGCCAGCACACAGTAAATGTCCTTTGAAGACCTGTTAGGTTGAAACGTGTCCATTGCTCTGTCCGTGTAGAGGTAAATAAAACTATGTGAAAAGGACATTTTCACGCTATTAACTAAGACCAGGGTCCACAGGTGTTCAAAAGCCATCATGGCTCCTTGAAGTCTATTCCTCTTGCATGAACATTTGTCATCTCAAAAACATTTTTGTCCTTTTCTTTTGGGACACAATACTTGCCTTCTCTATCTCTGCCAGGTATGTGTCTATGTAATCACGGGGGTCCTCTGGATCCCAGTCCTCCTGGTGCTTCTCTATCTCACTCTGCAAGAAGGCCACGATCACCGCATAGTTGGAGTGGATGGTCTGATGAGGTCCTGGCAGGTGCTTCAGTAGGCTTGGAAAGGCATCGTACAGCTGGTAAAGGTAATCAAGGAAGAACAGATTACATACTGTTGTGATTGAACAAAAACATAATCTCCACCTCCCGGCCTTTTAGTCTATCAGAGTTAATTAGGCTTATGCTGGTACATTGTCATTGATCTACATTTTTGAGCATTGGCACTTAAATGTCAGAGCTAAATGTTATTGATTAAGTTTTGTTACTGCCAAACTGTAGTAATATGGTGCATTTGCCCTTGATGTTTACATGGCATTGTAAGTTTTAGTTTCGATGTCAAGACGGGCGTCAAGCAGGGATGCCTACTTTCACCATTCCTGTTCCTCCTGGCAATTGACTGGGTCATGAGGGAAACAACTGAGGGGCGGAGAGATGGAATTCAGTGGACAATGTGGGAGCAGCTGGATGATCTTGATTTTGCGGATGACATAGTTCTCCTTTCACATACACAAGAACAAATGCAAGAGAAAGCAGACAGACTCTCACAAACTGCAATAAAACTCGGTCTCACTAAACTGGATGAGATCCTACCTGGAGGGAAGAGAACAAGTGGTTGACATCAACGGAACCATGTCCTCTTCCCTCCCGGTGAGCTGTGGGGTTCCTCAGGGCAGCATTCTAGGGCCGTTACTGTTCCTTTTATACATTAACGACATGAATGCTGCCTGTAACTGCAAATTGTTCCTGTTCGCTGATGACTCGGCACTCCTGATCTCGGGAGAGGACAAGCTGCAAGTTGAGGAGGCGCTCAGCTCCGAACTCTCAAAAATCCGTACTTGGCTTACTGATAACAAACTGTCACTACACCTTGGGAAAACTGAATCCATTCTCTTTGGGACCAAACATTCCCTCAGACAGATGGATGTAAATGATTTCAAGGTCAAAGTCGATGGCACAATTATCTCTAGCAAAGAAGAGATTACCTATTTGGGTTGTATTCTCAACAAATACCTGTCAGGTGAAAGCATGGGGACAAAGGTGGTCAAAATAGTAAACCAGAGAACCAAATTTATGGGCAGAGTTTCCTCTTTTGTCAACCCTCAGGCCCTCAGGACCCTCTCAGGGGCCCTGATTCAACCACATTTTGACTATGCTAGCACCTCCTGGTACTCCAACACCTCAGTGTCACTGAAGACTAAACTTCAAACCTCCCAAAACAAACTGATTCGGCTACTCCTCGGATTGGGGCCCATGACCCACCTTTCTCCCACCCATTTTGCCAGCCTAGGCTGGCTCAGGGTGGAAGACAGGGTTAAACAACTAAAAATGGGACTGGCCTTCAAAATTGTAAATGAAAATTTGCCCGATATGCCCCCTATTCCCGCATATCTGAGTAAATACCTCCAAAAGGTTAGTGACACCCACAGTCACAATACCAGAGGGAGTGCAAACAACAATTTGGTACCACCCACCCATAAAACAAACATGGGCAAATTCTCCTTCTACAGCACTGCCACCCAGGTTTGGAATGGTCTAACCCCATCCCTCAAAAAATGCAGTTCGCTGGGCTCATTTAAAAGAGCCTTAAAAAATCACTTTTCAGGAGGCCAAAAGAGGAGCTAGTACCATTTTCCCGTTAGACAGCCGACCCCCCCCCCCCCCTGTTCTTGTACATATCTTTCCCCCCTTTTTTATTCCATTGGCTGTACATAGTGTTATATATATATATATATATATATATATATATATATATATATATATATATATATATATATATATATATATATATGTATGTATGTATGTATGTATGTATGTATGTATGTATGTATGTATGTATGTATGTATGTATGTATATATATATATATATATATATATATATAATTTTTTTGCTGTTTTATTTTTTATTTCTTTGTGTAATGATATTCGAACTGTGGTGCCACTATATATGTCTATGAATTGAATACCAAGGCCCTCATTGGAAACAAGTCCGCAAGGACTTTTATGAACGGACCTGTTAGACAAAGTATTTTAAATGTAAATGTGTTGTTTTACATTCTTTTGCCTAATAAAATATTCAATCAATCAAATCAATCACTCCCAATATAGCAAAGACACAGGTGATCAAAACCATCAACCCTATCCTTATGAACGGCACTGCCCTAGAGGAGGTAGAAGCTTTCACCTACCTCGGCAGTGTTGTGGACACCACCGGAGGGACAGATGCTGACATAAGAAGCAGAATAAAGAAGGCTAGAGTGGTGTTTAACATGCTCAGGAAGATCTGGAGCTCAAAGAACATCTCCATCAACACCAAAATGTGCATCTTTAACTCCAGTGTGAAACAGGTGATGCTGTATGGATCTGAGACTTGGAGAACAACAAAAAACACAACACACAGGCTACAAACATTCATTAACACCTGTCTCAGGAGAATCCTACACATCTGGTGGAGGGATAAAGTAAGCAATGTGGACCTGTGGAAAAGAACAAGTCAGGATCCCATCGCCATCGAATTACAAATCCGAAAGGGAAAGTGGAGTTGGATTGGCCACACCCTCAGAAAACCTGCTACAAACATCACCCGACAAGCCCTGAAGTGGAACCCCCAGGGGAAAAGGAAACAAGGTCGCCCCAGGAACAGTTGGAGAAGAAGAGTTGAGGCAGAAATATCAGAGAGTGGGCTCAACTGGGGAGATCTAGAAAGAACCGCTAAAAACTGAGTGAAATGGAGGACATTTGTCAACGGCCTATGCACCCTGGAGGAGCAAAGGGCTTAAGTCAAGTAAGTCAAGTAAGTTTTAGTTGTGCTAATAAACAATTATTAAGTCACCTGAGCTCTAGCTGAGCCAGCGAGCAATACAGCTTCATTGTCCAATCGCAGAATGTTCTGAAATTCTTCATCGCTGTAGTCAAAGCGATGTCCAAAGACCAGAGCGGAGACCACATTGCCCACAGCATTGTTTACGATGAAGTGTGGGTTGAATGGTTTTCCTGTGAATAGTTCAGCGCTATGAAAGTGATGTTAACAAAAAAATCATAAGCCATTACCAATGATAGATTTGCTGAAGCTAAACAAGGGTCAGGGAAATGGTTATTTTTATTACACGGCTTGGTTGAATGCTTGATTCTGATTTGTCAATCTCAGAATACAGCGTTGTGTTATTTCCGGATAACGACCGATTTTATGGGTTTGTTTCATCATCATAGCGCAACAGGTGAAGTATAGTAGTGCAGGTCATTGCAACAACCATGATCTTGTTAAAATTAAAACGGGACCGCCAAATATTCTAAACGTTCCGCGATTCTGGCAATAATCATATTCTTTGAGTTTTTGCCAGACCAAACAAAGGCATCACGTGACGTTGATTCCCTTCCCCTATTCGCTCATTATAGGACATGACATACGTGTAGGCTGAAGAATTTGATTAACACATCCTTTTGTTTTCCGAGGTGACCGAGTTACGCTGGACGGACGGCCGCACCTGGCATAAATTAATGGTATCCTTTCATTACCATAAGCATGGAAATACTTTGTTTTGTTGTTACTTTTGGGTCAATTTACTATTTCATCGATTAAGTAGCCGTGTAATAAACGGGATAATTGACGGCATTGTTTAGAAATAAATCCCTTCAGGGGTAAAACCCCTGTCGGTGTTTATTTCTGAACAATGACCGGCTCGCCGTCAATTATCCCTGGCTTTATCCATAAATAAACAAAGAAATAAGAAATAGGGAAAATAACAGAAATTAATGAGTGTTCAGATTTTGTGAAAACTAGGAGGATGTCATCCACATGTCTTCACCCTTGGTTATATGGGTTTTAAATTAACTCTATCAGAACTGTCATTCCAGGTGCTCTGCTCTTAGAACTCAAATTACTTGTCAAGCTGTAGTTCTTTACTCTGCTTCAAGAAACCCCAACTAGTGTTATTGCAATTTACATTGTTCCCAGTTTTAACTCTATTAATTCACGATCCATCCCCCAGTTAGACAGATCAAATGTAAAGTAGGTTAGAATCACTAATTCTACCTTGTTCGTCTTTGAAAGCTTCACACAGGAAGGTGCTTTCTAGTTCCGTGTGCTTCTCCAGTGACTTCTTTCCTCCTCCAAAGTAGCGAAGGTGGGTGTTGGCAAACTTCCTCTGCATTTTCCATAAGTAACCGCTGCTGAAAAGTATACCTATAAAATGGTTGATTTAACATAGGTTATTAACTGTTAAATAGTACTGTTAATAATCAATAGAGGAGATAATGTTTCAAGATGAAGATAATTGTTGGCCTCTTTTAGCTGGCAAGTATCAAACAATATATCTTTCACTCCTCCCCTTTTTTACACCGTTCACTTCATCTCTGAATCGGTGTGTGTATTTCCACAATTCTTCCCATTCACTTGCTCACTTGTAGCCTGTCCAGTCAGGCTACAAGTTACAAGCCACAAGCTACAATCGCTAGCCTCGCATTCAGGATAATGGAGTGAAACTAAATGAAAATCCAGGCTGATTGTCAGGCTAGCTCACTTGTACTTTGACCTTATTTATTTTTTCACTCACTTTTTTGCTCACTCACTCACCACCCAACTCACTCACCACCCAACTCACCCACCCACCCACCCACCTACTCACCCACCCACCCACCCACCCACTCACCGACCTACTCACCCACTCACCCAGGCCTTTAAAGACAACATCAAACAGAGGGACAACAGGGCGATCGGCAAAGCTGTCCAGCTGGTTGACAAGAGCCTCTTTCACCATCTTGAACCCGTTGATAAATACCGTCCTGTCACTGCCTCTCCTCAAGCTGAACACTGGGCCATACTCCTCAGAAAGCTGAAATAGGAAGTCATAATTTGAATGGGATTCACATATTGTTAGTCAATCAATAATGTATCTATTCATTCACGGAACCTGTGTCTGTGAGTCTGTGTACATCGATGTACATGAATGATTATTCATATGGACCTGCTAATGTAATCACGTATTTGTAAGGAAGTCATTCAGATTGGACTTTTGACCTAAAAATACACAAAAATATATTGTTAGTTATATCTTCATTATGACCAAAACCAGTGATATGCTCTAAAAGTGTGATAGGAGGAGGTAAAACATCCACACACTGTTTAAAGGTCTAAAATAACATACTTTATTACTGCCGCAATATTTCGACCTTACAGGTCTTCATCAGGCAAATATTATTCCTCAGAGGGGTGGAGAGACAGGTATTTTGTCCCTGTGATTGGAGTAGAGTGCTGTGCTCCTTCTGACTCCCAGGTGTTATAAATTATCATTAGCCAATGATTTTTGTATATATGTTCCTTTGTCTGTCAGTATGATATTTGCCTGATGAAGACCTACTGTATAAGGTCAAATAGTCTTTGGAGCTTTAAACCTTCTCCTTGATGTCCAGCACCTGGCCTAAATACAGGCATAAGATGTGCACACAATCTCCTCTGTGAACTAAAAGTGTGATGAATATTCTTCTCCATTTCAGCTCATCTTCTTCTTCTTCTTCTTGTTGTAATTCTCAGAATTACAACAGTCATGAAACAGCTTGAAATAATACTAACATCGTTTATACACTTAAAGGGATAGTACACCCCCAAAATTATTATTCTAATATCGATTAGTCACCCCATGGAGAGTTGAATTCATGGATATTTTTTTTGTTTTTGTGGCATTCCTAAGCCAATAATTTGAAGACGTGTCTCCTACCGGAACCGCTGCCTACCGGTCCGCTGGTCATCAAATTATTGGCTTAGGTGCAACAAAAAAAAATCCATTAATTCAAGTCTCTGACTAATCGATGTGACTAATCGATAGGGTGAACTATCCCTTTAAGGAAAGTGTCAAGTAACTGCAATTCATTGTCTGAGTTAGTGAATTTGTTTTAGTGTTTATTGAGAAAGAAAGAAAACCTTGGCTATTGTTTTGTAGTCTAGTCCGGTAAAAATATTCCCTAGGATTGGTACAGCCCAGGGTCCAGGCGGGAAGTTGACAGGGCTCCTGTTTTTCACCAGATCAGTCACCAGCAAAAACACAAAAATGAACAACAGCCAACATTTAAGGTCCATACAATCAAACAAAGTGTGCAAAATCATGATGAGAATCTTGCAAACCACCACTGGACAAATCCCGGTTTGAATGGTGTGTTTTGAGAGAGGAGTGGAGTGGAAGTGAGTGAATAACAGCACCAGAAGCTTGTTAATAGGTTAATAGGTTAACTAGGGGAAAGGGGAATTCACAAACACCAGAGCTTGAACTCTTCATGAGGACAAGTTCAGTGTCCCCAAGAGGACAAGTTAGAGCTTGACCGACTTCATGAGGACAAGTTTAGGCTCCAGACCATAGACCCCGCCCACTCCACAGAGTGAACTGCTTCTCCGCTTCGGTCTGATAATCAGGCTAGATCAGGGGTCTTCAACATTTTTCAGTCCAAGGACCCCTTAGCTGAGAGAGCGATGAAGCAGGGACCCCCCACTACATATTGGTTTCCCGGTAAATGTGTGTTTGCTGTCATTTAACGACTTAAACCCTCAATACTTTGTACACTTGACCTTTGGCTCGGTACTTGGTCTGCTCTTTTTTTCCCTGTACACCAAACCTCTTCGCCGAGATAAGCTATTTTCGGCCCAGAATAGGAAGGCGAGGGTTCAAGTGGTTTATGTAAAAATACAAAAATAAAGTCCCTATAACACAAAGATTTGGCGGCCTAGGGGTCCCGGACCTCCTGTTGAACTAGACTAGATGACCCCTGGACTAGATGATCCCACCCTTCAAAGTGTAACAGGGCTGTAAGAATTAGGGTAGCCAACTACGCCACCTAGGGGATTGCACCCTATTTGGAGGAATTTGTTTTAGTAAACTCAAAGGATCACAATGGAAATCTTTAATGTGTTTTATCCTTTTGATTTTGACAGACATGTACAAATATATGTTTATGCTGCATTTTGTCAACAAAAACCCTGTTTGACTGTCATTGTCACAGTGTGTGATTACAATTTTGGGCAAATCGGATGCTGCATTAATTCTTGTTCTAAAGAGGACCCTCCTGCAAAATTTGGAAACCAATCATAGCTAATTAGAATGGAATCTGAAAGATCTGACTGATACATGTTGATCACATGATTCCAGAGAGAATGTGTACCGATTTGCATGAGTTTTGGACAAAATCTGTAGGTTTAGTAGCAAAAAGTGTGTGTTGAAGAAAAAGCGCAAAAGGCAGAAAATGTAGTCAGGCAGAAATTGGTGTGGCCTATATAGGAAGTAGCGTCATGATCCAAGGAATCCAGGGAAAAAATGTTTTGATTGTCATATAATTATGCAACCTACAGTGCAACCTACAGTTCAAGAGTTATGTGAAGGCCAAAGTGTGAAGTGTTCTGTTATAGCGCCACCATGAGGCTGATTTGAAAAATGGGATGGTGGTTTTTCCTTGGCCTACTGGGAGTAGTTTCATGCCGATCGGTCCAGGGTCAGGGTTGCCGTAGATTAGTTGCTCACAATTAGAGTCACAGAGTCACAGACTGACAGACTGACTCGCAGGAATGAAAGCATACAGTAATCCCCACCCTGGCGTGGAGTGGAGATAACAATATTGAAACAAAGGGGAGGGGAGAATTGCATGTGTGGTTTTTACGCCCTTCTCCCATTGATCTTTGCCCACCAGCACAGCAACTCCTGCAACAACTCCTGCATTCATAACCATGAATATGGCAGCGTTTTCTGACATTATGTTCATAATGCATAATGTGTTCATGTGGATGGACGCCAGAAGTCTACTTGTATTTCTAAGCATGTTTTTGCTTGTTGTTGATTTTCTGAAGAACAGAGTTCCGAAAGACTTTCCTCCTGGACCATGGGCTCTTCCTGTTATTGGTGACGTACATCGCCTTGACACTGGCAAAATACACCTGCAGTTCGCCCAGGTACTTCATTAACATAATTATGTACAATACGTGCAGCAGAAAACTTTCTCAATTGTAAAAGCTTTCTCAAATTGCCTGTAAATGTAAACTGTGACCAAATCAACTGTGAATAATTACCCTCTGCTTCTTGCTTCCTGATCTGTCTTATCATTGAAGTTGTTTAAAATACAAGTTTTGATAGCCTACAAGGTTGATGGCAGCCTATGCAGTTGAGTAGGGTGCGGATTAAATTAGATTAAGTGTGTTTTAAGTGCTGAATAGCCAAGTGTATTAGCTTACTACTCTACAGATTGCATAATATTCATTTTCCAGCTTTCTATTTTGCGTAAGCTACTCGTTATATTGAGTGTTGTTATAGGGTTCTAAAGAAGCTGTCCTGATACTCCAGGTACAGCTGTCCTGTCATGTTTTATAAACATAGATGACAGCTGTGAAAGGTGACAATTTGCGTTTTCCTTCTCAGTTTGCAAAGAAATATGGGAATGTTTTCAGCCTTCGAATGTTTGGTGCAAGGATTGTGATTGTTAATGGTCACAAGCTTGTGAAAGAAGCCTTGATTCAAAAAGGCGAAGACTATGTGGATCGACCTTCAATACCAGTGTTTCATGACATGGTAGGGGATAAAGGTACGCCTTTTTTTGTATTAATCTTCTCCCCATTGGAACCTTAAAGCACCCGTTTCTTTTCGTAAACTTAATGTACTGTAAGCTTAATGTAACATTGGGTGTTAAATGTAGGTGTTTCTGTGTGCCAGCATGGAGTTGACTGTACAGGAGCTGTCCATCCTGGCACACAGGCAGTAACACCTAAATGTAACACACCCACATTTAATGTTAGGCTACTTCTACTACCTTCTGCTGTGTTTAGCCTTCAACATGTCCACTGTGAACTGAACATGTACTACACTGGTCCCTGTCACTCACTGCTAACCCCACTGTTGGCCTGGATTACGTTGCGTCAGCTATTTGTAAATAAAAGTGACCAAGTGTCTTTGTAAAGTCTGGATAAGACATGACATAGGACGTAATAGGAGGGCAGTGTACCATCCTACCCTCCTGTTCCCTGGCTATTCCTCTTTAACATCTTTAACGTTTTGTTTTACCAACAGGATTGCTGATGTCAAATGGCAAGCAATGGAAGCAACAGAGGAGATTTGCTCTGCATACACTCAGAAAATTTGGTCTGGGAAAGAAGAGCCTTGAGCCTTCCATCCAGCAGGAGTGCCACTATCTAAATGAGGCTTTTGCCCATCAGCAAGGTACAGTAGTTAAAGGGCCACTTCATCCATTTTCAACATATCTTCATGTGTATATGAACTGTATGAATCAATAATTAGGCCTCAAGTGATTTGGGGAATTTTCTCGTGTCAAGCAGCTGTTAATTAGGATTGAAAGGTGCAGTGTTTCTCAGACGGTAGGTTGGAACCCAAATGTGAATGAAACAATATTGTGGTTTTGAACCAAACAACATGGCCAACCTTAGAGCGCTACAACACAATTAATAATAGTGGCAGATTTTGGAGGTGGTGGCTATAGGATTACACATATTGTACCATAATTTTAAAAGCAAAGTGATAAAAAAAAAAGAAAATGAAGAAAAAACATAAACAAAGCAACATTATTGTGGCTGAGATTCTGGCCTGTGGATGGTGTTAGAGGAATAGGGCTCTCAGTAAGGCAGTCCACTCATTATGAATTAGTTTGGGATATCTTTTGAGCAAGTCAACATTTTAGCCTAAGGGGGAACAGAGGAAAGGCCATTGGTCCCCATAAACAGTAGGTTTCAGACTGCATGATGACACCTTCTGATTTTGATTGCCCCACAGCCTTTCCTCTCTAATGCCAGCATGAGGTCAAACTTAAATGTCCACTTACTTTATCTTTTAAAGGCACTTTGTAGCTTTTTAACCACCATGCATTTATCACTCTTTTATTACCTCCGTTCCCACTCCCGCCACTATGTCACTTGGTTCAAACCACCTACGTCCAGTTAGGGTCAGGGAGCAGCACACTAGCAGGGCTTTAAGGGCCTGTCCACACCATGGCCAATAAAAAATCACTCTAACTCAATTTGATGTCCACACCACAACTATAACGACAACTGTGGTTATAGTTATACAGTAGTTATTGTTGTGGACATCCCTTTAGACTCTTGTCCTTTCTTGCTATTACACATTTTAACCTTTTAGCCTACACCCTACAGTATGTATGTATCAAAAGATGTGCATTACTTATCTATGGTATTATCTATTTTTCAGGTGCACCCTTCAATCCCCACCTACTGTTGAACAATGCTGTATCCAACGTTATCTGCTGCTTGGTGTTTGGGCAACGCTTTGAGTATGATGATGAGCAATACCAATGTATTCTTCAGGCATTCAGCGAGATAGTGCTCTTAGGGCAAGGGATATGGTCACAGGTGAGACAGTTATCTTTACATTTTCAGTGCCAGTAAGAATCCTACAGTGTGCAAAAACATGTAAAGCAAAGGCAACACTGACCTTCACCTCTGACTGTTGTCATGTGTGAAAATTCATGCTGCAAATAGATGGACGACATTAACATGACTTGAATCAATGTATGAAGCCTGACATTTTGAAGAGGATGTGGCCATATAGCGATAGCTTTTTGGTGGTTGTCTGTTTCTGTGGTTCCAAATAAGTAACTATAGCTAAAGAAAATCTTTATTTAAAAAATGTATTTGTAATTATTTAAATGTCATGATTCCAAAATGCAAAAATAAATCATTCTGGCTAAATGTCTGATGTATTTCTGTAGATTTACAACATGCTGCCGTGGCTGAAGTGGCTGCCTGGGCCTCACCAGAGGATATTTATGGTGTCAAAGAAAGTTATCGACTTTGTTAGATCAAAGATCAAAGAACACAAGGAAGACTATGACCCTTCAGTGGTCAGAGACTATATTGACTGCTTCATTTCAGAAGTGGGAAAGGTATGTGTGCACTCAATCTGGTGTCCCTATTTTGAGCATGCGATTATTATAGCCAAAAACTTTCCCTTAAAATAGTGAATATAGCAGATCTACAAGCTCACAGCGCGTTACGGTGCAAGCTCTTATGATATATATTATCATGAAGTAACAGTTAATGTTGACCAGGCACTGACTCTGTATTGTCACGTTTCCTTGGTAGAAAGAAGACCCAGATTCTGGGTTTGATCTGGAGAATTTGTGTATTTGCTCCTTTGACCTGTTTGGAGCTGGAACTGAAACCTCTTCCACCACTCTACACTGGGGACTGTTGTATATGGTCTATTACCCTCACATACAAGGCAAGGTGTTTCTGTGTGTGCAGTTATGGGTTGTGTGAATTCTGTGGGATTGAACATGTTAGAAGCTGTCACTGGCATGAATTTTGTAAGTTAAATAAACCAGTGGTTCTCAAACTTTTTCACGTCAATGACCCCCAAATTGATAAATATTTGTCCGCGGACCATCTGAAAATATCTTGTGCCAGGGACCCCCAGAAGCAAAGATTTGTGTTAAAAATGTTCACTAATGTTCAAGATTTTTGAAAAATAGCAGATCTACAAGCTCATAGCGTGGCACTCTGTGCCGCGCTATGAGCTTGTATATCTGCTATTTTTGAATAGCCAACGTATAAAAGGTTAAATTGGTTAAAATGATTGTGATGCTATATTAACTACTTTTGCTGGGGACCCCCTGGAACCGACCCCAAGGACCCCTGGGGGTCCCTGGACCCCACTTTGAGAACCAATGAAATAAACCATAATTTTGGTTTGGATTCATGTGGATTTTATTCAGTTTAGGTTTTTCTACTTTCTTGCCCAGCCCGGAATACTATTGATTTGTGTTGATAATTTTGAACTTTAATTTGATGTACATTGTACTACTGTAATCTGTAAGAGACACACCGACAAGCAGTGTTTTCCTTTTATTTGCAGAGAAGGTCCAGGCTGAAATAGATGCTGTTGCTTCATCCCGGGAACCCTCTTACTCAGACAGGGAGAACATGCCTTACACTGAAGCTGTCCTCCATGAGATCCAGAGGTTGGGCGACATCATTCCCCTTAATGTACCCCGTATAGCCAACAACGACACGACGCTGGGGAAATATACCATCCCAAAGGTACACCTGTGGGAAAGTGCTGTTCTACCATGGTTTTTACCACATTTTCTAAATTGTTTTCGCATTTTCTTTTAGTCTTAATTGTCTCCGCCAGGCCAAAGGCGTAGCCGAGACTATGTTTTGCACCCTGTCCGTCCGTCCGTGTGTGTGTGTGTGTGTGTGTGTGTGTGTGTGTGTGTGTGTGTGTGTGAGCGTGTGTGTCCGTCCGTCCATCCGTCAGTCCATCCGTGTGTGTGTGTGTGTGTCTGTGTGTGTCTGTCCGTCCGTCCGTCCGTCCGTCCGTCCGCAAGCAGCTAATCTCCGGCATTGTTAGCTGCCCCACATTTCTCAGATCGGCCTGTTATAGCGCCACCAGGAGGCCGATTTTAGCTAAACACATTTTTTTAAATTACTTCTACAGATTTTGTCCAAACATCACGCAAATTGGTACACAGTAGGCTATCTCTGTAGTCATGTGATCAATAAGGATCTGATTGATTTTTTATATTCCATCCTGATTGGCTAACATTGGCTTCCAAAGTTTTTTGGAACTTTTTTGTGTGGAAGAAAAAAACTTCTATACACTATGACTTGGTGTTACATGATTGAAGGTGATTTGATCACATAACATGACACAACATTTCACAATTCTGTATAAAGTGGTTCGGATCAATGTTGTGATTCCTCGTTCAGGGCACGATGATCATCCCTACACTGAGCTCAGTCCTACATGATGAGTCTGAGTGGGAGACCCCCCACACTTTCAATCCTCAACACTTCCTTGACCAAGATGGCAAATTTAGGAGGAGGGAGGCCTTCATTCCATTCTCAGCAGGTAAATAGTTTCCACCCCCAAAAGTTAGTTAACTACCATTCTTTCTGCACATTTTGTGATTGTATGGTATTTATTTATTTATTTGTCTTTGTTTTTCCCGGTAGCCGGTGGGTTATTGGTAAACATTACTCCAGCTGAGCACCTATAATTATTTGATGGTGAATGTTTAGTTATTTTAATAGCTCTCCAGTTTTATTAGAATAAAACAGAACTAGAAAGATGTGCTTCTCTGTGGCTATTTGGGGGTCCTTACCGTGGAGAGGTTTGGGACATTCTATTGTTATTTTTGACCTATTCACCTATTTTTACTGGCCTGATCCACACTGTGAAGTGAGCAACTGCAGTGACGGCACCGCACCGTGATGTCAACTCTAAATTGGTCTATTTCTAGAGAAACCAAAACAAGAACGCAACACTTTCCACAGCTACAGGACGGAATACAGACCCGACTTTGACCTTCTTCTTAGTCTGTGTCAGCTGAGTGGGATTTTAACAAGACTTGACTGGCTGATTACAATATTGAGCAGAGTGTTTAAAGCTTCCCTCAGAGACTATGACTTCCCATTTAAAAAAAAGGTCTGCTGTCTCTCAGAAGAGGATTTTTCCTGTCCTGTGTGTCGAGACATATTTAGACATCCTGTGCTCTTGTCATGTAGCCACAGCTTCTGTAAAGCCTGTCTGCTGGAATGTTGGACACATAAGGAAATAAAGGAATGACCAGTTTGTAAGAAAATATCTCCAATCGATGATCCACCCTGCAACCTGGCTTTGAAGGGAAACAGATTCTGGAGAGTAGGTTTAAATGATAGTGAATACAGAGCATACTCGAAACCAGCACGCTACTCAACTAGGTCACACACTGATCTCTGAGTTGGGGTGCAGACGTTAGGACACGAGGAGCCTGCGGGGGGAAATAGAGTTTTGTGGTACCCCCTATGGGCAGAAGTGAAAGCGCTTTTGGAGGTGCGCTCTACAGTATATAGAGGACTCTCCATGGGATTCAATTTGTGGGATGAATGAATGTCGCGTTCTTTATTGTCCAAGGAATTCAGGGGACATTATTTTTTATTGTAAGACCTATACAGTATGGTTCAAGAGTTTTAGGTCAAAAGTGTAATGCGGCCTGATATAGCGCCACTATGAGGCCGATTTGAAAAATGTGAGGTGGAGGATCTTCCTTGGCCTATTGAGAGTGTGAATGCAAAGTTTCAAAGCTGATCGATCGAGCAGTGCCTGAGATTAGCTGTGCACGGACGGACGGACGGACGGACGGACGGACGGACGGACGGACGGGACAAAAAACTTTATTTCAACCTCCCGGCCTTTCGGCCTGGCGGAGATACTGTAAATATAGATTATACTACAAATTGTCTGACCCAATCTGGCTTGCAAGCTTTTCATTGTGATTCTGTTTTTCCATGTTGCCTTTGTTTTATAGTCTGTATAGTGGAATATTTAAATAAAAAGGAGCCATGCATGCCACAATGATTCACTCTGGACAAAATGAGATCTTTAAGAATGGTGAATTAAAGTGAACTGGTGTACTGTATATTGCTCCTTTGCAGGTAAGCGTGTGTGTCTAGGAGAACAGTTGGCCAGGATGGAGCTGTTCCTCTTCTTTACCTCCCTCCTTCAGAGATTCTCCTTCTCTGCTCCAGCTGGAGAGGAGCCAAGTCTGGACTTCAATTTGGGAGGCACTCGCTTTCCCAAGCCCTACCGTCTCTGTGCCATACCACGATAAACCACTTGCTGTCCCAAGCCCTACCGTCTCTGTGCCATACCACGATAAACCACTTGCTGTCCCAAGCCCTACCGCCTCTGTGCCATACCACGATAAACCACTTGCTGTCCCAAGCCCTACCGCCTCTGTGCCATACCACGATAAACCACTTGCTGTCCCAAGCCCTACCGCCTCTGTGCCATACCACGATAAACCACTTGCTGTCCCAAGCCCAGGGAAGGACTGGCCATTGGGATGCTCGGGCAGACTCCCCAACAGCCAATCAATTCCAGGCTGAACTGATTTAAAAAAAAATATCTATAACACTCATCTTTAAACAAAACATTCAATAATATGATAATTTGACTTGGTTTCAACTCAGTGCTCGCATAATCTATGTCACCATACTACTTTATTGTGATGGTAAATGGTAAATGCTGCATTTACTGTATATAGCACTTTTATCCAAAGCGCTTTACGTACAGTAGATTGTGCTTTACATTCACCCATTCACACACACCTTCACACACCGATGGCAGAGGAAACCATGCAAGGCACCAACCTGCTCATCAGGAGCAATCAGGGGTTCAGCGTCTTGCTCAAGGACACTTTGACACTATAACTCTGGGGGAGGCCGGGATCGAACTGGGAACCTCGCGGTTGCCATCCGGCCGTTCTACCCCTGAGCCACTGCCGCCCCCTTTTTGTTGTGCAGATATGATTCAATTTGAAAAAGTTCAACTTAATTGTTTGTCTGTTAATCCTTTGTCAAACCGTAATGCTGGAGGAAAACTTTAATGTTGATCATAGTTTCATCTTGCCAGCTTTTTTAATAGACACCACTGGAAAAGTTTGACATTGGAGAGTCATTTCTAAGATGAAAGTATATCTTAATTTCACACATTTTGATTGTGAGTTTCAGTGCTCATTGTGTCGTGGTTCACACTGTGGTTGCAGTATCACTGAAGTTTAGCAGCTATGCACTACTACACCTTTTGTCTTCAACAGGGGGTCCTCAGAGTTACGACAGGGGGGCCGCCAAATTTCTACATTTCTCTTGGGTCTCGAGCTGAAAAGGTTTGGGACGCCTGATCTACAGTACTGTATGTCATCAATCATTGCCATCTGTTGAGTTTTTTTTTAATGAATTATGTAGGCATGTATGATCCCATTCCATTTGATGGGGAATTTCATTCCCTCCTGGGTGGGGATATCACATAAGATATTTCATGTCACACATTATTTGTCATATTCTTTGTATTCAAGCAGTGTGATTGTGATCATATGAAAAACAAAAAATCCTTCCAAAAGTTCCCCCTAAAGGTTGAGTGTTATTTAGACCTGATTTTCTATCGTGAGAGAGATGACTATTCTAAAAACTAGAGTAAAGAAAAACACTTGTGGTCTTTTTGATCTTAAAAACAAGCTATTCTTGCTGTTCTTACTGGGGGGTTTCCCCTTAAAATCTTTGAAGTTAGAGATGGAAAGTGAGCGTCAACAATAAATAAAAAAAATCTGGTGAGATTAAAGGCTAGTTTGTTCCCAGGCACAATAAACACTCTAAAGTAGTCTAGAGGATCCTGAACAGAAGCTCAAGGTGACTGTCTCGTTTATCTAACATGCCTTGAAATGTGATTGTGAAGTGTTGCAAGCTGTAATCTTTCTATTCTATTCTATTCTATCATGCTGTAGTAGGCTAAATGTGTTAGTGAATGCCATTGTATTATGTTGTTCTGTTTACAGCACCTGGTGTAGGCCTGTTTGATGTGGATGAGCTTTCATATATTCTCTGGTTTGTCGATCAGCGCCATCATCCTTATTCTAAAAATGACAAAATAAGTTCTAATCTAGACGTCAGAGTAAAGCTTATTGCGCTGCCCAGTCTTTATGGTCAGAATTCTGTAGGAATTCATAAGTTCTTAATTGCGGACAAAGTGGTGGACAAAGCGATGGACAAAGTGTATACTCAAGTAAATACTCAAGTAGGCCTATTCAAAAGTACAAATTACGAAGTGCATTTTCAGAAAGTTTCAGAAACATGTACTTAGTTACTGGCCACCACTCCTTGATAATCTGCTACTGTAACAGCACACGTGCACACACTCAGCAGATTGCACAGTTTAATATTTAGAGTTGATGGAGTGTTTGTGGTGAATAGGTGGTTGCCTAAGTGGAACACCCAACTGGTTCAAGAATGTTTTTGCACGTTGAAATGCCTCCAAAGTAGGTCAGTGCCCTGCTTAAGAGTGTTCAAAGTAAACGAAAAGGATCAGTTTAGACAAAAACACCTCGCGAGGCTGTCTGAATGTTAGTCATGGATGATAAAGTTGTGAAGAAAATCTTTCTATATTTTGATAATATAGGCTAATACAAGGTAAACCTTTCATCTTTTTAAGAGGATTTCTGAAATGCTGGTGACCCAAACATCTGGCCACTGATCATGATTTGACAGTTTGTGATATAAGGTTTGTGATCAGACTTGTTGGCTACATAATGTTACATCATTTCAGCGTTTTCAAAAAAACTAACAAAAAGATATTCAACATGTGGAGGCCTCTCACAGTGTGAGCTGATTCAACAGGTAAGCACAATGACATGCCTTGACATGAATGTCTTGTCTTGTCTTGTCTTGTCTTGTCTTGTCTTAATAATACTAATAACTCTCACTACTTCTCATTTCAAGCAGAAGGGCATTGATGGCTGAGGTAAGCTACGAGTCCTGTTTTGTATTGCCTACATTAATCAAATCGGATGTTTTTTTTGTAATCTATTTTAATCACTACTGATTGATCAAGATTTTTGCAAATGGTATAGCCTTATCATTGGATTATTTGTCATTAACAGGAACAAGATGGATCTCTACCAAACTGTTTGGAGGTGTACAGTTATATTCCTCCTCAATTTCAAATGTGAGTTGTAGTTACAAGAAACCGTGTTTTACCGTGTTATTACACAAGTGTTGTCTTGTATGTTGCCGTTAAATGTGCAGATGTTTTTATTTACTTTTTCAAGTAAACCCGCACATTTTGGATGCCAATCGGCATGGAATATAAAAATTGGTTGTTTTTGTTGTAAATGTTTATCGCATGACTCCATTGATGAATGTGTTGCAATTTGTGTGAGTTTTGGACAAAAGCTGTACTATTAGGAGCAAACACACACACACACACACACACACACACACACACACACACACACACACACACACACACACACACACACACACACACACACAGACAGATGAAAATATAATCTCAGAGATAAAAGCCACAGATTACATATTGTAGATAAGGAGAGAAAGTGTTCTAAATACCACAGATAAAACGATTGAAATGATTCCATTGTGGTTTTCTTTCTGCCTGCCTGAGAAGTGGGGTCCTGCTTATGCAGATCTGGCCGAGGTACTTACAATTAGTATTTGGCATTTAGCAGATGCTCTTATCCAGATTGATTTACAAAGTGTGAGATTGGAGTAAATAGCATAAACTCTAGTCAACGCAGTCATGTAAATAGCCAAGAAAACAAGTAAGCACAAAGTAACTTAGGGTAAAGCATTTTAGGGTATGTATAGATTTTGGGTATACTTTGTTGTTGCATGGTATAGTAGAATAAGGCAGATATTGAGGTATAAGGGGGTGGCGTGTGAACTATACTGAACCCACTCAACTCTCTTCAAACCCTGAAAAAGTGGTTGGAATTGTATTGTGGCTTAGAGTTGTGCGACTTCTAACTTAGCTGAACCCATGACATTTTGAGTATGATGCACAGCATCTCAGTCCACTGAGCCACATAAAGTTCCAGAATTTGAACATACAGTATCTCTATTGTAGCAGGCATGCTCTGTTTGTGTCAAATACAATGTTGCTGGGCAAGTTTAATAATGTTATACCGTATGTAAATGCCTTTCAAAGATTTCAGTCAGACAACTTGGATTGGATTAGAACATATATGTTTTGAGCATACTTGAGCATAGATATAAGAGTATATATAGCATAGTTTGGCGTCAGGGCTCTGAATCTATTCACTCCCTCTCACGCAGACAGACAGAGAAGCCAGAATGAGCAGGTAGGCAGAGCAGTATATATGACCCCCCCGACCAGGAGAAGAGTGCATGTGACTGGTCACCTGGTCGGTTGGCACAATCCCTTGAGTTGCCTGCCTGAACTAGCTTCGCAAGCTTCGCCTCATTAAGGTTGTTTGAACGAATGAATTGCATACAGATGTCACTGCTGCTCATCGCTCTGTTATGGACAGGCTCTCCTCTCCTCCTCGTTGGCTGTCAGCCCATATGCCAGGGGACTCTGACAGTGGAGCCAGCGCCACCCTTCCGCATGGGCACAGACCTGACAGTGTACTGCCATACCACATGTAAAAGTCGGTGGGTACTCTATAGCATTATACAAATACATGTACTGTATCTGTTTTCCAGCAAGTCATTATACATTATTGTATATCTCAAGAAAGTAAAACGTTATTATTTCTGTTTCTGTCATATTCTAGTGTAGAAGAGGCTACAGAAACTATAAGTCCCTGCCTCATATTGTAGCCTACTGTAGTTGTATTGTCTGTGTGGTTTCGTATTAGTTTTGTGTCTGCGCTGTTTTCTTTGATTGTGTTGCATGCTTAACACTATCAACAGATACAACAAGGGTTTAAAACTTGTTTTTTGTTTGCTCCCTTTCCTTTCAGTTCTTCTAAGTTCTATCTGGAAGTGAAAAATCAATCAGGATATCATCAGGAGCTAGAGGAGATAACTGCAACTAAGCGTAACTGCACCACGGCAAGATTCAGATTGGTCAACGTCCCCGGGCCGAAGTACCTAATCTGCTGGCGGAAGATTAACGGAAGACGAGACCCCATCTGTGGACTGGATCTCAAAAGTGGATGTATGTACAGAATATTTTCTAGAGCAGTGGTTCGGTGAGGCACACTAGTTTGCCGTGAGACAATTCCATAGGTGTGCCTTGGGACTTTGTGACAACCATACCTTATTATTGCAATGCACTATAAACTAGCCTACTATAAAAATTGCACCAAAACATTTTACAAGCTTGTGAGCTTGTAGATTGCTATCTTTGCTATTTTTGAACATTTGTGAAAGTATGAAATAGGGCTTAAGTGGTTAAACTTGTAATTTGTTATTATTAAATAAACACATTTACAGAGTGATAAGTGATAACAGGTGTGTTATCGAGGCTATTTTGCATGGATATTAATACAGGTGTGCTTTGAGATTTCTACTTGCCCTTTGGTGTGCCTTGGGCACAACAAGTTTGAAGCCCACTGTTCTAGAGATATTAGTAACGTTTCTGTCATTGCTTGATAAGCCATGTACTGTACTGTGATTTTGAATTGGCTGAACACAGTGTTATATTTTAATATATATATTGTTATATTATGTGTCTGTTTCTGCTGTTGGAAGATGTACATGTACTGAAACTCTGATGTACTGAAGTCAAATTATATCCAATTATGTTTTGTTTTGTTTTGCTGTGCCTCTACAGTCCCTCCTGACAAGCCTACAGAGATCAGTTGTCAGACATTACGGAATTCCAATTTGATATACTGCTTCTGGACCAGGGGGCAGGAGACACACCTAAACACTATCTACAACATCTCCATCACCAGGTACTGTTACATGTACTGCATTAAGGCAAAAGTCTCTATACATTTTACGCAAATAAATGAAAGATAAAACATCAGAAAGTACAGCAAACACTACAACTTGTACCGTAACATAACAAAACATTTTTAAAAATAGATATGAAGGTGCCAAGTTATTAAGTGCTTTGTAAACAAATACAAGTGCTTTAAAATCAATTCTAAAATATACAGGTAACCATACAGGTAACCAGTGCAGTTACCTGTGTTATACATTATATACATATATACCGTATGTGTGCTTGTGTGAGTGTATTTATTTTTCTTTTTTGTTGTGTGTGTGTATATGTTTATATAAGTTTCAACAGAGAAAATGGGACCCAGATACATTACGATGGAGTGCAAAGCACAGATATTTTCTCTCTGCCAAAGACACTGTTTGATGAAAATGAGACGTACCAGTTGAATATCACTGCTGCCAATGCCTTGGGAACATCAAAGTCAGACCCCTTCATCCTCCGTGTGAGGGATGTGGGTAAGCTGTCTTTCACACAATGTTCTGTAGGTTTAGCGGTTTATCAGTCAGAAACAACTTCATTCTCAAGAAGTAAGTCATCCTGTGAGCTGTCCCTTTCAAGATGCTTATATACTACTCTACACGTTCTCACAGTTTGACTAGTCTGACCCAGATAGCGGACATCTGTTTCGCTGTATTTGTGAAACCTCTCTTTTATGCTGAATGATTTCACCACTGCCTCATCAGCTAGCATCAGTACCGTGGTGAACTTTAACTGAGTTTGCCGCTTTTGCCATCTGTTGCAAGGACTATGCCTTTTAGGTAGTGTTGATTTTGACAGCAAATTTTGATTTAGTTTAAAAAAAATTTTTTTTTTTTCATATTTTAGTCCTCTGAAATGTTTTAGTTTTTATCTAGTTTCAGTCGACTAAATAGTACAAGATTATAGTCGACTAAATAGTACAAGATTATAGTCGACTAAATCTTCAGTTGATTTAGTCGACTAAAATGTATTTTGGCGGAGCCTTGATGGCGTCGTAATGGCTGATTTTACACCTGGTTGCATGCTGAAAATAGCAGCATGCTATTTTCGCGCTGCGACACGTTGTGAGCTTGTAGATCTACTATTTTCAGCATGCACACCCTGGCCTAGCGCAACCGACCCTAAAATGACTTGTCTTAGTTCGACTGTATCTCTTCTCCACTAGTCTCTCTCTAACATTTTAGTCAAGTTTTTATTTGTTGACGAAATTGTCAATATATTTTGTCTCAGTTTCAGTCATCATAGCTTAGTTTTTATTTCGTTTTCTTCAGTGAAAAAAGGTAGTCAACGAACATTTTTCATCATAGTTTTAGTCGACGAAATCAACACTGCTTTTAGGTTCAACAATCAAATGCTGTTAATGTTTGTGTTATGATTGCCTTTCAAGGTGATAACCTTCCTTAATGCCACAATCCTTCTCACTTACTGAAGACCACTGTTAAGGGACTCATCTCACGAAGTCCCTGCTTTTTGTTCCCTTTTCCAGTGTTACCAGATGTACCAGAGATTAAGTCTGTGCAGATTGAGATCATGAATAATTCCATCACAGCTACGTTGCGCTGGGAAAACTCCTCAGAGCATCTCATGCCCCACACCAGGCACAGGACAGTGCCTATGAATGGATCCTGGGTAAACGTCTACACAATTTCATTCAACTATGATATATTTTGGCACTGAACTCAACTTCATTCTACTCACCTTTTTTGGTTTTCCATCGGGAAAACGTTGTACTGTGTATACAGTACCTGGTACTGCCTGGTACTTTTTTGGTTGAAGTTCCAAGTGACACCAGAAGGTGACATGAAAACACTGCAGATTGGCTGATTAGTCAGAGTCTCTGACTAATCAGCCAATCTGCAGTGTTTTTTCTCTCTGACTCAGAGAGAATCGTAGTGTCATTGCAACATGACCAGTGTTGGGCAAGTTACTTTCAATTAGTAGTAACTAGTTAGTCACTATAGTTACGGCTCTCAAAAAGTAACTGAGTTACTTTACTAGTTTCTGCATTATAAAAGTAACTACGGTAGACACTAGTTGCTTTCACATTTTTTTTCAATAGACTATTCATTTATACATTTTTGTGTTGCTGCGGCACAAGACGACAACTGTCAAATGTAATCAGTATGATGAAAAGTTGTAGATGTAGGAATCATGTCTTCAACAACAACATCCTACCTTGAAATCACCTTTTACTTCTGCCTGCTTATAGACTGAAGTAGACGCCTCAACATAGCTAAAACCCTGGTTTATAAGGTTGTTTCAACCCAACGATTCATGTTTTCCAGATGGTCAGAACTACATACATCTGTGTAGTATACTGTATCTACTTTTACCTTTTTGATACGATACAGAAAAAGTTACAAATTCGCTATACGCCCTATCTGAACTACAACACAGTTACGGGACCAAGTCCCACAGACAGAGCTAGTGTTAGAGAAGACATTGGATCATGATGAACTTTTAATGCTTCCACACAAGTTGCAATTGTTCTTTTAGCACTCTAAAAGAACAATGATGACCAGCTCCATGGAGGGGGTAGGCCGGGCCTACTTTCTACAGAGGAAAACAAAGTACATTGTAAATAAAGTGAGTACAGGCAGTGGAAAAGTGCAAAAGCGTGACCATGAGTCAAGTCACAAATCTTTTTAGTTTGGGATGTCTCTTTGATTGATTGATTGACGTCTTTACTGATCATGAAAACATACATGCAACAATAACATATAATCAAAAGGATAAACGCAAAAAAACCTGACAGCTTGTTTCCATTGCAGCCCTCTCTCTACCTTTCCTGTCTCTACTCTCTACACTCTGTCTAAGAAATAAAGTCTAGATATGATCAGTAAAATCACTACAAATTCCAGTTTAGGCTTATACAGGTAACATAGCCCACAGAGTGTTTCTGTTCTTTTGTGCAGGTACTGAGAGAACACACTGAGTTCAGTAAGGGCCTGGTCAGACTGAGGGGCTTGGCCCCTCTGACAGAATATGAATTCCAGATAAGAGTGTGTAAAGCAACACCAGAACCCATCCCTGCCATGAGGCCCACCTCCACACCCAAGTCCAGCAAGAGGCCTCTCTGCAGCACATGGAGTCCTCCTGTTCGGGCGAATAGCCCTGCAAAAGGCAAGCCTGATTTCTTTTTAACAATAATAATAATAATAATATTTAGAATATGGAGCTAATACAGCAACAACAAAGCAGTAATAACATTTATTTGAATACGTGTTTAGGTCCCTTACATGTCTGGAGGATTTTATGTGACAAGGAGACAAACAAGCTTCGGGAAGTGACTATTTTGTGGAAGGTATTATGCATGACTATGACTAAAACTTCACACGTTATAGGTGTTTCTACATTTGATGAGTCAATCCTCCTTCGTTAGCCAGCACACGTCTACGTTATAACCTAGTTTTAGTAGGACACTCAAATTAGGCTATACAATGCTCCCAGCATGTTTTCTCATGTGATGTTCTCTAGAATGATTCATATCTGTAGACACTGATATATAGGCCTACTGTGTAGACTGCTTGTGCATTTATCTGAATAAAACCGACCTAAACCAATCACGTCACCCATTTTCAACCTATCTTAGTTGGTCCTCACTAATGTTCATTAATACAGTATGGTACCTTTTTTGGTCGGATCGGCGGTTCTAGACAGCCGCCTATCCGAACGACTCGGCCGTGGGCACAGCCCTCCATCGTGTTCACGTCGATGCGTGTGAGAATTCTTTAGATACGTGAACTACAGACATACATATGCACATTATGTACAGAGTTTTTGTGCGTTTATTGTAAGATAAGGTTGAAAACGGGTGAAGTGCTCCTTTTAATGAATGAGTTCTATTTCAGTGGTGGGCTGTAAAGTGAAATGTTTTACCCAGGCCCTGTCTCCAGAGGACTACAGTGGAGAGGTCCAACGCTATGACATCTTCCTGGATAACCGTCAGAGACACCCCTTAACATCCTGTCCTGCTAACGCGACCCACTGTTCGGTTCCGGTGTCCCACGAGGTTCAGACACTGAGTGTCAGTGCTGTGACCTTGTATGGGGAATCTCCACCTGCTGCTGTGCACCTCAGATGCTCAGGTGCAGTAAGATTATACCGTAGCGTAGGCAGAAGAAAATGTCATTATACTGTAGCCTGAAAACATATCTCTAACCACATGAACCCTATAGCATCCATATTCTGGGGGCGAACATCCGGCAAAAATATCTGTAAGCTCACATGTTTTGTATGCTTGTAGATCAGCTATGTTTTCTGCGCAGAGATTTCGTGTGTAGGGAAATAATAGCAGACCTAGTATAGAGCCCTGGGGAACTCCGGTCAACTAAGTATGTACTGTAGGGTTTAAGTGGTTTAAAAAAGTTACCACACATTCCCCTCTCCCTCCGAATCAGATGCCCAGTGCGTCACTATAATCTAATATCATAGGCAGCCTAGGATAGGCTTGACCAAGGTCCCTGATTCCTCCTCACAAAGGTGTGAACATTTGCAAAAAGTGGGACATTGTATGGGCGCGGTGCAGAATATGGTTCCTGCCCACCACCCCGGAGACTTGGGGTTCAAATCCTCTGTGGTGCATCTGGCTTGCGAGCCAGGCATCCATACGAACACAATAGGCTCTATGCACAGCAGCCATATTATCACTTCCTTCACAGGTGTTACCAATGATACTAATGAAGGCTCTGTTCCATAGTCTAGCACAGTGGTTTCCACGACCCCCATAACTCTGAGAGTGTACAAATGGAACCAATGGACCCTTACGGGTCCATTTGGTTCCATTTGTACACTCTCAGAGTTACACACCTGTAAGGGGCCATTTGGAAGTCCATGAGGGTCCCTGGACCCCAACTGTAGACCCACTGGTGTAACAGAGTGTTTCCAGTGGGCCAACATGCACAATATCAGCACCCTGACTCTGTTTGACCAGAATGGAACAGAGCCTTCATTAGTATCATTGGTAACAGCTGTGAATGTCTTCATAATGGCTGCTGTGAATAGAGACAATAGATGAGTGTTGCTGCACTACTAGCAACTCCTACAGGTTGGTCAGGGCATCTGTTCAGTTGGGAGCTGAACTGGGAAAAAGAACATGTACCTCCAGTAGGGGTCAGCAGCGACAAGGGACTACAGTGCAAGGGGACTCAGGAATTGACATAACTCAATTGAGAGAAAAGGGGCAAAAATATAAATGTAATGACGATTCATTTTCAATGAATCGTGGCTTAAACTTGTAGAACTCGTCAAGTATCATATTTTGACTCCTGTTGACACTTTCAATTGACAGCTCAACAGACCAGTCAGAGTACGCTGGATGCTCTGCTTGGACTCTGGTTCCAGGCATTCTCCTTTGCGAGAAAGCTTGGGAGCAAGCTTATAAATCCATCCTCGTCATCTTGATTCATATCCTTATATCCTCACTTCCTTCACAGGTATTACCAATGATAGTAATGGAGGCTCTGTTCCATTTAGTCTAGCACAGTGGTTTCCACGACCCCCATAACTCTGAGAGTGTACAAATGGAACCAAATGGACCCGTAAGGTCCATTTGGTTCCATTTGTACACTCTCAGAGTTACACACCCGTAAGGGCCATTTGGAAGCCCATGAGGGTCCCTGGACCCCAACTGTAGACCCACTGGTGTAACAGAGTGTTTCCAGTGAGCCAATATTCACAATACCAGCACCCTGACTCTGTTTGACCAGAATGGAACAGAGCCTTCATTAGTATCATTGGCAACACCTGTGAATGTCTTCACACTATGGCTGCTGTGCATAGAGCCTATTGGAGATTTGTCTACTATTGTACTTGTTATTTATTTCTTAAGGGATGAGGCTCTGTTTTGTAATGTTTTTCTTTTGGTGTATAATTGTGTAGGTGTTTCTGGACCTGCTCTGACAGAGCTGGCTCCTGCAGGAAATGGCAGTGCCGTGGTCGTCTCCTGGTCACTGCTTGAGGCTGAACTCCAGTCTGGCTCCGGGGGTGAACTGCTGGGCCATGTGGTGGAATGGAGAAGTGGAGCTGAAGAGCTATGCTGGCAAAGAGTTTCCAAGGATGTTGGCACAACACTTATCACAAGTAAAGACACCATTCAAGCCACTGGATGTTTCCCCTCATCTGTTGTGGCTTAGAGATGCTATAGACCAATTATTTGTTTACTAACATTGAGCCTGGACGCACAGGTGATTGTTTCACGCAATCAATTCCCAACCTGTTTCGGGGTGCACTGGTTTCAGCACACCCCAACCCCCTCTTGTGTGTGTTGGCTAGTGAGACGCGTCCTAACGAGACCTGATATAATGGGTTTCGTTGCGCGCGTCTGTTAAGGGGTCTATTGATAACCATGAAACGAGATCAAATAGTGTCCTCTTGTGGGCATGTGTGGTATAACATCTGTTTGGTGTTTATTGTTGGAATTTGATTGATTGATTGATTGATTGAATACTTTATTAACAGTCTGCAAAAAAGCACAGAAAGTACAGTTCTATACAAAAGGATGCTAAAAGGACTAAACCCAAGAAAGCTTGTTACCATTAGGGTCCTGTGTATTAAATTCATCGAAACATTTAATGACAGACACATAGACAATACTATGCAAAACATCATATAAATGAGTAAAAGAGCAATATGTACAGTAAACAGTTCGGGCGGGGGGGGGGGGGGGGGCATTTCTGGTCAATCTGGTGACAGGCTTGGACTTTTTACAGGGGCCAGTTCCGAATTGCAGCCACCTGTAAGTGCTCTTTTAGAGCGGTTTTGAAGGAGAGTAAGGTTTCACACTTTATAACTGTTGGTAGGGCATTCCACATTTTGGCGGCATAGCAGTAGAACAAATTCAACCCCTTGTTTGAGCCAAATCTGGGTTGAACGTGCTTTGTGGGGCTCCCTCTGGTGTTGTGTTTGTGGCCGTCTTTGATGTTTTTTAAGTAGTTTGACAGGTACAGGGGTGTCTTTGTGGTGTAGTGTATCTTGTAGACCATGGTCCATTGCAAGTTGCTGTACAAGCAGTAGCCTGACCAGTTTGTTTTGGGATGTCTGGAGCCTTGTTTGTAAGGCCTTTGTGGTGGAAGAACTGAGAAGTCTGGGTTAATCATTGTAAAACCAAAACCAAAATTCATAAAACATCAAAACATGAAAAAGACAGTTAAACCCATTAGAAGAGACCATGTTGGAGAGTATTTTGATTAATACTGATTTCCCCCTATACTGTCTCAGGTCTGACTGCAGGTGTGAGATATAATGTGTCTTTGTATGCTGTGAAAACCAGTGGCGTAAGTGATCCATCAACTGGCATGGTCTATTCCAAAGAAGAGAGTAAGGCTCACAACTCAGCTGTTCATATCAACTGTTTTTATTTTCTCCTTACTGTAGCGTGCAAACATGCCTTGCATGTGCACCACCTGATGTTTACACTTAGCTCTTGATTGATTTTACACAATTGAAATGTACCGAGGATACATGAGCCAATCTTTTGTTATGATTAGTACTTTATTAATTTTTCACCCTGAGTAACAAACATACAAATACATACACAACATCATCAACAAACAACAACCACATTAACAATTGAACAAAAAATGTAATAACTACAAAACAAACAACAAACAATGAGACAAATAATTACAGTGCACAGAAGCATACAGCAGTCCTACATGAGCCAATCTAACAACACTCCACCCCTGTGTTTCAGGACCACGGTCTGGTCCCGAGGTGTCAGTGCTGGTCCATGAGGCCAGACAGATTCTAATCCAGTGGGAGGAGCTGGCCGTAGACCAGCTGAGAGGCTTCCTCGTTAACTATAGTATCTACCTCAGGAGCCCAGACGCCAACCACACAGAACAGCACCAGAGTGAGCATCTCGTGTGTGTGTGTGTGTGTGTGTGTGTGTGTGTGTGTGTGTGTGTGTGTGTGTGTGTGTGTGTGTGTGTGTGTGTGTGTGTGTGTGTGTGTGTGTGTGTGTGTGTGTGTGTGTGTGTGTGTCCTTCATAAAAAGCCTTACGCACAAAATACATATGAGCGTGGGAACTCACTTTGTGGTGTATAGTATGCATACGTTGTCTACGCTCCACACTTACATAATGGAACATCAATTTGCACCTTCCTTTGATACTCTCTCCACCCACAAACCCACAGAGCATCAGCAGGGTTTTTTTCAGATCTTGGTTCCAGTAATCCAGTGAAATGTGAATGGTAGACATTCATCTTTTCTGATGAATGGTTATTCTCTATAGAATCCCATAGGCTCATTCTATGTTTTTTAGCAGATAAATGTAACCTACTGTATAGCCTACCTTGAGATAATAAACTAGGTTTATAAGTGCTGTAACTGGCCTATCTTTTCCCTTTTTTTAATAATTAAGTCAAAAGTGATGGCTCAAATAAGAGTAAGAAACTAAAATCCAAATACACTGCAGTGACCTTAAAGAGATATAGGCCTATTTATGTTCTCAGGTCTTCAGTTTATCGTTTCTATTCTAGAACTTAGGTTGACCACAAACAGGAAGTTTAGTGCATTTGAAACCATGTGCCTGCATGCACACATGCACCCTAAAGCTGTTACTAACCAGCATATTTCACTCACCCATTCCAGGAACTTCAGTAGCTGCACAAACGGCCTGAAAGATTGTATTTGTCATGTGTTGTGGTGCAACAACTTGTATATCATTTGGAATGGATGCCATCATTCTGTTTAAATTAATGTCCCAAATAGATAATACAGCTTTTATTAAATATTGCAGCCACAATGATAAGAATATCGTTGCTGTCAGATGGAAACCTTATTATGTCTAGAATTGTTAAAAAAAAAGTTAGCTTGCAGATTGGCACATTTTTCTACTTTTTTGTGACACTGTAGTATGAATAAATAGAGCATTCATTTACGAGAAAACATTAAAAAGTTAAAATATGGAGACAGCAACAATATATATATATTCTTTTTAAACAATTAAGAAATTCTGAAAGGTTGATTCCTGTACGATATCAGAGTCTGATTAAATCTAGTGGACTTTGCTCCAGATGCCCTTTGGAACACTTTAACCTGTGTTTAGAAAAGAAAAGCGTTTAACAACAAGGGTGCTGTAGTCATATTTTAGTTTTAGATTTATATAACTCTGCTAACAACTTGCTTTCTCTCCAGAGACCGTATCTGGCTCTGAACCCAGGCAGAGATGGCTTGACTGTCCAGATGGGGCTCTGGATCTCTTTATGTCTGCATCCACCTCAGCAGGCGAGGGGCCTCCAGGGAACGTGATCTCCTTGCAACCTGTAGACCCTGAAGGTCAGTCATTTCGCAGTGGTGGAAAAAGTACTCAAATTCTTTACTTAAGTAAAAGTACCAATACTGCAATATAAAAATACTCTGTTACACTAAAGGTCCAGAATTAAAAATGTACTTGAGTAAAAGTACAAAAGTACTGGCATCAAAATGTACTTAAAGTACCAAAAGTAAAAGTACTAAATATTTGAAAATAGCAGATCTACAAGCTCACAACACGTCGCGATGCGACGCGTTGTGAGCTTGTAGATCGGCTATTTTCGAATAGCCTATGTATAAAATAGGGCTAAAATGGTTAATGTATGTTTCATTATATCATAGTTTATATCTGAAAAGTAACTAGTAACTAAAGTTTTCAAGTAAATGTAGTGGAGTAAAAGTACAATATTTGCCTCTGAGATGTAGTGGAGTAGAAGTAAAAGTATTGGAAATTGGAAATACTCAAATAAAGTACAAATACCTCAAAATTGTACTTAAGTACAGTACTTAAGTAAATGTACTTTCCACCACATTTGTTAATATGTTATGGGTAATTCATACTTTGTCGCATGACCAATTTGCTTGACAAAAAAATGACATTATTTGGGGGGGGGGGGGGGTGTTGAGTGTTGAAAATATAGGTAAAGATAAGCATTCGGTTCCATCCACCTCATTTTGAAATTGAAGTATTTGGTAGTCTGTTATAAATGATGTTACAGCCTATAGTTCCAGTGGACACAACAGAGAAGGCAAAACAGAAATCTGATTAGTGATTGATTTGTTTCTTCATCTCCTGGTAACCCTCTAGTTGGCTGGTGGCTGGCTGTTTTTGTTGTCACTGGAGCCCTCTTCATGATGCTTGTTGCCAACCTAATGTGCTGGAGTTGTCTGAGGAACAGGTAATAGTTGGATATGCTCAACAAACATGTTGTAGAATGTTCCAATCTTGTTTTGATCACAGTTGCATTTGAGGCCAGAATGACTGCCGGTGTGGTTTTAGCACCTGTTTCACATGCTATGCCATCGCACGACATGCTATGCCATTGCACAACGGTTAGCAGAAAGAGAAGAAAAGCTGCAAAACCTAAAACATACATACAAGTGTCCTCAATCTAGTGTCCAACAGTTTACAGGTGGCCTTATATTCAGGGATACTTTATAATTGTGTTATGAATTGTGAGGTTTGCATATTTACTGCAATAAGAACACATTTCAAGCTCCTTCCCACAGTCTTCTTCACTTTAACAATACATCACTTTTATTGTGAACGTTTTGGTGCAAGGACCTTCCTCCAACTCTTAACTGTGATTCTTATAATGACTTTGTGATGTCTGTGGAAGAACATGAATTATTGTATTTCGCTCAAAACACAAAATAGGCACATGATAATTTGAAGATGCACCAATGTCAAATGTAACTTCCTTCTCATACAGGGTCAAAAAGATGTGTATATCCATGGGACCTGCCTGGCTAGTTGAAAACTTACCAAAACTGGGAAACAGTAATGCCATCAAACTACTTAAGGTAAAAAATAAAATAAAAAATAATGACACAATTCTTATGTTTTATGTTTCCCTCATTCTGCACAGCACCAATAAAATACCAAAAGCAACCGCAACAACGTCATACTGCATCAAAGATATCTGGAGTAAAATATATCATAGTTGCCATTTTTGCTGTTCACTGTTGTATGGATGAGAAGCTGAATTTAGCTGGAAACAGTACGCTCAAACTATTCAGTTCTGAAGCTGGAGCCTGGAAGTTGAATCAGTTGTTGCTGTCTATTCCTTGCTGCTTTCACTTTGACATCTTGCAACATCTGACAACAACTACTTGGTTTTGATATCAATAACTTCAACAAGTGCTTTTGACAGATATTGCTGCATAGAATTTGACCTATATTCTTAGTCTCACAATCAATTGTTTACTGGAAACTGGATTATTAACTGTCCACTTGCAATGACTCATTCCGGGGTGAAATGTTTTTTGTTTGTTTTGTTAAGAAGTAGGCAGTGAAGCCCATTTTATTCATTGGGATAGATGGCAGGAAAGCTGAGAGGGACAGTGTAGTAGGGTAAACACAAGAGGAACTCTCAGACAAGCACCTCAACCACAACTTCATCAACAGGCGCCACCACCCTGACCTTATTAGCTCTGACATGCATGTTCTCTTGATCTCCAGCAGGAGGAACCGAACACTGAGCCATTCTGGTTGGCGTTCACCGACAGTGACCCCGTCGTGTCCCCCATTGAGGAGGAGGAGGAGGAGGAGGAGCAGCACCCCATTGTTCACACACTGGGGCTCAACTGTGGCTCAGGACAAACTGCAGTGGAAGGCACAATACAAGAGACAGATGATGGGAATATGCCCTCTGAGGGGCTGCTGGTACACGTGGACATGGGCTATAAACCCCAAATAATCACTTCAGATCTACAGGACATCGGACGAGACGAGGGGAACAAGGAAGACAAAGAATTGAGCTGGGTTACAGCAGCCTATGAGCAGGGAGAGGGCTGCCCAGCACTCCCTGGTGGATTACTGGGAGGCCGGCTCTCCGGTGTTGAGGCAGATTTATCTCTGGGACTTACTCTTGACCTTATGGGTGGCTGTTTAGGCCCCAACACTCCCCGGATATCAAGTCTCCTCTTTAGAGAGGACAGGCCTGGGAAGAGCGAAGCGGAGATGGACACTGTGTGTCTGGATATACAAGAGAGTGAGACGTGGCTTGGTGAGACACAAAGCTGTCTGTCTGAGAGTATGGCGGAAACAACACTGACTGATGGTTATTTCCCTCAGCTGGCTACTGTCAGCAGCACCCAATGCATATAGAGGGGCAATGCACGGCAAAGTGTTAATTTAACTAGAAAGAGTGTAAAAATTGACCTGTAAGGGTTAAATTGAAGCTGGATTTTGCTGCAATGATTGGAAACTGGGAAATGGACATTCTGCTGCACTACTAAGCAAAGGACTTTCAAAAGCATTATCTGAAAAACATGGAATGGGCTGACATTGTGTTATATTGGCCCTTAAGTGTAAACTCACTCCTTAGTTGAACTAAGGATAAATAAACAAGAAGTGTTAAATAATGTACAGTGTTGTGATTAGCACATTATTATAATTGTATAGAATGTATGACAATTCTCTATTAATTGTGCAATTTTGTGCAATTTATTTTTTTGTGGGTTCCCTCCTATATTGCAAATAGCTACAGTAATCTATTTGTTGGTCTTCTCTATTATGTAGACCTAACTGTAGACTTAAGTACTGTTAAGTTGATTTATCGACTTCCTGAGCAAGGGGTCTCACCCCCACCCCCAATGACAACAGTCCTTAAGTTATGAATCAACTCATAGCAGGTGCATTTCCTGAAACTTGGTGGGTGCTCTACCATGGAAATATGAACGCTGCAAGGCACCACAAAATAAAAGTGTTTATATATTTTTATTCTGACTTCTGTCTGCTCCCATCACAAGTGTTTTCTTATGGCATTGGTGGTACCTTGCAGTTCTCAAGTTAACTCTGTTAACACTGACAAAACGTGTCATATATTGTTGTTCTGCTATATGTTTTAAAAAAAAGTTTATTTTATGACCTCTCCATTTCTGGTGTTTGAATTCAGACACTAAGTCAGACTGTGTTTTTTTGTGTTTTAGGGACAAGCTGCTGAAGGGTTTTCTTCCCTACCAACACAAACTCACAATTACATGTCAATATATCATATTTTGTTGAAATGTTTTGTTTGTGAGACATAACAATGCAGTGCAGTTCTGCCATAGTCTTCAGTTGTAAAAGTCACTAAAGCTTATAGGGGAAGTCCCTGTGCTAGACTGATAGGCTGTGTGGGCTTCGGGATGCGTGCCATGATGAAAGAATTCAAGATGGCCTAGTCCATATACTATCTACTGAAATTAATACATTTTGTGTTGGTTGTGGCCCATTCACAGGCGTCAACTCATCCAATTTTCAGTACTTTTACTTATACCCCACTACATCTGAGGCAAATGTTGTACTTTTACTCCACTACAATTATTATTTGAAAAATGTAGTAACTAGTTACTTTGTAGTTTGATTACTATTACAAAACATACATGAACCACTTCAGCCCTATATACATTTCAGCCATTTGAAAATGGCCAATCTACAAGCTTGTAGATTGGCTATTTTCAAAAGATGTTTATACATTTGAAAACTTGTGTAAAATGGGACATTCTGCATAATGAG
The DNA here is from genome assembly GCF_963454915.1 of Gymnoscopelus microlampas. Lineage (NCBI taxonomy): Eukaryota > Metazoa > Chordata > Actinopteri > Myctophiformes > Myctophidae > Gymnoscopelus > Gymnoscopelus microlampas. The sequence continues at coordinate 6,835,051 of NC_139946.1, forward strand.
TACTTTCTACTTTTGGTACTTTATAAGTGCATTTTGATACCAATACCTTTGTACTTTTTTTTACTAAAGTCTTAATACAGGACTTTAATTTGTAACAGAGTATTTCTACATTGTGTTATTGCCTTGGTACTTATACTTAAGTACAAAATGTGAGTAGTACTTCCTCCACCACTGGGTGTGTGTGGCCATTTGTGGAACTGTGAAAAGTTTGTCAGATCATAATATAGAGGGTTTGACCACGCATGTGCAGTCAGTCAGTCAGACAGACAGACGCGGACCTTACCAGACGCACCCTGGATGCTTTGCTATAACATTCAGGATGATGATGGGTCGTCTGATCGGTAAGCATATAATTCACTGATCAGCGACTATAATAACTCTGATCGTCACCTTTTTAAGTAGGCTATATAGCAACGATTCTCAAACTTTTAAATGTTAAGGTCTCCCCGACGGGTCCATTTGGTTCCATTTGTACACGGTCAGAGTTACAAACTTGTAAGGGTCCATAACCCCTTAAAGGGAACCCAGAGAGTCCCTGGAATCCACTTTGAGAACCACTGTTATAGGCTACACATTGTGATCACGTTATATTGGTCAGTCGTCAATCTCGTCATGTAATACTACGATAGATGTTAGACTAAGAAAAGACGGATAATAGATGCGATTATAACTTTTACGCAGTGGTGGAAGAAGTAGCTACTCGTATTAAAGTAAGTATCCAGCAAAGTAGAATTACTCTGTTACAAGTAGCTAAAAGTCTGGCCATGGTTTCAGGGCCACTAAAAGTCCAGGATTCTAAATGTATTTGAGTAAAAGTAGAAAAGTATTGGTATCAAAATTTACTTAAAGTACCAAAAGTAAAAGTATTCATATGCATTTCACAAGTTTTCAAATGTATAAGTGTATTAAAAAATCCTTTGAAAATAGCGGATCTACAAGCTCACAATTGTCACATATTGCAAGGCATTGTGAGCTCTGATATTTTCAAATGGCCGAAATCTATAGGGTTGAAGCCGAAGCGTTAATGTATGTTATTGTTTTGTAATAATAATCAAAATCTACAAAGTAATTAGTAACTAAAGTTTTCAAATAATTGTAGTGGAGTAAAAGTACAATATTTGCATTTGAGAGTAGAGTAAAAGTACTGAAAATTGGAAATACTCCAGTAAAGTAAAAATACCTCAAAATTGTACTCAGTACTTGAGCAAATGTACTTTTCACCACTGACTTTTACGCATAGGCTAAGTTAGAATTCTAGTTTAATTGGATGGGATAATACCATATTAACACTGGACTGGATATTCATTAAACATTTTTTTGCCGAAACATGGATATTATATTGATTATGCATTTGTTAATTGTCTTTCAAGAAACATGAAATTGTTTGCAGCTGCTGCTATGTGAGAAACACATAGCAATAAGCGGTGTAACGGACGATGACTCATGGCTACAACACCCTACACATGGGCCATCATCACCATCATCACTGTACTGGCTGTGCAGTCTTGCCAAGGTAAGCTGTTGACTCCCTGTAGCTTAGTGGTTCTCAACCAGTGGTCCGGGGACCACCAGTGGTCCTTGAGGGGGTTCCAGGTGGTCCCCAGCTAAAAGATGGAGAGTTGGTAGTAACCAAATGGAATGGACCCTTATAGATGTTTAACTCTTGAGAGCGTAAAATGAAACCAAATGGACCCTTACGGGTCCATTTGGTTTCATTTTACGCTCTCAAGAGTTACATTATTGTTAAACATCTGCATTACTTAATTAAAGAATTGTTATTTTGATCAACGTTGGCCTGTTATCTCTCCTATGGAACCAACATCAATACTGTAGTGTACAGCATGGCATTGTGGACAAAATCTTATCCAATGACAACCAAATGATTCTTAGTCTTGGGTCTGAGAGTCTAAATCTCATCAAACGGTGGTCCGTGGCTCAAATGCAGAATAAATAATGGTTCTTGATATGAAAAGGGTTGAAAACCACTGTTGTAGCCTAATACGTTGTTGACTCCCTGTAGCCTAATACAGTGGGGGTCCCCACATGATTTGAGGGGGGGGGGGGGGGGGGAATTTTAGGACTTTAAAGGTAGGTTAAGTGATTTTCTTTGGTCAAAATAAGTGTTAAAGTAGCTCTATATTCTGATAGTACTCATTGCTATAGTGTGTTTGTTCAGTAACAGGAGTCTCTCCAGCTCTTTATTAAACAGAAAATGCATTTTCAGGTCGGGATACCAATTTTATCCAATCAGGATAAAGAACTCAGTCAGGATAAAGATTAAACAAGTGAAATTGGAAGTGATGACGCAAAGATATGAGCTGAACAAATTGGAACTGGAACACTATAAAAATGAAGCTGAGGAATGGGTACTCTCTGCTGATTGGCTGAAATGTTCTCACCTACTTGAAAATTTATTTTCTGTTTATTAAAGAGTTGGAGAGACGGGGAGACCCCTGTTACTGAACAAACACTCTATAGCAATGATTACTATCAGAATATAGCGCTTTAACCTTTTAATACAAAACCTTTAGTTTTAACCAGAAAAATCTACCTTTAAGACCTTTTTAATAACTAAAAAAGAAATTAACTGAAAAAATGCCATTACTGCATCAAAAGTAATCAACAAACTATACTATAAAAACTGGTCAAACATTGGCCTAATTGTCAAATAATATAAGAAAGAAATTTGAAAATAGCCGGTCTACAAGCGTTGCGATACGTTGTGAGCCTGTAAATCTGCTATTTTCACAATATTTATCTATGGAACCGAGTTAAACAAAATGTAATGCCTCTGCTTTTACAATTCCAAGTGCTTGTCAGGGTGGGGGGTCCCCAGTTCAAATATGATTATTTTTGGGGGGTGCGCAGTTCAAATATGATTCATTTGGGGGGTCCGCAGTTCAAATATGATTATTTTGGGGGGTCCCCAGTTCAAATATGATTATTTTGGGGGTCACAGCCTAAAAGGGTTGAGAAACACTGGCCTAATAGGCATTGGATTTGAGAGCTGTCTGTTGACAGTACTGTGCATTATGAGAATCAGTAAATAAATAAATACAAATTCGGATTGCCTTAGATGGAACTAGATAATTGCATCTTGTCACCAACACAAATGCAATGCATGTTGTAATTGCAGCCTGTCCAACACTCACATGTCAAATGGTAGCACAAAACCCTGTAAGCATTATTAGACCTCTCAATGGCATGATCGTGAACTGCATGATTGTGAACACTTGTATTCTTACTTTTTACAGGTGAAAAGTCATGCACCATATGGTCCAGTGTGGGAAATGTGGTGCAACGAGGCTCCAATTTGACGGTGTACTGCTCCTTTACCTGCCGGGGGGGCACGTGCAAGAAATCCATGAGAGAGAACGGGATTATTTCGCGCCACAAAGATCTAAATTCATCCACCCTATATCTCAATGTGAAGAACATAACACTGAGTCGATCGACCTACAGCTGTCGTTGTAACAACTGCCGGCCACATGATCCCTGCGGAATGGACATCGTTACAGCATGTTAGTAGCCTATTGTATCTCTAAAACAGGGTTTAACCAGTGGGTAGGCACTCAAAAGTGGGTTGCGACTTGCTAGATGTTCTTCTGACGGGATCACAGGCGAAGAGCACTGTGCACAGTAGAAGAAGGACTGAGGAAAAAACACCTGACATGCAGAGTGTATTATAGTGTAATGTTCATTTGAATATTGAAATATTCATCATATATCCTGACATAACCAGTATTTGCCAGTAAGAGTACATCTCAAAGAGCTGAAAGCAAATGGATACTGTAGTTCTGCATTTTCATTACTGCATGAAGCAAGTTTCAGAACAAAGGTTTTCTATACTGAGAAGGTACAGTTGTAATGCAAGTTGGATATAGTAATACAGCTTCAAATGTTAAAACATCTGTTTGTTGTGTTCCTTAAGCATTAATAGTGTTAATACTTCTATCCAGTCGTAACTATCTGTGTTTCATTCCTTTCCTCTTTGCATAGTTTCACCAGACATCCCTGACGATGTAAAATGCAAGTGCAACCAGATTGTCACACATAGCGAAGTGAGAGAGGTTGTGTGTACTTGGCGTAGAGGAAAGGACACTTCTCTTTGGAATACTTCAAACAAGCTGTGGTGAGTTTGAAAGGGAAAGAGAAACGTTTGGAAGGATCTTAGTTCACGAGTCACGCAAACATGTTTGGTAACATATGGAATGTTACATTTCACTTCTCATTTTAAGAAAGGCAGTGAGAAATCATTTGTGTTCATTTGATGCCGATTTTAATATCATACTTCATCATGTAACAGCAGACACTTAGACCTGTGACGAAAGAAATCTCTACCTCATGTATTCCAGGGTGAGGACAATATCCGGAAATCGCATAGATGAGCCTAAGCCCTATAAAAGCACTATTGGTGGCTCAAGCTGTCTCAATGCCAGTTTCAAAGTGCCCAGCTCTGTCCTGGAGATCTCTGTGTGGGTCCATGCAAACAACACCCTGGGCTCTGTGGTGTCGACTGTCTACAACTTCACAATCACCAACATTGGTATGATGACAGCTGCATATTTTCAGTCTTCTTCAAATCCCATTATCACATCATTTGAAGTCATGCTTTGGATTGCAGTGGCCTTAGTTATTCATGTTCAGAATCAGAAGTTTTTGACAACTTTATTGTCACAATTACAGGTGTTAAAGCGTGGGTGAAATTATTTTTGCACAAGCTCTCAATATTGCTGTTACAGGAAGAGTTAGAATAGGAATTAGGGAAGAGAGGATAGAGAGGAGAGGAACACAACACATAACAGGTCAAATAGCAGGAAGGCACAGTCATATCAAATATAAAAAGTCCAACATAAGATTAAGTGAATTGGTAATGGCACTATGGAAGGCAGAAGTGCTTCTCGTGCAGGTGGAAAACATGTCCAGCATATAAACAATAGCAGCAGGTATCTAACATTACAGTTTCATGAGCATGTTTAAAGTGACATGGGGAAAAACGTTTGACTACTCGCAAATGATTGGATTTCTCAGTTTTCTCACCCCGTCCTCATCTACTTGATTCATTTTATCGTGTAAAATTATGTAATAGGTCCCTACAAAGCTTTTGCATGGAGCGAACTGAAAAGTAGTTTTATGGGGATATTACTGTATGTGCTTTTTTGTTCGGTTGCACTAGGGTTGATAAGTCTTGTGCTAGTTGCTGTTTGATAAAACGCACCATATCTCATAGATGTATCTTGATTTGCCTTCCAATGCTGTTCATTTGTTCTGATTTTAGCGATGTCTTCCTGCATTTTCTGTGTTTCCACAGTGATGCCATCACCCCCTGTTTTTGCATCAGCTGAGTGCTCTTCCCGGAGCTGTGAAATCAAGGTGGAACAGGCTCAAATGACTCAATACCTAGAGATGCAATACAGGATCACAAATCAACAGACCTGGAAGACCTTTTCAAACGCTGTAAGCTCTCACTACTATATAGCTTTGTACGCCACATACCTTTATTTGCTATGCATTGTGGTTTCAGTCATGCATGAAGACTGTCAGTGCAACATTTCGATGCAACATTGCGACATTTCAGGAAGTCTCATCAAGGCACAACTTAATGTTAAGGTTAAACCACCACCCCACACCTCCACGTCAGAGCTTTGGCCTTTCATTTGATGGCAGTTGTTACATCTGATCTGAACTGAGGACAGCCAAAGTGACACACTTCTGCAGGCTAATATCTTTGTTAAAATGAGCATTTGTGAAGATGGTAGTTGGAAATGTGTTCATGCAAAATGCACGTGAAGGAGAACAGGCTGATAACAGAAGTATTGTGTCTTGCAGACGAGTCCGTTGAGGGTCCAGTCGGTCTCCTCTCTGGAGCCCATCACTCAGTATGATTTCAGAGCAAGAAGCAGGCTCAGCACTGGACTATGGAGTCAGTGGAGCAAAAGTATGACTAATACAACTCAAGAGGAAGGTGAGCTAAAAAAGAAACACACGCACACGGTCGCACGCACATGCGTGAGTGCACTTACGTACATACAGTATATTACGCACTCTTCCTGATGAAGCACATCAGCCTATGGCTCATTGTTCTACATCGTAGTTTACTTAACTTGTGCACAGAAAGAACACAGAATATGTGTATAGACAAAAAATGATAATCTCTGTGGTACATTATCTACATAAACCAGTACTCAACAAACACTGTCTTTCTACTTTCATTTGGTTCTGACATAGATAGGTAGATATCAGTTCAGTATTGATTATCTTGCAAGATACCCAAACCACTGAAAGCTGTGCTGTTGGGTTGTGGCTAACACAATGGAAGATTTACGAGCATAATGTGTATAGTATGTGGTATGTTATCTACAGTATCATGGTCAATAACATACCGCATTCTATTATTGCAAACATATTTGCAGTGTATAATATTTGTTTCCAAACGATAGTTTTTTAGGACAGATGAACAGGCATCAGGTAAAAGTACTAAATACACATGGATTAAAGTTCTACCACAGCTGATTTCAGTCATTTGTATTCCATAGAAATCTTCAATGGAAGCATATTGTACACCGAAAATTGTTGTGAGCTTGTAGATCGGCTAGTTAGTTATTTTAAGTAGTATTAAAGTGGTCAAACTAGCAATAGAATACATGTTCAGACGCATCTTCCATAAAACCCTAATGGTCTCGGATATTTTATAAAAGTAGTGTTAATAGTGTTCAGCGGGGCTGAAAATGGGGCTAAATGTTTCAGTCACATGCTGAGAATAACAATGTCCAAAAACATCTTCCATTGCTTTTATGCCAAGTATGTTCATTTTCATTTGTGAAATGATCACCATAGTTGCTCCATGGTATGGTACTATTCTCATGTGGTACCTAAGCTACACCTATTTCATTTTATTCTATTTATCCCTGGAACCACTCTTTTGCAAGAGTGACCTGGCTAAGATGGGTATTAGTGCAAGTCAATACATAATAATAAAGTTTCAGACAAACAACTATTTACACACCATGAAATGTCTCAGTTCTGTCCTGGTGCTCTGCAAACAAAGAAGTAAAATAGCTTCTACAAGCTTAATGGCTAAGATGAAGCAACTTACCACAGACAGTCACAGGAACATTCTGTTTTGTGACACCTTAGGAGAGAGAATGTGCAGTATGACTTGCTCATTTTCTCTTTCTCAGTATTGTCTGGTCTTTTACTGAGAGATTTTTAGAGACAGTCCTTTTTAGTTTTTTTCCTGAAACTCTATCTTGTGGAGAGCCTACATGTCCTCTTTGTATTCAGTTTGCTCACCATTACAGAGACCAGTATTCTCAACAAGACCCCCAAAATAAGTTGCAGACTGTCTTCAGCCACTGGAGCTATCTCACAGATAGATATTAGTGGTGGGCTATGACTGAGACATTATGACTAATAGAACAACAGCATTGTAAACACATTTCATTCATCATTCATACAACTAGTTAACTAGTCAAGCCACTGGACATTTCAGGCATTCTTTGTTTTTGTTTTCAAACTACTGGTGTTGTTTAAAAAAAATCAAAAATATATATATTGTTTTATTTTATTGTATTACTGATTTTGCTTGTTTTATTTAAATGTATTGTATTAAACTGCTGTTCTTTCTAAACTTCAAATCAAAAGTTCTATATACAGTATACAACATTTTGTATCATTATTTATTATAAAAAGTGATACTGTTTTACAGCCCCCAAAGAACTGGATGTGTGGTATTGTAAAGCTTCCTCTGGATCAAGTTCCATAACCGTACACTGGAAAGTAAGCAACAAGTTATTTTCTTTTCTTTACTTTTCAACAAGTTCTAGTTCTTTTCTTTCCAACAGTCTCAGTCATACGCACACAAATCTTCACCTCCCTGCACAATCTTGGCTAATCTGTGTGTATCAGTATGTCCACAGTGACTGTTCACATTTATTGCATTTGTCATCATTACTGTCACTGGCGCACTGGACTCCTTTACTCAGGAACTTGCTACATTGCTGATAACATAGATTTCACAATACCTCCTCAATATTAAGTGTTGAGCTTTATCTGTCATCTATACACAGTCGTCTACCGTGAGAATGTCAATTCTACACGGCAATGTTATGTTAATGAGGGATAATACATGGAACACCAATGTATCATGAGACCGTCTTTGCCACAGACACAGTACATGTGCTCTGTCTCTGTTCCCGTTCCCTTCTTCTGTTCTCTCTGTCTAGTGTGTATGTGTGTGGTGTCCTAGCCTTATAGTTATACCTCCTGATCTGATTTCACTTGTATTTTCGACGCAAACCTAAAGGTCAGCTCTCGACCACTTACGTATGAGGTGCAACAATAAACCACATACTCCCCTTCCCCCACATACACACACATCCTCAAACAGGCAGACATAATACCTATGCACACACACTCACCTAAACTAACACGTATGAGAGGTAAGTGAAACCCAGACTAGAGACACAACAGTTTCGGGTTCCAAGAAAAGGGAGAGCTTAAGAGAACTGCTGGGTCCTTAACACGATTCGTCCTTTCTACATACAGTAGTCATGCTGTACAGTATGGTACATGCTGCAGGGCAGACAGGTCCCAGCGACATGGACATTCTCCCTTCAGTCTCTCACAGACAGGAGTTCCATCCCTTGTTTCTTTTCTCGTGTGTCTCCTTATGTGATCATCACCAAGTGCAAATAACAAGATTGTTGACCGTTTTGTGACAGAAAGTGGTGGCAGATTTGACTCTTTCTAAGAAAATAAATAAATGAAACCTTTTCTTTCACGGCAGAGAGCGGATGCCTCTAACGCGAGAGGGAATATATCAGGATACACGGTCAGAGTTCACAACCCCAATACAGGAAATCATAATGACAAATACCTCCCTCATCCTGCCAGTCATCATTCAGTCGAATCCTGCGTCAGTTGTGAAGTGACAGTGTTTGCTAATAACTCCAAAGGCCAATCTCCGCCTGCCAAGGTTTCCACTCTTCACAAAAACACAGGTATAGTTGATTCTCCTCTGTAGGCTTCGTACTGTCACAGCTCACTCACTCAGGGCTGTTAATGGCACCACACATGGGCCTATGGTAGGAACATTTAAGGATGTATTTATGGATATGCATCTCTGATGTAGCCAATTCAAGTCCAGTCATGTCAAAGTGTATTTGCCCATCAAATTGTTTAAGCAGAGACATGCCTTCATAATGTCCAAAAAAGCACAAGCTTCCTAATAACATGCACCTTCTAATATTACATGACATGAAATGTACTAAAAATTAAATAAAGTATTTTAGTATAGTATATTAACAACATATTAAAGCAAAAATGTCAAATTAAGAACATTTAGTGGCTCTGTTGTAATGTACTTTTATTTATTTATAATACGTCCTCTCTCCTCTCCTCTCCTCTTCCAGGTGAGCCTCCTCAGGGAGTTCATGTGATTGTAAACAACGGCAGTGGCGCCATCTCCTGGAAAAAGCCTGAAACGACAGCACTGCACACTGGATATCTTGTAGAGTGGTACCCGGCAGATCAAAAGAAGAAAGAACTGCAGTGGGTCAGACTTGGCAAGGATAACAACCAGGTGGTCATCCCAGGTACAAGAGAGGAGGGATGCTTCATTCAACCCCTGCTTATAATTTCACATCCAAACCATTTCAGTTCATCACTAAGTTAGACAAATACATGAAGTATCATGACAACATTGTGACTTCTTTCCTTGTTAACAACCTATAATATTGTTGAATGAATGCACTTAAAATTCTAGAAGGGATAAATTGGAAGCTTCACTGATCAGTTACAGTACCATTACCAAACCTGAATGGCTTAATATCTTTTTTCCCCTTCACACCCTTTTCTGTTGACTCTTTTTGTACTATCCCTCGTCTGCAGACATGAAGAAATCTGAGTGCTATGACGGAGCAGTTTATGCGTTCTACGAGGGCTCAGTGGGCAGATCTACCTTTATGGATGTCAGCACTTCAGACTCAGGTAAGACCTGAGAGGAACTGAACCGGGTTTATGCCATTTGACCTGTATGGGAGAAATAATTTATTCGTATTCATCAAACGTTCTTCTTATTTTATTATTTCCTAGAACATGCAGTCCCACAGGCATCGCAGTAGCAAACATTTGTGGTACTAAATGCACATATGTCACAGGCTAGATATAAAGCCAATTAAACTGCATTTGTATAGCCCTTAATCACTTTAAAAAACATATATATATACATTATTCTTGAAAAATTTGGGAAATGGCAGATCTACAAGCTCACAACACCTTGTTGATCGGCTATTTTAGTGTTTTTGCCGTCATACAACAAAGTATAAAATAGGGCTTATAGTAGTTAATCAATGTTACAGTATCAAAGGGCTTTACAGGCCCACGTTTAACTGAGGAAACAATGACATCCCCTGTCCTTTGCTCCTCAGTTGGGTGGGGGAAAAAAACTGTAAAAGGGAATCGGTTCTTTTCACATATCCTACCAACAGCTTTACAGGTTTCTTCAGCCAGTTGTCGCACACCGCAAATAGCTGATCTACAAGCTCACAATGTGTCAGCTATTTCTGGTGCGTGACACCCATTTAGCAAATAAGTATAACTCAGGCTTTCATGTGGTTTACAGTTCCGACAGGATGGCCTCTGGCCAAAGCTGATGTTAAAGGGGACAATACAGTAACTGTGACCTGGTCAGAGATTCCGAGGGACCAACGAGGAGGATGCATTAGCAACTATGCCATCTACATAAGAAACATAAACGACTTAGAAGATACTCCCCCCTGTAAGTAAAATTATGTCACACGATAGAGCTCATTCCAAAAACAGTGTGACTCTTTCTGGTTCACAGATCGATTGTTGTTTATGGCTGGTTCAACTCTTCTGCATATTAATATTTTATTCATGCAATCTAAACTGACGTGTAGAAAACACACTATAGGTCGAAACGATGGTCAGTTGTCTTTGCACCAATAAAATATTATCTGTTTGCTCCAGTACTCTTCACTTTGTCAGATATAGTTTAGTCCCTTTTTTTTCACTGCATATGATTTTGTGTTCCAGATCATGTACGATCATCAGAGATGATGTATACTGTGAAGGACCTGGCTCCTGATACCTATGCTCTGTGGATGACTGGTTGGAATGCCAAAGGAGAGGGCCCTAAAAGTCCTGATCAGATTGTTAAAATTATCCCACGTAAGTATTCTTCAAGTTCTGTTTAATCTGGGGCAATTTTTTGTGGTTACATTTGTCCCACAGTTATTGTTGTAACTATTTCATGCATCTGACTAAAGTCCCTATCTTCCGCCTGGCGCAAGGCAGTGCAAACGGGTATTGCAATTCGTATTGCTAGCTTCTGACCGATGCAGTCGTCATTTTTACGGCTGGCACCCCGGTTGTCTAGATAACAAATGATCTTGGGCCTATTTAGGGCCCATGGGTGTGTTGGTCTTAAAATGAAGTGTGGTCTGGTGCAATCAGGGCGCACTGCTATCTTATGCACAGAGTTTGTGCTCTGCGCTAAGACCAACTTAAAGGTGCTCTTATGAACCAGTGCAGTGATGGCACAGATATTTCCTTACTATTTAGAGACATTATTGCGATTAAGATGTGCCTGGGTACAGAGCCGTAGGAAGCCATTCCCACTTGGGGGGGATATATTTGTACCGGCCCACGTTCGGGGAAAAAATCGGTTCGGGTCGGTTCGGGTGTCTTTGTGCATCGGATCGGTTCGGGTGTCTTTCGCGGCCCACGGGGGACGAATCCCCCCCGTCCCCCCCTTTCCTACGACCCTGCCTGGGTAGATTCATAATGAGCGCACACTGATTACAATCAAAATACATCCGCACATCCGATTTCAACACAACACTCACGTCCAACAATTTAAGTGACAAGTGATATGGTAGCCTATACCACAAAAAACATAATCGCTTTTGTGCTAAATCGGCAGATACAATATTTTTCAAGCACTTTAATACAAGTATAAATGCGCAAAATCTATGCATGCTTTGCGTTTTAGACTGTGACTGCACAATGTTTTATATAGCATAATTGTGTGTGTGTGTGTGTGTGTGTGTGTGTGTGTGTGTGTGTGTGTGTGTGTGTGTGTGTGTGTGTGTGTGTGTGTGTGTGTGTGTGTGTGTGTGTGTGTGTGTGTGTGTGTGTGTGTGTGTGTGTGTGTGTGTGTGTGTGTGTGTGTGTGTGTGTGCGCGTGCGTGCAATTGTATGTTTGTGTGTGTGTGTGTGGTGTGTCGGGCAGACAGACAACAGGATATTGGTCTCCATTGTCTGTAAGTGGTTGGCTGGTGGAAAAAGCTATAGAGACACTTAAGCTTTAAATCCTTTTTCCTCTGTCACTATTCAGCGGAGAGACAAACTGAAACACTTGTTGTGGTTATAGTGGTCATACTCTTCATCATGGTTCTTCTTTGCACGATCCCAGCACTACGGAGGAGGTAACGTGGACACAGTGACACATGACCACCTTACACTGATTGGACGATGTTAAAAGTGTCTATAACTTTGGGGAACTATAATCATTCCATTGGTTCCGCACTAGATACTGTACATGAGAATTGTACGCACTCGTTTACTCAAGTGAACCACACATCAAAGAATCGTAAAATTGTTGCCACATGTTTAACGGGAAATGTCTTCACCTTCTCATTCTTTAATTCTCATCTTGTTCTGTCAGGTTCTGTAGGATTTTAGGTTGCTGCATGCCAGATACTGTACCAGATCCCGCTAACAGTAAATGGGCACGGGAATGTTCCATAGAGAAGGTATAGTGTGGATCAATATACTGTACATACAGTATACATTATATTGTCTTTGTCGGGGCAGAAACCTTATATCTCCATATCTCATCTTTTTATAAATTAATGTCCTGTCTTATACATCGTCAAATGACAATGTCACGCAAAAGCAGTGAAAATACTCAATCTACAAGCTTAGCTCACAACACGTCGTGAGCTTGTAGATCTGCTTTATTAGAGACGCCAGGTTGAAAGTGCCTGGTTAGGTCTGTCTGTGGATTTCATAACTACATTGGATCCAATTACAAAGGCTATTTTTCCAATTTCTTGAAAAGGAACGGTTTTGGACGTACAGAGTTTCTGCCCGACGGCGACGATACGCATGTGTATTGAGCAATGGTGTAACTAAGTACATACATTTACTCAAGTACTGTACTTAAGTACTTTTACTTTACTGGAGTATTTCCAATTTTCAGTACTTTTACTTCTACTCCACTACATCTCAGAGGCAAATAATGTACTTTTACTCCACTACAATTATTTGAAAACTTTAGTTATTAGTTACTTTGCAGATATAAATTATTACATTATAAAACATACATTAACCACTTTAGCCCTATTTTATACATAGGCTATTTGAAAATAGCCGACCTACAAGCTCACAACGCGTCGCATCGCGACGCGTTGTGAGCTTGTAGATCTGGTATTTTCAAATATTCTAGTACTTTTACTTTTGGTACTTTAAGTACATTTTGATACCAATACTTTTGTACTTTTACTTTAAATTTAGAATTCCAGACTTTTACTTGTAACAGCGTATTTCTACGTTGAAGTACTTGTAACAGAGTATTTCTCCGTTGAAGTATTGATACTTTTACTTAAGTACTTTTTCCACCCACTGGTCCAAACAGGGCAAGCTGAACCTCCTGCTCCAGCTGAGTACCTCCAGTGGGAGTGAGGAAGAGGAGGATGAACCCAGTACCGTGGAGGTTGAGGAGGTGCAGGTTGAGAGCAGCAGCAGCAGCAGCAGCTGCTCCTCCACTCTTGGAGTAGCCGCCACTGACGTCTCCTCGCTCCTCCTCGTCCCCCAGGCCGGCCTCAGCCCTGTGACGACGGAGCCACAGGCCGAGGTGCAGCAGTACCTGCACACCTCCTACATCAAGAGCTACTCCCACGAATCGGACAGCTCCGATTACACGCACAGCTCGCGGGACACCACCGTCGACTACGTGTCGTCGCACAGGTCGGGTATAGGAGAAGAGCAGAACGAAGAGGAGGACGAGGAGGAAGATTGCATGGACGTGATGGGCTTCTTCCCGAGCGACAGTCCCTTCTTGGACTCTGTGGTGTGTGGGGGGAAGTTGACTCTGGATGCCGTCAAAATCGACTGCAGTGACTTCTTTCACAATGCATAGCGAGAACGCATGTCATTGGTAACACAAGCTGAGACTGGAGTTTCTGCTTTTTTCCCCTTTTTTACACAAGACATGTAGACAAGACAAGTGGCGTCATCAGCTCAGATCAGTTATTTTCGACGATGGACACTGTCATGCAATGGAGGCTAATTAGGCCTTAGTCTGCACTGTTTTGACCTCATATTCAATCAGCATTTAAGGTTTAATGTATTTGTCTAGCCTGGGACCAGACGAATCTGCGAGTGCAAAAAAAAATTGCACTCTGCGATTTGGGTCTGGCACCGCTCCATAGAGAATCCATTTCCTGCTCCAGAAGACGTGGGTGACCAATCAGGGCCCAGTATTCGAATATGAGAGACTGTAATTGGTAGTTGGTTTTAGGTCTAACCAATTGCGTCGAGGGCCATTGTTTTGATCCCGCCCCTTGGGGAAAAAAAACGTCCTTATGGAAGCACCAGACTCATATCCACGCAGTGATATAGTCTGGCTACGCAAGGCTAGTATTTTTCCCCCTGTTTTGCCCATTATATCAATCACTCGGTCAGTTTCACATGGGCACACAGTACGTCGTTGCTCTCCACATTGAAACTTGACAGCACTGTATATGGATTGCACATCTTGTTTCCCAGGATTCTCTCGTCATCTAGCTCCTTCCATGTCATGCATTACCAGTACACTCTGCTGTACAGTCTTGATTACAGCAGTACTGCAACCAAAATAAACAGCACAGACAATACAATGGATGCTGTAAGTTAGGTTTAGATTACAATGAAATATGTGTTTTCTCCACCTGCTGAGTGCATCAACATACTACAAATGTCTTTTTCTGTACTATTGTGTTAATTCCTGGAATTCCTCAAATCATCTTGTACTGTATACGTCTGTTTACAAAAATGATGTAGCCAATTAAAAAATGCAGAATATATATATATATATATATATATATATATATATATATATATATATATATATATATATATATATATATATATATATATATATATATATATATATATATATATATATATATATATATATATATATATATATATATATATATATATATATATATATATATATATATATATATATACACACACACACACACACACACACACACACACACACACACACACACACACACACACACACACACACACACACACACACACACACACACACACACACACACTATATTAGTCATACAGTAGACCTAGGACTTTGTTTTGTGACCACAGTGTCACAGTGTGTATTTCAATAGCAGTCACACATTTCACTATTTCATGTAATGTTGATGGTTCATTATGCAATTTCACTGTTGATTTCATAGTATTTTTTCTGCATATTTTGGGGTACAGGCCTGATGCTATCCTGGAATTGTAGTATATACATAAAAATGCATGTGAATAATGTTTTCTGTGTGTGTGTGTGTGTGTGTGTGTGTGTGTGTGTGTGTGTGTGTGTGTGTGTGTGCGTGCGTGAGAGAGACATTGTATATTATGGCTTTACAGTATGTGATATAGAACAGTATAATTATTTACTTTTTTTATTTCCATGACATATGTGCTATCTGCTGGTCTCATGCTATGTGTATGTATCAACATAATTATTTTCTTCTCATTGACATGCTTTAATGTTTCATTTTCTCCCTACTCTCCCTCTCCCTGTCCCCCTTCTTTTTCTTCTCCCTTCCTGAAAAACAAAGTGATGTAGCTTGCGCAATTAAACACATCACCCACTTCTTTACACCAGTGATGTGACAATAAAGTTGATTCTTGACAGCAGTTTGACTGATTGTTGGGATATAATATGGAATATAATTTGGAATATAATATAATATATTTTTTTTTGATAATGTTCAAATGTTATTTGTTTTTAGCTTTTAAAGCATGATGACTTTAAATGACCTTCCACCACAGGTCGTTTATAGTCATCATGCCTACCATAGGCTATTAGTTACCATATAGCTACACAGCCAGAGACACTGAACCACACCACTCTCCACTAGATAGAAGGCCTATCCTCCTTTGCTTTGAAGTGTGTGTGTGTGTGTGTGTGTGTGTGTGTGTGTGTGTGCGCGTGCGCGCGTGCGTGCATGTGTATGTGTCACTCCTAACCTACTTAGGGAGTGTCTCTACCTGGCTGCTGCTGCTGCATTTTTCCAACACGGAAGTCTGACTGAAACTCAACAGATACAGTGACGACCATGGAAGCCAATGCATTGATTCTTAACTAGTTTGTAAACAAGAAGAAAAGAGATAATACAGCGATCGGTGTCCACGGAAGAAGATACATTTGTATCGAAGCGACTGTAAGCAGACTAGAGAGTAAACTTTTTTTCTTTATTTTTTTAAATATCGTTTTTTTTTATTGACAATCTTAACCAGAGAGTAAACAAAAACATCTCTCTCTGGAATGCGACGGCGCGACGCATCTTTAGCGGCGGAGCGCACTGGACCTCACCAGGGTTCTGACCCTGGTTCTTCTGACCCGCTGTCCTCCTCCTCCACCGGACAGATGCAGTCCGATCCAAGTGGTCCGGGACCGGCGGCGGATCAGGGACGGGGGCTGATCGGGGTGGGCTCTGCCATGATCCAGGGGAAGTTGACCCCGACCGCGGTCAACCAGATCCTCATGGAGGTCCTCCTGTACTTGGGGAACGCGGTGCTGGTGTTCTACCCCGTGTACCTGACGGGGTACCTGGGGCTCAGCGTGAGCTGGGTCCTGCTGTGCATGATGCTGATCACCTGGTGGAAGAAGAACCGCCAGTGGAAAGACCTGCGGATCGGAACGGCCATAGACTTCGTGGATAAGGAGACGCACGTCATCAGCAAGGAGTTGAGGAAGACGTTGAGTATGGCAACATGGGTATGTAGCAGTGGTGGACTCGCATGTTTGAATTGAGTAAAAGTATCGATACTGCAAGGTAGAAATACCCTGTTACAACTGTAAAAGTCCGGAATTGAAAATCTACTTGAGTAAAACAAGTTACAAAAGTATTGGTATCAAAATGTACTTAAAGTACAAAAGTAAAAGTACTCATTTTGCAGACTGTCCCATTTCACAAGTTTTCAAATAAAATGTATTAAAATTGTTTGAAAATAGCAGATCTACAAGCTCACATGCATCACATTGCAAGGCATTGTGAGCTTGCAGATCTGCTATTTTCAAATGGCCGAAATGTGGCTGAAGTGGTTACTGTGTTTTGTAATAACAATCAAAATCTACAAAGCAACTGGTAACTAAAGTGTTCAAATAATTGTAGTGGAGTAAAAGTACTGAAAATTGGAAATACTCCAGTAAAGTAAAAAATACCTCAAAAGTGTTTAAGTGCAGTACTTGAGTCTTGAGTAAATGTACTTAGTTACTTTACACCAGTCACCACTGTATTCAGACATCATCTGACTGTAGTTTCCCATATTGTATTGTCATCAGACTTAGGCTGATGCGTGCTAACTTTGTAGGTTTTTTATACACTCACACTTAAACCACACCTATAGCCTATTTTGTGATTCATATCATAAGAAGAGGGACTAGATTGTTCTGACCAGAAGCACATATGATTCACATAGTTGCATATTTGAGAGAGCATCTCTCTCCCTCCCCTCTCCTCCGATCACCTCTGCTGTGGCAGACTGGCAGTGTCTCCACTGTGTGTGTGTGTGTGTGTGTGAGAGAAAAAGAACGCAAATGCAAATTTTCAAAAAATGTCTTGTTGCCTATTTACATTTTTAGGCCTATGTCTTCTTGTAGTCTGGCAAAGCCAGATCTATTACATATTCTTGAAGCTAGTTATTACAAGTCTTTGCACAACTTTGAAATGTCATTACAATTTAGTTACAATTAAGAAATACCACTATTATTTACAAATGGCACATGGCTTCGAAAGGAAGGCATAAAAGTATTATTTTTAAGGAGAGCTGTGTTAGTTAATTTTAAGAGTAAAACTATGTACAGTAAACTGTAGCCTACACTTTTACTCTCCCTTTCCTCTAACATCCAAGCCACATTTCTATGCAAACACCAATTGCATAAAGAATATGCTACTTAGTTGCATCAGATGCTGCATATTGGAAAATGATAGGACAATTTGTGTTGCAGTCCACAGCTTTATAACTCCAGAGAAGCCTAGGTAAGCCCTGAATACTATTTGGCACACATACATATTTTTTTACCTTTAAAATTTCTGAAATTGATTTAATTCATTTCATTTGATACCATTTCGAAATACCCATCCTCCATTTCCATTCGTGGTGAATTATTTCACTACATAACCATTGCTTTATGATTTGATGTAATTTACCTAATTTGTGTCTTAAGTCACTTTAACTTTTGGATAATGGATGTTGATTAATGATCAAAAACAGCTATTATTTAAGGGACAAATCATGAATCTCACTTTATGGTAATTCATTTAAAACACATCTCACCATCATCATAATTATCACTATCATCACAATGAAGCATGTCACCGTGCTGTCAGCTGCTGGACAGTAGAAATCAGTACCTGGAAAAAGAAATCCCTCTTACATAGTATAGGTACAGTATGTACAGTATTTACAGTATTATGATCTATCTCTTCCTGTTTGCCACAGGTCCACTTTCCTGAAGTTGAGAAAGTCCAGTGGCTCAACAAGGTACGGTAAAACATTAAGCTGACCCACCTCATTCTATGCTCTTACAGTCATTGTATTCAGAATCATTTCCTGCCTTAATCATAATTCATAACCCACGTGTACAAGAGTTGAAAATGCAGGTTAGACTCACTTTCAATTTGTTTTATTTTTGTTGGAATAGAAGGATTAGCCAGGCTCAGTTGTTGAAAGGACGCTCAACCGCAGAGGAAACTCTAGTCCTACTATCCATTATATCTGTACTGTTTACACACAAATGCAAAATATTTATGGTACGCTCTACCATGAATGTTTGTATCTATTTAGCTGTAAGAAGTTTGGGATTTGTTATACAGAATAGTTAATTGACTGCCAATAATTTTAGAAAGGTCATATGAAAGTGTCTTCTTTTTTCCCGTGGCTTATGGCATACCTGACACAATTTACACTGAAACCCTCTATACTTATTAAACTTGACCGGGGTCGGCTCTGTACTTGGTCCGCTCTTTTGTCCCTCTACTAGACTTTTTAGTGTAGCGTCTACACCAAATCTAGATCTGATATTTTTGGTGATTGTTCCCCACCGAATACAGATGCTCGGTTTACGTGGTTAAAGTGTCCTTAAATGCCACACATATGATACTCACTGCAGATAAGAGAAAATGCTTAGTCTTAAGCCTGATTTACAGTATATTTAGTTGCGACAGTATTGCACACAATGTGAGCTTGTTGTAGATCGGCTATTTGCAGTGCACAACACAATGAGCAACTAAGTATATCTCAGCCATTACAATGACTGTATGACATGTTATAATAATAATGATAATAATGTATAATAAAGCATGACATGTTGTGTTTGATCCTGTGTTGCCAGGTGCTGGAGCAGGCTTGGCCCTTCTTTGGAATGTTTATGGAGAAGCTCCTTAAAGAGAAGATCCAGCCAGCCATCAGACTGTCTAGCCCTGCTCTTAAAACATTCACCTTCACCAAGGTTCACTTTGGACACATTGTGAGTTGGCATCTCAATGAGCTTTCTTGCGATATGCGTTTTTTCATGTCTGTACATCTAAATGTGTTTGTTTGTTTATGTATACCTAGCTGTCATGCTGCATTTTAGAGCCATTCAGGTCATTCATTTGTTTTACATTCCAACATCCACTCTAACAGGAAAAGAATCAGACAATGCTTGCCTTCTAACAAACTCCCACCTTGTGACTCACATGATCACTGTACAGTAGTAATGATGCACTTCAGTGACAAGGGATGGTGTGCCAAATTACACCATCAATTTTGTGACTCCATTTTGTATTTTTTTTAATGAAGTATGAAAGTTATGGAAGACACAGAGAAGGAGATAAACAGTAAAGGAAGTGCTGGTAGGATAAGGATTTGATCCCAGGTTAGCAGCATTGCATGTGGCTGAAGTGGTTTTGACCATGATGTCACCATCTCTATGCGAAACAACCAAGTCGTTTTTGTATCCTATTGATAAGATGTCTTCCTAATTTCAGCCTCTCAAAATAACTGGGATGCAAGTGTTCACTCATGAAGTGGATAGCCGTGAGGTGGTTCTGGACATGAATATATGGTGAGTCACACGCTAATGCATTAAAGGTAATGTCTGCCCCGTGGACACAATGTGTTGTAATGTAATTGTGGTCATCGGTTCATCACTTGATGTCATCTGTGTTAAATTCATCAATATTTTCAGGTCAAAATCAAATACAGTATTTATCTGTAGATTCTGCTTATGACTCCCCGACAATACTGTCACATTTTCACTGTTTGTACAGTCATATGTTTTATTTTCACAAATAATACTGTATTTTCTTTGCAGTTATGACGGTGATGTGGACATTGACACGTCAGTGAAGCCACCAATCACAGCTGGGGTCAAAGGTCTTCAGGTGGACGTCTTCATTTTCTGTCTATTAGCAGCTGAGTTGCTTTAGTTTATGGATATAATAAGCTACTGTTTCACTGTCATTAAGGATGTAAACGCTACTGTATTCTGTTAGTGCTGTACTCAAAATCTATATTAATATTTCCCCACTTTACTGTTTGTACAATTTAAAATAAGAGATAATGATGATGATAGTTGTGTTGTGATTTAAGAGGCATTGAGTCACAATATGAAACTTCTGAATGTTTCCAGTTTCACGGGATGCTGAGGGTCATCCTGGAGCCTCTCATTGGTGAAGCCCCAATAGTGGGAGGAGTCACGTTCTTTTTCATTCGTCGTCCAGTGAGTTTGCATGGATTGTATTCCTAATCATTCACTGTCTTTAAGAATGGTACTGTATTCATTTAGCTGAATTGAAAGGTGAATGAATGATTTTTCAGACCCTGCAGATCAACTGGACAGGCATGACCAACCTCCTAGACACGCCCGCTTTCAGGTTTGCTACCATTTAAACCATTATTATGTGTTAGTGTAAAGAATGTGAAGAATGTTGTGGACAAATAGCATGTGCTGTCTGCAAATTGTACCTTGGAAAAAATTGGTTAAAAATCTAATCATATGGATATGGAGATCCACATGGGAACGGCATGGCTCCAATGTGGATCTCAGGCTTCATGTGGCCAGCCTGTGATATCAGTAATCCACAGTCAGTTGTCCATGACATACAGTATCTATAACGTATAATTCCAAATTTGGGCAAGGTTTCAGGCCGATCAGAACCCCATTGACTTCAATTATAAAATTAAAACTAAATATTTATTTAAATATTTTTAAGTACATTTACTCAAGTACTGTATTTAAGTACAATGTCGAGGTACTTTTACTTTATTTAGAGGCAATAATTTGACATCTTTAGTTACTATTTACTTTGCATATTTGATTATTAATACAAAACTTCCTTTAACCACTTAAATTCTATTATTACTTAGGCTATTTGAAAATAGAAGAACCTGTGATGAGTTGCAAGCTTGTATATCTGTTATTTTCAAAAAAGTTTGACAAATGTAGATTCTCAGGCCTATGCGGCCTGAAAATGTAGTAGCGCTGATCAGAGCACTACATCACGCAAAGCTTGGCCAATCAAATCTGGATGTCACGTTTGTGACATTTTTATCGTGACATTTGTTGGCCAATCAAACCCAGATGTTAGGTTCCTGGCGCACGTCGGCCCACTCATCCAGCCACTATCTACTCACTGTCTACCCACAAGTATTAAATATAAGATTTTAGTACTTTTACTCGTACTGTAGTATATTTTGATGCCAATAATGTTTTACTTTTATTCAAGTAACATTTTCAATGCAGGGCTTTTACTTTTAAAAGAGTATTTCTATATTGTATAAGAATAAAACATTTGAGATGTGAGATTAGCTCTGGACGCACAGACAGACACACAGACCAACCCTCTTTTAGGGTTATGGAGGCGGCTAGACTCCTGCAGGGCCATGCCGTAAAAACACTGAAAAGCATGTTTTGCCTGTATTGGATCGTGTTGGCCCATGGTGTCTACTTTCTGCTATTAATGATCTTTTTGACCCAATCTGTCCCCTGCCAGTCAGCTCTCTGAGGGCACCATCATGGACATCATTGCATCTATGATGGTGCTGCCCAACCGCATGTGTATCCCCCTCATAGACCAGGTCAAAGTGGACTCCATGAGGTTCCCATTGCCTCGCGTAAGTAACACAACCCAACTGCTGCCTAAATTAAACTTCGGTTTTTAACAGCGACATTTTGTCTACATTGTCAAACTACTTTCTCACAGAACAATGTTCCTCTGAGGTATTCTGGAATGTTGAGACAAAAAGGAAAAATGCATATTTGTATCCTGTGTGTTGAACATGATGTCATTTCTGTTAGGACGGCTGTGCAATTTGTGTTTTGACTAAGCATACAAGAGATACAATTTGAACCATTCTGTTGGTACGCCGACAAAACACAGACATTTTGTGGCTGTGTTTTAACAAATACTTTGCCTGTATGAGATATCTTTGTTTTTGTTTTATGGGGTGCATGTTCATGTTTGATTAATGTACTGTACTTTGTTCAAGGTTCAAGGTTGTGCTTTATTGTTACAACTCGTGTACGGGTACATGAGAGTAAAACCTATTTTTGTTGGGCTTCCTTTGGTGCCTCTGTTCCCCAGGGAGTGGTGAGGGTCCATCTACTGGAGGCTAGAGACCTGGTGGCCAAGGATACATACATGATGGGCTTGGTAAAGGGAAAGTCTGATCCTTATGCAGTTGTCACATGTGGCGACAAAACGTTCAAAAGCAAGACAGTCAAAGAGAACCTGCACCCACAGTGGAATGAAGTGTACGAGGTATGTTGTCAAAGGAACAATCCTACTCTGATATTACTTAAGATTATAAATGGTCTTTTGGGATGGAAAAATATATACTTGCAGGTGAGGTGAAGCTGATGAGAATCAAGTTTTATTTGTTGAATCCAACAGTCTCAGAAACAAGCACGTTTTCTCTTTAAATGTCCTGTCCCCAAAGCCCAGGGGGGCCTGCACCCTGAGCTAACTCTCTGTGCTCCTCTCACCGTGCTGTCCCTCCAAGCTCTCTGAAAAGAAGTTTCCCTCATATATTTTCCTAGTGTCTTCTTTATACCCTTCTCTCCCAAGCCAGGCCCAGGGGTCCCATGACAAAGAAAACGATAAGGGTCACATGACATGACACAATAATACCCTCTCTTTGGTGGAGCAAGATTGGGTAGAGTAAATAATTGAGTCTGATTCAATCATTTACTGTTCTTTGGCAATTATCTTGATCAGCTGATTCAAAGACAGGCCTTCAGGGCAAGGTGTTTACTCACACCCTAAGTAGAAGGCTTACATGCAACCAGTCAGGCCTGTAAAGACATACCATAGACATAGGACAGCATAACACATGGCAGTATGAAAGGCTTAAAAGTAAATGAAATAAATAATACATATTAGTAATCTCATACTGCATATCTATCTATATCGCCTTTATCCAAAGCGCTTTACAAAGTGTTATCACACTTATTTGTTCACATTCACACACCCAGGAGAAATTAAGGGTTCAGTCAGCGTCTTGCTCAAGGACACTTTGACAAGAAGCCAGGGATTGAACCAGTAACCTTCTAGCTCCCAAACGTCCACTCTACCTCCTGAGCCATCGCCACTATGCTGTAATTCTAAACATCATTCATATCATCATCATTGTTTAGAGACACCCCTGCATGGCTTTACAATATGCAATCTGTCAAATTATTAAAATTCCCATATCCAACATTTTGTAGTTTGCAAATGCTGAGATATGTGAGGAACAGACGAGAATAAACAAAATGGATACACAAAGTGCTGATTCTGGACTCTGCTTGTTACACTATGTAAACAATCCTATCCACCGCCAACTGAATACTGTATGTATGTCTGTAGTTTGTGGTCCACGAGGCCCCAGGCCAGTTGCTGGAGATGGAGCTGTTTGACGAGGACACGGACAAAGATGACTTCCTTGGAAGGTAAGGAAAACCTCCTAATGTGTACATGGGTGCATCAACACCAAATTATATGCATAATTACAGTATTTTCGTTGCATGCATTGTGTCGAAATGTGTAGTGTAGTCTCATTAATAGATTTAACTGAAGACAGCTTGCAGTTTGAAATAAAATGAGCATAAGAAATCAGTTTAATGCACCTTTTTGTCAGTGACAACTTTCGTGAATCTATCTAATTTGTCATTATGTAGTAGAACCCCTCCTAATATTTTGTGATAACAGTTCACCTGTATTATGAATGGGCTTACTCAACAGGTATCACCTGGACCTTGGAGACGTGAAGCGAGACAAAGAAATAGACCAGGTGAATACGTTTGTTTAAAAAAAACAACGTAACTTTTAAAATAATGACCAGAACACTATTGGCTCTCTTTTTGTATATCATATATGGATATTCCTTCTGCAGTGGTACCCTCTGGAAGGGGTCCAGAATGGCGAGGTCCATCTGAAACTCCAGTGGCTCTCCCTGCAGACAGACCAAAGCCTGTTGAAGGAGGTAATGTAATTTTCCCTTGTGATTCTCTTATCAAACTTCACATTCACACCATTATGGCTTCTGTTAGGGGGGTCATCTGATCGTTAAGCATTTCACACTACAGGAGTCTATTTCTTGAAATCGGCTGTCATATACCGCTGTTTTCACACTATAGATTGATCTCCGACCAGGGATTACACACTGCAGGATAGTTCACTAGGATGCTATCCAGACCGATGTATGCATTTGTTTTCATTTTCAACCGACGTCTCACGAAAACGTGCACGGCTCCCGTGATACAGTATGTGCGAGACCGAGACAGGGCGCTATTGATTGTTGACATTAAATAATGAATTCTCTATTTCTCTGTATGTCTCTCTCTCTCTCTGAAACAAGTCAACCAACGTAAGTTGCCATTCAAACTGATTCTGGTTATAAGTCCCGTTCTCTGCTCTGAGGCAGGAAAGAGTTAGGGATCTAACCTTATTCCTAACCCTAACCTCATTCCAATTATGCCTAAACCTAACCTTATTCCTAACCCTAACCTCAGTAAAATTATGCCTAAACCTAACCTTAACCTCAGTAAAATTATGCCTAAACCTAACCTTATTCCTAACCCTAACCTAAGTAAAATTATGCCTAAACCTAACCTTATTCCTAAACTTAACCTCTCAGTAAAAGTAGCGTTTTGTCTGAGAAAATAAATTGTCCGCAAAAAGTAGCGTTGGACCGTGGAAAATCAATTGTCCGCAGCGAGATTCGAACCCGATGTCTACGGATTGGGAGTCTAATGATTAACGCAGCACGCCATTGCACCTGTGACGCCGCTTTGTCTATCTCGCGACTAGACTAGACAATTAACCCATTTTGGGCGGGAACCCCTATTTGTAACTATACCTTTCAGGACAGTATAGCAACATTTTTTATTTTTTTTTAATACATATTTGAAGTTTTTCAGAAAACTTGGTCAGGATTTAGAAGTTTAAAAAAAAATCGGCCTCAGGTCTAAATGGGTTAAGGCAGGGGTTTTCAACCGGTGGTCTGTGGTATTGCAGGTGGTTTTATACTTTTAATAACTTGGAGTTCTTACTGTATGGTGTGTGTGTGTGATATGAAATGTGAGCTTACCATAATCACAGTAATCCTTAATCATATTCCATCATATTCAAACAAAATCACTGTATTTTATTAGATATTATTGATATTATAGCTATTTTCTCCAGCTCCCTGCGGTGAATGAACCCCCCACCACTATTGTGTGGGATGGGTCTATGATGGACCCACCACGCACAATAGTGGTGGTCCCAGGTTGCTCTTAATCAGGATGGTGGTCCCTGGGTCAAAATCAGTTGAAAACCCCTGGGTTAAGGTATTGGTGTTGCTTTCACACACTTGACTGGATGTGCATATCATGTATATGCCTGTTTCCTAAACACTCTTCTAGACTACTGATGGCTTGGCCTGTGCTATGCTGGCAGTGTATCTGGACACTGCGTCAAACATTCCAGTAAGTGTGTTTTTCAAGACCTTATTGCTGTAAATAGAGACGTGTTAATGTCCATTACATTGACTGTTGTGTGATTACTGCTAATAATATGCTTTAATTTATGTCTAGAAAGATGACAGTGAGTTCTGCCACCACGATAAGCATGGGAAACATTCAAAAGAAACCAGGGTAAGATTTTGGTCTTCCAGTTTGTTATAAGTTGGGAAGGTTGCACACTCCCCCTCATGCACACACCAACACATGCATAAGAGGTGACATGTACAGCACAGGCTACCATAATCTAGTATTGGTGGGGACTAAGCTTTAGTTTAGCTTGCAGGGCCATACAGGTGTATGTAGTCTTGTCACATATTGGCGTGGCCATGTCTGACCCCAGAAGACTACTACTACTTCCATTCAGCAGATGTCGGTTCAGTGCTGCTCAGTTGAACGAGGTACTCAGTTTTAAGTCAAAATGTTCACACTACATTTGTGTCAAAGTTTGGACACAGTTAGCTATGGTTTGGTAAGATTGCATATGCAGTGTTCTGAACATATTTAAACATATTGAGTGTCTGTTGATCACAGAGAATATCAGATTCTCAAGAGAAAAATGTAACCTAATGCCTACTCTAAGTCCAAATCACTCTTTGGGTGCTTCAGCTGGTATTTCCTGTTTGTCTGGTGAATGCCTGTCATCAATTGTGGGTGTGTTGTTACTTCTGGTGTTTGTTGCTTTCCTTTAGCTGGTATTAATTCAGGGTTAGAGTTTCACAGCACATAGAAATATGCAGAAGATAAAGTTCAGAAAGCCCAAAAGACATCAAATTGTCTTTTGGGCAGTCAGCTGTTTATATATCGGGAACGTGGACAGTGACCACCATTCAAAGTAATAGGGCGACAGATAGAACATGGCAGCAGTGTCCATTGAGTTCAATGGAGAAGAATCCCACTTCCCCTCTTCATTCCCTCTGCTGGCCAATGGTTGCAAATGCAGTGACGAAATGTAAAGTGTAGGACAAAACACGTGGTAGTATTCCTCTCCTGATTCTGTGATCTTGAGGTCTAAACAGTATTTCCTCTTAATAATGCTAATGTTTGATTAAACTTGCAGAGATAAGTATGTCACTTGAGATTTATCGAGTACCAGACAAAAGCAATATGTGAATCTAAATCTTTACATACTCATAATATACTCTATGCACATACATTACACATGCAGAGAAGTGGTCACAGTTCTCAGTTTTAGTCCAAATATACAGTTCCAGCACACAAGACAGCCACACCCCACTGTAATTAGTTAGACGTATTATATATTACACCACCTACCAGTGTTTACACAGAGGACTATGTTTTTTTTTTTTATAAAGTCAAGTTAAAACAGTCAGTGTGCTCGCTGTGGATGCCGTGTGTAACATCCATCTCTTTATCCCCTTGCCAACCCTGACATGTGTTTTACATGTGCCCGCCGGGGGTTCTGGTGTGTGTTAGGAGTGGAATGCAGCCTCCATGCAAAATAAAAGGGAATTGCATTCCTGCAGGGGAATTGCATTCATGTAGGCAAACTCCCAACATTCCAGCATGTTGGGCGTTGGTGGTTTCTTGTGAAAGTACCTCAAAGCAAGGAGGCTGCATCATGACTCAGCAAATGGATGTTTTTGAATTATACTAATAATTTGGACCTTCGTCATTTTCGTAAGATGGGAAATCAAATGTAAATATTGTTGAACTGCTTTACATATTTGAATAGTACAGAAATGGTCATGGTACCAGGACATAGTGTAGCAATCTGAAATTCATCAGTGTTTTTATTCATTCATTACACTCATCAAGGTTTTCTGTGTCAAATTCTGACTACAGTTTTGATCCTGTGTAGAGAATTAGCCTTCTTTTTACAATGCAAATCAATCTAATCTAATTTTGGATTCCATTTTCAGCTCACAAGGAGGAAGGCTAATCCTAACTCATATGTGGAATTCTCCATCGCTGAACAAGTCCAAAAAAGCAAGGTACCCATCTCTAAAATGCAGTTGACAATTTAGCCATTTAGCCGATGCGCTTATCCAGAGTGACATACAGTACAAAGTGCAAGATCATCAAACCTAGCATTTGTCTAAATAAAATACTATACAATCTAAATAACAAGCTGAATGAATGAATAAATAAAGAGATATTTCCCTAGTTCTTAGGGAAAGCATTGAAGAATTAAGTGACATTTTAATGTATTTACTTATTGATCCCTATTATGAATTTAGTACTTTATTTTCGCAGATCTTCTCTGACACAATTGTTTTGGGATTTTATAGTCGTACTCTAATATGAATATATATATAGCTTGTTGGAGCGCAACCTTTTAATACACCATCTCTTCTCCTCACAGGTTGCATATGCATCTAAAGACCCAGTGTGGGAAGAGGGCTTCACTTTCTTTGTGCACAGCATGAAGAACGAACAGCTCACGGTTCAGGTCTGCTACTGACCCTGCATGCCTCATGAAATGTCTCTTCCAGATGAATTGTCAGACCCTGTGTGACCTACTTTCCCCCGAATGGGTCAAAAGTTTCTGCTTGCAATGTAGTCATCGGCAATATATGAAACCAAAATTGCCATAGGTCATGATGATGTCTAAGGAGGGATAGAAAAGAGAACATTCTTCCATTCATTCCCTTAATAATGAATCATTCTCTTCATGCATGCATACATACACTCACTATTTCAGTCAAGAGTTTCATTTTGTGCATCCTTTGCTGTTTGCTCTGGCCCCAGGTCAAAGAACACGAGAAGAAGACAGTGCTGGGAACTCTCAACTTGTCCCTCGACCGTCTCCTCAAAGCTTCGGACATGGTGCTGGATCAGCGCTTCATGCTAGAACGCTCTGGGACAAACAGTCAGATCAAGATGAAGGCCACTCTCAGGGTGAACACACTCGCATATAAATTATATACATTTCTATACTTTGTGTGTTGACAGACAAAATGACATACACAAACAAACCAAGCACATCATGGTTACAACATAAACATGTACCTCAGTTTGGGAGGTTCTGCTGGCCACCTGTTCTTATAGGGACACTCACAATTTTCAACATTACCCCTATATTTGTGATACGGTTAATGTTTCATTCACAGCCAGAACACTGAGCAGTCTTCTGTCTCTGAAATGCTGCCAAAGGTGTTCTAAAAGGTTATGTGAATGTGAAATCTTCAACTCTTTTTTTTAGCTGATACCCTCGGGGGCATTGTCCTTGTTCAGTGTTTATGGCAAAGTAGAAAATATATAGACAATATGGGCATGCAAGGCCAATGCCTGTCCACAAAATGAGAAATGCCGAAACATACAGGTGGATTTTATTCACGTAAATACTGTTGTTTCTTTCGGTTATGATCATTATCAATAATTAACTGAAATGCACTTCAAAGGGGTGATTGTGTCTTTTTAACCACTTGACCCTATTCTGTCCCTATTCTGAACATGTCATGCAAATATGCAGTGAAAATAGGTGAACATTCGGAAAACATGTCTCTCAACGCGACCCCTTGTGAGCTTGTAGATCAGCTATTTTCAGCAGAGAGATTTGTTGAGGGGGGCCAAGTATAGACCCTGACGGACCCCGATCAACGACATATATAGGGTTTAAGTGGTTAGGGGATTTATTGTGGAATACTGAAAATTAAGAGATTCATCGGTTCCCATTTTTCATATGACATTGGCACTACAAAATGTTTCTATGTCACTGACAGTAGCCATGTCCTCAATCCCAACCTAGATTCTAACCCTTGAGAGGCCGCCACCCAAAATCATCCTTGATCCTCCTCCACCGCCGAAGTCACAAGTGGTGGAGGCCCCCCCAGGTGCCAACACCTCCCCAACTCCTCCTCCCCTGTCTTCTCCCTCCGCTCCTCCTCCTTCCACCCTTGCTATTCCTGGCCAAGCCTCTCTGTCTCCATCTCCGATGGCTGATTCCACCAACGGCTTTCACGGCAACTATGTGTCCCGTCGCCATGACTCCTTCGTGGCCTCCAACGGGCATCGAACGGCTCCGGCCACGCCGCGCATGCGGCGGTACGACTCCCACAGCCTGCTGTCAGAGAACTCCATCGCCTCATCCCGTTTGGACCTATCGGAAGGACACCCCTATCCAGAGTGAGTATGCTGCTCGGTTAAATATGAGGCCTTTCAGACCTGCTTTGTACGATCTGAGAGGATTCCCATTCTCCTTTTTTTTTTTTAAATCTATGTGAGAGGATAGAGAGGGTCACAGTACTGGGGACACAGAGAAGAGAAGGTTCTTGATCTTAGGCTCATGGCTATGTATGTGTGTGCGTGCGTTTCCAATGTACATGTTTTATCGTTTGCCAACCTAACTTTATATGGTTGTCTACGGAATTGTCTGGTAACATTGGACACTGAAGTGTTATGAGTGAGAAAAATATATTGTTTTTCAAATTGAAGGGCCATCATGAACCATCAAGGGTCCTTTGGAGAGATCCAGTTGACTGTACGCTACGCTGTCCTGAGGAAGAAGCTCATCGTCTTGGTCAACTCCTGCAGGTAATCCGGAAACTACAGACTCGCATCCGTTGTGTATATTTTTCCACAATTTCACAATAGTACTGACTGGATGCTTTGGATATTTAACTTCTACACTGGCATAATACATCAGAACTTATAGGCATTCATAAAAATGTATATACTTAAACTGACGGAATACATTTAAGGCGGCGGCGTCCCTTCCATATAATTAGACCCAGTCTTGTTCCTACAGAAATCTGTTTCCCTGGAGTGAGAATGGCACAGATTCTTACGTCCGTCTCTACCTGCTCCCTGACCAGTCCTGGAGACACCGCTTGAAGACCCAGGTCAAGAGGAGGACAGTCAATCCAGTCTTCAATGAAAAGTAAGTCCATTACATGCGGCACACTATTTGTTCACGGGTCATTTTACCTTTTTAGCATTTCATTCCCGCATTTCTTTTCCCAAACGCCTTTTCCCACAGGTTTGAATTTGATCAGTCCCTTCAAGAAGCTGCCACCAGAAAGTTGGACGTGTCAGTGAAAAACAATAGGATGTTCCACACACGAGAGAGGAAGGAGATTGGCCAGGTACGCTGTGGTAACAGTTAAAGTTCTGTTGTGTGTTTTTTATGTTCATATTGGAGAATCAGTTGCAGAATCCTGTGCTTTAGACCTAGAAATGTTTACTATTTATTGGCATGTTGGAAAATAATGTAAACAATCTACTATTGCACTCTTCATGAGACCAAAAAGTAAATACAATGCCTATTCCCCCTGGGGAGCATGCTTTTTCTTCTTATTTTATTCTTTATTTGCTTCACACGTTTTTCAATTTCAGTAGCAAATTTCCTTCTATCCACAGGTACTGATAGATCTTTCCCAGCTGGATCTGGAGAAAGGCTTCACACAATGGTAAAGAGACTCTTCTAATTTCCCCAGAATATTTAAAGATTTAGCAAGAATATCTAAGTCTGTGAATGTAGCTCCTGGTATTGGAGCTCTGCTAGAGAGTAATATAGCATGACTTGATGGGCAAGATGACAGATCTCCATTCTTCAATCGGTTTCTGTTTTCAAATACTGTAATTGTCCAAGTTTGCTGGCATTCATCTTCTCTACACTGTACAACTCTACTGTTGTAAACTTAGACAACTGTAGCGTCTACAGTATATGGTAAGCCCTACCCATCTGGAACTCCATGGAGGTTTTCAGGATCTTAAAATGAGATCCTAAGAAACCTTTGTCAATACAACAATGAATCAAAAATAGAAAATGGAGGGGGCAGAAACTTGTGTTACGTTGTTTAACTACTTATGCCCCGTTTAAATAAAAAAGAAAATTCGTTTTTGAAGGATTTAATCTATAATGACATGTCCAAAATAGGGACACCAGGGTTAAAGTGATTAAGGCTGACAATATCAATATCACCTCTTTCTCTTCTGAAGGTATGAGCTCACACTGCCGGACCTGAAGAAGTCAAACTAGAGGAAGGAGCGACAGCCTTTCTGCTCTCAGCAGTATAAAGGATTTGTTGCTTCCCAGTCTCAACGGAGCAAAATTTAAGCCAATGGGTTTATTTGTCCAAAAGCAACACTAATTGACTGACCACTGAACAAATACACTGGTGGAAGTGGGAGTCTTTTTTGTTGAGCTTCACTTGTCAACGGGTCATTAGACAAAGTGCACATTGTCTTAATTGTCACTAGAGCTTATTTTGCTTATTCTGAATAAGGTGTTTTGCACAACCAAACAGAATGCTTGTGCGTTCTGAGTAATGAATGAAATGAATGAAAATGTTTTTTATGCTTTTAAACACATCCACTGTCCTCACTTCTGCACTGTAAAAAAAAGTCCAATCAAGGTTAAATTAACACAGGATTCTACTGTCTACCACAGTGCCAATGCCTTCAGAGGGAATTTGACAATACCCCATATTGCTATTGCTAATCATAGAAAAACGAATGGGCTCTTTGCAACAAAAAAAAAGAAAGAAAAAAATGTCTGTTACAGTCTGACATAGTCTTATTTATTATTTTTAAAGATTGGTTTGGGATTATTTTGTCCCCGCCAGGCCGGACACTATGTTTTTGCTCCCGTCCATCTGTCCTCCGTCCATCTGGGGGGGGGGGGGGGGGCTACTCGATACAATTATCTTTCTGAACTTGGGTTTTCCTTACTAGTTTGTACATAAATAGTCATACTTATTTGGCGGTCAAGTGTTTTTCTGCTGAAACAGTTGGATTTAAAGTGCCTTGCTCAGGGTGCTTGTTTATGGAGAAATGGGTTTGGGAAGCCATCAAAGTCATCAATTCTTAGACCACTTGGAATAAGAATTGGAACTTTCTGATCTCAAGCCCAGTCACTAGTCATTTACTGGTGTTTGCATAATGACTTTTGTTGTATCAGACATTTTGTTAACTACAATCATGCTCAATCACAGATTGTTACATTCTTATGTCTGTATGGCATATGCTTCCCCCTCTGTAAATCTTTGTTAAATAGGCAAGTATTGTATTTTTTTTTGTCCTTCTGGCGATTGCTAAAAAGGCATTTTGTTAAAGGTACATGTTTAATTTGGTCTCTTTGAATATTGATACACATGGAGAAAAAAAAGATTTTGCTATAACACATGTTCTTGTATCTGTGTTGTAAAAATATGTTCAGTAAACCTTTATGTTGGCAAAATAAACTTGTCCAACTTCACCTTCAACTTATTGTCATTTATTGCGTTGGTGAAATTATTTTCCGCACCAAGCTTCAACAAACTGTAGTTTACCAAAACCATATCCAATAATAAAAGAAACATGTTTAAATCAACTGGCTTACAGGTGTTATGTGGGGAGGCTGCAACAATATTGTTCTTTTGGTGCCACCCCTATGATGTCTTAACATTACTATATTTAGGATGGTTGGAAGAATTTTTGTTTGGCACAATTCAGAATGAACTTTAGTGTCACATGTTCACATCACATGATTACAGATGTTAAGGACAATTACAATTATACAACATCTGAAGTTACAGGAAGAGTTCAAATAGAGAAAGAATATAGAAAAAAGGAACACGGAGCAAGTAAAAACTAAACTAAACAGGAAGGAACAAGTATATGCATCTTCAGACGTATACATTTATTAATATACCAATGGAGCCAGGTCTGCAGAGAGGACTGATAGAATAGGATTGTGGGTCTGATGTTATAACTACTTGTGGCCCTACATCTTGGAACACAATAATATGAAATCTCATGATTAGTTAAGACCATTTTAGGTCAGCCTGACCCAATGCAATTCATCCATTACATTCAATACATCTTAAGAACCCTTTTCCTGTTTCCCAGAACATTCTGGTACAATAACCAAACTCTGAACTGTCTGGAACATGCGTTTCATCATTCTCTTCTCCATGCATGCAATGATTCATATAAACAATATTTCTGCTACAAAATAACTTGTGATGTTCTTACTGTACCCTATTTACAAATACTATGTATCATGTAACATGGTATTTGGTGTATGTTGTATCCTGCATTTCTATGAGACGTGATCAGACCAGATTATTCTTCACGATTATTCTATACTATATTACTTTCCTGATTCATCCAAAAATATATTTTATATATATTTTAAAAATATATATCAATGAATTAATCAATTACTTTAGCCTTATTTTATACTATGCTGCGCAACAGTGTCGCACAAGACTAGTGAAATTAGCTGATCTACAAGCTCAAAATGCATCGTGACACGTTGTGAGCTTGTAGATCGGCTCTTTTCACTGTTCTTTAAGCTCTGGAAGTTCTTTTTTGTGCAAATAATGACATCCCCAAAATAGCTTGATAAATGTATTAAATTATTGATTTGATTATCAATTTGTTTTTAATAACACATTAAATGTATTAGTTGGATGAACTGCTTTACTCCTGGATGGATGTTCTCTTGTCTACAGCAGTGGTTCTCAAAGTGGATTCCAGGGACTCTGTGGGTTCCTTTAGGAGGGTCTAAATTGACCCATACAAGTCTGTAACTCTGACAGTATACAAATGGAACCAAATACAAATGGAACCAAATGGACCCTAACGGGTCCATTTGGTTCCATTTGTATACTGTCAGAGTTAAGGGGAGACCTTGAAATTTAAAAGTTTGAGAAACACTTGTCTACAGGTCTGGAAGGTCACATAGTACTGTTACTGTATGTAAACAATGGACAGTACCCGAGACCAACAGTAGGGGGCAGCAATACGCCAACTTGCGTCTAGACAAAGTGGTCGTCAGAAGAAGAACATACCCACAATGCAGTAGTGAAAACAACATGGTGGTGTGTTGACTGACTGTTGTTCACGCGTTAAAATACCATAGATTTATGTAAAAGTAAAATACAAAGAAAAGTAAAACGTGTCGTTTCTAAACCGTGTTGTCGTTAATGTTTGTTAGCAGCTCAACCACTGAAACAGCAGGTAAAGATCAACTCATTCATGTTGGGTTTCTTTTGTGTTTATTGACTCAATATGGAATATACATCTAATTGCTGTTACTTGCTAGATTATAATTCATGTGATTGTTGTGACTATTATCAATGTAATGGTTAATCTCCACATAAGCAATGAGGTGCAAACGTCGCTTGTACATGAGTAGCCTTGAATGAAGACGGTCATAATGATATGTCTTGGAGTTATTTCAAAATAGTCTTTGCACTTTCGCACTTGGGGTACGTACGTTACGTACGTCTACTTAAACGTTCAGGTTTCAAAAATAAAGTGCTTACCTCATGGCCACGGATGTTACAATTATGTTCGGGCCTCAGAAGTACCCTTATCTTCTTTATTGTTCAATAAAAAGCATTTTAATCCGATCTGTGTCATATCTCCTCCATATGCTTTGAACTGCGTGACCCTATTGGTTGAGAGGTGTATTGCACTCTGATACATTATAACTATGAAACAAATGGCCACCGATCAGGATTAAAATGCTTTTTATTGAACAATATGGCAGACACGGGTACGTTTGAGGGCCCGTACATACTCATAACATCTGTGGCCATGGGGTAAGCACTTTATATTTGAAAGCTTAACCTTTTAAGTAGATGTACGGACCCCAAGTGTGAAAGTGCAAAGACTATTTTGAACCTACTCCAGACTGTCAGATAATATATGACAGTCTTGTATCAAGGCTACAATACATGAGTAGGATCTTTACTCTGTTCACCGTAATGTTAATGTGATTGTCAAGTGAAGATTTTGTCTAAAAACATTTGTCATGCTGTCAGTGTTGCCAGATTTGCAGATTTGAGGTTGCCCGACCGGGCAAGTTTTTATTTTTGAAATAAAAAATAAAAAGTTTACAAAAAAACATTGCTAAGCTTAGCTGGCATATGTCCTGTTCTGACAGCATTTGTTGTTTTTAAAAAACCTAGACAGAGCATTCAAAAGACAGCTTGGTATCAGTATGGATGGTAAAAGACTATCTATGGTCATATTTAATGCCTACTACTTTCACCTTATTCACTTTACACCATTATTTGCATCGTTGGAATCACTTTTGATACATTTCCATTTCCATTTGTGTAATCTTAAGTTTAGCGTGATGTCTTCTACAATACTGTATATAAACTGTATATACCATTATCCTTGCACCCAACGTTCATAATATGTTGTTTGACTTCAGTAACTGAAGACTACTGTGTCCAGTCATTAATGTCCTTTTTCAATTCCTTAATTTCTTACCAGTGTGTGGAGTCCAGACTGCAGGTGAAGATGAACTCTCCAGACTCAGCCAGGGACATTTCTATTAAACAGGAGGAACCTGAAGACCACCCACACCTCAGTAAGTTTCATGTGCTCTCTCTTTCATATTTGCTGTTATGTTTTAGAGCTGTTACAACAGACTTGACACTTTGGCACTTGACTTTGGGCTTCAGGGAGTGGTGAAAGTACACATATGTAAATTAGGCTAACAAAACACAAGACAAAACTAGAATGTCATTGTGAAATGGAATGCAGCACAATATTTTCATTTATTCATTTTTGTCTCTGCCAGGCCGAAGGCATGGCCGAGACTATATTTTCCACCCTGCCCGTCCGTCCGTCTGTGAACAGCTAATCTCCGGCACCGTTGCCTTGATCACAGAGAAACCTGATGCCAGAGCAGAACCTCTTTCCCAAATGGTTCACATAGGCCTGTTATTGCGCCACCAGGAGGCAGATCTTTGCGAAACATTTTTTTTTGACAGTACTCCAAACATCACGCAAATCAGTACACAGTATTTCTATAGTCATGGGTCTTTCAGATTTCTCATATTCCATCCTGATTGGCTTCCAAAATTTGCAGGACTGCTCCGTTTTGAACAAGATGCCTCAAATCATTTTAACACTATAACAGGCCTATTTGTGTTTTAACCTGTATCCGCACCGATCTGTGTAAAACTTTGTATGCTCACTCCCTAGACGCCAAGTAAAAACCTTTTTAACCTTTTTAATTTTGCCCTATTATAGCACCACCAGGAGGCTGATCTTTGCTAAATTACAAAATTACCGGTACTCCTACAAATTTTGTCCCAACATCATGCAGATCGGTACGCATTATCTCTATAGTCAAGTGATCAAGACGAATCCGTCCATATTCCATCCTCATTGGCAAATTCCGAACATTGCTGGTCCACAATAACATACCTGAACTGGCAGAGACCTTTTTCTAGTTGAAATATTTGTTTTAAGTGTTGGACACATTGTCCTCAGTACTGATGTAGTAATTATAACGTACTACTTTGTTTGCACGCTATGTTTTCTAAACCATTGCTACAACTCTGACACATCAAAGGTCCATATTACTGTCCTATAGTAATCATTCTTGGTGATGAGGTGGGCGTATAAGGATGCTTGGCTACAGAAACGCTAAAAACAGATGGGCTACTTTCAACTTATTATCTTTACTTTAAATCATTATTATTATTCATCACTAATATACTGGATAAACCTCATAATCTTTGCACCCGAGATTCATACAGTATGTTGGAGAGTTGATCTTAGGCCATATTGCCTTTACATTCTGCAAATATTAATGCTATTTTTGACACCACTGGGTGTCCAGTTATTAAAGTCCTTATTCAATTTTGTTTAATTTCCTTGTTTGATTTCAGAGTCCAGACTGCAGGTGAAGATGAACTCTCCAGACTCAGCCAGGGACATTTCTATTAAACAGGAGGAACCTGAAGACCAGCCACACCTCAGTAAGTTTCATGTGCTCTCTCTTTCTTTTTCTTTTTTTTCTCTTCTTTTTTTCTGTTCTGTTGTAGGGCTGCCACAATGTCTTATTTTCACTATACGATAATCATAGCTCATAAATCATCTTGACAATGCTAATATCCCAATATGTATAGCCATCATAACAATACCTGTAAAGAAAAATTATAATATCTTTAACATCCAAAAGCACATCCTTTTATGTGTGGATCAATGGGAAAAAAAAGAGAGAGAAAAAAGGCAGCATAATAACTTTAGAGCTTTGGCAGGCTTTTTCTCTGCTTCTTGATTTAAGGTTCAACCACGTGAACTCGAGCATCCCTTTTCAGGGTGGAACAATAGAGGGTTATCTCACTAAGTATAGAGGTATAGAAGTCATTCTATCAGATGTGAAAAATACTTCTTTGGCCTACTGGCATTGTGCAGACTTTTGGCGCTGATCGGTACATTGGTTTGTCAAGTTCGCCCCGAACAAACAGACACACAGACAAACAGATTCAAAGACTCACAGAACCATTTCTATATTTTAAACTATGACCCAACTTCATGGGTGGAGAAGTTTCTGTTTCATGATGTCATGCAGGTAAAGGCATGAGCTGTGATTGGTCTACTTTTGAGGGGAAATGCATACAGTACATACATATTAAGGTACAGGTGAACCCTGTTCTATACGGCAGAGCTGACGTGTGAAGTTTTATGGTTTAATATTGTTTAATAATTTAATGATTCAAGTTTGCAGCAACAACATTCACTTGTTTGGTAAAATAACTAATATGTAAATTCAAATTACATTTCAAATTATTTATTTTGCTAAAACCTAAAACATGATGTTCTGAATTTCCGTTTGCAGAAATACCTGTAGTAACCTGTAGTTAGTAAATGTTTGGTCAATAAAATTAGCTGATGGCTCAATTTGTACAGGGAACATGGACGATAGAAAAATATATGTACATTTTAGGAATCCAGTATTCACTATCATGTTATTTTTCTGCTCCTAGACATCATGCA
This sequence comes from Gymnoscopelus microlampas, assembly GCF_963454915.1. Lineage (NCBI taxonomy): Eukaryota > Metazoa > Chordata > Actinopteri > Myctophiformes > Myctophidae > Gymnoscopelus > Gymnoscopelus microlampas. The sequence goes on from NC_139946.1 coordinate 6,874,037, forward strand.
CATGGTTGTGTGTAAAGAGGAGGTAAAGAGGAGCCCCAGTCTGCTCCAGGAGGAGCCAGAGCCTCCACACATTAAAGAGGAAAAGGAGGAGATACTTCAAAGACCAGAGGAGCCTGATGGGTCAATGTTGACATTAATAGCAGTGAAAAGTGATGATGATGAAGACATCTCTTCACACTGCTCTGAAGTTGATGCTGAGCTTGATTCTGACACTGAAGTCACTGAAGACAGTGATGATTGGGAGGAGACCAGTGGAGGTCAGTCAGTGTTAAACACAGGGACAGGAATTACATGTGTGGGAAAACTGGGAGTTGGTATGACGACTAAATTGGGGAATAAAAGATGAAAAAAATATTAAATCAGAAATATTAACAAGGAAGCCGTAGTGCTCCTAAATAATTGACTTGTTTGATGATGGAAGCTATTTGTACTCACCATTTCTTTTTCTTTTTTTAACCTGCCTCTCCCCTCCCCCCCTCTCTCTCTCTCTCTCTCTCTCTCTCTCTCTCACTCACTCACTCTCAGAAGTGAGGTCCCAGTCTTCGCAGACTCCAATCACCAGCTCTACAACCAGCCAGAAACAAGGAGATGCTGATCAACCAAGATCTTCTAGTCATCAACAATTTACCAAGGCTGTAACTCAACCAGAAGAACTAAAGGCTTACATAGACTTCCTGAACAACAGAGATGGAGAAAAACCTTTCCACTGTAAACATTGTGACAAGAGTTTCTGTCGGCCAGCTTACTTGAAGAAGCACCAGCTTTGCCACGCTGAAGAAAAACCTTTCCGCTGTAAATGTTGTGCCAAGAGTTTCAGTCGGTCAGATTACCTGAAGATACACCAGCGTATCCACACTGGAGAAAAACCTTTCCAATGTAAACGTTGTGACAAGAGTTTCTATATCTCAGGTCACCTGAAGAAGCACCAGATTAGCCATGATAAATTCGTGCTCTGGAAAGCACTTTGAGCTGCATTTCATATCATGAAAGGTGCTATACAAATTTATTTTTACAAGTTTATTATTATTATTATTATTATTATTATTACTCTCCGCCAGGAGAGTATTGTTATCACTGCGTTTTCACTTTCTAAACATGACACACCGATTGGTCAAGCCTCACGTGACACGTGAAATACTGTGATCTGATTGGCTAGTGACGCCACCGGGCCTATATATACATGGCATCACTCTGACAGTGTCTCCGCCACTGTCAGAGTGAGGTAAGACGGGAACCATGAAATGGTTGCATGGCTGATACATAATTGGCAGATAGGACAGATAGGACATTTATATAGACAGGAGGGATATGACATAGGACACTTATACAGACAGGAGGGATAGGACACTCACACAGACAGAACGGAAGAGGACACTTACCCAGACAGGTTGGATAGGACACTTACATATACAAGAGGGATAGCGACCTATAAATACATGTGTCACTGTGATAAGCCAGATTCCAATACCGAAAATCCGGCCACTAGCTCACTCCCAGACCTTCGAACCGGAAGTAGTCAAGTAGTCGCGGTCCAATTGTTCCTATCTGTCTTATTGGACAGATAGGACAGATAGGACACTTATATAGACAGGAGGGATAGGACAGGAGAGATAGGACACTTACACAGAATGAACGGAAGAGGACACTTACCCAGACAGGATGGATAGGACACTTACATATACAAGAGGGATAGCGACCTTCGCGACCTTCGAACCAACACAAGTCTTCTGGCGGAGAGTTGTGCTCCGAGGAGCACTTTTTCTAGTTATAATTATTATTACTGAAAACATTGTGAACAGAGTTACAGTCAGTCAGGAGACCTGAAGAGATACCAGAGTATCTATCTACACTGGATAAACTCCTTTCACAATGTTAACCGTGTGACAAGAGTTTCAGTCAGTTAAGTGCTCTGAAAAGAGTGCATTCACACCAAGGATGATTTTTACGGTCCTCTATAAATTAGCTCAATGATCAAATTAAACAGCTGTATGTTGGCAGGGAGTTGCATAGACAAACAAACATATAGCGATTTATATTGCTCTTGTCAACAGAGGCCCCCCCCCTCCCCGTCGAAATTCGGCGATAAAAAAACGGCGAAAGTTGCTGTTTTCAAGATGTTTTGGCCATTATCTCTGGAACGGAAGGTCCAATCTGCTCTTGTTCAAAGCTTGTTGGATGCGTAACTTTGAGGACATTAAGTACGCAATGACACATTTTCGGGTTATTTGGGTTTTCTAGGGGAGGCGAGATCTTAGTTGGGCAGGCGACCACCTGTCCTGCCTCTACAGTGGGTAGGCCACTGGTCTGCTAAATGCCTGAATTGTCTTTTGGAGACATTTCCGAGCTCTTTCTCTTCCTTGACGAGTCCTTGACGTCACACCATTGAAAGTAATTGCTGAAAACCTCCCAAGATGGCACCACCTGTCCATTGAACTCCATTGAATGGTTCCTCAATCTATATAGATGACCATGTTAACCATATCAATTGTATAAGGTAGAACTGTTTTTCTAGAATCTTAGTTTTAATCATTTGATTTAATGTAATTTTGCTGTATTCTATTACATGCCCAATTGATGGGGTATTATTTGAATTATTTTAGGTATTAAATCAGTTAACTGAGGGAAAACTACTTTGCATGCATTTTTTATTCATTTTGCCAGTAATTATTACACTATTGGCGACTCATGACCATAACCTATTTGATTCAGTGTCAAAACATATTTAATTATATTACATACTATATTTAATAGTTTTATGGTTTTCAAAAAAATGACACAAACAAATATTTTATGGTCATCGTTCACCAGGAGTGTGGATGGCTTGGTTCCAGCCAGACTTAAAATAATGAATATAAATATTTGTATTTGTGAAAAATGAATGGGCTTTCGATTTGTGGCACCACAAAATGGCCGTCACTGCTATGCCCAAACTCAGAACTGTCTGGAAGCTGTTCTTTTGAAAACAATGTGTCCTGTGTATTATGTAAACCAGCATTTGTGCTGTACCCTAACTGACACCTTCAGGAGGCTGCAATTCCAAACTGGCCCCCCCACTAACACCCTCCCTCCCCGAACTTTCTTTCTTTTTTCCTTTTCATACCAGTAACCTGTAAGCTGATTGTATGACGTTCTTTAAGTAGTGTGTGTATCTGTCTGTCCCATATGTCATCATGATTTGTGTGCGTGGGGACTGGGGACCTCATTTTTTTTCTTTATGAGTTATCCAGTTTAGTAAACCTTGTATTGTGAATTGTACTTCCTTTTGTAGCGCAAGTCATTTTAAACCGTGGGACTGACTGATGCATGTGTCCGTTTCTTTTCTTCTTAAAAGAGACACCGCTTTGTTTTTTATTATACACAGGACAGCTACCTCCCCAAACTGCTTAAATGGAACAGTTTGAGTTTACAGAAATGATACGTTTAAAGAAAGCAGTGCGGCTTATGGCGCAATGTCTGCCCAAAGGAATCTGACTGGACTGGAGGTGGTGTGAGGTAGCCATGGATCACCGTCATGGATACACTTCAACCTAGTGTTTGCATTTTCTCGCTTTTTGCCCCGTACATCTACATAAACGTTCAAATTTCAAATATAAAGTGCTTACCCTATGCCCACGGATGTTTCAATTATGTGCGGGCTCTCAGAAGTACCCGTATCTTCCGTATTGCAAAGCACTTTAATCCGATCGATCCAATTTCTCATTGATTATGTATCAGAGTGCAATACACCTCCCAACCGATAGGGTTGCGTGTTGAAATCATATGGCGAAAATACGGAGAAAATGTCCACCGATCGGATTAAAATGCTTTTTATTGAACAATACGGAAGATTCGGGTACTTCTGAGAGTCCGAACAGAATTGTAACATCCGTGGCCATGGGGTAAGCACTTTATATTTTAAATCTGAACGTGTATGTAGATGTACGGACCAGAAAGGGAGAAAGTGCAAACACAATGTTAAAGTTCATCCATGACGGTCGTGACAGACGACCGACATGTGATCCATGTTTAGTGTGGAGGCTGCTGTCGCTTCCCTGGAAACAGCCTTAGCAACGGCACGCCGGATGCCTAAAACAAAAACAAAAGTTTGCTTTTCACAGACAACCAGCTTACTTTTTAGTTGTACAAACGATTAAACTGGACGTAACTGGACACTAGCCTACTTCAACTGTATGGGTGCCTGTATGAATAGTATTAGTAAAGACGACATGTTAATAAAGTGCGAGAAAACAGCCAACTTGAAATGATAAATGCATGTGTGTTGCTAACGTTCAGGTTAGCAAGATTCATCTCGCTCACCCTTTAACGTTTAACTGGACCAACATAATACAGCTATGGAGAAAAGGGTAAGTTTGGACTATGATGGGCTGAATAGGCTCTATTCACAGCAGTCATATTATGAAGACAATCACAGGTGTTACTAATGAAGGCTCTGTTCCATTCTGGTCAAACAGAGTCAGGGTGCTGATATTGTGCATGTTGACTCACTGGAAACACCAGTGGGTCTACAGTTGGGGTCCAGGGACCGTCATGGGCTTCCAAATGGCCCCGTAAGTCCAAATGGCCCCTTACAGGTCCATTTGGTTCCATTTGTACACTCAGAGTTATGGGGGTCGTGGAAACCACTGTGCTACACTAAATGGAACAGAGCCTTCATTAGTATCATTGGTAACACCTGTGAATGTCTTCATACTATGGTTGCTGTGCATAGAGCCTATTGATAGCCTACGATGCCTTTTTTCTACCATAATAAAACATTTAGTACTTCTTCCGCCACTGCAGTGGTGGAAGAAGTACTATTTTTTTCTTTTACTGAAGTGTATCAATACTGCAATGTAGTGAAATACTGTTACAAGTAAAATAATTAAACATTTACTTGAGTAAAAGTACAAAAGTATTGGTATCAAAATGTACTTAAAGTTCCAAAAGTAGAAAGTACTCATTATGCAGAATGTCCCATATCACAAGTTTTCAAATGTATAAAATGTATACAAATCTTTAGAAAATAGCAGATGTACAAGCTCACAATGCATATGGCCACGCATGTGAGCTTGTAGACCAGCTATTTTCAAATGGCTGAAATGTGCTAGCTAGGGTTTAAGTGGGTAATGTAATGTATGTTTTGTAAAAAAATAATCGAAATCTACAAAGTAACTATAACTAAAGTTTTAAAATAATTGTAGTGGAGTAAAAGTACAATATTTCTGAGATGTAGTGGAGTAGAAGTAAAATTATTGAAAAATGGAATTACTCCAGTAAGTAAAATTACATACAGTTACTTTACAGTACACCACTGTACTATAATGATATGATGTCTCTCCCCCCACAGAATCCATCCTATACGAATAAACTAACCAAGGTTCCTGACAATTCAGCACACTTCCTTCCACAGCTTCAGGTAGAAATCACAATAACTTTGATTGTGTTTATTGATGTGTATACAGTAGCATACTTGCATACAGGATAGCAATTAACACTTGCCACTTTCTAAGTTTCTAAGTTCTAAGTTTAAGTTAAATTTACCATTTTACCATTTACTAAGGAAACAAGCCATCAATTCATCATGCCATTTTCTGTACAAAAACATATTTTTGACCTTTTGAGTTTAACAAGACTGCTGTAGGTCAAGTATATTTGTTAAAAAGTGTTAATTGTTACATGTTACTTAATTCCCATAATAATTTCTAGAGTGTTTGTTCCCTATCTCTCCAGCTCTGCACTGAATACATTTTCAGGTCAGGATACACATTTAACCAAATTAGGAGAGAGAACTCATACATGATACAGGATAAAACAAGTGAAATTGGTGATTTTTTTTTTTTTGCTGAACACTAAAATTGAAGCTGATAAATGGGTGGTTCCCTCTCCTGATTGGATGAAATTGGTGTCCCACCTGAAAATGTGTTTATTAAAGATGTAAAAATGGAGAGACCCCTGTTACTGAACGAACACTATAGTGGTTATTAGTATCAGATTATCAGTTATTAGTTGACATAGACCAAGGCCTTAATTCAAGTTTCACCTCACCAAGACTGTCACTTTTGTGTCTGTATCTTAAGCCCAAGTTCCAGGACACATCATCAACTGCGTCTGCATTTACATTGCAGTCTGCTGTCAAGTTGGACCCAGGTAGATTTGGAGCAGCCGTGGAAAGACCTAGTAAGTGCAATTCCCCATGCAGTCCTGCGTCATACTGTATTATTCATGCATTTGAAAACATTACATAGATACATGTTTTCATAGACATAGAAAGAAGAAAGGGAAGAAAAAAGCTTACTGTCAGATCAGTATGTGACAGATTACTGTCACATACTGAACTGAAACTAATTTCCATAGCTTATATGTCCTCTCCCAATGGAGAGGTAACTGTAACGATGTTCGAATAAAGACTGCATTTACTGTAATGTACAATCCAGTCTGCCATCTGCTTCAAATAACTTTATTGACATTGTCAACCAGTCTTTGTCCTACGTGACAGTCACAATCTGTCACTTATGTTCCTGTTATATTGTAACGTTTTACCTGCCTTGTCTCTTCACTTCCCAGTGCTGTCTCTCCTCCCTCTCCAGCCACTACCACATTCCTTTCCACTTGAGCTCATTCCCTCTGGCCAATCCTGTGTTGATTGCCCATTATTTTCACTGTCAATTTATACTTCCCTCATGTTCTGTATAGCGAGTTTGTTGACATATTTTACGTGTGTTTTGTTGTGGCTCCTTAGCCTATACTGTTCTGTGTGTGTGTGTGTGTGTGTGTGTGTGTGTGTGTGTGTGTGTGTGTGTGTGTGTGTGTGTGTGTGTGTGTGTGTGTTTGTTTGTGTGTTTGTCGTCCCAGATTTGCTCTTGTGCCAGCCTTGTGTTTTGACCTTTTTGCCTGGTTTTGGATTTTGATTTTGCCTGCTCCCTGGACATGTCACTTTCCATGCACATGTAGACATTGACACCAGGGGAAGACCACCTCCAACCACAGCAGATGTACTAGTTATATTGTATTAACACAAGTAAGACGCGCGAACGCTGGAAGCGAACGCAGCTCGAAAATATTGTGCATTTACGGACTGTGTGTGTGTGTGTGTGTGTGTGTGTGTGTGTGTGTGTGTGTGTGTGTGTGTGTGTGTGTGTGTGTGTGTGTGTGTGTGTGTGTGTGTGTGTGTGTGTGTGTGTGTGTTTTGACTGCACTCTGGCGCCACTCTGTTGGTTGCACACAGGCAGTGCAGTGCACACATACTGCACACAGACAGACAGACAGAGACACAATGAGAGCAGAGTTTCATAGTATGCTCCACTTGGGCGGAGGCGCGGCTTCGCCGCGCCTCCTTCCACGTTCGCAATTAACTACCAGATTGGTGGATCAAGTGCTGAATTTCATGTGATTTTGTACTGCTTGCCCCTGTGTGCCATACAGAAGATGTGCTGGGTGGAGCGTTTGGTGCAAAGCGAGTTAAAAGCCTGAGTAGAAGCCTGGATGAGTCCCAAAGCAGGGGGACAGGACAGGCCCCAGAGTCCTCCAAGGACTCTGGGGCCTACAGAACTGGCAGCGCCTACAAGAACGAACGCGAGCACTTCCGCAGTGCCTTGGTCGGCTTCATTGTGTGAGTCTCACTTCATGAATAAGTATAGGCTTCAACTCTGCTGACAGTCCAAACATGTGACCCCATCTCTTTCTGTATCCATCCAGCACTGCAGAGAAATTGTGAATTTTGAAATGTGAAAAAACGATACATAATAATACTAATTTAGCCTTATTTATCAATCACACAACAGACGAATGAATGAATGGTGAACGATGCTCTAGAACTGTGACCAAAACAGGAGAATGCTATGGATCCATAACGAAAACCCCTAAGCACCACAGCCACATAAAATCACACATTTTGCATTCCTCATGATTCTCCTTTGGGTGACTCTTCTGTTCTCTTTAGTCAGCAGGAATCCAATACTGGCAATAGTGTAGTTGAGGACAGTAACCCGCCTGCTTATGGCCCTCCCACAGCCACAGAGAAGGATATTCTGGTGAGTTGAGCTTAGGCTACTATATGATATGAATTCAATCATAGTAATATAGTAATTCTCTGCTTTTCCTTTCAATACTCTATGTTGAATATTCAATACCGTCCCCAAAATTAGAACGAAAAACCTTTTGGAAAGGAGCCCTTTTTCTTGAATCAATCATCCCTTACAGTATAATTTGTTTAATTCTAGCCCACAATGCTGTTTATTGTTAACATTATTACCAGCACTGTGATAATAACTGCCATTGTGTCCTGTCAGAGATATCAATACTACATTCGGCATGGCATTGATACCGAGCATGTGGCCCCAATGGAAGATTTGTGGCTGCAGAATATCCTGGGACTGGTCCCCTGCCACCTGAAGAGATTTACCACTACTACTGAACAGCTGTCTGAGGAGATAAGAGAGGACTACTTGTTCAGTGTCAAGAAAGCTATCGGTAGGTGCAGTAGTCCTACAACACACTTTGATCTCATGTGGCTTTGTGACCTATTAAAGTATTTATTTTATTTGATTTACTGTATCAGAACTTTGTGCATTTCCCAATACAGAGGCAAAGTCTACACCCTATGAAAAATATTTTAAGCATTTTCAAATTGGCATACCTATATTGTGCGTGATATAGGTGACATTTAAAAACGTATATACTTTAAATTAATTAGTTTTCCCACAGTTTTCCAACGTCACAACGTCAAGGTCACAACGCGTTGTGATGCAATGTGTTGTGAGCTTGTAGTTCTGCTGTTTTTAACATTTTGGAAAATTTGCAAAAGTATAAAATAGTGCTTAAGCGGTTTACGGAGTGATGAGAGTGATAACACTTGTTATAGAGGCTATTTTGCACTGATATTAATACAGGTGTGTCTTAGGCACAAAACGTCTTCAAATGATTGACCTACTGTACAAAACTAGAGAGTATGATGTTTGTGTTTCTTTATTTAGCAAAAGGTATAAAAAAAGAAAACATACAGTATATAAAAAAGAAAGGAGTTGATGTGCAAGAAAAGAAAGAAGCCATGAGAATTATTTAGAAGCATTTCCTTAATGAAAAAAAAAAAACACATTACATAACATGAATTAGAAGTTCAATAACAACAATACAAGAAAACAGACGTTACAAGGGCACCATCAATACAATTAAGAACAATTGATAGTGACTTGTGACCTTTTAATTCTACTACAGACCTACCGACTAACTGAAATTTCATTGCAAGGATGGGAAATATTTCCTTCCTTGTTACCATTGACAGTGGCAGGTATATCTAAAGTTACCATCAATCACTCTGAATTCCTACCAGCTGAAATGGATCATGACAAGAATTCAATTACATTTGTCATGGGAATGGTGTAATTGCATTATACCCTCTGCTATACTATAATTTAGGAGGTGATCTGTGATTTTACAAAGTACAAAGGAAATATATGGACCTTTTTCATGTTCTCCAGCCTCCTCTTCCTCTTTCAGTGTTTAAGTATTTGCAGGAAGGTATAATAACATGTTTTTCATTGTGTTTGCAGTGGATTTTGTATTACAAGACCAGAGGGAATGTGACATTGGCAGGATGAAAGATCTGCCACCCCACAGAGCTGAGTAAGTCTGGGGATTGTAGGAGAGAATGTTGTATACTCTTCCTCTATCCACAACATACACAGTAAAATCACAGTGTTCATTTAAACTCGGAAGATTGTACAAATAGAACCAAATGGACCCTTATGGCTCCATTTGTACACTCTTCAGAGTTAAATTGTGTTGGCCTACTTAATATCTTTTAAAGTTAAATTAACACTAGGATTTTACTGTGTACTGTGGCCTATGGCTCCGAAGCCAGAACATATGAAGATCCATGTGATATTGTTTAACAAAAATGCAAACTGGATTTCCATCACTAATGTTACCCAGTAAAACCAATCATTGATCAACATTGAGAGATGCTACAGTGTGGCTGCATAATGATAGACTGATAACTTGTCATTCTGCCAAGAAAGAAAATGTACACATTCACAGGCTGACCTTTTTGAGACCTTTCAACCACAGATTGGAGGTGGTGCCAAAACCATGGAACAAGTCCTTTGTCCACGCCCAAAAGAGGATGAGAGACAAGCTTCATGCCATCAACCCCACTATGCTGCAAGTTCTGGACCTGTGGCATGTATCGTTCAAGTAAGTACACCAGAGTTTACTGACACTGTCAACATTCCCATAACTCCAACCTAGGTGGATTTCATTTTTGTTCTTGAATTGAAATTTTGCACTGTGTAAACTCTCGGGAAGTCAATTTATTGTTCCGTACAGCGAGTTCCACCTACCCATCTCGAACCACGGTCAGATAAAACGTTAAGCAACGTTTAAAAAAATCAATTAAAGCCAGGTCTGTCTGGCATCTCACCCTGCTGTATCCTCACTGCAGGGAGCTGCGTCTGATAGATGTGGAGGAATTCCACAGTAGGATGGAATCCATGGAGCTGCCTGTGTTCCAGCAACTCATCTCCAGGCACATTGAGAGTGCGAAACACACCCTGCTCAAAAAGTTGGTCCAGAAGAATCTTTCATGAGAGTTCCGACCCATCACGTTGTGCTCAAAAGAATCAGCAGTTAGTTCTGTGTGGTGCAATAAATGTACGCAGATTTGTCTTAGTGATAATGGTGCCTGCCGAGACAAATCAACAACTTTGTGTACATGTCACATGGTAAAAGGGACCTCCATGTCCACATCTCCAGAGGTACTCCAAATCAACAGTGCTGTCTTTTTGTGTAATATCATATAATATCATTATTAATTCAAGAATTAAAGTCTGGTTGGTTCCCAACCAATATAAGTGATTCACACCCAAAGAGTTACAATATGTAAACATATAAATACGTAAATATGTAAATTTCTGGTTACCTATAAAATTGACTTTATTTTCAAAATGAAAAAAGTTGGAGGGAAGGGGTGTTATCATCAGCACTAAGGTGCAGAAAGACTTGACTGTGAAATCGTTGTTATTTCCTCAACAATGGACTTTATATCACATTTGTTTCGATATGCAGCATACGGTATAATGAGGCGTTGTCCAACACATGCAGTTCATCCTGAATAATCCCTCAACCAGAATAATGACCCAGTATGTGGACTGCTGTGTCCATCCATGGGAAGGCCCTCAATGACTCAATGCCCTCTTCTCTGCCAAACAGATGGTTCCCTGAGGTGCAAAATATTTACTACCAGGGAAGTAAACGCAAGCTGGTACCAAGCAACAGCAACATGGCCAAGCTGCAGTCCTTTTTCAACTGTGTGGCCACCCTGATGACCTACCAGCTGCAGAGCCTGGCCCTGGACTCTGTGAGGGACTTCACATACCTCATCTCCAAAGACCCGGTAGGAGAGATCTTAGACTTGCCAATCTGACCATCAAATGTCTGGATAGTCCAAATACTAACATAATCTCTCAAGAAAAGATTCTGCTCTCAGCTTGAATCTGGGGGGGGGGGGGGGGGTTCGTCATATCGCGTACGCACTGGCCTACATGTGGGCGCTCTTTCAGATCAGGAAGCAGGCCGCGCTTTACCCAATCAAATGTAGTGGGCGGGATTTACGTGTGTACCGATCCTTCCCCACTAGAAACAAACCAAAACTCATTTAACAATAGTGTCCTCGGAGCAGACACATTTTAACTTGCTTTTTCATCATAGAAACAAGTGGGCTTATAACCAAAACGATCCATGTTCTCTGGAAGAAGTGGTGTTAGTGTTCCGTGTAGAAATATTGTTAGTGGGAATGAAAACATAGTCACACCACCGGAAGTCAAAGGCTGAAGGCAGACCAAATCCCCGGTTTCCTTGCGCACGGGGTGCTTTATTTGGCGATGGGTTCCCAGATTGAGTACTGTATGACAAAAAGTGTGTTAGGCACTGATTGCTCCCTGTGGGAAGTTGCACCACACTTGCTTTTTGGTTTGTATCCCTCCACCCCAGCTGTCAGTGCGAGCCTTCGAGCATCCAGGCTTTGTGCTGCGTCTGATCCTGGAGGACAAGGAGATTAAGTTTGAGCCCAAGTTCCAGGACTTCCAGGTTGCACTGCTGAGTGTCTACGACTTAATGCTGAAGTCCATCAGCGCCGTGCCTCGGGTGGAAACCACGCTCTACTCTGAATGGGTAAGAATGGGTGTAGTAGAGCCCTGTGCAGGACTGTTCTCTTAATCCCGTACCCGCCACTCCCGCTGTATTTCTGACCATTGCCGCCAGTTCCTGCAGATTTCCCGAAAATTACTTACAGAAAAACTGTAAGAAACAGAGGGGGGGGGGGGGGGGGCATCAGGGGACCATTTCAGCACCACGGACAGAGGCGCAGTGGGCTGGGTGAACTGCTGATCTCTAAATAGATGCATACCTGTCAATTTCAAAATATTTTTCTTATAACAAGTGTTAATGTTAAGCTACGTTCAAGTACTCTGTACAGGGATTAAGTGGTAAAGAAAATGCTCACAAATCAAACCCTGCTTGTCATCATTCACAGTACGATTGGGTTTGACACATGTACCAGCCACAATGTCTCTGTTCCAAACACCATAATGTTGAATCATGGAATCCATCAGCTACTGTTGTCGGTGGAGAAATCCAGGTTACTGTAGTTTCCTGTCCTGCTCCTTAACCCCATCCTGCGTCCCTCCAGTCGGGCACCCAGTCAGGTGGTAGTACGCTGAAGCCTACCGTCCTACCAGAGATCCTCCGGGGCCAGCAGGAGACGGTACGCGGGGTGATCCGGGCTGAGAGCGCTGGTCCTATGGCGCATGTGCGCTTGTACGACAAGTACGCCGCACTAGTGTCCAAGCAGGCGGAAGAAGACGTGGAGCAGTTCCTCAGCGAGCAGCATTCTTTCCAGGAGATCATGGTGGAGGTGACTCACTACCAGGAGCTGGCAGACCAGATTCAGTACACCTCTACCAAGGTACGTTTCTACACTACAATTCCTTACAGCGTTGGCTCAAAATACTCATCTAAGTTTACTTCGTTGACCAGGGTCCCTCTCGCGCGGAGCCTTATCCCTTATGCCTAATCTCATTAGGCATTTTTTATTATTTTTAAAAACATTTTTAAATAGTGACAATAGCCGATCTACATTGCCGCGTTGTGAGCTTGTAGGTCGGCTATTTTCACTATTTTAAAATGTTTCAAGTTAGCTTAAGATGATCTTGTCTATTTTTAATGTCTGCTGCTAACCATAGTAGAAATGAATGATGTGGCGTGATGTGAATACCACAGGTGGTGCGTCTCGGGATGTTTGAAGTCCACTCCCATGAGTTGATCCGCTCGCTTGTCAAGCGCGCTGAGGGCCTGCAGCAGAGACTAGTCACACAAATACTGCAAGACCACCAGGAAATCAATAACAGGTGAGTCGATGTCCAGTTTCCACATCCTCACCGTCTAAGATCCTGGCTCTCATATGGGGTCCAGGGACACCCAGGGGTTCTTGAAGAGGTTCTAGGGGGTCCCCAGTTAAATTATTGATTCTTAAGAACCAATTAGACACTTACAGGTCTGTAACTCTGAGAGTGTACAAATGGAAACCACAAGTGTCCATTTGGTTCCATTTGTACTCTCAGAGTTAAATTAGCAATGTGGATTTCACAGTGTAAATTGGGGTCCCAGAGATACAAAACTTTACAAACTGGGGGTCCTTGAAATGACAAAGGTTGAGAATCACTGATGTAACACACATGCATATAAGCCTGTCTCACTTAAGTTCCTGCACAACTTAATGTCAAAATGCTGTTTAAGCCAAGTTATTATCATCCAGAAATGCCTATGGGAATTACATGGAGTTCGATACTTCACACATACATCTCAGCCCAGCGGAGATGGGTTCCTTTTAAGACTTTCAACAATATCAAACTCAGGAGCGGCCATAGCTGAATGGTTAGTGAGTCTGCCTAGGGAGCCAGAGGCCCTGGTTGCCGCAGGTACGATTCCCGGTCAGGACAGCATATGTGTCGATGAAATGAAATTTGTCCCTGAGCAAGACTCTTAACCCCTAATTGCTCACAGGTTCTCATTGGAAACAAGACTGCAAGGACTTTCATGAACGACCTGTTAAAAGGAATTATCCTTATCCTTAGGACTGAACTCGAATGTCTTCAAATGCAGTAGTATGACATGAGTCCCAACTACTTTGCTTGCTGTCACAGTCTTTGCACACATGACACTGAACTGTAATGATATCCCCCGCTCCCAGGCTCTGCGAGGAATTCCAGAGGATTTCTGAGGAGGCACTGAGAACACCGGCCAGCACACAGGAGCTGATGGAGCTCAAGGTAAATAACTTAACTTAAAGCCAGCCTTCGTCACACCGGCTGGCCTGGCTTGTGCGATGGGGCGTATGGCTAGTGGAGACCGCAAAACAATGCTAAAGTCACAGCTAATACTAACGGTAATGCCAGTTGGAAATTATCTCTATTTAACCTGTGCATTTCAACAAAAACTGTTTATGATAACATTTAGGTGAGAAATAGGCAATGCAGTTGCTCAATATTGATTGGATTCACATATACAATGGCTAGTTTGTTTGTTAACAGTATTCGGGAGCTTCTATGCAGTATAGGGGAATCCGTCCTGATGCAATTACAAAAGGAAGCTAATTACAATTTTCTCAGACCAAATCTTCAGTGTTTTTAAGTGACCTTTTGGTATCGCCTTAGCTTACTTGGAACCTCGACAGAGGTGATACCAAAAAGTGGAATGCAGTGCGGTGGAAAAGTACCATAATTGTTGCTTTTAGAGTCATTTTGTTCCATGTCTGTCTGAATTCTTTCTGCACACTTTGGTTCTTGGACAGACTGCAACACTGTATGTAATAATGAATTATGGCGGTGGTGCTGGTTTGAAATTGAGCTATTATTAGCAGTGTATTTAAATTAGCGTGATTTTCAATTTCACATTCTCATATTCCATTAGACTTGGTGATTTTCTATGGTTGTGTGAATGTACTGTACTGTAGAAGAAACCCACCTTCTCCCTCCCTTCAGGCCTACATCACTACGGTGCAGACCACAGAGATACCTCTCCTGGAGCAGAGGCTGGCTGATTCCAAGGCACGCCTATATTTCCTGGTGGGCTACGTCAGCCTCTCACCAGCTGACATGAGGCTCAACAGACAGACCTGGCAGTGGCACGAGCGAATGCCCTCCATCTTTGAAGACCACCGACAGATCGTGAAGGACAGGACAGAGCAGTATCAGAATGCCCTCAAGGTCTGTCACTTCGCATCTTGATTTTGCAATAACTTGGGTACAGATAGCTCTGCCCATGAGGGTAATTTTGTACACTCCCTGGGTTAGATTACCACTATGGATTGTGCTGTTTATTCTACACAGTGACTTTTCCAGACTAAAGAAACTATTTTTCTGTGTAATGTGTGTGCTGATTTCAGCTGCGCTGCAAGTACTTTGTGGAGGAGCTGGTGAGCTATGCCAAACAGGTGGAGGTGTTTTCCACCTTCGGTGACCTGAAGGATCTCGACAAGTATTTGAAGAAGTCCCAAGCCCTCAGGACCAAGCTGGAAATGGCCATGGAGAAGGTATTGCTGGATTTCTCCTCAACAAACTCTATCACTGTAAATAAATAACAGCAGAGATTGAAGACATAAATATTTGTAATGAGAAGATCTTCAGACATTTAGAAGATTCAGCAAAACCTGAGCGGATACTTCATTTTCATTTCATATTGCATTACTTTTGTGTCCTTGGGATAATGTCATTATTTTGAGTGTATCTCAAAATAGTTTACATAGCGATATTGGCTACAGAAATGAAATACATTACCTGGTTGTTAGAGTGTAATACAAGGCACTAGTCATAAGGACAGAACTATTTGTGGTCTTTTATTTATTTATTCATTCATTTTCCTCTTCCCCTCTCCCATACCATGCCCTCCCTCTGTCTTTTGTCTGTTGGCAAAGATTGACAGCTTCAGCCATGAAGAGGAGGCCTTTGGCTGGCCTGAGTCTCAGTACCCTCAGCTGAAGCAGATCAAGGACAAGCTCGCGCCTTTCCTGCAGCTGTACGAGACAGCATCTGACTTCCAGAATGATCACCAGAAGTGGGTCCACGGGCCACTGTCCACTGTCGACCCTGACAAGGTGACGCTCTCTGGGTCTTTGTATTGTGTCTGAGATTCTAGTCTTAAGCAGCACTTAACACTCATAGTCAATACAGTTTTATTACAGTTTTCAAGTCAGTGATCATTTTATTTTATTGTGTTCAAGTGCCTCTCATGAGTTTATCACAAAGTAAAAAATGCAGATAAAAATAAGCACACAGAAGCACACAACAAATGATGAAGTGTGAGTGCTTTGCGTTACCAATTTTATTATAAAAGTATGTATACTTCAGTGAAACCGCTTGACAACTGCTGGTATTATCAAGGTAGTAGCCATGTCAGTTCTTCCTGGCCTCTGTCCTGTGACATCACCCTAATCCATGTACTGCAGGTGGAGGGAGATGTTGGTAACTACTGGCGGGCCCTCTACAAGCTGGAGAAAGGCTTCGCCGACACACCCAAGGCCCTGACCATTGCTACCAAGGTCAAGGCTGATTTGGAGGCTTTCAAAGAGCACATCCCTATAGTACACGTAAGACAAATACAGAATGTTTAGTGGACACACTTTACACAAAATGTGGACATTAAAGGGATATTTCACTTTCAAACATGTTTGGGGTCATTTTAACGTCTACTCAGGCAGACAGTTGCTTAATTCAGTATTTAGATATTTGATATTAATTTGATCAGACACGCCCCCTTCCTATACAAACCCATTGTGCTTCAAACTAATTTTAATCATGATAGATTCATCGAAAACACCAGTCTTTGGTTCTGGTTACTGATATTGTCCTTCTAATACGTGAGGAGACCATTATTACTCTCCGCAGGAGAGTTTTGTTTTCACTTTCTAAATATGACACACCGATTGGTCAAGCCTCACGTGACACGTGACAATACGGTGAAATACTGTATAAATACATGGCGTCACTTTGACGGTGTCTTGCCACCGTCAAAGTGAGGTAAGACGGGAACCATCACGAAATGGCTGCATGGCTGATACATAATTGGCAGATAGGACAGATAGGACACTTATATAGACAGGAGGGATATGACACTTACACAGACGGATAGGACACTTACAGTACACAGACAGGACGGATAGGACACTTATACAGACAGGACGGATAGGACACTTATACAGACAGGACGGATAGGACACTTATACAGACAGGACGGATAGAACACTTACACAGACAGGACGGATAGGACACTTACATAGACAGGAGGGATATGACACTTACACAGACAGGACGGATAGGACACTTACAGTATACAGACAGGACGGATAGGACACTTACAGTATACAGACAGGACGGATAGGACACTTATACAGACAGGAGGGATATGACACTTACACAGACAGGACGGATAGGACACTTACAGTATACAGACAGGACGGATAGGACACTTATACAGACAGGAGGGATAGGACACTTACATAGACAGGACGGATAGGACACTTATACAGACAAGACGGATAGGACACTTATACAGACAGGACGGATCGGACACTTATACAGACAGGATGGATAGGACAGTTAGAACATAAGAATTAGAACATTCCCAACATTCCCAACACAAGTCTGGTAAGAGTGAGGTAAGACAGGAACAATCACGAAATGGTTGAGAAATGGCGGATACTGTAACAATTGGATAGGACACTTACACAGACAGGACGGATAGGACACTTACACAGACAGGACGGATAGGACACTTACATAGACAGGACGGATAGGACACTTATACAGACAGGAGGGATAGGACACTTATACAGACAGGACGGATAGGACACTTATACAGACAGGATGGATAGGACAGTTAGAACATAAGAATTAGAACATTCCCAACATTCCCAACACAAGTCTGGTAAGAGTGAGGTAAGACAGGAACAATCACGAAATGGTTGAGAAATGGCGGATACTGTAACAATTGGATAGGACACTTACACAGACAGGACGGATAGGACACTTACACAGACAGGACGGATAGGACACTTACATAGACAGGACGGATAGGACACTTATACAGACAGGAGGGATAGGACACTTATACAGACAGGACGGATAGGACACTTATACAGATAGAACATTCCCAACATTCCCAACAGCGGAGAGTTGTGCTCCGAGGAGCACTTTTTCTAGTTACTTTTTAAATTTATTTCATTTTATTTTTTTATTGTATTTTATTCTTTACATTTTCCGGGGAAAAAAAAAAGGAAATGAAAAAAGTAAATGAAAAAACACGGCCCCCTCACGCATTAGAAGGACAATATCGGTCACCAGGACCAAAGACGTGTGTTTTCGATGAATCTATCGTGGTTCATATCGTGTCTGATAAAATGAATGTCTAAATACTGAATCAAGCAACTTAAAAAACTGCCTGGGGTGCTCACAAAAGCCTGACTAGTCGTCAAAATTACCCCAAACGTGTTTGAAAGTGAAATATCCCATTAACTTGGTTGAATCCCCAGCAAGTTAAAGTCATAATTCAGTTTATGATGCTATACATTATATAAAATCACACTTGCAGTATCAGTGTACACTTTCACCTATGTGTCATGGCCTGTAGGTGCTGTGCAACCCAGGCCTGCATGAGCGACACTGGGACGCCATGTCGGCGGTGGTGGGCGCCCCCCTCCGGCCGACCGACGACCGAGCCAGCGTGGCGGATTTCCTGCCCATGCATCTGGAGCAGCGTCTGAGCAGCCTGGAGGGCATCAGCGAGACCGCCAGCAAGGAGCACTCGCTGGAGAAGGCCATGGAGAGGATGGCGTCCGAGTGGGCCGGCATGGAGTTCAACCTGCTGCCTTACCGAGAGACGGGCACCTCCATCCTGTCGTCGCTGGACGACGTGCAGATGCTGCTGGACGATCACATCGTCAAGTCGCAGACCATGAGGGGCTCGCCCTACATCAAACCGTTCGAGGCGGAGATACGGTAAGAGGTGGAGACGTGATTTAAAAGGCGTCTTAGTAGTGTTGATTTTGACAGCAAATTTTGATTCAGTTTTAGTCATAGTATTTTGAATAAAATTCCATTTAGTTTTAGTCATATTTTAGTCATCTGAAATGTTTTAGTTTTTGTCTAGTTTCAGTCGACGAAATATTATAAGATTATAGTCGACTAAATATACAGTTGATTTAGCCGACTAAAATGTATTTTTGTGGTGCCTTGATGGCGTCGTAATTGCTGATTTTACACTTGGTTGCACGCTGAAAATAGCCGATCTACAAGCTCACAATGCGTTGTGAGCTTGTAAATCTGCTATTTTCAGCATGCACACCCTAGTGCAACCAAGCATAAAAGGACTTGTCTTTGTTCTACTGGATCTCTTCTCCACTAGTCCCTCACTAACATTTTAGTCTAGTTTTTATTTGTTGACGAAATTGTCAATATATTTAGTCTTAGTTTTAGTCATCGTAGCTTAGTTTTTATTTCGTTTTTATTTCGTTTTCGTCAGCGAAAAAAGGTAGTCGACCAACATTTTTTGTCATAGTTTTAGTCGACGAAATCAACACTGCGTCTTAGTTTACATTAGGAAGCTATGTCTGATCAGTAATATTATGATGCCATATCGTTGTACAGACTAACTGGACTTCATCCAGTATATATATCTGTGAGTTGTAGTGTGCATGTTTTGCATGTGGTTTCCTTCCAGAGAATGGGAGGGTAAGCTGCTGCTCCTGCAGGAGATCCTGGATGAGTGGCTGAAGGTCCAGTCTGCCTGGCTCTACCTGGAGCCTGTCTTCAGCTCCCCAGACATCATGGCCCAGATGCCCAAAGAGGGACGCCGCTTCACCACCGTCGACAAGACCTGGAGGGATACCATGAAACAAGTCTCCCTGGTGAGAACTTTTCTCTTTTCTTTTCTTTTCTTTTCTTTTCTTTTCTTTTCTTTTCTTTTCTTTTCTTTTCTTTTCTTTCTTTCTTCTCGACTGTGCTGTGCTCTTTTTATATACAGTAATTCTGATGTCATTTACTAGAGAGCCAGGCAAGACTGTGCTACCACATGAAATAGTTCAAACAAACAATAACAACTTTTCACGATAAATAATCGATGGTCCCAGAAAAGGAAGATAGAAGAGACAAGGTGGGGGACAGAACCACGTATACAGTAGCTGTCTTTATTTACATTTTCTCCTAAAGAATTATGATATATAGACTAATTAGCAGACAAGATAATCCATATTAGATATTACTGCAATTGTGAGTTAAGGTCCTTACACACCGGGCGACACCGGCGAAAATAGCGAATATACGCAAAATTCGGACTCGTTCCGAATAATTAAAAGACGCTTTTTCGCTTCGCTTTTTCGCTCCATGTACGGAGCCATTGACTTTATAAGGTTTTTAAAAAAAACGCATTATTCGCACGAAAAAATCGCCCCGGTGTGTAACAACCTTTAGGATCAACTTTAGGGTCAAAAACATCAAAGGCCAGTAGGCTGCCTTGATGAAATTAATATGTTTTGGGTTGAAAAGGTCAAGGTCACAATTGAGAAACATCAAACAAGTTGCATTTGCTTAACATCCATCCTCTCTAAAGTGCACTATCACTTAGAAACACCATTCTGGCTTGTGGCAGGACAAGCATGTGCTGGCAGTGGTGGCCATCGACAAGATGCTGGAGAAACTGAAGAAGGCAAATGAGTTTCTAGAAATCATCCTCAAGGGTCTGAACAACTACCTGGAGAAGAAGCGACTCTACTTCCCGCGTTTCTTCTTCCTTTCCAATGATGAGCTGCTGGAGATCCTCTCTGAAACCAAAGACCCCACAAGGTATGTAGGTAAAAAGTAATTTGAGAAATTCGATCACATCCAGTCAAACAAGTTGGTGTTATGTAATTTAATTGTACATTTTCCCACTATAACTGTCTCTACTATAGCAATGAAAGCAAAGTTTGGGCTGTCAGGGATATTTAGGTGACCTTTTGTACTGACCTTTAATTAAAAATGAATTTTGAGTGAGGAGTTAAAGGAGCACTTCACACATTTTCAACCTTGTCTTCATGTAATTGGTCCTGTGAATCTCAGACTTGGCTTTTGGAATTTGGATGTGGCCAGCCTGTGACATCAGTCATCTGAAGTCGTCCTCTGTTACATATCTACTGTATGACTTATGACTCTAAATTTGGGTAAGGTTTCAGCCCGATGAGGGTCCCATAGACCAGTGTTTATCAACCTTTTTGGTGCCAAGGCACACCTGGCTTAGCCAAAATATCCCAGGGCACACCTAGACATACGGTGCGTATATATATATATATATATATATATATATATATATATATATATACATATATACATATATATATATATATATATATATATATATATATATATATATGTATATGTATATGTATATGTATATGTATGTATGTATGTATGTATATATATATATATATATATATATATATATATATATATGTATATGTATATGTATGTATGTATGTATGTATGTATGTATATATATATATATATATATATATATATATATATATATATATATATATATATATATATATATATATATATATATACAAATATTCACTCTCATGTACACAAGATGTAATAAAGAAACCTTGAACATTACAAAATGTCTTTGGCCTACAAATATATAAACTTGTCATTGCAATGAACAGGAGTTGGATTCACCTTCCCAGAAAAATACTTTAAAAACTCAAAAAGATTCTAAAAAATATATATAGGAAAAATTGGCCACAATAGTCTTAGTGTGAAACTGTTTTAGAAAGAAAAAAAAAAACTCGAATTCACATTTGCCAACAGCTGTGCGTGTCCACTTATATCTGTTGATTCGTCAAGCTGCAGTGCAAACTTTCCACTAGTCACAATCTTTTGTATGACAGCACTCTCAATGTCTGCAGACATGTCTTCAATGCGTCGGCCAATTGTCATGTTTGAGAGCGGCACCTTATCGAATTCCGCTGCAACATCTGGTCCCGACATTACGTTAGCCAGGATTTTGGCTCCTGCCAACATATATGTTGCTGCTGTATGTGGCAATTTTAACTTTGCCACAAGCTCTGCAATTTGGTAGCTAGCTTCCAGAGCTCTGTTATTAACCTTGGTGCTAGTGGTACTGCGTAACAATGCAGTTGTCTGTTTTGCATTCTGTCTCGCCTTAGTAGCTTTCAAACTCACAAAATAGTCTTTGTCCTTTGTGGCGATTTCTCCATGGTGGGTATCAAGGTGACGTTTCATCTTACTGGGAACCATACCACTGTTTGCGAGCTTGTCTCCACACACGATCCACAGTGGAATAGGATTAGATGGGTCCCCCATAAAAGTGAAGCCAAACTTCATGTAGTCATCACGGTACAGTCTGGCTGTAGTCGTCTTGCTTGTCGCCGTTGTTGTTCCCGGCGGCACGGCGAGGACGCTGGCGGCGGCGGTGCTGTTGTGTGTGCTGCTGTTGCAGCTGCCCTGTGCGGCCAGCTCGTCGGCAGGTCGAGGTGGCCGGGACACACCGATGATCAGTCCAGCGGTTTGCAGGATTAACTGCGCACGCACGCACGCACGCACACACACACTGCACACACACACTGCACACACAGATAGATAGACAGACAGACCATCTTCTACACGGCTCTGCCTCATATAGAGCCACGCACGCCATAAAAACAAGATAGATAAGACAGTTAAACTTAACTTAACGTATCTTTCTTGTCTCTTTCTCCGCCTCCAGGGTGCAGCCCCATCTGAAGAAGTGCTTTGAGGGCATTGCCAGCGTGGTGTTCACTGACGTGCTGGACATCACCCACATGAAGAGCAGTGAGGAGGAAGTGGTGCGGTTGCTGGACAGCATCTCCACCTCCAAGGCCAGAGGCCAGGTGGAGAAGTGGCTCCTGGAGCTGGAAAACGGCATGACCGCGTCCCTGCATAAGGTGCTGTGTGGTCCTTTTTCTTTAAAGTTTAAAATTGGTGATGAGCTTGGTTCAAATTGAGAGCTTCACAATTATTTATTATTTATTTATTTGGTATTGGATATTGATTACATCAGTGGTTCTCAAACTTTTTCATGTCAAGGACCCCCAAATTGACACTTATTAGCCCACGGACCCCCATTTGAAAAGATATGCCAGTGACCCCCATAAGAGAAGATGTTTACAGCTCCATAGCAGTGATTCTCAACCTTTTTAATTTCAAGGACCCCCAGTTTGACATGGATTAGGCTACGGACCCCCATTTAATGACATTTCTAACTCTGGGACCCCAATTAGTACTGTAAAATCAATGTCAATTTAACTCTGAGAGTGTACAAATGGAACCAAATGGACCCGTTAGGGTCCATTTGGTTCCATTTGTACACTCTCAGAGTTACAGACCCATAAGGGTCCATGTGGTTCCTAACTATCCATCATTTAGCTGGGGACCCCCTGTAACTCCCCTGTAACTCCCCTGTAACTCCCCTGGACGCCACTTTGAGAACCAATGGATTACATAATACTCAATGTTGATTTGAGTTACATGCTCTAGAATGGACCTCTAGTTAGTTTTAAGGCTCCTTCCATGATCCCATTTTTTCAGGTAATCGGGGAGGCGATCGCAGCCTACCCTCAGGACCTCAGGACCAACTGGGTGCGCGCTTGGCCGGGTCAAACCGTACTGTGTGTCTCACAGGTCTACTGGACCAAGAACATCCATGAAGCCTTTACCTTGGGACAAAAGGTGGGCAAAGCCAGACCATATGCATGCTCACTGTTTATTACACAGTAAAATCCTCAGAGTTTTTATATGCACGTGTGACTCGATGATTAGCAGAAAATATGGAAGGTGGGAGAAGTTTGAATAAACTGTTAATAAAAGTAACATATACAGTACCATGGCATAAGACTGCTGAGACTACTCTATGCGATAAACATAAGACAGACTAATAATGTTTGTAGCATGTTGAAGTTCTACGGTATGCTCTCTCTTTGTCAGCTTTAAAACTAACCATATAACTAACCATAACAACATATGCCTGTGTGTAGTATACCTGGGTAAACAGACATGGACTTTCAAGGTGTCTTAAACAATAAAACCAAAGAGTGCATTAACTCCTGATTTACTCAGCATATTGTAACATAAAACAACCTCAGAGAGTCGGGGAAGTGTCAGCAACAGTGTGTAGCTGACTTGAGCCTGATGGCTACTTTGAACAAGCCCTTAACTCATCCACTGCCACTGACGTAATAAACGTAATTATTCCCGTTTACCAACCCTGCCACAGACGTAAAAAGCGTAATTATTAATTTTTCCAAAAAAAAAAGAAAAAAATAATAATAATATTTGTTTTTGTTTTTTTTGACCCAAAGACCAAGGAGATATGATTTTTCGAAGGAAAAGACTCCCATCCACTTCCTTGCTAACTTAAAGCTTAAAAATTCTGTATCTCAGCTCCTGAGTACTTTTTTTTTTTTTCAATGAAAAATCTCTGGCAGTGGGCAAACGCGGCCAGCAATAAGTCTGGCAGTGGATGAGTTAATAAGTGTATTTAAATCTGTCTCATGGAATGAAGACTAGAGCCCTGTGCTGGAGAGCTGACACACCTGATTTACTTTGCTAGTCTTACTCATGGACAGAGATGGACTCGTTGACTCTTTGACTTCCAGGCCAACTTCTCATAACCATGCTCCCCCACCACCTCCTTCCCTTCCTCCAGGCCCTGGAAGCCTACCTGCAGCTGAACAACAGTCAGATTGAGGACATTGTGAAGCTGGTGCGCGGTAAGCTGTCCAAGCAGAACCGTGTGACTCTGGGAGCCCTGGTGGTGCTGGACGTGCATGCTAGGGACGTGCTGGCCACACTGGTCCAGAAGAGCATCAGCGATGAGAATGACTTTGAGTGGCTCAGCCAGCTGCGCTACTACTGGGTGGTATGTGAGATTTTGTGTGTGTGTGTGTGTGTGTGGGGGGGTTTGCAGTGTTTTTACATGTGTTGTATGCAGTGGTGTGCTGTACCTCACAATGCGTCGCATCGCGACACATTGTTTGAGGTTGTAGATGTGCTATTTTCAAAAGTTTTTTATACATTTGAAAACTTGTAATGGGACATTCTGCATAATGAGTAGGCCTACTTTTACTTTTGGTACTTTAAGTACATTTTTTTTCTTTAAGTACATTTTGATGCCAATAATATTATACTTTTACTCAAGTACATTTTGAATTCCGGACTTTTACAGAGTTTTCTACATTGCAGTATTGATACTTTTACTTAAATTTTTTTAGTACCTTTTCCACCACTGTGTTTTGCCTTCTGTGTGCAGGACAAACACCTCCAGACTAAGATGATCAATGCAGGCCTGGTGTATGGCTACGAGTACCTGGGGAATACTCCTCGCCTGGTTATTACCCCACTCACTGACCGCTGCTACCGGTAAAGCTATAGTCAAACCTAGGATTACACCTAATGCACAGGTCTATGTTTCAGAATTACATTATGTAATACAGCACTGATATACTGATTGAATCATTTCTCACAACGGCTTGATGTAACTATAACTGGTGAGAGCCACGCTGTATTTTATGAGCCTTTAAAATAAGTGCATTTGAAGTGTCTTCTTCTTTTACCACAATCAGTTTAGAGGTAACTCATTACTGTAACCGTGAGCTATGTTTATCCTCATTTTAGTTTAATGAAAAGCTGATGGCATAATGCTGTCTTTTACTCTGTCTTTAGGTCGATTTATTTGTACAGCACTTTACCTAACAAGGTTACAAAGTGCTTTACAGAATAAGGTTAAAAGATCATAATATCATAACCATAAAGAGATTAAACCGCAAAGTAAAGTTGAATAACTTTAATTAAAGCAACAATAAGACAGATAAAAACAAATTAAAACAGACTTAAGGCTAAATCCATTAAGAATCCATTAAGGACTTGACATAGGTTCCAAAGCCTAGGAACATAGATGTACTACTCTATGGTGTTTTGTTTGTTGTGTAGTGTGTTTTCCTGTTAGTGTGTTAGGAGTGTCAGGACTTAGTACTGCAGCTCAATAGACATTTGCAGTCCCCTGCATCTCCCACGTTGTAAACTACTTGATTCTTCAGGACACTGTTTGGGGCCCTCCAACTCCATCTGGGCGGGGCCCCGGAGGGCCCGGCTGGCACAGGGAAGACGGAAACAACAAAGGATTTGGCCAAAGCTGTGGCCAAACAGTGTGTGGTGTTCAACTGCTCTGATGGCCTGAACTACATCGCTCTGGGCAAGTTCTTTAAGGTAGGTACACTCTAACTCTCTCTCAGTCACACATTCAGTAGCCTACAGTACATTCTCTCTCACACACAGAGGCTTCTGTAAGTTGAGCTGGAAGTATGTGTAATAGTTTGTCTGACTTGTGTGTGTGCGACACCAGGGCCTGCTGTCCTGTGGAGCATGGGTCTGCTTTGATGAGTTCAATCGTATTGATCTGGAAGTACTCTCCGTAGTCGCCCAGCAGATTCTCACTATACAAAGAGGTGTGTCTTTTTTTCCTCATCTGTCCGTGCAATGCATGCATGTGTGTGTGTTTAGTTAACTTGCATCTTGTCAGCCCAACCCCAGCCTAAGACAACCATGCCTTTTTGAGGAACAATTATTTTCAATAGAATTTCTTGGATGAGATATTTAACCTGTTCTCAATGGGTCCATGCGGGTGCTGTGACAGGTTCAGCCACGAATGTCAAACCCTTGTATCTCAGGGTGTGCCTTTGCACAATACAGTATATTGCTCTATGGATACTGGCAGTGCAAAGCATGGTTGTATTCCTCATGAAAAGGCAGCATAAATGTGTCCACCAGGCATTGCTGCCCGTGCTGAGATGCTGCTGTTTGAAGGCACCGAGCTGAAGTTAGACCCTTCCTGTGCCGTCTTCATCACCATGAACCCTGGCTATGCTGGACGCTCTGAGCTGCCTGACAACCTCAAAGTAACACACACACACACACACACACACACACACACACCACACACACACACACACACACACACACACACACACACACACACACACACACACGCACACACACACACACACACACACACACACACACACACACACACACACACACACACACGCGCACGCACACACACACACATTTCTTTCTATTATGTATGTGATGAGCCTCAAAGCTGCTGTTAACCAGAAACGCATTATTGTCCCCATTCAGTCACTGTTCAGAACGGTGGCCATGATGGTTCCCGACTACGCCATGATCGCAGAGATCGTGCTGTACTCGTGCGGCTTCGTCACGGCACGTCCCCTGTCGGTGAAGATCGTGGCAACCTACCGGCTGTGCTCAGAACAGCTGTCCTCCCAGCATCACTACGACTACGGCATGAGGGCCGTCAAGTCCGTGCTGACTGCCGCCGGGAACCTCAAGGTACTTTTTTTCCATAACTTTTTTGGCCCATTTGCAGAGCTCTGCCAGCAGCTTGTCCTCCCCTTGATACTTGAGCAGCTTGCACACTTTACTCTCCAGTCCAAATCCCGACTAACGCTGATGAAGTCAGTGAAGGGTTTGAGGCTGTCAGGGTAATCTTGGCTCTTGTGAAGCTCTCGTCTGTGTTTTATGAGGAAGAGAGCCAGAGTCCTCTCCTTGTTGGAAAACTTCAGACGTTTTACCTCCCCTACATCCACAGAGCAGCGGAAAAGAGCAGTCAGGACCGTCATGGGTTTAGGAGAGTGGTCCTTGGCACGCTGCCACACTCGATTAAACTCTTCAATGTCACTGTCTGGAGGTAAACCGATGTATTGGGCCAATCTCAGATCATACATGACCTCCACAAGATGAGCAGCGTGGCTCCCAACCACAATCTTCTGTCCAAATACGCTCTCCTGATATACCTGCTAGGCCATGGGCATTCTCCCTGATGGCCTGCAGTGTCCCAGGCTCATGGTCACCTGGCTCCAAGGCCACTCTGCCATAGAACCTGAAATACCGCAGTATTCTCAGGTAGTCCTCTTGGATCCTATGCTCAGCACTGCCAACAAACCGAACTTTACGGCTCTGTAGGTCTTCATATCCATTGAAATGGTGGTTCCATCTAGCCCTAAGTACATGGAGTTGATGGTGAGGTCTCTCCGCTCAGCATCTTTCTGCCAGTCAGTGGTGAATTCTACCTCGTCCATTTGTCTTAACATCCACTCGAAACATGATAACTTCAAAGTTCTCCTTGTGCAGTCTAGCCGTAATGGTCCCATACTTCTCTCCTTTGTTGTTGATCATCCTGATCCCTGCTGTCTGGAACATGGTCTTCATCTGCTCTGGGGTGGCTGTGGTGGCAAAGTCCACATCCTCTGGATGTTTCCCAGACAGGAGGTCCCTTACAGCACCCCCTACTATCCTCAGCTCAAAATGGTGCCTTTCAAACGGATCTCTTAAGCCATTCAGACCATCGGTGAACAAGGACTGAAACTGAATGGTTTTCAGCTGCATGGTAAAGAGACTTCTGCAACTCCAAATTGAAAATTATTATTTTTATTTTTTCAAACAGAGGCTGTCTTGTTTAATTAGATTGTAATAAATCAGTCCTTTACATGACATGTTGTACTGTCCCACACAAAATACAAACATTCATTTCTATATTATCCACTTCATACTTCTTGTATGATCATCTTTGTTCACATCATATTCCTGATGAGACCTACAGTGCATTTTCATTATGTTATTAATCAATACAAGCCATCTGCTATCTTCACCATAAAAAGAAAGAAACAGAGAAACAGAAAGTCAAAGTTAAGTGTGTCTGTGGGGTTTTATAAATATATTGAACCAATGAAAAGTACTAACAAAGAGCTTGTGACTAAATAATAACTGCTGAAGCGTGGGGTCCGGGGGAACACCAGGGGTTCAAATGTACCATTAAAAGGCCTTTGCAGACAGGGTGCGATTATTCGCACGGAAAAAACGGACAATATCATTTTTTAAAGGAACACATGGTTCTCTGTGACCTCATGCACACCGGCTCCGAATTTGCCGTGCGGCAAGTGGCTGCGGCGGTGCGTTTTTTTTTTTTTTCAATCGAACCCAGTTCGATTTCGTGCGTCTTTTTGCATGCGGTAAAAACTGATTGACCAATCGCACCCTGTCTGCAAAGGCCCCTAGGGGTCTGTAACTCTGACAGTGTACACATGGAACATTTCTACACTCACTGAGTTAACACATTGACTGCCATGCCATCTCAAATACGCTTGACTGACAATGATGCAATATTACGTCATCACGGTGTTTTCATTGATTACGTTAGAGGACGCTCTTCGCCAACCTATGAATGAATGTTGCTTTGACTTCCAAAGAAGGATAGACCCAGAAATGACGTCATTTAAAAATGTTCCAATGTTATCGGTGTTGTCTGGTGGTTCCAGTGGGAGCCCGTAAGGAGGCTAGGGGCTCTGAGGTCCTGTGGGAGCCTGTAAGGGGGTTATAGAGTACCAAAGTCCTGACGTCGCATGGTTATCTTTTTCTTTTCGGGGGAGGGAAGACCGGGCGGGGGGAGGAGGGTGATGATTGTCACTGTACGTACTCCTACGGGCTGGGGGGCGGCACCTGTCAGCAGGGAGTGTTGGGTGGGAGGAGTAGGATGAAGGCTATACATCCTCCCGGTGGGGGCTCCTCACTGGCCGGTGAGTCAGTAGGATACGACAGCAGTGACAACACACAGAAATGTGTGTGGGGAGGAATCAATTGGCATAACAACTAAAATGGGGAGAAAAAGGGGTAAAAAGAAAAAAAGAAAATTGGGTCACACAAGAACTGTGCTCCAAAAAACAAAGAAATCAGCCTGTGATTCGTTAATGATATTGAGTTACACATTTGTTTTCTTTTTTCTTACTCTAAGGATACATTTTGACGTTTTGATGTTGTCAGTTGATGCTTCACATCCATTTGAGTAAAATCGCACAGCGGATGTGTTTATTTTCTGGAACACAGCTCGTGCACGACACGATCTAAGATTTCCCTATGGGGAATTTCAATAGAAAATAATGATAGGCTCTATGCACAGCAGCCACACCGTGAAGACATCCACAGGTGTCACCAAAGACACCAACAAAGGCTCCGCTCCATTC
This sequence comes from Gymnoscopelus microlampas, assembly GCF_963454915.1. Classification (NCBI taxonomy): domain Eukaryota; kingdom Metazoa; phylum Chordata; class Actinopteri; order Myctophiformes; family Myctophidae; genus Gymnoscopelus; species Gymnoscopelus microlampas. Next base: position 6,904,173 of record NC_139946.1, read on the forward strand.
TGGTCAAACAGAGTCAGGGTGCTGATATTGTTGCATGTTGGCTCACTGGAAACACTCCGCTACACCGGTGGGTCTAAAATGTGGGTCCAGGCACCCTCATGGTTCCTTAAGGGGTTTCCAAATGTCCCCTTCATTTGTACAACTCTTTTGAGTTATGGGGGTCGTGGAAATGAAAAAAAATCTGAGAACCACAGCGCTACACTAAATGGAACAGAGCCTTCATCAGCACCACCGGAAACACCCGCGAAGGAAGTGACAACATGCCTGCTGTGCATAGAGCCCATTCCATGACCCAGGGGGGGATAGCGGCCTCTAGTAGCAGTGATGTCAGATATTCGGTGCTCTAATAGGGTGGTTCTAGATTCCTGTAAAAAAAGGAGGCTTTATGGGTTCGGGCTTCCTGTGGGGGCCTGAGAGGGGGATAAAGGGGGGGGGTCTGGAGAAGCTGCACCGGGGGGGGGTCACTGAGGCTGCGGCGGCAGCCTCCTTCTGCACCAGCTCAGGCTCGTCCTGGCCGGCCTGGGGCGGGTGCACCAGCACCTTGTCGATCAGCCCAAAGTCCTGCGCCTGCATGGGACTCATGTAGCGGTCTCTCTCCATCACGCTTTCGATGGTTTCCAGAGGCTGGCCGGTGTGTTTGGCATAGATGGTGTTGATCTGTCTCTTCAGTTCGAGGATCTCTTCAGCTTGGATGGCGATGTCTGTGGCCTGCCCCATGGCACCTCCGGACGGCTGGTGCACCATGATGCGGGCGTTGGGCAGCGAGTGCCTCATGCCCGCCGTGCCCGCTGTGAGCAGCAGGCTGCCAATGCTGGCGGCCTGGCCCACACACCACGTAGCGATGGGGTTCAGAATGTGCTGCATGGTGTCATAGATGGCCAGGCCCGACGTCACTCCGCCCCCAGGACTATTAATGTACATATGGATAGGTTTGTTGTTGCTTTCTGATTGTAGAAACAGCAGCTGGGCAATAACCAGACTGGCCACCGAGTCATCGATCGGTCCCATGACACATATGATCCTCTCTCTGAGCAGACGAGAATAGATGTCATACGCTCTCTCCCCTCGCCCCGTTTGCTCCACCACTATAGGGATGAGAGGACTCTTCCATTGGGGGCTGTGATGGAATGTTCTGCTGCATCTGAATGCTGTGGTCCCACACTGCAACACCCTTCGTAACAGCATGTTGTCGATGTGATGTAACGTGATGTTGTGACCCCACTGTCACCCCGGAAATACTTGGAAAATTATCTTTATAAAACCCAAAATACTCGACTGGTTGTTTAAACCGGACTCAAGACCCGCTGTGATGGTAACCAAGCAGGAAGTAGACCGAGATGCCCCATGGCAATCTAGGGAGAAGGAGAATCAGTGTGGCCGGATCCGTGCAAGGTGTATACTTGGGTTATAAAGCCAGTCACCTGGGATCCATCTGTATTGAGGCTTATTGGTAGCTGGGTTGTAAAGCCGTCTTGGATGTTTGATTAGCTTTATATATGGGGCTCCAGGAGGGGTTCTCTGATGTCAGAGCTGGGTAGGTCGGTTGTCTCCATATATGGGGATCTCCATATAGGGGGAGGTTGGAATTGAATGGGTCATTTATCTCCCTATATGGGGTTTCGGGCATTTATGGCTAGTGCTGGCAAGTATGCTCTGAAACGTTCTTTACAATCTTACTTGCCACACATCTGTTTATGCATTCCAAAGCTCAAACAGATCTGCTATTCAGACCAACTGTGACTATGGACTGAAACCTAATGGTTTCCAGCTACATGGTAAAAAACAGGTCTCAAACTCCAAACTGAACTTGATCTGCTACTCACACATTTATTCATATCTCTTGGTCTAAGTTTTCTTGGTCTGTCTCTCGTTATGCCCAAATATGGAGACGACTGACGTCATAGTGCTGATGACACAGATGACTGATTTCATAGACCGGCCTCTAAGAAGTCTGATCCCCTGATTCTTTATATTAAAATTGGCTAATGGGAGGGCCGGCGACGGGTAAACGGGCCGGCGGACCATGTCATCACACTCATGTCACTATGACTCAGCCATTACCATATAAGGAGTTCCCAATGCAGCTACACCCAAATATGGCGTGTGTCATGCTGACTGTGACAGCAGGACACCAGACCCAAACAAACCGTGTCATCATGACATCAGACTCAAACAAATCATATAAGGATCCATTCAATTTGGATACACCGATATGCCCATATATGGGCATATACTGATGACATCGGGGATCTCCATATGAGCATAAAGGTCTGTCTCTATCTGTCTCCATATATGGGCACAAATGGGACACAGACAGATGTTCTGTGTCACACACTAGAGAGTACAATGGGTACTCTCAGGTACTCTGACAAGGCCCACGTCATTATGACTCAGACGTATCGGTCGGATCAGCGGTGCGACGTAGGTGTGCTCTCTCTCTCTACGTCGCCCTCAGACGAGCCCTCCAACGGCGTCTGGTCATCTCGGTTCTCCATACATCTGGCCAGCTCCTTTGTGCTTTCTGCACCAGCATCTTTCCTTAGTACATCCACGTAGGTAAGTGTGCTCTAGTATTAAATAATTTGCTATATAGCCCTTTTTTTGTCCAGCATGCTGCGCTTAAGATCTCTCTGTGTCAGGTCCAGTCGGATCGGGCCCCGTTAGGGTTCGTTAAGCCCCTTACAGACCAAACAGACGCGTTCAGACTACTTCAGACTACTTCAGACTGCAACAGACTGGTATTCGGTTCGCAAAAGTTGGCGTTTAGTCTGTCAGCCGACTTGCCATTGAAATGCTAATGCCCAGCCCAATGTGGGAACCCATTTACAAATAAAAAGGAAAAACAGCGCCCCCTCTGCTGTTCTTGAGACATTGCTTTCAGCCTAGGGTATAGGGCAGCCAGGTCTGCTTATTATAAGCGACTTTGGGCTTGTTTCCCTGCAAAGTCACTTGTAAAGTAACAAGTACATTTACTCAAGTACTGTACTTCAGTACAATTTTGAGGTACTTTTACTTTACTGGAGTATTTCCAATTGTCTATACTTTTACTCCACAACAATTATTTGAAATGTTTAGTTACTAGTTAATTTGAGGATATAAATCATTATAAAACATACATTAACCACTTTAGCCCTATTTTATACCTATAAGCTATTTGAAAATAGCAGATCTACAAGCTCACAACGTGTTGCGATGCACACGTTCTGAGCTTGTAGATCTGCTATTTTTGAACTTGCACTAATAATGACTTTAGTTGATTTTTCACTCTTTAAAATATAGTATTTCTTAATTATTAATAATTACAGCTTGTAGATGAAATAACCTTCCCATTTAGATCATTGTTGACAAACGAACAGGGGACTGGTGTCTAAAAAAAATAACTTATTGACAGGAAAATCGTGCATTGATACTTTTACTCAAGTAAAACATTTGAGTACTTTTTCCACCACTGCTGATGTGTACACAACATTTTTGAAAACGGTTGTTCGAATAATCAAAATTAAATACATTAATTCATTTATTGAAATTAGCACCCAGAAAATAGCCAAAACTGAGCACATTTCGATCTATAAGGCCAAATCTAATTTGAAAAAAAAAAATATTAAGAGTATATGAAAGTCAATTAAAATTGGAATCTTACACACCTGCTCCCAATTAATTACATCACCACAGCGCAAAAGTAGGTCAAATCAATCAATCTCTCTCTCTGGGAGCGACAATGAGAAACAGTGAATGTAGGTTTTCATAGACATGGTCGCTTGTTTCTCTCACATAATCTGGCAACACTGATAGATAGCATGCTGCATGTTGTTGACACTACTTCTCTGCCACATGGCTACTCCAGTCGGCCAGTCGGCTAGCCCGTTGGCTAGCCCGACTGGACATGTCCGGTCGGCCCTGGGTCGGCCGAAAAGTTCCCGACGGACCCCCGACGGACCCCTAACCGACTGGCCGACTATATACGACGCTTCCCGACGCCGATTCGGCCCCGATTCGGTGCGGTCTGGGAGCCCCTTTAGGACACAGGTCCTGACTGTCCTCTGGTCTGTTTCGACTGGGTCTCTGTTTAAAAGTTGTCTTATTATTATTATTTATTATTATTTTTTGCCTATGGGTTTGGGTAACAAGGCCGGGTTCCATTTCGGAACGGGTCCAACTTTTTAGAGCTCCCTGCTAGAACATAAAACCACCCGGGTGCAACGTCGTACATGCACTGCTTGAGACAAGTGTCCTTGTTTTGCATTATTTGAACAAATCTGTATTAACACAGAAAAGTGTGAATTCATCAGCGAGGAAGAGCCGCAAGATTTCACACCCCAATTAACCCTAACGCTGCTGGTTACCTTGCTGTTTACTGCCATATAGCACAAAAATGATCTTTATAATGCATTATTCTCCATTGTAGCTTATGCGCCGTTGATGCTGCCACAAGCTACCTATATCTCTATTTAACTCCATAACTCCACTGTTGTCACCTGCTCCGGCAGATTCCTCCTTTTAAAAGGATATCCCCCACACACATACAGTACACTTTCTCACTCTCTTTGACACTTTCTTGTTCCTCTGTCATTTCAGCTGAGTTACCCAGAAGAGAATGAAGACATTCTGTTGCTTAGGTCCATCATCGATGTCAATCGCCCCAAGTTTCTGGCGCATGATCTGCCACTCTTTGAGGTGTGATGGATGGGTGGGGAGCAAGTTGATTGATTGATTGAATGATTGATTGATTGATTGATTGCATTAATTAATTAATATATGAATATGGGCGACCGGGCCTTCTGAGAGCACCACAGTCTGTTGATATTTTTAAAAAAGGACAAAAATCCTTCCTTCCAGGCATTTGCTTGTCTGCACTGGCTCTATGCCTTTGTGTGATTTTAAACTTTTGATAATTTTGTTTTTGTTTTTTAGTAGATATTTGCTCCAAATCAAATGTCAAATGTGTTTCTATTATTTTCATTATTATGATTAAATACATATAAAGTGGGGTCGCGGGAAGGTGCCGTTGGGTTCGCGCATTGGCAACCAAAAAAAGTTTTTTTTATCAAGAAACGAAAAAGAAAACAAAATGTTTTTGCCTATGCATGAGCGTGCTGTGTTTAGGGCTGTCACGATTATGAAATTTTACTTCATTTAAAAGATATATATATTTGACAAATATTTGCGATTAACGGTTTAATTGTGTGGTTTTAGGCCTTGTAAATAAAAGTCGCACATGGGCAGATAAAACAAAAAAAGAAATGACTGACAATGAACGACACCAATAATCAAAGTGAATATATATATATATATATTATATTTTGGCCATAATAGTATTATGGCCAAAATAGGCCATATTTAATATTTTATACAAAAAAAAATGAAAATGTTTCAAAAAATGTGTGAACCTTTCTCTACATGGAAACGATTCTGACTATTATGCAAAAATAATTGTGATTATCTAAAATGAATTGCGATTAGGCGATTATGTAATAATTGTGACAGGCCCAGCTGTGTTATCTGTGTGTAGTGAGTATGTGCGCCTCCACATGCACACACTTACGAGCACATGTTTAGAATCTCCTCCCATCTTCTCAACCAATATCCAGGGTATCACCTCAGACCTCTTCCCGGGGGTCAAGCTCCCCAAGCCAGACTACAAGATCCTTCTGGAGGCCATCAGAGACAACAGCAAGCGACTGAACCTGCAGGTCACAGACTTGTTTGCGGAGAAGATCCTGCAGATCTACGAGATGATGATCGTCCGACACGGCTTCATGCTGGTGGGCGAACCCTTTGGAGGGAAGACCTGTGCTTACCGGGTGCTAGCCGGGGCGCTGCGAGACATCTGTGAGAAGGTCAGCTACGCAGCTACTTTACGCCACCTGGTGGGCTATAGGCGGGTGGAAACCTTGTATGAGAAGGTTTTATGTCGTTGCTGTCGGGCAGAAACCATATCTCCATATTCTTAAGTTTTTGTGTTTTTGGGGCGGTGTAACCGCCCCCTATAAGTGAGGTTTGGACACTGACCAATCCTGCACCGTGATTGGCCAATAGTCTACAACGCAGTCTACAACGCTAACCCTTCCACAGTCAATGCAAATCTATACTTTTGCAAAGTCAGCCAATCACATTACAGCTAGTGTCATCACCACTAGCTGTAATGTGATTGGCTGACTTTGCAAATTCAGGACTGTGATTGGCTAGCGAAACACATGACACATGTGCAGCCCTATGAATAGCAGTATGGACTTAAAAAAACACATTTATGTTTTTTTTAAGTGAGTCATGTTGTGATGACCACACACCGCCCACTTCACACTGGGTGTGACTTTTTAATAAATTAATTAATGCCCTAATTAATGCCCTAAGTTGAAACATGGAGATAAAAGGTTTCTACCTGACAGCAACAATTGTTGGATCTGATAGATATGGGGTGGTCCTGTGGCTAATACTAAACATATTACAATGTATTTAGTAATTAATGTATTGATTTAATAGCACAGTACCACACTCTGTTCATATTACATCTTTGTGCGAGGATCTTTACTAGCTATATTTTAGTTATAGGGCCCTATTTTGCCCTGTTGCTTGTTTTCTGTATGGGGACTACTACATTTTATGTGTGGTGTTCATTAATATGCGGTGTCCCGTCCAAAGAGGCTCGCATGACCCTCTGGGTCTATGGGTAAGGGGACGCAACAAAAGCAAGGTGGTATAATGCAAAATGTAAGTTTTATTACAAGGAATTTAGATTTAAACAAACAATGAGTGCAAACCAAGCCGAGCAGGAACCACATCATAAACGTACCCAAAATGACTTCCCTATCAATATAGAACCTACAAATCTCACTATCCTAGTTCCTCAGGTTAATTTGCATTGGCAAAAGCCAAAACTTTAATGACAGGTTGCAAGCTACATTATTCTTTATCTAAAATTACTTTTTCTATAGTCTTGTGGATGCCAAAAGGAACCATCTTGGATCTAGGAAGTAATTGTCAGCTGTGCTTGTTGTCAAAGATGTGGACAAGGAAGAGTTTCTCATTGGATTTGGACTGTATCTTCGACTGTGAGAACATCTGGAGCTGGCAGAGGCAGGCGGACTCTGTTGTGTCAACACTCCGTCCTCTTTGTTTTGGGATCCATGATATGATACGATCTTGGATGCTTTTCGTGAACTCTCCGTTCTCAGTACGAGAGTGCTTTTATCATCCACAGTGTTACGGCATGCCACACTTCTAGGCATGACAACAGCGCTCGTGCCACACTGCACACCCCCACCCGGACTCCCACCGGACTCGGAAGCACAGAGTTGTTGCGATTCTAGTGGCCAGCTGGGAGCAGGTTTGCTGGCCTTAACAACAAACTTGTTAGCTATTCCTCTGTCAAGGCGTTTGATGGGGGATTCCTCCTCCTCAGCATCTCCATTGGTGTTTCGGGTTCTCTTCCGTGGAAGAAGGAGGGTCTCAAGTCTGGGAGCCACAACCGAGAGGAAAGTCTTGGCACCCAAATTTGGGGAGCATGGCAATGTTTCAACCATCTGAAGTGGATGCTGTTGGCTGACACTCTTGGACTTGCGGAAGAAGGTATTGGTATGTCTATTGTGGGTGTCAGAGGTTTTCGCAAGAATGGAGGTCGCCACGACATCGAGGTCATTGTCAGAGAGCAGCAAGTTCAGCAGCTTGTTCTCATCCTCCCAGGAGAAAGGTTGCCGTGCTTCCAGCTTGGGGGGCTCGTGGAGGTGTAACCCACTGGAGAAGTCAAAGCCAATGCACTCAGCTTCCCGCTGGGCCTTCCTGAGGATGGCCCCACCGTGGTCCTGCATTTGCACGGCAGCCTGGTAGAAGAACGTGTCCTTGGCGTTGTACTTCATGCAGTTGAAGATGATGAGATTGAAGTCAGCTTCAAACTCCTCCAGGGTCTTGTAGCCATGCTCATCAATGCACTTCCTCATGGTGGAAAAGGCCATGGGCTTCTTGATGTGTTCCAAATAGTCAGGAAACTCTTTGATGCTGACAGGCTGAGAAAAGCTTCTGTAGGTGTCCTTCTCTTGCAGTTCATTTAGAACCGCCCTGAGCAGAATGTTGGATGGAGTGAGCTGGACCTCTAATATTGATTGCTGGAGCTTTATCTCTTCTCTTTTTAGCTTCTCCCTCTTCCTGATGAGATCTAGCAGCAGGCGAGCACGCTCCAGGTTGTGACGGAGACAATGCCATTCCTCTAGTTGCTCCTTCAATGCTGGATTACTCTCCAACCTGCATTCCTGCAGTTGCTTTGTTTTCTGAGGCTGAGGTTTGGTGGCCTGGATCCTTCTGATTAGTGGCACGTTGTTTCTTGACTGCCTCTTAAGCACCCAATAGCTCAGGACACGCTCCACTAAAGGCCTCTTCCTCTGGACAGCCACCTGGTTGAGAATTGCATCCAAACTTGAGGCTGTTATGCTGGGTCCAGAGCTGGCAGGCACCTCCAACTCTGGCTCCGGTTCTTCCTGTTTACACCTCATTTTCTGCCAGCCTTTTAACCCATCACTGCCTCTTTTCTCCCCTCGTTTGTGGTGAGCAGTGCGTTTGGAGTGAGCCTCCTCATAGATGTTGAGGGGGCTCTTGTCACAGCCATCAGGTGTATGGGCACAGCAGTAAGCAGTCTTTTTTACTGTGAATGTTGTGATGCCCGATTCTGTCTCTTCTTTCACTGGTTCTATCTTCATGTATAGGCCGGCCTTTTGAGCGCAGCTGACGTGGAAGGCAGTGTAACATTTGACTTTGTAGCACTGGATGCAGGCCCCTGCCCCTTTCTCCTTACAGAGGTAACAGGTGAGCTTCCAGCGGGCGGGCGGGATATCGCTGATGCCACTGATGGGCTCGATGAAGACCGTGTCAGAGAATCCCACCTCCGGCACCCACAGGGCGCACGCCACATGTCCCCAGCGGTCATCGTCCGTCTTCTTCAGGGCGCCTCCCCGGTTAGGGCAGAAAACACACTTGGCAGGTCGGGACGGGTACTGGAGGCAATGGCGGCACAGCCACTGACCCTCTGGGATGTAGGGCACACCGTAACACCCCTGGTGCACAGCAATGTTGCATGAATCACAGAAGAGGATGAGGTCGCTGTCGGCCCCATCTCCATCCATGCAGATGCAGCAAACGGCGTCCTCGTCCACCAGTGACTGCGGGTCGCTTTGGCCCTGTATGGCAAAGTAGGACTCCTTCTCGAATCGGTCCATGAGGAATTCGAAGAGGTTGTAGGATACCTGGCTGATGCCCTTGCTCTTCCTCTTCTCATTGATCAGCTCCAGCCAGGCGTGGTCCTCCTCGTCCATGTCATACTCAACCTCCTCGTTTAGCTCCTCCGCCGTCTTCTCTGTGTACTTGTAGTACGCCTTGTGCCTCTGAGGCACTGCTGGCAGATTGTACTCTACTATGCGGAACTTGGGTTCCAACAGTGTGCGCCCACTTCCTCGATGGTGGCCGGTGCCACCGTGTGTGGCCGCCAGTGCCGCGTTCTTCTTCTCCTGGTCGTTTTGGAGGCGCACAGAGCGAACCAGAACCTGCTGTGGCTTCTCATTGTTCTCCTTCTTGCTGTTGAACTTCATGATCTCCTGGGCCGTCGGGTCATTGTCTTTGATGACGTCCATCTTGTCGTAAATGCTAAGCTGGTGCACGCAGCCATCAACCTCCAACTCCACCATACGCTGAGCCTGGGTATAAGTCAGTCTCTCCCGTTTGGGCAAAGGCTTCATGGGCGTGGAGGCCCGCTTTGACATTGCCACGTGGTGATGTCGACCTTTATGTTATTTAAATCAACTTCAAACAGGAGTGCCTGCAAGCAATGGTGATGTGGCCTGTAGAGCAGCAGCAGCAAGTGCACATTCAAAGTGATCGTCCAAAAGTCACACCGTTGCTGGAGTGACATCATTATAATCCATCTATAAATCTCTGCGTGCGTGCGTGCGCTCATGCGCTCGTGTGTGCGTCCGCTCGTGCTCGTGCGTGCGTGCGCTCGTACACGTGTCCACTGCATATCTCGATAACCATCCGTCCGATGGACTTCAAACTCGCTGTGCGTATCCGTGCAGCCGTGCAGTGAAGAAAGGATGGAATTTCTGTCTGAACGTCCGACTGATGCCAGTAATATGTCATATTGATGACATCAGGGATCTCCATATATGGGCATTAAAGGGACACAGACAGACAGATACAGATCTCTCCATATTTGGGCATATAAGGGACACAGGCAGACAGACAAGTAAAATACTGAGTGTCCCTTTTGATCCCTGATGTCATCAATATGATGTTATTTTACTGACATCAAAGACTGGCCTCCAAGTGCTATGGTAAGGGTTACTGCACAAAGTACTCTGACAATGGGTACAACAGGTACATTGGGTATTGCACAATCAGAGGGGCATGCTTTCCCTACGGCATCGTTACCAACGGGCATCGGCCTAGTTATTAGTAATAACATCTATTGTAATATTGATAATTTTATAATTATAATAATAAAATATATGGATCTCCCGGCCGACAAGTTAGTAGACTCCCAAGTCGATTGATTCTGTCAGCAGAAATGTTTGTCAATAAATTACTAAATAATACATGTATTTAGAATGGATTGAGATTGGTGCCGACCTAGCATCTTTTCACCTAACAACAATGCTGTTATGCTTCAAATAACTCGACATTGTCACCCAGTAGGTGGCCTACACCAGGGGGTCTAGATTGCTCAATGTAAGAATCGGGAGACCGCCTCCAACTCAAATAAGTCCCATATCATAGCTTAAAAAGATGACACTGATGTAACTACCTTACCGAGATCTTGTGTATATGTGCTTGTATGTAAATTAAAATGTATGCCATGTGTCCAACTAGGGTCTGATGCATGAGAACCAGGTCCAGATTACAGTCATCAACCCCAAGTCTGTCACCATGGGCCAGCTGTACGGCCAGTTTGACCCTGTCTCTCATGAGTGGTCTGACGGCATCCTTGCAGTCAGCTACAGAGCCTTCGCTGTCTCACAGGTAGTGTGGTTGGTGATCTTTGGCGGGGTCATGGTGCAATTGGGTTTCATTAGACCAAAAAAATGAATCAGTCCACTAGGACTGAGCCAAATGCAATATTTTACACTTTAACATTTTTTTGTTAAGCTCCGAAGCTTTTTTTCATAATAATATATGTGTTTTTAATAATAATTTGCAAGTGCACCAGTATAAGATATACTTTATTGTCCCCACAGTGAAATTTGTTCCAACCATTTTAGTAATGTACAAACTCTAGCATGACAAATTTGAGCTTCATTTTGTTACGTTTTTTGTCACTTTTGTGAGGTTTATTTAATTTGAACGGAAGTGCAATTGCATAAACTCTCAGAACATAGTCATCACTCAGTCTACTGAGCACACATGCTCTTTCTCAGTAGTGCACTGCTTCACACATACAGTACTGTTCATACAATACATTATGTACCTATTCATCCCTGAAGCTCCACAGTACGTGGTGGGGGATTGCGGCACCAAGGGCAACTTCCTGATGCTGGTGTTTGTCAGCATACCTTTTCCTACGACCCATTGTTCAACCTGTCACTTCCTCTGAATTTACCTAATTCTTCTCGGTGTTTTGAAGAGATGCAGGTGTCTCCTAAACCGAATAAATGTTAATGTGATGGTACATTGGCAGCGTGACCACACACACAATCCAGTTGTTATTGAACTCTTAAAGGGCATGCACAAAAATGTCAGACTAAAGTAAAAGATCAAACCTACTTCAGCAACGTTGTCGTTCAAGCTTGTTAGATGGAAATTGTTTTATAGTAAGTATAAATTAGGCTTTGCGAGTAAAGATCCCTATCTCCTTAGAGCCCAGACAGGAAATGGTTGATCTTCGATGGCCCGGTAGACGCAGTGTGGATTGAAAACATGAACACGGTGCTTGATGACAACAAGAAACTTTGTCTGACAAGCGGCGAGATCATCCAGATGTCCCCGCAAATGAGCCTCATCTTTGAGCCTATGGACCTGGAGGTGGCCTCACCTGCTACGGTAAGAAGTCTCGCCACTCGAGACACAAAGTATGCCAATTCAAATGTCTCTTTTTCAAACAAAACAATTCATACATTGTGAGTCATTAATATCCATCATGATTAACATTTAAAAAAAAACTCTTCTCGAACCTTCCAATAAAAATGACGATACAGAATGTCTGTGTGTGTGTGTGTGTGTGTGTGTGTGTGTGTGTGTGTGTGTGTGTGTGTGTGTGTGTGTGTGTGTGTGTGTGTGTGTGTGTGTGTGTGTGTGTGTGTGTGTGTGTGTGTGTGTGTGTGTGTGTGTGTGTGTGTGTGTGTGTGTGTGCACACATAGACATCAAAGGGGGCTTCAGCCCCTGCCCTTTGACCCGTCTGTAAAAAACTGGCCTCTCCAGACCATGAATGCAGCATTTACTATGGTGAAAGAAATGCAAACGCCCCCCTTTCCATGCCATACCCGAAGGCAGCATCAAGGAGAATTGTGTTTTTTTCCGAACTCTCCTGAACTTAAACGCAGCATTTTGCCTTGAAGGAATTGTCCTCTGTGTAGAAATCCATGTCGTACGCCGCAACTTCAGTAGCTATACTGACATACGGCGTAGCAAAAATAAAAAAAATAGCAGATCTACAAGCTCACAACGCGTCGCGCTGCGACGCGTTGAGAGCTTGTAGATCTGCTATTTTTGCTATTTCTTTCTAAAAGTGCCCTTTTTAGGGAATTTCAACCCCTGCCTCTCTAACATTCTCTGCACGTCCCTGTGTGTGTGTGTGTGTGTGTGTGTGTGTGTGTGTGTGTGTGTGTGTATAGGTGTCCCGCTGCGGCATGGTCTACATGGAGCCTCACATGCTGGGCTGGCGTCCTCTGATGCTGTCCTGGCTGAACACGCTGCCCGCCGCCATAAGTGCCACGCACAAAGAACTCATCACTGGCCTTTTTGACCGCATTCTGCCTGCCTGCCTACAGCTCATCAGGAAAAACACCAAGGTACAGTACTAGAGATTTGAACCTCTGTCAACAAATGAACTGTTTAAACCAGGGGTCTTCAACGTTCTCAGGCCAAGGACCCCCTAGCTGAGAGAGAGATGAAGCAGGGACCCCCTCTGTATAAAATTGTGTTTCAGATAAACTTTTGCTGCTCTTTTTTCCCTCTACACCTATAACTCTTTGCCAAAAATAGCTGATCTACAAGCTCACAACGCCTCGCAGCGCGAGGCGTTGTGAGCTTGTAGATCTGCCATTTTGGGCTAAAGTTCTCCTCAGAAAAGGGTTGCTAGGGTTGAAGTGGTTAATGTAAAAAAAAAAATCATATCACACAAAGATTTGGCGAACCCCCTGTAGTAGCTCTGAGGACCCCCTAGGGGTCCCGGACCCACTGTTGAAGACCCCTGGTTTAAACACGTCCATGTGCAGTATGAACTAAAGATGTTCAGTATTGAGTGAACATTCCATCACTTTATTTATTCATTTATCTATTCATATCGTTTTTAAATCATGGATTATAATTTCGGGTTAGGTTCTCTCAGCCACTTGGGTGTTGCCTCAACATTGACAGTTTATGAAGGTTTAGGTTTTATTTAGAGACCATTGCAATTTAAAGATGGCTGACCCCTTTTGTGATTGCTTTCAGGAGTTGTCCCCGACCTCGGACACAAACCTGGTCAACTCCCTGATGAACCTGATGGACTGCATGATGGATGAGTTCTGTGATGAGGCCAAAATGAACAGTATGGATGAGACGGATGTTTGCTCCTGGTTGGAGGTGAGAGGAGGGTCTGCTGCATGCTTGCTCCTGGTTACAGCATTGTTCTTATGCATATTAAATGATTTCAATATTTCTGCAGAAATAAAGGGGGTGGGGCACTTGGAAGAGATCATTGACCACTCTGTGAATTGCTTTCACTGTGTGAGGGATACCAATACCAAGTGTTAGTAATATTATCAGCCAGTCGGAGATGAAAAACAAAAACAAACTAAAAAGATGTGAAAGGGATGGATCTATCAGATAGATACATGGGCAACTGGTGGCCCGGGGACCACATGCGGCCCTCACATTAACTTAATGCAGTCTGTGGATCTACATCCGAGATTAAAACATGCTTGTGGTGGGAGGTGAGACACGTAAATGTGTTTGTGGTGAGAGGTGACACATCAAACTTCAAGTCACTATTCAGACACACACACATACACACTATCTATATCAGGGGTGGGCAGCTTTGATGATGGAGAGGGCCACTATATTTCCACACTCACTCCAGAGGGCCACATTGCATATTCTGTCGGGCCATTCTATGTCACACAAAAGTAGCAAAAATAGCCGATCTACAAGCTCAAAACGCGTCGCAGTGCGACGCGTTTTTAGCTTGTAGATCTGCTATTTTTGCTATTTCTGAATTAGAATCCAGATTCCTTTTTTGCTATTTTTGATTTCTGAAAAGTAACATTTTTATTTAATTTCAAATGCATTTAGTTATACTTATGTTAACTTTTTGAACTTAAATATTGGACATTAAAAAGAGAATAGAATTGTAATACCCTTTGTTTCACAAAAACAGACAAAATGCATGCATAAATGCTTCGTTACAATATAAAAGCTATTCGTTACTTTGTGTTTGCAACACAAGACAACAACAGCCACAACCAGTCTTCTGTCCAAAGATCACAAGATGAAATGTGTTTCTTCCTATTTTAGCAGCCTAGGAATACTAAAGGATGAGCTCTTCCTTTCCCGCAGGGCATTTTTGTGTTCTGCCTCGTGTGGTCGGTGGGCGCCAGCTGCGACGAGGCCGGCCGGGTCAAGTTCGACAGAGTGGTCCGAGAGGTCCTGGACGGCCCCCTGAGCGAAGAGACGAGGGCCCGTCACGGCATCCTGGCTACCGTAGAGCCTCCGCCCAAACAGCTGACCGTGCCCCTTCCCGCTGATGGAACAGTGTACCAGTATCGCTTCATCAAGGAGGTGGGCACCCGTTGAGGGTTAGATAAAAAGGGAATTACACTGTCCTCACTCTGTTCCATGCAATGCACTCTTCTTCTTCTTCTTCTTCTTCTTCTTCTTCTTCTTCTTCTTCTTCGCGTTCTGAGCTTGTAGATCTGCTATTTTCAAAAGAATTTTATACTTTTGAAAATATGCAAAAGAGTAAAAGTACTGCATAATGAGTACTTTTGAATTCCGGACTTAACTTGTAACGGAGTATTTCTACATTGCAGTATTGATACTTTTAATTAAGTAAAAAATGTGAGAACTTTTCCCGCCACTGCTCTTCGTCCTCCTCCATGTTCATTAGGGCCCAGGCAGGTGGGAGCTCTGGACTGACGAGTTGAAGGCAGCGCCCCCTATCCCAAGGGAAATTCAGTTCAATGAGATCATTGTGCCCACTGAGAACACGGTGCGCTACACAGCCCTCATGGAGCTGCTCATCACCCACCAGAAGCCCACTATCTTCATCGGTCCAACCGGTACAGGCAAGAGTGTCTACATCATAGTAAGTGGTCCGTCTGCCATGTATACTGAATGCCCTCGACGCCACTATCGTTTTTACGGTGAAGTGAGAGTCTAGTCTGGTTAAGCCTTCTCTGATCTTCTAGGCATAATACGCAAAATAATGAAGGGTCGATGCCCTCAGACCCTGAAGTCCAACTGGGAAACATCCAGCGTGCAAAATTTTGCAGGTTTTGTGCAGATTCGGTCACTTTTTGGGGGTCTTTTTGTCACTTTATTTCGGTTTTAGGGTTAGGGTAGGGTTAGGTCAGGGTTATGTTGTTTAATTCTTATTTTTGCCTGATTTTACCGATTTATTATCTGACGGCCCGGGCCCTCCAGGGTCGTGGGCCGGGAGGCGGCCGCCTCCCTGGCCTCCCCGGACGCTCCGCCACTGCTGTGCATGCTGAAAATGATCTATGCGACGCGTTGTGAGCTTGTAGATCGGCTATTTTCGGCATGCAACCGAGTGTAAAATCAGCCATTACGACGCCATCAAGGCACCGCCAACATACATTTTAGTCGACTAAATCAACTGTAGATTTAGTCGACTACAATCTTATGATATTTAGTCGACTGAAACTAGACAAAAACTAAAACATTTCAGATGACTAAAATATGACTAAAACTAAATGGAATTTTATTCAAAAGACTATGACTAAAACGTAATCAAAATTTGCTGTCAAAATCAACACTAGTATGTACTGTATATACACTGTATACATACAGAATAGTACATACATGTTATACTTGTATTTGTGTTTGTATTTGATATCTCCTGTTTAGGACTTCCTGTTGAGACGACTGCAGAAGAATGTGTACAATCCGCTGCTGATCAACTTCTCAGCCCAGACCACAGCGGCCCAGACTCAGAGCATCATTATGTCCAAGCTGGATAAGAGGCGCAAGGGAGTGTTTGGACCTCCACTGGGGAAGAAAATGGTCTGACTTCATGTTGTTCATTCTTGCTATTAGATTCACTGTGGATCTGGGTCAGACTCGTCATTTTACCTTCAAAGTCTGAGCTCTTTATTATTAATAGTAAAGAAAAATAAACTTAACTACTAGGCCGTTGGGCACCAGCCTACTTGGGAAAGATGCAAGTCGGGAATGCATGCCCCACCCTGTTATGCAATACCCATTGTACCCAGGCATGCAATGCTCATTTGGTATGTTCTTGCACTCTATTTCAATGACATGACGCGCACGTCGCTTAACACCTACACTGCAAGTCACACAATGGACAATTGATATGCATCTAGGCTTATTCCTATGTTAATTCGCTAGGTGTGAGTCGGGAGCCTTTGAAAACTTTGTTGAGGTGCGAATTTAAAGTAGTTTTAAATCTATGCGTGTGCCTGCGTGTGCTCCTGGTCAAATAGGTTCCGGCGCGGCGTGCAAGGCCGCCCAGTGAGCATTGCACCCCTGATTGTACCGTTGCCAGAGTACCTGTTGTACCGTTTGTCTGTCTGTCTGTCTGTCTGTCTGTCTGTCTGTCTGTCTGTCTGTCTTTCTGTCTGTGTCAAGTAGTTAGGATAGGGATAGGCAGTTGTTCTGGACCACCGCCTATCCTAACGACTTCACGCCGGGCACCGCTCTCCCTCAAGTCCTCGCCGTGATGTCTACCCCCCCAATTGGTTTCCTCTATGGCACTCATACTGTACTGTAAGATGTGAAATGCATTTGTATATGAGCGCCATAGAGTGCAGATGTGGGTTATCAATGGTTTCCCACAATACTTCAGCTTGTAGATCTGCTAGTTTCGCAAGTGACAGCCGTACAACGGAGTATAAATGAAGCATTAGCTGGTCTTACATGCATCTAGTAATAGATACAGTTCCAAACAGGCTTCATGCTGTATATTGTATTGCTGTATCTATTCAAATACCCACTACGCTGATGCTGCGTTTTGCCAGGTGGTGTTTGTGGATGATGTGAACATGCCGGCCAGGGAGACGTACGGCGCCCAGCCCCCCGTGGAGTTGCTGAGGCAATGGCTGGACCACCGAAACTGGTACGACATGAAGGACTGCACCATGATCAATCTGGTGGACGTCCAGATAGTGTGTGCCATGGGCCCAACAGGTGAGTCGAGGAGGAGAATTGTGATTTTTTACATCCCCGGATGTTCATTATCGTCGCTGTCGGGCAGCAACCTCGTATCTCCATGTTTCAATTTTTTGTCTTTTCTTAAATTAATGCCCTGCTTAATGACACAAGAGTGTTGCAAAAAGGTAGTGAAAATAGCAGATCTAAACTTTCAAAAGCTTGTTGATTGGCTATTTTCACTATAAAAAATGTTTTCGGACATACAAGGTTTCCGCCCCACGGGAACGTTAGGTTTTATTGTGCTTCTCTCTTTTCTAGGCGGGGGGAGAAACCCCATAACGCCTCGCTTCCTGCGCCACTTCAACGCGGTTACCATTAATGATTTTGACGAGAAAACCATGTACACCATCTTCTCCAGGATCCTTGACTGGCATCTCACCACACGGTGCGTATGATTAAAAATGCACTGGATAGTAGTAGCTTTTATCCAACAAATCAGCTGTATTATATACAGTATCGTAAAACAAAAGTAAGACAAAAGCAGCTTTCGTACATTTGAATTTTATTCAAAAGACTATGACTAACACTAAATCAAAATTTGGTGACAAAATCAACACTGGTCCCTAGTTGGGACTAAAGTGAGACAATTACAGTACATTACTGTAGTGCCATAGTGAGATCGCTAATGAGCATAATATTGTTATGGAACATTAGGTGCCAGTGTGGCCCTATTTGCATAAAACACCCATGAGGGCTCTCTCCAACAGGGCTGTCTTGAACTGTGTGGCACCATGCCAGTTTCATGACACCCTTCACCCACCCTCATAACCTGATCCCAAGCACATCTGGAACAGAGACGTTTAATCCTTTTTCTGCCGTTGTTTTCGGTAATGGTCAATGAACTGTAGTCAAGGTTCAAGGTGGTCTTTAATGTTACATCTTGCGTGCAGGTACATAATAATCACATTTCCTTTTGTTCGGCTCCTCCAACGTTGTAGCAACATTGATAATAGTAATAAAAAGACAAACAATATAAGAATAATTAGAACAACATATATACTGTACAACACCAACTCCACACAAACTTGTAGCTCAGACACTTTATACACACTTTATATTTCCTATTGATAAAGCATAAAGATAATCAAGTAAGTTACACTGCAAATACTGTAATTGTTAGTATCAATTTAGAAACATTCACTCATTGTCTGTTCATTTTGGTGAGAATAGAGTCAAGGGAGTGGCAGGTTTTGGCTAATTCCTGCTGATAACCATGTCATATTATTCGCCTTCAAATGTGTGTAATGTATATTAATCAAGCAATCAAGCAGTCCAGTAACTGACCGTTTCCATTACAGGTTTGACTTCCCCAAGACGTTTGCTGACCTGACCTCTCAGATCGTCAACGGCACCATGTCAGTGTACCAAGAGGCCACAAAGAACCTGCTGCCCACTCCCGCCAAGTCCCACTACCTCTTCAATCTGCGGGACTTCTCCCGCGTCATCCAAGGCATCTGCCTATCGCGGCCCGAGACAGCTGACGAGCCCGCTGCCATCAAGCGCCTATGGGTGCATGAGGTAACGTTTTAAGATCAACAGACGGATTGCGATACTGTAGATCAGGTGAACAATTTGTTCTGTATAATGCATCATGGTTGCAATGCATGTACTGTAGACATTGTGATGGGAAAACATTTCACTTAAACAAAACATTTATTAATGTGATTTTCGTGATTTTAGTGATTTTCTTTATTTTTTATAAAATATATTTTTGGGGGCTTTTCTGCCTTTATTTGGATAGTATAGTGTATAGCGACAGGGAGGGAGACAGGGACTGACATGCAGGAAAAGTCATCAGGCTCGGGAAACAAACCCATGGCTTGCTGTCAGGCTGCATTAGAGCCTGTGGTATGCGCCTTAACCACTAGGCCATCGGCGCCCCCATCAAAGTGATTTAAAAACCCCTATGTGATATGTGAATTAGGATTTTGCCCTCTCTCCCCACCTTTCTCTATGGACCACGTCCACTGGTACTGTACCGCCAACAGGTCCAGAGGGTATACTATGACCGTCTAGTGCACGACTCGGACCGGGCGTGGCTGGTGAGCCACCTGGAGGTGGTGTGCCGGGACCACCTGAAGGAGAACTTCCACTTCCTCTTCCAGCACCTGAACCCGGACTGGGTCGGCCGGGCCACCGAGGACGACCTCCGCAGCCTCATGTTCTGCGACTTCCACGACCCCAAGGGGGAGGACCGCCTCTACCGCGAGGTGTCCGACCTGAACAGGCTGCGGCGGGTGGCGGAGTCGCACCTGGAGGAGTTCAACAACGTCAGCAAGGCGCCCATGAACCTGGTGCTGTTCCGCTTCGCCATCGAGCACGTCTGCCGCATCTCCCGCGTCCTCAAGCAGCCGCGGGGCCACGCCCTGCTGGTGGGCATGGGCGGGAGCGGCCGCCAGTCGCTCACGCGGCTGGCCGCGCACATGGCGGAGTCGGAGCTGTTCCAGGTCAGTGTTCATTTCGTCGACTAAGACTATGACGAAAAATGTTTGTCGACTGCCTCTTTTCACTAACAAAAACTAAGTTATGATGACTAAAACTATGACTAAATGTACTGAGAATTTAGAGAGAAAATAGACTAAAATGTTAGTGAGGGACTAGTGGAGAAGAGATCCAGTGGAACTAAGACAAGTCATTTTATGCTTGGCTGTGTGCAGGTGCACTCTCCGACAAGCTCACAACGTGTCGAGCTTGAAGCTCACAAGCTTGTAGCTTGTGAGCTTGTAGATCTGCTATTTTCGGCACACAGCTGAGTATAAATCAGGCCTTTCAACGCCATCAGGGCCGGCCAAAATATTTTTTTGTCAACTAAATCAACTGTAGATTTAGTTGACTAAAATCTTATGGTATTAAGTTAACTAAAACTAGACTAAAACTAAGACATTTCAGATGACTAAAATATGACTAAAACTAAATGGAAATGTATTCAAAAGACTATGACTGAAACTAAATCAAAATTTGCTGTCAAAATCAACACTGTTCCAGGTGGAGATCTCCAAGAGCTACGGGACGGCCGAGTGGCGCGAGGACCTGAAGTGCATCATGAGGAAGGCCACGCAGGGCGACGCGCACGGCGTCTTCCTGTTCACCGACACGCAGATCAAGATGGAGTCCTTCCTGGAGGACGTCAGCAACCTGCTCAACACCGGCGAGGTGAGGGGAGTGGGGGAGTGATGGAGCAGAGATGGAACAGATGGATGGATGATTGGACGGAAGGATGTGGAAATGGAACAATTGATGGATAAGTCAAGTTAATGATTTGAATCAGTGAATGGATGGATGGATTGTTAGGTTAGTGGATGGAAAGAAAGGATAGGGAATGATACAAGAAGAAATGACGTTACAAATGTACACATTTGTATTCCAAGTATTCTATATAAGCAGTGGTGTAAAGTAACTAAGTACATTTACTCAAGTACTGTACTTAAGTACAATTTTTAGGTATTTTTTACTTTACTGGAGTATTTCCAATTTGCAGTATTCTACTCCACTACATCTCGGATCCAAATATTGCACTTTTACTCCTCTGCAACTTTTTGAAAACTTCAAAAGTAGTTAGTTACTAGTTATTCATTTTTATATTATTACAAAACACACATTAACCACTTCAGCCCGATATACATTTGAAAACTTGTGAAATGGGACATTCTACGTAATGAGTACTTTCTACTTTGGTACTTTAAGTACATTTTGATACCAATACTTTTGTGCTTTTGACTTTTACTTGTAACAGAGTATGTCTACATTGCAGTATTGATACTTTTACTTAAGTGAAAAAATGCAGTACTTTTTCCACCACTGTATATAAGTGTGTAAGTGTAAGCATCTATATACTGTTCAAAAGTATACAGTGGAAAACTCTCTCTACGTGTGATTCCATGAACTGTGGGTGAAACACATCTCCCCATGCTGCCAGGTGCCCAACCTGTTTGCGCCCGATGAGAAGCAGGAGATCTGTGAGCGCATGCGGGTCCTGGACCGGCAGCGGGAGCGTGACAAGCAGACGGACGGCGGCCCACTGGCCCTGTTCAACATGTTCGTGGAGCGCTGTCGCGCCCAGCTGCACGTGGTGCTGGCGATGAGTCCCATCGGAGACGCCTTCAGGAGCCGCCTCAGACAATTCCCCGCCCTCATCAACTGCTGCACTATTGACTGGTTCCAGGTGTGTGTTTGTGTGTGGAGGGGGGGAGCGACACAACCATGTTTTACTCCCCTTAAAGGGATAGTTCACCCCCAAAATTTATTTTTTCCTATCGATTAGTTAACCCATGGAGACTTGAATTCATGGATATATATATATTTTTTTGTTCGCATTCCTAAGCCAATAATTTGATGACCGGCAGTGGTTCCGGTAGGAGACACAGAGAGTCTCCCTTGTATCTCCTACCGGAACCGCTGCCCCTTTAAGTAACACAATTCCACACAAGGATAATAAATCCTTGTGAGGATGAGGAGGTCATTGTTCTTGTCCGCATGACATTTATTTTATCTAAATCATCAGTAATCAAGCCGGTTGCGTAAGTCCCTGCGATATACTAGCGTCATGTCCAGGGGCTGTACATTAAGCTGCCTCACGCTAAGGAAACAGGAGATAGGCTCAGGGCTCGGCAAGGCTTACTTACAACTGTGCACAACAACAAGTATGTGTGTGGTACAGTGTGTCCCCTCCAGTGTTGTCATACTTTGCACCTGTACTTCTCAGAGCTGGCCAGAGGACGCCCTGCAGGCCGTGGCCTCCCGGTTCCTGCAGGACATCGAGATGAAGGACGAGTTGCGTGCCGGCTGCATCGGCATGTGCAAGAGCTTCCACACCTCCACCATCCAGCTGTCAGAGCGCTTCATGGCTGAGCTGCAGCGCCACAACTACGTCACGCCCACCTCCTACCTGGAGCTCATCTCCACGTTCAAGGCTCTGCTGCAGAGGAAAAGAACGTAAGAGTTCCCTGTACGGGGTCATCTTCAGTAATTGTTGCCCCTGGGGTATTGTAGTTTGGGTCTGGGCTTCTTGGTCTGTCTTGATAATTCAACAGTGTTGCTTTGTACAAAGTATATAACACACCGCACCTTTAGCATAATATGCGTTGCTATCGGGCAGAAACCTCTTATCTCCAAGTTTTTGTGTTTTTTCGCAAATTAATGCCCTACTTGATCACGCTACAGCATCACACAAAAGTATCAAAAGTAGCAGATCCACAAGCTTGTAGATCTGCTACCTTAGGTTTTCACCCGACAGAGATGCGCGCGCGTGCGCGCACGTTAACCTCTGGCCCTCCCTCCTCACCAGTGTTGATTTTGTTGACTAAAACTATGACTAAAAATGTTCGTCGACTACCTTTTTTCACTGACGAAAACTAAATAAAAACTAAGCTACGATGACTAAAACTAAGACTAAATATATTGACAATTTCGTCAACAAATAAAAACTAGACTAAAATGTTAGTGAGGGACTAGTGGAGAAGAGATCCAGTAGAACTAAAAGACAAGTCATTTTATGCTTGGCTGCGCTCGGGTGTTGCACTCTGAAAATAGCAGATCTACAAGCTCACAACTGTTGTGAGCTTGTAGATCGTCTATTTTCAGCATGCAACCAAGTGTAAAGTCAGCCATTACGACATTAAGGCAACGGCAACATACATTTTAGTCGACTATAATCTCATGATATTTAGTCGACTATAATCTTATGATATTTAGTCAACTAAAAGTAGACAAAAACTAAAACATTTCAGATGACTAAAATATGACTAAAAGTAAATGGAATTTTATTCAAAAGACTATGACTAAAACTAAATCAAAATTAGCTGTCAAAATCAACACTGCTCCTCCTCACCCAGGGAGGTGATGACTCTGAAGCGGCGCTACGAGGTGGGCCTCCAGAAGCTGGAGGCGGCCGCGGCCGACGTGGCCACCATGCAGGTGGAGCTGGAGGCCCTGCAGCCGCAGCTGCGCGAGGCCAGCCGGGAGGTGGACGAGGTGATGGCGGTCATCGAGCACGAGTCGGCGGAGGTGGCCGCCACGGAGAAGGTGGTGAAGGTGGACGAGGCCGTGGCCAACGAGCAGGCCACAGCGGCCAAGGCCATTAAGGACGAGTGCGACGCCGACCTGGCCATAGCCATGCCCATCCTGGAGTCAGCCATGGCCGCGCTGGATACTCTCAGCACACAGGTAGAGGGCAGTGGTGGAAAGTGACTAAGTGCATTTACTCAAGTATTGTACTTAAGTACAATTTTGATTTTATTTTATACTTACGCTATTTGAAAGTAGCCGATCTACAAGCTCACAACGCGTCGTGACGCGTTGTGAGCTTGTAGATCTGCTATTTAGTGTGGTTGCCCGAATGGACCAGACTATAGTACCCGCGTTATTTATTTCAAGATAAACTTTATTTCGGGCCGCTACTCCTCCCACAGTTTATTTTCCCCAATTTAGTGCTATATGTCAAAATGACCGGTCTGACCGGGAATCGTGCACTTGCATAAGGCTGAGAGATTGGTTGCATAGTTTAATTGATATTGATTTATTAGTGCATTAAATTTCCCCATCCACTTTAATGGAAAAGTGAAAAAACTCAAATTCAAGTATTTTTTTCTCAGAAACCGTAAGAGCTAGAGTTACAAGACTTTGAGGGAAGGTTCATAGTTTATTGCCAAATTATTGAAACAATTATTACACCATTCGGCCTCATGGTGGCGCTATAATAGCCCACTTTACCTTTTGGCCTATAACTCTTGAACCGTAGGTCGTAAAATCAAAAACATTTTTTCCCTAGATTCCTTGGGTCATTACGCAACTCCCCATATAGGCCACGCCCATTTGCGTCTGGATAGATTTTTTGATATTGATTTATTAGTGCATTAAATTTCCCCATTCCCTTTAATGGGAATTGCAAAAACTCCCATTCAAGTATTTTTTTCTCGGAAACCGTAAGGGCTACAGTTACAAGACTTGGAGGGAAGGTTAATAGTTTATTGCAAAATTATTAAAAAAAGAATCACACCAGTCAACCACATGGTGGCGCTATAACAGCCCACTTTACCTTTTGGCCTATAACCCTTGAACCGTAGATCGTAAAATCAAAATTTCCCCTGGATTCCTTGGGTCACGACGCAACTCCCCATATAGGCCACACCCATTTCCGTCTGGATAGATTGTCCGCCATTTTGAATTTTCTTCAAAACACACTTTTAGCTCCTCCTCCCAAATATTTTGTCCAAATGTCACAAAAATCGGTACACATGATCTCTGGGCCCATGCGGTACACATATCCAAACGGCATTTTCATAGTCTTTACCGTTCGTCCGTAAATGGCTTCCAAAGTTAGTGGGAGGGACCTGTTTTACCAAAAATGACAGAAATCACGAACGAAACGTCCGGTCAATCCCAAATTTAAATCACATGTCGAGGGTGGTTTACTCAACAAATTCCCAAAAGCATTTCCATTTCCACTTTGACGCCACACATTTGCAAAATGTAACCGTTTGACACAAAAACATGATTTTTGGAGGGATCAGTTCTCTCAAAAAGAAAAGCAAGTGATCTCAGGAGTGACATGACGATGTCATCAGCCCGCTACATTTGTGGGAGGGGCCTGTTTCTTTAGTGGGACGGGCCTATTTCCTAAAATCAAAACGGCACGCGTCGTCACGAACACGGGATCCGATCGGCACCGAATTCGAATCGCGCGGCCTCCGACGGTATTCCTCCAGGCGTATTCCTCGAGTCCCGGCGGCCGCGACCCGCGACCGGCGTCGGCGCAACCACACTTTGCAATTGCCCTGAATTGCGACGCGTCTAGTTTCAAATGTTTTAGTACTTTTACTTTTGGTACTTTAAGTACATTTTGATACCAATACTTTTGTACTTTTACTCAAGTACATTTTGAATTCCGGACTTTCACTTGTAACAGAGTACTTCTACATTGCAGTATTGATACTTTTACTTAAGTAAAAAATGTGAGTACCTTTTCCACCACTGGGTAGAGGGAACGTTACAAACACGTCCCACAGTCTCGGGCCGAGAGCGCGCCACACAATCACCGCTCAATTAGAGAAAGCGATACACTCACCACTGATTTAGAGAGAATGTCTCGCTCATCTGTAACGTGGTGGATTGGTTACTGTGTGCTTTTGATCATGGTTTTTCATGGTTAAGAGTTATCCTGCCAAAGGCGCCTGACTTACAAAGCCATGTCTGAGGCAGCCTGAAAGAATGACACATTGTCAGTGTACCAAATGTCTTTACTTAGGTTTTACCTCTCATTCTACATGGCTTCATGCATTAGGAATAATAACATATTCAATCATATAAATTGATAACATTTTCATTAGGGTCAAACTCATCTCTTACTGAATGAGTGACATACTGTACTGTAGATTGCTTATGTTTCATGAGTTGTTATAATGCTGCCTGACAAAGATAACACCCAACCCTGTGTCCCCTTCCAGGACATCACTGTGGTCAAGTCCATGAAAAGCCCGCCCCCAGCTGTTAAGCTGGTGATGGAGGCCATCTGCATCCTCAAGGGCATCAAGCCTGACCGCATACCCGACCCCTCGGGGTCTGGCAGGAAAGTGGAGGACTTCTGGGGCCCAGCCAAGAAGCTCCTGGGAGACATCAGGTTCCTCCATAGTCTCCGCGTGTACGACAAGGACAACATCCCATCTAACTTAATCGCTATCATCCGCAACAAGTACGTCACCAACCCGGACTTTGAACCGGAGAAGATTCGATCCGCGTCCAATGCTGCCGAGGGCCTGTGTAAGTGGGTTCTTGCCATGGACTCCTACGACAGGTAAGTTCCACAGTTTTGACTCCTATTAATAATATTAATCATAATTATTATTATTATAACTTTATGAATATAGCACTTTTTCTAGTCTCTATGAGTTACAAAGTGCAAAACATTATTTTCACAAAGGTAATAAAAGTACAAGTGAAAATACAAATTACTGGAATGTTTAAGATGTAATCGAACCAGAGAGGCGAATTGTCTTGGGTTAGAGCATTCCAAAGCCTATTGGACCATTATTCAGTGTGAGGTCCGTGGAGGTAAAGTAAATGATCCTCCATGTGTGCTTCAGAGTGGCCAAGGTGGTGGCTCCTAAGAAAGAGAAGCTGGCCCAGGCAGAGGGGGAGCTGAAGGTGGCCATGGATAGCCTGCACAAAAAACAGGCTGCCCTGAAAGAGATCCAGGACAAACTGACTAAGCTTCAACTGACCCTGGGTTCTAACAAAAACAAGAAGGCCGACTTGGAGAATCAGGTATGCATGTGCGTGTGTTGTGCTTGCATTAAAGGACGACTTCACCAATTTTAAACCTATCTTCATATAATTGGTCCTCATAACACTCATTATAATATGACTCCATTTTTGCCTACTTGGTCTGTGTCGAGAGGGCTGTGGACAGTTTAGAAACCTGCCTATCAGTGACATCATCTGTGGGGAATCCAAGCTAATAGAAACTGCAGGCTTTCTATTCCTGGAAAGTTAGCATGCTATAATGGAAACCATTGTTCTAGTGTGTTAATAAAATAATCTTAATCTTATCTTAATCTTAAATAAAACCTGCCACTGGTAGGCGGGTTTCTGAAGTGTCCACAGCCCTCCTATGAGACACAGGCAGCGTTGGAACAAAATGGTAAACATTTTTCATGCGCATTAGTGAGGACCAATTATATGAAAATGGATGAAGTCGTCATCCTTTAAATAACAGGGAACACTGTCAGTGTCAGGGACCAGACCAGCAAACCCTTCAACAACACAGCAGACATCCACAGTATCTCCATCTTATATTTAATCATAATGGTAGAACCTCCAGACTTGTCCGGCTGACTTCTTCTTCTTTTGCTCTGCCGTTGGTCCCGTCCAGGTGGACCTGTGCTCTAAGAAGCTGGAGCGAGCTGAACAGCTGCTCGGAGGCCTGGGCGGAGAGAAGACACGCTGGAGCGAGGCGGCCTTCAACCTGGGAGAGCTGTACAACAACCTGACCGGGGACATCTTGATCTCTGCGGCTGTAGTGGCCTACCTGGGGGCCTTCACCTCCAGCTACAGACAGGTCTGTGGAGGGCATATTCAAAGGTCTCAGTTAATCAAGTGGAACCGCCTGGATTCAATCCTAGTGGTAGATATTTGGTTTCCCATGTGGGAGACCCTGGTTCATATCCAGGTGGTTAAACTGGGGGCTCATCCGGATGCGGGTGATGAAAGGGGGGTACATTTAGCATAGTAGCCTTGCCTGTGGTCCAGATATTGCCTGATATTGCCTATGGCCAGGGGGGATTTTCCTTTGGACGAGAGATATATGTTTTGGATTGCCATGCAGACCACCGGGTTCGAATCCCGGTGGTCGCATACACATTAGGGCTTTCACCAACTAGTCAACTAGTCGACTAGTATAACCACTAGTCGACCTTGTTGGTACTAGTCGAAGTTTTTTAAATGTAATTTTTAATGCTATAGTAATGGCCCATCTTACTATTATTATTATCCTCCTGACTTTATTTTTTTATCAAAAGGGGGTCAAAAGCATGCCCAATAAAAGCCTATTATTGGGCAATGGGGATCCTTGGAGACGCTGCTGTGGTGCTGTGCTGCTGTGCCAGAAGCGCTTCCCTTAAAACGCCATAAAAAAAAGGGCAGGAGGATAATAATAATAGTAATATAGTAGTAGGATGGTATTAAAACAGTGCCACCCAAAAAAAAAAATATATATATATATATATATATATTTTTTTTTTTTGTAATTTTTTTTGTTGAATTTAAATTTCGATTAGTCGACTAGTCGACTACCACTGGGTCAAATTAGTCGACCTCTAAAAATCTCTAGTCGTGAAAGCCCTAATACACATGTACTGTACTGTACTGTGCTTAAAATGTTTTTATTTTTCTAAATAATAATACTCAAATCCTGTGGATCTCAGGATCGTCATGGAAACGCTATCCAATGTTGATTTCAGACTTTGTGTCGTGTCGCCAGCTTATGACATCAGTCATCTATCATATATCTATGACGTATAACTTCAAATTTGGGCAAGGTTTATTATTATGATGAACTGGAAAGGAGCGTTATGATGAACTGGAAAGACTGCAGACCAAATTGTTTCAGTATTGACCGTTGGATGAAGGAATTACATTTTTTTGGACAATTTGTGTGTGTGTGTGTGTGTGTGTGTGTGTGTGTGTGTGTGTGTGTGTGTGTGTGTGTGTGTGTGTGCGCGTGTGTGTGCTGCGCTCTCCTCTCCAGTGTCAGGTGGAGGAGTGGATGGAGCTATGCCAGAGTAAACAGATTCCCTGCTCTTCCAGCATGTCTCTGATGAGCACTCTGGGAGATCCAGTGAAGATCCGTGACTGGACCATCGCTGGCCTGCCCTCGGACAGCTTCTCCATAGACAATGGCATCATCATCTCGTGAGTGTTATCAACATGTGCATCGACATCAGCCTTCCTTACTATGGGCCAGCAACGCTGTCATCATCTAGTCAGTGCCGCCTTTGTCTTTGCTTGTGTTTTCCTTTTGTCTTTCAGTAGGTCAAGGTTTTTTATTATGTTTGACCAGTTAAAAGGCAATGCATTTGATTTGTCCTTGTAAATGTGTGTTTGTGTGTGTGTGTGTGTGTGTGTGTGTGTGTGTGTGTGTGTGTGTGTGTGTGTGTGTGTGTGTGTGTGTGTGTGTGTGTGTGTGTGTGTGTGTGTGTGTGTGTGTGTGTGTGTGTGTGTGTGTGTGTGCGCGTGCAGTAATGCCAGGCGGTGGCCCTTGATGATCGATCCCCAGGGTCAGGCCAACAAGTGGGTGAAGAACATGGAGAAGGCCAACGGCCTGCAGATCATCAAGCTGAGTGATGCTGACTTTGTACGCACCCTGGAGAACTGCATCCAGTTTGGCACACCAGGTGTGTGTGTGTACTGTATATGTGTGTGCAATTTGTGTGTGTACAAAAGCTAAACAAGTAGATACGAATAAAAAAGGATTGCACAAATTGGACTCTGTCGAGCTTTGAACCATGTCTTACAGTGCTCCTGGAGAACATTGGGGAAGAGCTGGACCCCATCCTGGAGCCCATACTGCTGAAACAGACCTTCAAACAGAGCGGTGCCCTCTGCATCCGTCTGGGAGACTCCACCATCGAGTACGCCCCCGACTTCCGCTTCTACATCACCACCAAGATACGCAACCCCCACTACCTACCTGAGACCTCTGTCAAAGTGGGTGCCATCTGTTTGTACCTCTACTAATCCCAATGACATTTATGGTTCTGCTTTTGTCTTAATCATTGCTCTACTGTACTGTACATTGCTTTTGTTGCCATGACCTCATGTCTTTAAATGAAGCCATCCCAGTGGATAGCTGCACTACATACAACAATACAACCTTGTGGGAAAGCAGTGTAACAAAACCACCATCTACCTCCCCATCTCACACACACACACACACACACACACACACACACACACACACACACACACACACACACACACACACACACACACACACACACACACACACCAGATGCCAAGCTGTACTAGCATTTCTCCTCTCTCTGTGTTCTTGGATGAGCGTGACAGTTTCGGTGAAAAGGTTTTGCCATTAGTAGCCATACACTGCAGGTGTGTGTGTGTGTGTGTGTGTGTGTGTGTGTGTGTGTGTGTGTGTGTGTGTGTGTGTGTGTGTGTGTGTGTGTGTGTGTGTGTGTGTGTGTGTGTGTGTGTGTGTGTGTGTGTGTGTACGTACGTGTGTGTGTACGTACGTGTGTGTGTACGTGTACGTGTGTGTGATAAAACTATTTTTAATCAACCGAATGAGCCTGCTGCATCAATAGAAATGGAATTAGGCTGCGACACAGTGCACTTGTTTATTAGGGTGGAGAGTAGATACCAGATATTATTAAAACAACGACATAGACACCCCCTCACACCCAGTTTTAGCACTTTTCACAGGGAATGTATCTCGCCTTGTAGGAAATGTCAAGTGCAGCACTGAAGCAATTGTTTTAAGGTTAACTCGGCAATAAGCAGCACAACATGTCTGAGAGCTGTCATGCAGAAGGGATGGGACCGTATGTAGACATTACAGATATTTCTTTGTTTGTGTATCATGTGTGTGCTCTGACCTCGGCCCTGTGTTGTATAGGTGACCCTGCTAAACTTCATGATCACTCCGGAGGGCATGCAGGACCAGCTGCTGGGCATCGTGGTGGCGCGGGAGAGACCCGACCTGGAGGAGCAGAAGCAGGCACTCATCCTGCAGGGAGCCGAAAACAAGAGGTAGCGCACTCCACCTGCTGTGTTTGTCACACAGGACACCAAGCAGTGAGAGACAGAAAGTGTAGGCCAGTCACAGGAATGTGTTTGTTAAACCAGTAAGTCCAGAGGCCGATTCTAAAGCAGTAGTTCTCACACTTTGAAGATTTATAAAGATTTAAAAAAAGAAGTAAAAAAATAGCAAATGTCCAAGCTCGCAGCGCGGCACGGAATCTAAAATAGCCAATGCAAAAATCTAAAATGACACAGATGCTTTCCCGGTTTTAGTAAATTGGTCATCACAGTGAGGCATCAGAAACGTCTTGCCAAACAGGGTCTGCGTCCACAGAAGGTGTTTCTTTTTTTTTTGAGCGGCCAGTGCTACTGCTGTACTTGTACGGGTTGTGTGACTCCACACCTTGCACCGACAAGTTTAGAATATGTTAACTTCTATGTGCATTTAACACAAGTTTATGGGAAATTTGTGTAAAATGTACATTGAAACAGTTTTATTTGTTTCACTTGAGCGGGATGGATGGTGGATTTGACTAGGACAACAATCAAGGGGGGCGTTATCACAAATGTTGAATACTAATTAATGTAGAATGTTTAATGTAAAAACTTAATTTGATGTGTCGAATAATGATAAATCCTACCTTTCTTTATATTTATTTCTTTTTGCTGTTGGCAGACAGCTGAAGGAGATCGAGGACCAGATCCTGGAGGTGTTGTCCACCTCGGAGGGCAACATCCTGGAGGACGAGACGGCCATCCAGGTGCTCTCCTCCTCCAAGGTGCTCGCCAATGAGATCTCAGAGAAGCAGGCCGTCGCCGAGGCCACGGAGGTGAAGATCGACGAGACCCGGATGGGCTACACGCCCATCGCCGTGCACTCGTCCATCCTCTTCTTCTCCATCGCCGACCTGGCCAACATCGAGCCCATGTACCAGTACTCGCTCGCCTGGTTCATCAACCTCTTCGTCCTCTCAATTGATAACTCCGACAAGAAAGACATCCTGGTGGAGACGTGAGCAGAGTGTTGATTTCGTCAACTAAAACTATGACAAAAAATATTAGTCGACTACCTTTTTTCACTGACGTAAACAAAAACTAAATAAGAACTAAGCTACGATGACTAAAACTAAGACAATAAAACGATGATTAAAACTAAGACAACGCGTCGCCACGCAGCGCGTTGTGAGCTTGTAGATCGGCTATTTTCAGCATGCAACCAAGTGTAAAATCAGCCATTACGACGTCATTACAGCACCACCAAAATACATTATAGTCGACTGAATCAACTGTAGATTTATTCGACTATAATCTTATGATATTTAGTCGACTAAAACTAGACAAAAACTAAAACATATCAGATGACTAAAATATGACTAAAACTAAATGGAATTTTATTCAAAAGACTATGACTAAAACAAACAAAAAAAGCTGTCAAAATCAACACTGGGTGAGCAGCACCGTGGAGAAAAGCTAAATAATTTCCCTGAAGCCTGATAATTCTAATTGCCAATGCGTTTTGGGCTTGTACTGTAGATTTGCTATTTTCGTACCTCAAGATATATGTTTTTTCAAGTCTGCAATCAACGTCTGCAATCAACGTCAGCAGTCAAATGAAACTCTATTGTTTATCACCAGTGGTACAGAGCTTGGTGAGATGAACCGTTACTGCAGGCATTCTGACTAAAGAGAGAATCATGAATTAGATGTTACACAGTTAGATTTGACTTCCTCACACTAATCAAGCCTTTTGTTTAACTAAGAAAGGTCAAGCTCAAAGCAGAGACGTTAATCACTAGGTGTGATCTTTGTGTGTGTGTGAGTGTGTGCGCATGTGCCTGCGTGTGCGTGCATGCATACATGTGTTAGCGCCTGCACCAGTGTTTTGCTTTCGTGTGTGTTTTGCACATTTGCCTGCATGTGTTTATGATCGGTGTGTGTTGGTGTTTGTGTGTGTGTTCTGCAGGCTCCTGATACTCAAGGACCACTTCACATACTCGCTGTATGTCAACGTGTGCCGCTCGCTGTTTGAGAAGGACAAGCTGCTTTTCTCTTTCTGCCTCAACGTCAATCTGCTCATGCACGACAAACTGGTAGGAAGGCACAAGCGCGAGCGCGCGCACACACACACACACACTCACATTCACACACGCACAGCGTCTCTGACGTTTCTGTCAAATTCAATGTGCACATACAGTACTCGAAGGGTATGTCATGGGTCTGAATCACAAGTCAACATGTCCAGGTTTTGCCAGAGAAAAAGTCATGTAAACAGCCAGGAGAATAAGGCTGGCAAATGTATGCTATGGGAGTCAGCCTACACACGGGCTTCAATCACGAGGGTGTCCCATACCTACATAAATACTGGCGAGCTAGACAGGTGTATGGAAGATTGTGATGAAAAATCATCCCCCCCCCCCCCCCCAACCCCCGGTCCAGGTGGAGGAAGGAGAGTGGCGCTTTCTGCTGACAGGTGGCGTGGGCCTGCATAACCCTCACTCCAACCCCTGCACCTGGCTGCCCAAGAAGTCCTGGGACGAGCTCTGTCGCCTGGATGACATGGAACGTTTCGGGGGCCTGCGGTCTGACATGGCTCGTCTCAAAGATGAATGGAAGGAGGTGTACGACAGCCCAGTGAGTGTCTATCATGTGTCTATGAGTGTGTCTTTGAGTGTGTTAAGCTTCATTTATACGTGTTGCTTAGTGTGGCTTGCCGATAAGAGCCAATCTACAAGTATATCATACAAATATTACTGCACAAGAGCAAGTCGGTAATCTCCACATCCATGACAGTATATTACTATAGTGTGTGTGTATCCTCACTTCCTCAGAACCCACACCACACACCGTTTCCAGGTGAGTGGCAGGAGAAGCTGGGCCAGTTCCAAAAGATGTTGGTGATCCGCTGTCTCAGACCAGATAAGGTCAGATTTCTGTGCTTCTGTACACACACACACACACACACACACACACACACACACACACACACACACACACACACACACACACACACACACACACACACACACACACATACACACACACACACACACACACACACATTTAAGCCTAATTTAACATGTTTACTAAGAATACTAAGAATCGTACTCATAAGGTCACTCTATACCCACCAGATCATTCCCATGGTGCAGGAGTTTGTCTCTGACAGTCTGGGACGACTCTTCATCGACGCGCCCCCGTTCAACCTGAGCAAGGCCTTTGGTGACAGTCACTGCTGCGCCCCGCTCATCTTCATCCTCTCCCCCGGCTCCGACCCCATGGCCGCTCTGCTCAAGTTCGGAGACGAGCAGGTAGAGAGACCTAAACACCAAACCATTTGTCATTAAAGGGTTCTGCATGCTTCACTAAGTATAAGTGTTAATAATAGCGTATATAATCGAAGCTGTCAAACAAGTAAGAACTGCTGATTTTAGGCAGTGGCTCCTGCAAATGCTTTATATGTAAAAGTGTGTGTGTGTGTGTGTGTGTGTGTGTGTGTGTGTGTGTGTGTGTGTGTGTGTGTGTGTGTGTGTGTGTGTGTGTGTGTGTGTGTGTGTGTGTGTGTGTGTGTGTGTGTGTGTGTGTGTGTGTGTGTGTGTGTGTGTGTGCGCGCGCGCCCCTGTATGTTTGTATTCCCCAGGGCTTCACTGGTACCAAGCTGACTTCCCTCTCGCTGGGGCAAGGCCAGGGCCCTATTGCTATGAAAATGATCGAGACAGGCATTAAAGAGGGCACCTGGGTGGTCCTGCAGAACTGCCACCTGGCCACCTCCTGGATGCCCACTCTAGAGCGAGTCTGTGAGGTCTGAAGGAATGCACACACATACACGCTGATGTACTGTTTGTGGTAATGTTGCAACATTTCAACCAGGCCGCTCCTCAAGGCATACACATGCAGGAGGAAAGTACACAAGAAAAGGTTGTTTGTATTGTTTGTATGTGAGACGGCTATTAGGACAGCCCTTTAGGCAGTGTTGATTTTGACAGCAGATGTAGTTTTAGTCATAGTCTTTTGAATAAAATTACATTTAATTTTAGTCATATTTTAGTCACCTGAAAGGTTTTAGTTTTTGTCTAGTTTCAGTCGACTAAATATAAGATTTTAGTCGACTAAATCTTCAGACTAAAATGTATTTTGGCGGTGCCTTGATGGCGTCGTAATGCCTGATTTTACACTTGGTTGCATGCTGAAAATAGCCGATCTACAAGCTCACAACGCGTTGCGCTGCGAGTGTACAGAGTGTAAGAGAGTGCACACATGTAATAAACAATGTACAAATGTAATACATACTGTATAATTCTTACATTTGTACACTCTCTGAGTTAATATAACACCAAACACTGAGTCGTTGTGCACTGTAAAATCCTCAGTGTTAATTTCACTCTGAGGTTGTACAAACATTTGCTTACTCTGAGTGTGGAAATGGATTAATGAACAGTGAGGATTTGGTGCGTCTTTGAGCAGGAGCTGAACCCAGACAGCACCCATCCAGACTTCAGACTGTGGCTGACCAGCTACCCGTCTCCCACCTTCCCCGTGGCCGTGCTCCAGAACGGGGTCAAGATGACCAACGAGGCCCCCAAGGGCCTCAGGGCCAACATTGCACGCTCCTTCCTCATGGACCCCATCTCCGACCCCGAGTTCTTCAGTAACTGCAGCAAGCCGGTCAGTGTATTAAACACTTTAACCATTATTTTATACTTTGGCTATTCAAAAATAGCAGATATACAAGCGCATAGCGCGGCGCCAAGTGCCGCGCTATGAGCTTGTGGATCTGCTATTTTTTTTAAATCGTGATTTTTTTTGCGAATCTTTGAATATATATATTTTTTTAAAGGAACATTTGTAACTCAAATCTTTACTTCTGGGGATTCTACAAATGTTTTCTAAATCCTAATAGTTTTGTTTTTTTTAACTTATGCTTCTATATGGTTCAATTTGAGTTGATTGAGTTGACATTTTCATGATTTTTTGAAAAATAGCAGATCTACAAGCTCATAGCGCGGCACTCATCTGCTATTTTTGTATAGAAATCTTAAAATGATGGGTTAAATGTTCAAGATTCAAGGTCTTGAACCTGCCTGCACGGGACGGTTCTCTTAGTCCTGCTCCCGCTGGAGGAAGCCAATGCGACCGCATTGGCTTCATTTCTGACCGCCCCAGTAACTTTCGTCGCTGTCGGGCAGAAACCTCTTATCTCCATTTTTTCCCCCGTAAAAGAATGCCCTAGTCTACTTGATCATACTACAGCGTCACACAAAAGCATCAAAAGTAGCAGATCTACAAGCGCAAAGTTTTGAGCTTGTAGATCTGCTACTTTTCCTACTTTTGAATTTTTATCCTGAAAAGTAACAGTTTTGGACAACGATGTCACTCCCGCCCACAGGCAAAATGTAAGTGCCATCTAGGCCTGTATCATCCCCAAATCTCCCTATTTTAAAACCACCCGCTCCCGCAACATTTGCATTGGTTCCCCAATCCCAACACAGGGCTCTATAATTCAAGGTGTCTGTATTGTTATGTCTTGTGTACAAGTACATACGGGTACAATTATTTTGTACTCATTCCTGCATGAAATGTATGTGTTTATAAGTGCTTACATGCATGTTGTTATTCACTGTGCGTGCTTGCGTGTGTGTCTGTGTGTGTGTATGCGTGCGTGCGTGTGTGCCTGCGTCCACTCCTCAGGCAGTGTTCAAGAAGCTGCTATACGGCCTGTGTTTCTTTCACGCTCTGACCCAGGAGAGGAAGAAGTTTGGTCCTCTGGGCTGGAACATCCCCTATGAGTTCAATGAGACTGACCTGCGTATCTCCGTCCAGCAGCTTCGCATGTTTCTGGAACAGTACCAGGTATTGTTGGGAGTGACGCACAGTTGAATAAAACTTCCAGGCTACTAATACATTTTTTTGTGATGTTTACTCAATTGACACACGCACACACATGCATGCACACGCCGTCGCACACCTGCACACACATTTGATTTACTTTATCTTTGCAGGGAAATCTTTTTTAATCAATTCTATCTTCCTATGATGGAATCACAGCCTTGCTGATATACTTGTGTGATATATGATATATATGATATAAAAATTACCCCTTTCCCCATTGAGATCAGAACAATTTTCTTGTTGGGAAAATGATACACACACACACACACACACACACACACACACACACACACACACGCGCGCACATACACGCACGCATACACAGAAAAACCCTTAAACGGTATTATTTTAATGTGTCCCTCCCGTAACCAATCGGCAATGTCCACCAGTTCATCCCGCGGCTATTTTAACCACGCACCTTATGTTTATATCATGCAGCTTATGTATATATTTTACACTGCCTTGCTGACATAATCTGGTCGGTCTTACCCACATTTCCTGAATCTGCAATGCTGGAGCTTGTATGACAAAGAATTTACACCTGTAATACCTGTGATGTTAGTTCTCTGTGAATGTCATGGGTGTAACGATGAGTCTATAACTTCCTCCCCCCGACAGGAAGTGCCCTTTGATGCCCTCAGCTACATGACGGGGGAGTGCAACTACGGAGGGCGTGTGACGGACGACTGGGACAGACGGACACTGCACACCATCCTCTCCATCTTCTACACCCCCAAAATACTCCAGGACCCCGACTACAAGTTTGACCCCAGTGGGATCTATTACTCGCCTCCTGAGGGGGATGTAAGTATTCTTGACTTTTGCTTATGTTCTAACCTCTTTTATGTAATATGTATATATAAATAGTTATATGTCCTGTTTCTATCCTGTGCTTTTCTCCTTATGTAACCCCTAACAACCCTGTTACACTTACACGTGCACGAAAATATATCATTTCACCCACTTCCTTACACCTGTAAACCTGTAATGTTACAATAAAGTGTCCCCTAACGCTATTTATTCATGAACTCACATTTACATAGCCATCGTTATAAATGTCATCAATCTAAAGATTAACCTTGTTTTTCAATTAGCCTTATTATTCTGAATATGTTCCAGTGTTAAAATAGACATTTCCCCTCGCCCTCCCCTATTCTCCACCGCTAACCACCCCTCTGGGTTCACTTCTGTTCTCTCCTGCAGTACAACACCTATATTGAATACACCAAGTCGTTGCCACATAGCCCATCTCCTGAGATTTTCGGCATGAATGCCAACGCCGACATCACCAAGGACCAAGCAGAGACACAGCTGCTGTTCAACAGCATCCTACTCACACAGGTAAACAGCAGTGTTGATTTTGACAGCACATTTTGATTTAGTTTTAGTCATAGTCTTTTGAATCAAATTCCATTTCGTTTTAGTCATATTCTAGTCATCTGAAATGTTTTAGTTTTTCTCTAGTTTTAGTCGACAAAATCAACACTGCCACACACACATGAAAAAGAACATGAAATGCAAGGCAATGTATGTAAGGCAAGGAAAGGCATTATTTGTATGGCACATTTCAACAACAAGGTACTTCATGACAATGTGCTTAGAGCATCAAGCAAGGAAACACACTTATAAAATGACATTAGGATCCATAAAATAAAAGTAAAAATGAACAGATACAGCTACAGTGCAGAAGAGAAAAGAAAAGAGGAAAAAGAAAAAGAACTCAACGGCAACGGCAAACAGAAAAGTCTTTAGTTGTGTGTTTTAAAAGAAATAAGAGTGGCAGCAGACCTGCAGTTTTTTGGGTGTTTGTTCCAGATATGTGGTGCATAAAAACGAAATGCTGTTTCCCCACGTTTATTTATGGTTTTAGGGACATAAAGCAGACCTTTCCCAGATGACCTGAGAGGTCTGGATGGTTCATGATATCGTAACAAGATCAGAAATGTATTTTGGCCCTAAACCATTTAAGCCATTCAAACCGTGAACGCATCTGTCATTTTTAGATTTCTTTGGGCTATTCAAAAATAGCAGATCTACAAGCTCATAGCGCGGCACCGAGTGCTGCGCTATGAGCTTGTAGATCTGCTATTTTTGAAAAATTGTGAACATTTGTGCAAATCTTTTAATATATATATATATTTAAAGCAAACATTTTTAACGCAAATCTTTGCTTCTGGGGATTCTACAAATGTCTTCTAAATCCTAACAGGTTTTTCTTTTTTAAACTTTGCTATAATCAGTGGTTCTCAAACTTTTTCATGTCAAGGACCCCCAGAATTATATGTATTTGGCCGAGGACCCCCATCTCAAAATATTTTGTTCCAGGGACCCCCAGAAGCAAAGATTTGCGTTAGAAATATTTGCTTTAAAAATATATATCTATTCAAAGATTTGCACAAAAACAGCAGATCTACAAGCCTTCCGCGCAACAAGCTTGTAGATCTGCTATTTTTGAATAGCCCAAAGACATCTTAAAATGACACACAGATGCGTTCCTGGTCTTAAAGGGTTAAAGCTTTAGACCAACAGTAGTATTTTTAAATCAATTTTTTGACACACAGGGAGCCAGTGTAAGGATTTAAGATGTAAGCAGAAGATGTCAAAATGTAAGCAACGATATACCGCCAAATATTAAGTGGCAGATAAAGGCAATGTGACACTAAGCCTTCTCTTCTAAAATAGTCCAGACAATTCAAAAACAGATTTTGTTTTGTTAGTATTATCTCAGGGGAGGAAAGGGATTAAGAACCCAACATAAACTGAACCACGATTCCTGCCATTCATCCTTAACCATCATGTTCTCTCTTTCTGTCCTTTTTCTGGTCCTCCAGTCCCGTTCATCTGGCTCTGACACCAGGTCAGCGGACGACATGGTGTTCGAGGTGGCGGCCGACGTCCTGAGCAAGTTGCCCGCCGACTTCGACCTGGAGGTGGCGATGCTGCGTTTCCCCACCAGCTATGACCAGAGCATGAACACGGTGCTGGTGCAGGAGATGGGCCGCTTCAACAACCTGCTGTGCACCGTCCGAGAGTCCTGCGTCAACATTCAGAAGGCCATCAAGGTTAGGGCTGTCACGAATCACGATTTCAAAATATAAGTAGACGATTAATTGTCATACAAATAATTGCGATTAACGATTTCATTGTGTTTTTGGCATCGAACATTGGAACATATGAATCAAAATTGAATTTCTGTTTGCCTTTTAGGCTTTGTAATCAAAAATGGCAAAGGGCAAAGAAATGTAACAATAGCCAAAATAACTGATGTACAAGCTTAAAACGTGTCACTTTTTTTGTGACGCGTTGCAAAGTGATAGTTCAGCAATTTCTCATTTTTTTTATTTTGATGATTATGGCGATATAGTTGCAATTATCTCAAATAATTGCGATTAGACGATTATGTAATAATTGTGACAGGCCTAATCAAGGTACGCTAGTGTGGCCGTGGGGCAGGAACTTTACCCTTGTGCAGCCTGGACACCCTGAATATTTTCATTAGAAAATGTGGGGCAATTTTGGTAGATTAGACTATCAGACTATCAATTTCTTACCACCAGAGAGTGTTTCTATGACATTGAGCTTTTGGAGAGAAATATGCCTTCACATGTGTTAATGTGTCAGTGGATGTACGTACTTTGTACGTATGTGTGCCCCATTTGCTTACTTTGTTGAAAAGTAATTTGTGTGTGTGTGTGCGTGTGCGTGCGTGTGCGTGTGCGTGCGTGCGTGCGTGCGTGCGTGCGTGCGTGCGAGACAGGGCTTGGTTGTGATGTCTGCAGAGTTAGAAGAAGTGGTGAACAGCATCTTGCAGGGTCGTATCCCTGGCATGTGGATGAAGAAGTCCTACCCCAGCCTCAAGCCCCTGGGCAGCTACGTCAACGACTTCCTGGAGCGGCTCAAGTTCCTGGAGGTAACCTGCTAGCAGCATCACTTCCTCCATGTCAGTCAATCCTATATTAAAATTGGCTTAAGGGAGGACGGGTCTATGGGGGATCTCTGACGTTACACGCATGTCACCATGACTCAGCCATAACCATATAAGGAGTTCCCAATGCAGCTATGCCCAAATATGGAGTCTAACCTCAATGTCCTCATGGCATCAGGCGCAAACGAATCAGTCAGCTCCATATATGGCCACAAAAGGGGGCATGCCCATATATCTGTCCACATTCTGATGACATCAGGGATCTCCGTATATGGGCATAAATGGGACAAGGACTGACAGATACAGAGATCTCCATATATGGTCATATCAGTCAGATCGTTGGTGCGACGTAGGTGTGGGGAACCGTTTTTAAATGTTTTTTAAATGGTAAAATTGTGACAACACATTGAGTTGCGATGCGTTGAAGTATAGCCTGTTTTGGTAATAGTACATTATTTAGTTTGACTATTGGTTCTCGTCATTTTCTTTTATAGTTCAGTAATAGTCTTTGTATACCTATGCAAGTTATTTGTCATAAGTATCTGCCCTGTGCAATTTTTGTTTACAAAGCCTAAAAGGCAAATAGAAATTATTTTGTATTCATTTATAAGTTTCAATGTTAAATGCCCAAAACAATATTTTTTATGACAATTAATGGGCAACTAAAGTTTCATGATCGTGACAGCCCTACCCCCTCCCATGTGTTGTGTGATCAGGAATGGTACGAAGGGGGGATGCCGGCCGTCTTCTGGATGTCCGGGTTCTTCTTCACGCAAGCCTTCCTGACAGGCAGCCAGCAGAACTACGCCAGGAAGCACACCATCCCCATCGACCTGCTGGGCTTTGACTTCCACGTGCTAGATGACACAGAGTACCACCAGCCACCAGAGGACGGTAAAGAAGACACCAGGGCTTGGAGGGAGGAGACGGGATATACTAGAGTTGGAGGCTCGGGTTAGAGAAACAGGCTTAATGACTGGAAGGCAGTAGTGGAAAGTAACTAAGTACATTTACTTAAATACTGTACTTGAGTACAATTTTGAGGTATTTCTACTTTACTTGAGTATTTCCAATTTCCAGTACTTTTACTTCTACTCCACTACATCTCAGAGGCAAATATTGTACTTTTACTCCATTACAATTATTTGAAAACTTTTAGTTACAAGTTACTTTGCAGATATAATTATTATATTATAAAATTATAAAACACACATTAACCCCTTTAGCCCTATTTAATACATAGGCTATTTGAAAATAGGCAATCTACAAGCTCACAACGCGTCGCATCGCGACGCGTTGTGAGCTTGCAGATCTGCTATTTTAAAACATTTAGTACTTTTACTTTTGGTACTTTAAGTACATTTTCATACCAATACTTTTGTACTTTTACTCAAGTACATTTTTAATTACGGACTTTTACTTCTAACGGAGTACTTCTGCATTGCAGTATTGACAGGGGCGCCGATATTTATAAGCTCTAGCGGGTGCCCAACAAGGCACACATCGCGCGGGCGCCAAAAAATTTGCGGGTTTTGGTCGGATAATTTACTTTTTTGGGGGGGTTTTGTAACTTTATTTCGGTTAATTCGGTTGTTCAGTGGCGATCTGAACCAGGCGATCTGATTTTGTTTTTAATCAGCCAGTGGGTGCTCCTCACCCATAGTGGGTGCTTGTGCCCCCGGGCACCCACGTTATCGGCGCCCTTGAGTATTGATACTTTTACTTAAGTAAAACACTTGAGTACTTTTTCCACCACTGCTGGAAGGTGACAGGTCCCATGTTGAAAAATGATTGATTCCATGGCCATGGAAAATACTCACTTGGGATGGGCTGGCAGGTGCCTGTTAGCCATGTATGTTTTTTTTTTAAGTTTAAAAATGTTGTATCTATAATGACATGCCCGAAATAGGGA
Source organism: Gymnoscopelus microlampas (assembly GCF_963454915.1). Classification (NCBI taxonomy): domain Eukaryota; kingdom Metazoa; phylum Chordata; class Actinopteri; order Myctophiformes; family Myctophidae; genus Gymnoscopelus; species Gymnoscopelus microlampas. Next base: position 6,946,728 of record NC_139946.1, read on the forward strand.
TACAAGGCTGAAAGTGGTTAGTATTATACATTAAAAAAAACAAAAAAACAAAGTGGTTAATATTGTATATTGGGATATTGGGACAACTCAAGGCAAATTGCAATGGTAAGTGTCTCTTTATAGGTGTCATAGTGTGTGTGTGTGTGTGTGTGTGTGTGTGTGTGTGTGTGTGTGTGTGTGTGTGTGTGTGTGTGTGTGTGTGTGTGTGTGTGTGTGTGTGTGTGTGTGTGTGTGTGTGCTGTAGGTGTGTACATTCGAGGGCTTTTCCTTGATGGTGCTCGTTGGGACAGAGAGGCCAAACATCTGGTTGAGTCCTACCCTAAAGTGCTGCACGACACCATGCCTGTGGTGAGAGCTCCTGCACACATACACCGGGAAACGCTCAGATTCCACACTCACACACTTTTTCATGTCAAGGAACCCCAAATTGATTATTGTATCTGGCCGCGGACCCCCATCTGACAATGTTTTTTGCCGGGGACCCCCAGAAGAGGCACTCTTTTATGATGAAATAGAGCATTCATTCACGAAAGAAAATAAAAAGTTGAAATATGGAGATAAGATGTTTCCGTCCGACAACAACGATGTCTAAATACATACAGCCACATTTCAATGTGAAGCCTTAAGTCTGATTTATACTTCATTCTATAATGGTGTCACTTGCCGGAAATAGCCTCATCTACATGCAGCGCATCGCGAAAATAAATGAAGCATTAGACATCGTAGAAGTCCCTATAGTCACGCATGCATCTTGCATATATTCCGTATTGTCATTTGCACATTGTTGCTAGAGTTGCACCGATACCGATACGGTATCGGTATCGGCTACCGATATGACTTATTTCACGTATCGGATATCGGACATGACATAACCGATCCACGTTCCGATAAAAAAAAGTTTAAAAAAAAGTTTAAAACATTTTTTTTTTTTTTTTTTAAGTTTAAAAAAAAATCTCTGGTTTATAAATATATATAATATAATCGCGCAATTGTAAGACCATAACCAAACGTTTTAGCAAATTACTATTAGATAAAACGATCCAGCAAACTTTTTTTCGTCGCTTCTCCAGTCTTTTCTGACGGCCCTCACAGCATGTGAAGACTGTAGACTGAATACCAAAACGCTCGTCCCAAAACACAGTAGCCCCAGCAAACTATGCCTAAACGCCCTAAACGTAACCTCAGTAAAACGGTGCAAAAACCTAACCTTATCCCTAAACTTAACCTCAGTAATGTATGCCTAACCCTAAACGTATGTATAACCTTATCCCCAGTAAAATAAATACAAGAACGACTGGTCCGTGAAAAAACAATGGGGCCATGAGTTTTGGTGCGGAGCTTCCATTTACCTACAGACACGGAGTAGCCCCGCTCAGGAAGTGTTTTCGTCTGGTGGAGCGTGGAGCCGGCACAAAGTAAACATGTCCTTAATTTGGAATTATTTCACACTTGAGACGCCAAAAAGCAGCACAGCAAAGTGCAAAGTATGTGACGTTCATGTTCCAAGGGGTGGAAAAAGTATTAAGTCGTATAATACCACCAATTTGGCCAGGCATCTACAAAAACACAAGAAAGAACACGAGGAGCTGGAGAAAGCTAATCGAGAACGAGAATGCCCGCAGCAGAAGATCACTGATGCTTTCAAGAAGAAAGACAAACTTTCAGCAGACGCCCCGAAGGCTAAAGGAATTACAGAGAAGGTGCTCAATTTCATTGTGCTGGATGATCAGCCTCTCTCTGTTGTTGATAATGTTGGCTTTCGCAGCCTGATCGAACACCTTGAGCCAAAATATAATATCCCCTCCAGAAAATACATATCAGAGACTGCTTTACCAGAACTATACGACAGAGTGTCGTCGCGGTTAGCAGCTGTGTTAAAAGATGTTAAACATCTGAGTTTCACTACTGACATCTGGTCCTCGTCCGTTAGCCCAATGTCGCTAATAAGTCTCACCGCACATTGGGTCAGTGCGGAGAATTATGCGTTTAACAGCGCGGTGCTGCAGGTTAAAGAGTGCAGGGGCTCACACACCAGCGAGTTAATTAAAAACACAATGAAGGAGATGCTGGACAACTGGAAGATCCCACTGTCTAAAGTGCATGTGGTTTTGAGAGACAATGCCAGTAATATGAAAAAGGCGATGGATGAGGTGCCTGTTGATAGTTTGGGCTGCTTGGCACACACACTGCAGCTAGTTGTTCACGAGGGTCTGCTCTCACAGCGCAGTGTAAATGATGCCCTCGCCAATGCAAGGAGAATAGTGACTCATTTTAAACATTCACAAGTTGCACAGTCCCGCTTTCAAGACGCAATTAGAGCTAAAGCAGGACACAAAACGTCTCCAGCAAGACGTTCAGACTAGGTGGAACAGCTCGCTATATATGATAAAAAGCCTTCTGGAACAGAAACGAGCCCTCTGTGCATATCAAGCGGACCACAACCTGCCAGCAACACTGTCTGCCAACGAGTGGTCATTGTTGGAAAAAACAGTGACAGTACTGGAACCCTTCGAGGAGACAACTAACAACATCAGCTCAGCGACCTCCACTGCAGCCGATGTGATCCCAGCCATCACCGTGCTGAAGCGGCTGCTCAGTCGGGAGACCAGTGCTGACAGTGGCATAAAAACAATGAAACGTACGCTTCTGGAAGCTGTGAACAGACGCTTTAGCACCACCGAAGGTCAACCCCTCTACTCTATAGCCACTTTAGTGGACCCACGCTATAAAGATAGGTAAGACAGCATGTATTCAATTTTTTATCAATACAATGTTGTTGGCTGTTTTTAAATGTGAAATGCTGCACAAACTAGATAACATGTTGAACTGTAGTCTAAAGTGTGTGTGTGTGTGTGTGTGTGTGTGTGTGTGTGTGTGTGTGTGTGTGTGTGTGTGTGTGTGTGTGTGTGTGTGTGTGTGTGTGTGTGTGTGTGTGTGTGTGTGTGTGTGTGTGTGTGTGTGTGTGTGTGTGTGTGTGTGTGTGTGTGAGAGAGAGAGAGAGAGAGAAGGAATTGTATTTACAGATTTATTTTTAACATGTTTATTTAATTCACACATGACTGGCTGGTGCTTACTGCTTAGCTACACTATAGTATAGTTGTGCTCAACCTATTTTATTTTTGTGTCAGATTCTTCACAGGTGATGTCACAGCCCAGCAAGCCAGGGATGCCCTGATGCAAGAGATCAGGAAAATAGAGCCAACACTAAATGATGGAGCAGCTTCAGTTTCAGCTACAACAGAGCCAGCAGCTACTGAAGAAGATTTAGCTTCAGAAACAACAGAGCCAGCAGAGAAGGTGCCTCGCATGGAAGCAGCTGGTCCAAGCAGACCCAAGAGCAGTTTGATGACTCTGTATGATGACATTCTGGAGGAGAAAGGTGATCCTGGAACAGGGAGTAAGATTGATGTTGGTCTAGTTCAAATGCAAAAGTATTTACAAGAGCCAACAATTCCTCGCTCTGAGTCCCCTTTCCAGTTCTGGGAAAAAAAACATGATAGCTTTCCTGCAGTTGCTGCTATTGCATTAAAATTCCTCAGTGCCCCCTCCACCTCAGTTGAAAGTGAGAGACTGTTTAGCACCACATCCAACATAGTGGATGAAAAGAGAAACCGCCTTACACCAGAGAGAGCAGAAATGATAATTTTCCTCAAGAAAAACCTGACAAAGTTCTCTTAAGTGAGATTCTTCTGGTGTTGTCTTAATTGGGTTAATCCATGTCCTAAGTTAAGATGATACCTGCCTGATAACTTTAAAAAAGCCACAATGAAAGATGTGGTTTCTTTTGTTTACACTACAGTGGTTGCTGCTAAAACAGACCTACAGTATTTTATTTATTTTCTGTTAAATACAATTTTAAGAAGCAGCTATGCACAGTGTTTTAATTTATTATTTGTAGGTATATTCTTTCGATTATGGTGTATTTGTTTTTTGTTTTTTTTACTGTTGTTTCACTTTAAGATATTCTGTTAAAAAATAAGGAGTAGCCACTTTTTTGCATTTGCCAATTAAATATTTGCACTGCCAGGCACTTGTTTAACTTTAAAAAGCCACGATGAGATGTGGTTGCCTTGTTGCTGCTGCATTACAACAGACTTACATTATTTTTTTATTTTGTGTTTAATACAACTTTAAGAAGCAGCTAATTATGCACATTGTTTTAATTTAGTATGTGTAGGTTTATTCTTTTGATGGTGTATTTGTTTTTTTCTTTACTGTTAATTGCACTTTCAAATATTCTGTTAAAAAAAATGAGGAGTAGCCACTTTTTTTGCATTTGCCAATTAAATATTTGCACTGCCAGGCACTTGTTTAACTTTAAAAAGCCACGATGAGATGTGGTTGCCTTGTTTACAGTGGTTGCTGATGCATTACAACAGACCTACAGTATTTTTTTTATTTTGTGTTTAATACAATTTTAAGAAGCAGCTAAGTATGCACATTGTTTTAATTTATTATTTGTAGGTATTTTATTTTGGTGATAGATGATAGTGTATTTGTTTAACTTTTTTTTTCTACTGTTATTGTACTTTAAAATATGCAGTAATAAATGTCTTTAATTGAAAGGTAATGCATTTTTTCTGTATTTAAAGTTTTGCTCGGATATCGGTAGGGATGTTCGATATCATCGGCCTCCCGATATTATCGGCCGATATTAGCATAAAAATCGATATCGGAAAATATCGTTATCGGTTTTTGAAACAATAATCCCCGCATATATCGGTATCGGTTGATATCGGTATCGGTAATTAAGAGTTTGACTATCGGTATATCGGTTATCGGTAAAAAAGCCAATATCGGACAACCCTAGATATCGGCATATATATCGGATATCGAAAAGTATCCTAATTGATATATCGGATCGGATCGGAATTGAAAAAACCTGTATCGGTGCATCTCTAATTGTTGCTTGTCTTGAATTGTTATTCTCCTGTGTATGGAATTCCTACCATGCTGTGCATTGGAGCATTTTCAAAAGTTAATTCAAATATGAAATATAAACACAATAATATAGCTGTATAGATAAAACAGGGCCAGACATGGGGGGGGGGGTGGAGAGAGAGAGAGAGAGAGGGGATTGTAGATCGGCTATTTTCAGAATGAAGTATGTCATACGTTGAAAAACGTACTCTCAAATATGCATTTCAGGTTATCTTTACCATTTGCACATGTATTCATTGATACAGTCATGTTGTTTGCAATTCAACTTAAATGAAGTCTGCAAGTGAGGCTTGAACTGACGACCTTGAGATTGTGAGGCACTCATTTAAGGGAGACGCCATTGGACCAACAGACAAGGAACTGTGAAAAAGGAGATCACACAGATGATACAGTTTCACGCAAATAGCTGAAAAATCCTGGGTTTAAGTGTTTTTCAAACTGCTCAAAATTGCGGACAATCTAAGGGCGGAGCTTACTGGTCAAAGCGATAGATGTGTTCCTCATGAGTCAAGGCACAAGTGTAAGCAAGTTTCACGACTTTCGGCCAAACGAGGCATGACTTTTGCCTGTTTAGTTTGCATTTTCAAAAAATTGCTATAGTGCCCCCCTTTGGCCAATTGGAGTGAGATTGGTTTCAGTGATATTTGGAATGACTCTACATTACTGCAACGTTTCAAAGAAATGTGAGTCTTGCATGTATGTGTTAGGGGCAGATGAATAATTTTCATAAAACTGCAATAGTTAAAATCTATGGAATCCTGGGATTTTGGAGCAATCTGCACGAAACGTTTAACACTTGAACTTTGGACCTCTGCCGACATAATGATGGGAGCGGATTTTCCATAAGTGAAAAAATGCAGAAGTTAGGAGCCAATGGCTGTTTTTCATATAATTCAAAATGGTGGGCGATCTAAAGGTCAGAGGTCAAAAGTCAGACCACAAAAGTTGTCGGGCATGAAGAGACGCATGTGTGTATCGAAGTTTCATGGTTGTAGGTCAAACAGGGCATGAGTTGTACCTGTTCAAAGTTGGCACTTTCAATTGAGTGCTATAGCGCCACCCTTTGACGAATGAGTGTGAGAATTATTTCTTGGTAGTTTTTCATGAGCATCTACCATATGGCCGAGTTTCGTAAAAAGCATATGCACAGTTAAGCCAGAACTGGCAAAAACAAGTATTTTTCAAAATTGCGGAAAATCTAAGGGCGGAGCTTAATGGTCAAATCGATACGTGTGTTCCTCATGAGTCAAGGCACATGTTTAAGCAAGTTTCACGACTTTCGGCCAAACGAGGCATGACTTATGCCTGTTTAAAGTCTGCATTTTCAAAAAATTGCTATAGCGCCCCCCTTTGGCCAATTGGAGTAAGATTGGTTTCAGTGATATTTGGAATGACCCTGTACATTTCTGCAAAGTTTCAAAGAAATTTGAGTCTGCATGTATGTTTTAGGCGCAGATGAATAATTTTCATAAAACTGCAATAGTTAAAATCTATGGAATCCTAGGATTTTGGAGCAATCTGCACGAAACGTTTAACACTTGAACTTTGGACCTCTGCCGACAACTTCTAGGCGGCGGAATTTCCATAAGTGAAAAAATGCAGAAGTTAGGAGCCAATGACTGTTTTTCATATAATTCAAAATGGTGGGAGATCTAAAGGTCAGAGGTCAAAAGTCAGAGTGTGAAAGTTGTTCAGCATGAGGAGACGCATATGTGTATCCAAGTTTGGCTGTAGGTCAAACAGGGCATGAGTTGTACCTGTTCAAAGTTGGCATTTTCAATTGAGTGCTATAGCGCCACCTTTGGACGAAAGATTGTGAGAATTATTTTTTGATCGTTTTTCATGACCATATGGCCGAGTTTCGTAAAAAGCGACAGCACGGTTCAGCCAGAACTGCGAAAAGTGGCAGAAGAAGAAGAAGAAGTGACAGAATACTGCCAATATCAAAACAGGTACAGAGCTGAGAGCTCTGTCCCTGTAATAAACAGTGTTACCCGTTTTTCCTTAATTTTATCCAAGCAATATTTAATTCACAACTAAAATTAAAATGACATTTTCGAACAATTTAATAAAGGAAAAAAACAGCATTTGACATGTTTACTACTAATTTATAATCAAATAGGAAGTCTCATATCGTCGCTGTTGGGCAGAAACCAGCTATAACACCCTTTACGTCTTGTGTGTGGGTTTCACAAATATTTAACCAATGAAAAGTATTTAAAAAGCGCTTCTGACTAAACCTCTTAACTCCATTGGATCCTCAAACTGTCGGTCAAACCACCTAACTCCAATTTTCAGATAGCTGTTTTTTCCATCATTGATTAGAATGACGAAGTCAGACGGAAAAAATCCGATCTCCACGTTAATGGTTAAAAAAAACTCCTAACTCCACTTGAGCTGTATTTGGGTAAAATTATGATAACATAAGGACACATTCAAGTATCTGACAATGTATAAAGTCACCATACCAACTTTGATGAAGCAGTATTGTGTTGTTCTAAAAACATGTTTGTTCGTTTTTTTCCTGTGAAGTAAATATTTTGGACATAGCTGGTTTCTGCCTGACACAGCAGAGATATGATCTTTCATTTGGCACCACAACCCATTTATTTAAGCTAAAATGTTGTGTCATACCATGACATTTGTTCTCGCCACAACACCTCCAGTGTAACAGCCTGCTGCGTCCTCTCTCTTCCAGATGTGGCTGAAGCCTTTGAAACGACAGGACGTCCCCCAGAGGATGAGCTACGTGGCGCCTGTCTATAAGACCAGCGAGCGGCGAGGCACCTTGTCCACCACCGGCCACTCCACCAACTATGTCATTGCCATGACGCTCAACTCTGACATGCCAGCGGAGCACTGGATCAGACGAGGGGTGGCGTTGCTATGCCAACTCAACTCTTAGCCTCTGTTTTTTTTTCCTTTTGCGTTGTTTGTTCACTTTCCTGCATCATGTAAAGAGCCTTGGCGTTTTTGTGTAGTTCATGAGGAATGTTTTTTGAATTCTGACTGCAATGTATCAAATAAAATGAGCAATTTTGGCACTACTCCCACTAAGGTTTTATGATGAGATTCTGTTTCATGACACAGCGTAAAACTAGAAAAAGTGCTCCTTGGAGCACAGGTCTTCGCCAGGTCAGGTACTGTAGGTTAGTGTGGGCCAGCAAATGTTCGGAATTCGCCAATCAGGCTGGAATGTGAAAAATCAGACAGATCCGTCTTGATGACTTGACTAAAGAGAGAATATGTACCGATTTGCGTGATGTTTGGACAATATTTGTAGAACTAATATTTAAAAAGTTGTTTCGCAAAATTCGGCCTCCTGGTGGCGCTATGATAGGGCAATGTTGAAAGGGTGGCATTTGTTCCTCAACATAGTGCGAATATGCATGCAAAGTTTCACCGTAATCGGACGCTGCGTTCATGATTTGCGGCATTTTGTTCAAAACGGGCCACTCCTGCAAACTTTAAATGTCAATCTTAGCCAATCAGGATAGATTATGAGAAATCTAACAGATTTGTCTTAATCACTTGAGTATAGAGATCATGTGTACTGATTTGCGTGAAATTTTCATAAAATCTGAAGGAGTAATATCCAAAAAAGGTCAGAGGTCACATCATATGTTGATGTCACTGTGCCTTATAACCCTTCTAGAACAGTGGTTCCCAAACAGTGGGCCAGGACCCATTTCTTGGGGGTCACGCCTCAATAAAAAAAAAATATATATAAAAAAAATAATAATCATGTTTTATTATAATATATAAGAATGCATAAATATGACTATTTTATAAATAAAAAATATCTAACATTTGTCAAAAGGATTTAATAAAAAAAAACATTCCATACAAAGACAACAACAATTAGAAGTAGTGAAAAATAGCCGATCTACAAGCAATGCGATGCGTTTTGAGCTTGTTTTGACGTCTCATGAAAAAGCGCGGCTCCCGTGATATTTGCGAGACCGAGACAGGACGCTATTGATTGTTGACATTAAATAATTCATTATCTATTTCTCCTTATTTCTCCTTATATCTCCTTAAGTCTCTCTCTCTCTCTCTGTCTCTCTCTCTCTCTCTCTGAAACAACAAATCAACCAGCTTAAAAGTGCGCAATGAAACTCAGAAATAGTCTGATCAGCCTCGGTCAGGTCACCTGGAGGAGGGTGTCGCAAGACCCGAAACAGCCAGTGACAGGAAGCAACACTGATGATGTGTCCAAGTGCATCAGTTGATGTTTTATTGACATATATATAGATATAGATATGGATATAGATTAATGGCTTGTGTGTGTGTGTGTTTGCAGGACACATACTGTAGTCTGCAGTGGTGTGTGTAAAGGGACCATTTGACCTCTGGGGTTAACTGCTCCTTCTTCTCCTTTTAGGTGTGTCCATGCTTCAGCAAAACAGAGGCCATCGTTTGGATATGTTTTTGATTGATGAAAACTCTATTAACTGTTTGCAAATAGTACAGTGGTACCAAGCAATCAGCTGGGTGAAAGTGAAATCCCTGATGAAGGCCTGAACAGGCCAAAACGTTGACGAGCAATACAATACCAAGTGGTGCTTTTTGCAACTTCACCAGTGTGCAGACTCTATTCTTTTTTTATGATACTTTGTTTGTCTTGCACCTGGGCCACGGATGTGCGTGCACTACCTTTTTCATACGTGAAAGTGAAATCCCCCCATGGGAACACACGGGTCCAATCAATTAATGAATTAATTAATTACTTACTTACTAACTCACTCACTGACTCATGACAAACTAGAATTTAGCTGATTTGATGAGTAAGTAAAAATGGACCCAAAATGTTTTACAACATATATACATGAGCATAACACTGGATGAATTGTGTCTAATATGTTTTATACCTATCGCTTCCCACGGGGGAACTTCAGAGTTCAGCTTCACCCAGCTGAGTGCTGAGCCAGCTGAGTGCTGCCCACAGAGGAGCACGGAGGCGGGTGGGGGCAGGGGTTAGTTCAGGGACACTTCAACACATCGCTGAGAGCTGGAATCGCACCTGAGACCTCCGGAATCCTAGCACTAACCATTCAACTACGGCCGCCCTGTCCACTATAATAGCACCACACCACAATGGTCTGGTTGGGGGAGAAACAGAATATCAATATTTTGGTGTTGAGTGGAATAAACTTCCATTTCACATCATGAATAGGATGTATGAGATATGGTTTGTTGCATAATTAATACTAGATGTTTTATGTTGTAATGCTCTATATTATTGTAACTTGTGGATCCCTGCCTGAGAGTTGACAGCTGCTTGAGATGGACATTAATTTATTTCAATACTTTCTTGAGGTACAAGGCCACTAGAAGTGTCTGGGAGCTGGATATTTCACAGACACAATTGGGTTTAAAACGTGCAGATAAATAGTTTTAGCTGTTTATCAGTGGTTAACAATAAACCTCATTCTGATTCTGATTAACTATTGATTAACTTGCATTTATTATAATTCATAATAGATGCAAGATAATCAAATATTCAGGTATTTGTGCTCATTTATTGTATCCAACATTGAAGATGAGATCCATTTCTGAAGCAATTAATGCACAAATGGGAGACAAATTAAATGTTTTATTTTATCACAAGTTCACAACTAGGGTGACCATATGTCCCGTTTTGTGCGGGACAGTCCCGCATTTCAGTGACTTTTCAAGCGTCCCGCAAATTGAGACCCTGTCCCGCATTTTGATTGATAGGCTCCAGTTTTCAAATATGCGTTTAAAATCTTGATTTTATCAATTAACTGGCTGTGCGCAGCGAAGCAGTGGAGCCTGTCATCAGGGGGCGGGCCGAGTGCGTGTGTGTGTGTGTGTGTGTGTGTGTGTGTGTGTCTGTCGAGACTCGAGAGGAGAAACGCTGCACAGGCTAAAACACTCGCCCCTAAGTTTTTCGCCGACCGAGGCCGCCAGATATACCCGGGGCGAGTCCAGAATCAAGATCCTAGGTGGTCTAGCACCTGAGTTATTGGTAAAATGACAGCAGGTGGCGGCCATTTTGGAAAATGGCTGCCATGGTTACCACAGGACAAATCTGCGATGGCCCTATAGCCAAAAATGTTCCTTATGGCATGCCCTAACGGTGTGCCAAATGTCATGCTTTTATCGTAAAGTGTACGATTTTTGCCCGAAACGGCCAGACTAATATTGTGTTGAGTTTATGGTGGACGGTTCACTTGGTTTGTTATCGGTTCATGAAATACAGATTGAAAAGTATTACAAAAAAATGACAAACATCACTGAGTTGTTAATTAGGTGTGTAGGCCTAAGCTTATTAGTGATCTGTTTAATGTTTTGTTTCAAATACACTTTCTTTTCTCTTTTTATCCCACAATTTTTGTAACCCATTTTCACCCAGTGCCAATTGGCTAAGCTGTAATCCTGGGCACTACTCTCCCTCTGCCAGCCTGGGGGAGAGCCCCGAACTGAGCTCAATGAGCGTGTAGAACTGCTATTAAAAATATATATATGTATTGAATATGTATATTCTTTTAAAGCGAACATTTGTAACTCAAATCTTTGCATCTAGGCGGGGGTCCCTGGAACAACATGGTCTCCCCTACGTCCGTGTTCAAATACATATCACTTTGGGGGTAGTCTCGCGTAGCCAGACCCCACAGAAAATGAAAAACAGCGACCTCTGCTTTTCTGATATTCTGTGGAGTCTGGCAGGAGTATAATGTTAGACTAGAGCGCAGGGAAACACCGGTTTCATGTCTGCCTATAGCGCATCACTTCCGGTTGGTGCGACCATGTTTTCATTCCCACTAACAATATTTCTACACGGAACACTAACACCACTTCTCCCAGAGAACATGGATGGTTTTGGTTATAAGCCCACTTGTTTCTATGATGTAAGAGTAATTTAAAATGTGAATATCTTTCCGTGGTTTTGTCCGCTCCGAGGACGCTATTGTTAAATTAGTTTCGGCTAGTTTCGAGGGGGGGAGGGTGGATCATGGTGGATGGACACGTGAATCCCGCCCACTACATTTGATTGGGTAAAGCGCGGCCCACTTCCTGATCTGAAGGCACGCCCACTTGTATCCAATGCGCACTGGTTAGGACGAACCGCTCCGACAGATTCCACCGCAGGTCGGAATCTGTTCTTGAGAGATTACTTTGGGGGTCCTTGACATGAAAAAGTTTGAGAACCACTGATATAGCATCATTTTTTAAAACAATTTGTAGACTCCCTCAGAAGCAAAGATTTGAGTTACAAATGTTCGCTTACAAATATATAAATATATATTCAATGATTTGCACATATTTTCACGACAAAAATAGCATATCTACAAGCGCATAGCCAGCCAAGGATATGAAGACTGACAGATGAATTCCCCCAATCACATGACACCCCTCTACTACTTGCCCCGCCCGTTCTCTGTCTCTGCCACATTCTCTGCTGTGAATCCCTATTCCCACAGAACCAACCTGGCAACCTGCACTGCAGGAGAGATGACTGAGAGTGACAGAGTCACAGAGCCCAAACAAATGAATACTAATCTAAATACATATGGAAGCCACACAAGACAGCACACACACCTTGCCCATCATCTCAGTCTTGCCAGAGGGCTAAGAGTTCCTTTCTGATAACATTGGTGAGTTGCTACAAACTTTTGTTAGCTACTTTAGCAGCTAAGCAGGTGTTTTGTAGTGATACAAGGAACAGGACTATTGCTAAAAATGCATTGCTTGATTTGTTTACCTCTTGTTCAGCATAAGGTATATTGAAGGACTTTGAATGAAAGAAATGTATTTCTGCAACAAAGGAATGTGGTGCTATGGATAATAAGAACAAACTAAACCAGAGTTGAGTTTGCTACTCTTTCTGTAAAGTGTGTTGAAAATGAAAGGTTTGAATTGTACATTGCAAAGGAAGGTATTTGATATGACTGTATTTCAAACATTATGGTTAAAAAACACGTCATTATTTCATGTCATTATAAGCACTTGAAAAAGGTTAAAAACAGTGTTTCATGAGTTAAAAACAACTGCTAAAAAAGAAAAAAGACAAGTTCATTAGAATAAGTGATGATGTCGAAGTCATCTGCCTTAATTCATTGTAAAGTAATTACAGTAATGCTGACTGATCGTCAAAGCCATGTTAAAAAGCACTTTCAGTACAGTTTGAATGTTCTATTATTTACATTTGGAGCTTAAGTGAGCTAGTGTTATGATAGCCACCTGTTGTTCTTGCACAAAGTATGGGAAACTAACAGAGTATTTTATTTGTTTTTGTACTGTCTTGCCAGTTCTTACGTTGATCTTTGGATCGTAATCAATTCATGATCATCAGTTCATCATGGATTCATTAAAGATGTTGATGCCTGGTTCTCAGTAGCCAGAGGACCCCCAAGCCAACCTCAGCTAGAGGCTCATGACAGGCCTACTGAAAGGCCCCAGCAGCAGAAGTAAAAGTAAAGCAAGTAAAAGTCTGGAATTCAAAATGTACTTGAGTTAAAAGTACAGAAGTATTGGCATCAAAATGTACTTAAAGTACCAAAAGTAAAAGTACTCATTTTGCAGAAATGTCCCATTTCAAGTTTTCAAAATGTATAAAAATCTTTTGAAAATAGCAGATCTACAAGCTCACAATGCGTCGCATCGCGATGCATTATGAGCTTGTAGATCGGCTATAACTATTTTCAAAAGATTTGTATGCATTTGAAAACTTGAAAAGGGACATTCTGCATGAGTACTTTTACTTTTGGTACTTTAAGTACATATACTTTGGTACTTTATGCCAATACTTTTTTACTTTTACTCAAGTAAATTTAGAATTCTGGTTTTACTTACGTATTTCTATGTTGCAGTATTGATTGTTTTACTTAAGTAAAACATTTGAGTACTTTTTCCACTACTGGTCTATCAGGGGCGTCAATTGGGTATAGCAAGGTATGGCATTATTTTCAATCATACATGCGAGCATTAAAAGGATATGCTGCTTGCTATTTTCCAAATGGAATAGTTACAAGACATGTGCTTCATAAAATAAAATCATGAACGTGATCTATGTCTACAGCATTGATTATTATGTTATTAAATTACTGTAAAATAACTACAAATCTTGACAAATGGTATATTCCCCGGTTCAGTAGGTCAGCACAGGTGCAATGCATTATTGTTAAGATTTTTTTCTAGTCAGTGGCAGACAGTTGTACCACTGTTTGACTAATCATGCCTGTTTCATTAAGTTCATCTTAAGGTAAGACAGCACTTGTCTTTCTTATTTGTTTTGCTTTCTTGTTGTGTGTGTCTGTGTGCCATGTACATGCTCATTTTTAAGGCATTATAGGCTTAGGTTACTGCTGGCTTATTCTCTTGAAACTGTTCTGGTCTGTTCATGTGATACTGTTGTGTTTTGTTTCTTTGGAGGAAAATAAATAAATATATATATATATATATATATATATATATATATATATATATATATATATATATATATCTATATCAACATATTTTGACATGGGAGTCCGTGGCCACACACATCATTTTGGGGGTCTTTGACATGAAAAAGTTTGAAAACCACTGATATTATAGCAACACAAGTTTTTTCTTAGGATTTTTGTTAGGATTTAGAAGACATTTGTAGAATCCCCCAGAAGCAAAGATTTGAGTTAAAAATGTTTGCTTTAAAAATGTATATATTCAAAGATTTACACAAATCTTTCACGATTAAAAAAAAAAAATAGCAGATCTACACGCTCAGAGCACGGCACTCTGTGCCGCACTATGAGCTTGTAGATCTACGTATATTCTCATGCTGTAGAATATACGTCTGAATATAAATTGATGTATTTATGTTTGTAGTAGAGGGATGAGATGCTGCATTTGAAAAGGCTTATGTTGTCACAAGCCATTTGTGCACTTTGGCATGTTACAATGTAGCCTTTGTTTGACATACTATTAACCTATGAGTGTTTGGTGGCCTTTGATATTAATGCTGTCACGTGAGCCTGCCATACATACCTTAGCTTTTGCTGAATTAACACCACTGGTCTATATCAAGGGTTCCCAAACTTTTAAGGCCGTAGCCCCCCAAACTAATCCTATTTGAACTGCGGACCTTCACCCTGACAAGCACTTGGAAATTTAGGAATTGAGGCATTAAGTTTATTTTGACTCGGTTCCACAGATAAATATTGTGAAAATAGACGATCTATGAGCTTGTAGATTTTTTCAACTATTATTTTCAACATTTTTGCCTTGCCAATGTTTGACAGTTTTTTTTGCGAACGCGGAAGGAGGCGCGCCGCCCAAGTGGAGCTTACTATGAAAGTCTGCTCGGCTTGTGTGTGTGTGTATCTGTCTGTCTGTGTGCAGTGCACTGCCTGGGTGCGGCCGACAGAGGGCGCCAGAGTGCAGCTACAGTCAAAACACACACACACACACACACACACACAGAGTCCGTAAATACACAATATTTTCGAGCTGCGTTCGCTTCCAGCGTTCGCGCGTCTTACTTGTTATTATAGTATATAGTTGGTTACTTTTTACGCAATAATGGTCTTATTAGTTCATTTTTATTTCTCATTTTAGAGGTATAAAAAGGTCTTAAAGGTCCTTAAATTGTATCTTTAGAAAATGTGCAGATACCCTGCATAGTACACTTATACTGTATGTTGGGTTGTTTACTGTTGAGTGAGAAAATAATGTTGCAACAATCGTCTGGAGGACCCCCAAAATTTGGGGTTCCTCCCTGGGGGAGACTAGGGTTGGATCTGGAACCGGAGGAACCCGACCCAACATTGAGGAACCAGAGTCGGTTCATCACATTAGGGAGCGTTTCACACTGTCAGAGCTGGTTTGTCTGTTATACAATTACAGTACGTAACCCAGAGAGTATGCAATACTGCATGTATGATTGCATGTTCTGCCCATCAGTCAATTGTAATCCCTTGGTGTGTTATTGGTCACCCCTACACTATTGCTGTGTAATGGTACAGCCCTTTATATTGTTGTAGTGTTTGGCACCCCCTAGTGTCCCTGTGTAATGGTACAGTCCATGACACAACTTCCTCTGTAGACAGGAAGCAGGAAGGGAAACATGTTTTTTTATCCACAAACATTGCTACAGAGTTAGATCCCAGTCTATTCAGCCAAAACCAAAGCATTTAAAACCCTTGCTGCCATTTCTGTTGTTGTGCCAGGCAAGCATTGTCTGTAAGTGTGACTCTATTGATTATTAACTCCTTAGACCTGTATTAGTTAACTTTGTTGTGTGCAGGTGATTTGGGATGTCTTCTTATGCTTAGATTTACACAACCATGTGGGTTACATAAGTTGATGTTTGTGTTATTTTTCTTTTGAGAGATTATTGTTTAATGGGATTTGGTACAGTGCCGTGCTGTCTAATTGTGGTTATGACGGATATGTTGAAACTAATCAACTGCACCACAAATGATCTGTGTTTATTAGTATGGACTATAGTAATCTTCCAACTTTATTCTTCTTCTTCTTTCTTTCTAGATAAACTGTATTTTGCCGCGCTACTCCTCCCACAGTTTGTGCCTGAGAGACTGCACAGTATGCTTATTTAGTCTGCCGATCACATAATCACCTCTGTGTCCTGTACAGAACACCATCGGAGGCCGTTCTCTTGATGTGGGACCTGAGACGTCATTGAGCTGGACGTCTAACGATGACACACGAAAGAAGAGGACGCCTGAGTATCACTTCTGTTTGTAATCTATGTAATATCTGTTTGTTTATGTTTGTAATATATGTTTCATTTTGTTGATTTGCAGTGACCTTTGGAGTTACATCATGGCGAGGTAACTACACAATCCAAACCGCACACACACACAGGCACACCGGAAAAAGTGGAGTGGATTCCTGGAGCTACCCCTCCCCCCCTCCTCTCTCACACAAACACGTTATACCGCTGGTTGCCTCATTCATTCGTTCGCCACCACGGTAAAGGTCGTGGGGCATTTTTATTTTGTCTTTATTTCATTTTGGTTAACCAAGGTTTCAATACATTTGTGAATAACCTGTTTTGAAGGAACAGTGGGTTGTGAATAGTGACTCTCTGTGAACTGACACTAAACTGCGTGGTATTGGACAAACTGTGGACTGGATTGGGGATTATTTTACAATACAAAGTCAAACTGAGGTTTTTTGTGTCTGTGTATTTCATTCATTCTGTTGTTTATTGAGTTGAAGGTATTCTTTTGTGGGTAATCAATCCCTGGTTTCAGGTTTTACGGTTCATTTGTTTCTACTAATTGTGCATTTAAATCCTGTGTAAGGTTGGCTTTTAAAAAAGTGTTTTTTTTGTCCAAACTGGACTAAATTCGTGTTAGGCTTTGGCCTAACTGGCATCCCAAACAGTAAAATCAAAGCTAAACCGTTAAATAAAAAGTGGCACCCCAGATGTTTAAAAGGACCTCAATCTCAAGCAAAAACAACTGAGTTCACACAAGTGCAAAACCGGATCATTTTCAACAAACAAAGGAACAAACAAGCAAAACTGTGCAAACAAGCTCAGTGGGAAATAACAATTTTATTTATTCAAACGCAATCAAAAAGGGAACATTTGCAATTTCAAAATGGCAAAGTTTGATGGAAACTTGTGGGACTTTGATGAAATAGAAACTCAGCACCCGTGTTGGTGTCAAACCCACCACCCTCAAACAAATCATCACCACCACCACCACCACCCTCAAACAATGTCAACTCAAGCTAACCAGCCTCAAATACATGAACCGGATGGAAATTCACCTGCAGTAAGAGAAATAAATCAGATCAATGAACCGGATGGAAATTCACCTGCAAAAAGTGAAATCAATCAGATCAATGAACCGGATGGACATTCAACTGCAATGAGTGAGCATGAACTGGAAATTGAAACGCCATACTCAATGAGGAACTCATTGTGACACTCAGGAATGTGTTGCATGGCACTGCCAGAGACTAGTGGGATATAGTAGGCCAGGAGACCAACACCTGGGCGTGTTGGTCTCTGAGGACTATGAGGACGAATTAGCTGAGAGTTCGAACCCGAGTACAGGGTGAAGACGAAAGCCTTAGACATTTTGCCTATATGTACAGGTCTCTGTGCCAACGTTGGCAGCCTCAGATCAGTGAGGAGGACGTCATTAAACTCATTTTAGAGAATGTGAATCCTAAACTCACAAGCCAGCTGCGAAGCAGTGGAGTGAACACGGTGGATTGCGTTGGTTCGACTTGGACAACAGCTGGCAAAAGACAGGGAAAATCAGCGTGTTTATGACCAGAGAGTACAGACAACAACACCAAAAACAAGACAGGATAATGCTGTAAAAGTCAGTCACTGTGAATACAACCACTTCTTCCAAAGCTCCAGCACCGTTCTGTTGGCGTTGCAAGGGCGCACATGCTCCTGCTAGACGTCCCCTTGCGGATGATGGAAAGAAAAGTAAGGGATATCAGTCTTTTTCAGGACAAGGTCCCCAGGCTGGTGCCAACATGGTAACATCTGTGCAATTATTTTCCCCAAAGCTTTCCGCATCTCACCCACTTAAACAAACCTCAAAGCAGCCATCACTCCAATTGATGGTGCCTGTAGCGATAGGACATTGGAAAGGGAGAGCGATTGTGGACACTGGCTCCTCCTTCACACTGCTGAATCGGGGCCTATGGACAGCAATGAAGGAAAGGGGAAAAGGTGACATGACTCCTTGGACTAAGACGGATATGTTGAAACTAATCAACTGCACCACAAATGATCTGTGTTTATTAGTATGGACTATAGTAATCTTCCAACTTTATTCTTCTTCTTCTTTCTTTCTAGATAAACTGTATTTTGCCGCGCTACTCCTCCCACAGTTTGTGCCTGAGAGACTGCACAGTATGCTTATTTAGTCTGCCGATCACATAATCACCTCTGTGTCCTGTACAGAACACCATCGGGGGCCGTTCTCTTGATGTGGGACCTGAGACGTCATTGAGCTGGACGTCTAACGATGACACACGAAAGAAGAGGACGCCTGGCCGATGGAGAGCAGAAAACACCAGTGGGTCAGAGTGAAGTGAAGTACAACTTACATGGCAACTTACAATGGACTCAAGCCACTGCTGTAGGTGTTAGCTTTCGCTAGGCCTAAACAAAGCGGAGAGAAATTACTCAACCACCGAACTGGAGTGCCTAGCTGTTGTGTGGTCCGGAAATAATAAAATCTTCCGACTTTATTATTATTATTTTTTCTAGATAAACTTTATTTTGACGCGCTACTCCTCCCACAGTTTGGGCCTGACAGACTGCAGTATGCTTATGCAGACTGACGATCACATAATCATCTCTGTGTCCTGTACAGACCACCATCGGAGGCCGGTCTCTTTGATGTGGGACCTAAGACGAGGGCGTGGCTGCACGTCATTGAGCTGGACGACTGATGATGACACACGAAAGAAGGAAGACGCCTGAGTATCACTTCAGTTTTTAATATATTGTAATATATGTATTATCTGTTTGTTTATGTTTTTAATATGTTTCATTTTGTCTCTCTGTTGATTTTCAGTGACCTTTCGAGTTACATCATGGCAAGGTAACGACACAATCCAAACCCCTACCAAAGTGTGTATGTGTGTGCGATTTAGTGTTGACTATAGTAGACTATAGATCTTCCGGCTTTCTTCTTCTTTCTTTCAAGATAAAGTTTATTTTGCCGTGCTACTACTCCCACAGTTTGGGCCTGACAGACTGCACAGTATGCTTATGCAGACTGACTATCACATAATCACCTCTGTGTCCTGTACAGACCACCATCGGAGGCCGGTCTCTTTGATGTGGGACCTGAGACGAGGGCGTGGCTACACGTCATTGAGCTGGACATCTGATGATGACACACGAAAGAAGGAAGACGCCTGAGTATCACTTCTGTTTTTAATATATTGTAATATATGTATTATCTGTTTGTTTATGTTTTTAGACTATAGTAATCTTCCGACTTTCTTCTTCTTTCTTTCAAGATAAAGTTTATTTTGCTGCGCTACTACTCCTACAGTTTGGGCCTGACAGACTGCACAGTATGCTTATGCAGACTGCCTATCACATAATCACCTCTGTGTCCTGTACAGGCCACCATCGGAGGCCGGTCTCTTTGATGTGGGACCTGAGACGAGGGAGTGGCTGCACGTCATTGAGCTGGACATCTGATGATGACACACGAAAGAAGGAAGATGCCTGAGTATCACTTCTGTTTTTAATATATTGTAATATATGTATTATCTGTTTGTTTATGTTTGTAATATGTTTCATTTTGTCTCGCTGTTGATTTGCAGTGACCTTCAGATTAATTAAACTGTGTGATGAAGCAAGGGAAAGTCATTCATCATTGGTGGTTTTGCCATTACCTGAGGAGGAAATTGCAAGGCAAAATGCATGGTTTCAACCAAAAATGTATATTCTGGAAGGTTTTGTACAGGATGTACACCTGTGGCTATCAGAGGTGAAACAGCAAATGCATGTCATTGTTCAGAAGGAACTACCAATACATGTCACTGTTGAAAAGGAGCCACAAACACCGGTCACTGCTGAAAGTGAAATGTTGAGTGCTGTACATTCTGATGACATTGGACCCCATGACAGTATATCAAATGTATCAAAATCCACACACAAATCCACTCCATCAAAATTATCTTCAACTTCATCTGCTCATCATAGCTCAGGCTGAAAAGGCTGCTCTCATGGAACAGGTGGCTGCCTTACACAAAAAATATGAAATTGAAGCATAACAGGAACAACTCAGAATGCAAAAGGAGCAACTGGAAATGAAGACTCAGCTGGCAGCAGCAAATTCAAAGGCCCATGTACTGGAAACCATGGGCCAAGGAACTCATCAAGAGTGTCAAGGTAGACAAACTCAAAGAACAGAGCTGCTGCTCCAAAGGAAACAACCCCATTCAACCCAAATGCAAATACATACCTACCTGATCAAACTCCACAAAAAGGAAACAATGGAAACCACAAAGCCTCCCTCCCAGCTACAGGTTGTGAGACCAAAACAACCACTTCATGAAAAATCTGCCAAAGCTCATTACATGACTCCTCTAATGCAATACTCTCTCCCCAGGCAAAATGTTCAAACCAAAAATATAATAAATCAAAATGTGCAAACTGAAAATGTACAGCTTCATGGGAAAAAGAATGTTCAAGGTCATGTCACTCACACTACACCCCCTGCAGGTGATATTTGTAATGTGCTACGAAGACAGAATGAAAAAACTGCTTTACTGGTTCAGCAAAATCTGTATTCCACTTTACCACCAAGAGACATTCCAGTTTATGATGGTGACCCATTGCAATATGAAATGTTTATCAGGGCATTTGAGAGAGGAGTGGAGAAAAAGACTGACGATTACAGTGACTGCTTACATTACAATATACAAAAGGCCATCCATACAAGCTCGGATAAACCTGGAGGAACAAGGCATGCAAGCTACAGGAGAGGCATGGACATTGTGCTTTCTGACCTTGTACAATTCATAGAGAGACAGGTAAAAATACTGTCTGACCCACTGTTTGGAAACATCCAAGATGCTAAGCAAACTACAACTGTCAAAACCTCAACCATCATCAAACCAAGAGACACAAGAGACATTCCAAGAAGCAGTTTTGCCACAACAGTAACACCCATAGAAACAGCAGTGCAGTCACATTCTGCACTGAAAACTTAATGAGAAGGCTAAACATTACCGGACAAAAAACAAATATTCTTGTTCAATTCTTGTACAAATAGTTGAATCAATGTTTACAGTTGAATTGTATAACTTCTAGTTAAAGCTTGTGAATGTGACAACTACAACCTGACCAGCCAAGCAGAGGAGGAAGAGGAGGATGTGGATGTGGTGATAAGAGGGAAGAGGAAACCTGTTAAAAGACAAGATGATGACTGATGTAGAGTTCATATGTTTCTCAAGTAACTTCTAAATATGAAATGTGTTAACAGAAACTGGGCCTCACATTGTAGACCATTCATGTTTTATTTGACGTTTTGGAGCATTATGGGTAACTTTCTTCTATAATCAAGTCCAATGTCAAAAATGACAATCAAATGCTTTATTTAATAAGGCTGTCTATTTTAGATATGGATATGTTTATTTTTACTTTATATTGCAGCCGTATAGGTGCCCTCCTTTCCTATCGCACCAAGGAAGTTGCAGTCCAGCCAGGACAACAATGTGTTACTCAATGCTTGTTGAGTATTGATGTCAATTTATGAAATATGATAAAGCAAAAAGAATGCTTAAAGTACACAGAAATGAGGCTACTATCAAAAATGCAAGGATAAAAAGTAAAGAATATAAGAGAGAGATGTACAAAGCCCAGAGAGAGCATAAAAATAAATTGAACAAGGAATTGTTGAGTATGAAGTCTAAAAACCCAAAGATTTTCTGGAAGATGCTTAGTGGTACTGATAGAAAAAAGGAGCACTGTCCAATTTCACTGGAAGATTTTCATTAGCATTTTAAAATATTATCTGACTGGGAAGTGCAAATGAGTCAGATACCGGAAGTTGATTCTGAAGCATACTCCCATGACAATAGTATTCTAAATGCAAACTTCACAGAGCAGGAAATCAGGGAGGTTGTTTCAAAATTAAAAAATGGTAAGGCAGCAGGAAGTGATCAAATGCTGAACGAGTATATCAAAAGTTCAGTAAATATACTCATGCCATTGTATATATCCTTGTTTAACAAGATCCTTGACTCCGGTACCTTTCCTGAAGATTGGACGCTTGGTTTGATTGTACCAATTTTCAAGAAGAAAGGCAATACTGCCGACTGTGATAATTATAGAGGGATTACACTTTTGAGCTGTTTGGGTAAATTGTTCACAAATATACTAAATACAAGATTGATTATATTCTGTGAGGACAGTTCTATCTTGAGGGAAACTCAGGCAGGATTCAGAAAGAATTATTCCACCAGTGACCATATTTTTGTCCTGAAACATATTGTTGATTTATTTTGTCTTAAAAAGAAGAGATTATTTTGTTCATTTATAGATTATAGTAAGGCATTTGATACAGTCTGGAGGGATGCTCTTTGGTATAAACTATCAGCGGTAGGAATCAAGGGCAAATTTATGGCTGTAGTAAAGAATATGTATAAAAACGTTAAATCATGTGTCTTTGTAAACGGCATGAAGTCAGAGTTTTTTGTAAGTTTAGCAGGAGTAAGACAAGGGGAAAACCTATCACCTTTACTGTTCGCTTTATTTATTAATGACCTGGAGGAATACCTCAGACACAATGGCTGTCAGCCGATACATTTTAATGATGAAACGATTGATAACTACTTACAGCTCATGTTGTTATTGTATGCGGACGACACGATCGTCATGTCAAATACGAAGGAGGGTTTACAGAAGGCAATTGATCACATGTGTGGCTTCTGTGAAAAGTGGAAACTAAAGATCAACAGTGAAAAAACAAAGGTAACAGTATTTGGAGGTAGAAAGGCTGACTCCAGCAGATTAAAGTTTTCCTGTAATGGAGACAATCTAGAAGTCGTCCATAGCTTTAAGTATCTCGGAATCACTATGAATTATAATGGTTCATTTAAGATTGCTATTGAAGAGCTGCATAAGCAGGCCTCACGTGCCATGTATTCCCTCCTTTGTAAATGTAGAAATTTTGATTTACCAGTAAATGTTGCACTAGATCTTTTTGACAAGTTGGTTTCACCAGTCATGTTGTACACTTGTGAAGTCTGGGGGTTCGAAAAAATTGAAATATTAGAAAAATTACATCTTAAATTCCTTAAGTATATCCTAAAAGTAAAAACAACCACATGTAGTAATATGGTGTATGGAGAGCTGGGGAGGTACCCAATTTGTATTCTAGTTAAAAAAAGACTCATTGGCTATTGGGCCCGGTTGCTTGAAGGGAAAGAGAGCAAATTGAGTCGTATAATGTATGACTGTCTGCTTAACCTGTTTAATACAGGTGTATACACGTCACCATGGGTTTCGCAGGTAAAGCACATATTGGACGACTGTGGTATGTCTTACATATGGCTGACACAGAATTGTAATAACAGTGAATGGTTGAAACGAACAGTCGAACAAAGGTTGAAAGATCAGTTCCTGCAAAAGTGGCAAAGTGAACTTAATAATATGACATCATGTGACATTTATGTTAAGTATAAGCAAGAGTTTAAGTTGGAAAAAATATCTGTTGTGTGACAACCAGAAGAATAGACAGGCCATTTGTAATTTCAGGGTGAACAACACAAGAATCCCAAAGATCATTGGTAGATATAGAGGACTTGAAAGAAGCCAGAGGCTATGCAATCTATGCAATGGAAATCAAGTTGGAGATGAGTTTCATGTTATATTTGAGTGTAAAAATACTACCATTATGAGTCTCAGACAAAAATATCTGCCAAAGTACTATATAACTCGCCCATCTATGCAGAAATTAATTCTACTATTGCAATGTGATAAGCAAAGAGTTATTTATAAATTAGGTGCTTTTCTGAAAAATGTTCTACCTCTGTTTAAGTAAGGCTCGCCTTTTGCTATGTATGTATGTATGAATATTATGAAATGAAAATGTATGATATCTGTGCTCCATACCATGTGAACATGGTCGTGAGTTAAATAAATGATGACGATGATGATGGGTACACACAACATGAAATCAGTTACAAGCTGATTGTTATGTTTCAGACTCTGAAAATCAAGCCCTGGATGGCCTGGTGGATGTCGTGGTGGAGCATGCTGAGGGGTCTGGGCACAGGGAAATGTCTACACACAGTGAGTATGAATCACATTTAAGCAGTCACCTTTTGTTTACAAATCAATATTTGGTATCTAAGAATATTCTTTGTTTTTTCCAGGCTCCCGACATGCAAGTGTAGCACCTCGGAGCAGAGAAATGTCCACACCCCGTGAGTATTCACTTTCTCCATTGCACCAACACATTTTAAGTACAGTCAGTACAAGGTGTTACATGTTGTGCATACTAAATAAATCATTACCATACCTAATTCACAAGCAATGAGTAAGTAGTTACAGGCTCAATGTGTTGAACTATGTGTATCAGAGGAGATGTGTGATTGTCAACATCTAAGACCAACCAGTAGGGGTAGTCTTTTTCAGTGTGACATGGTATTGTAGTAGTATTATGTCCAAGTATTAAGTCTTTAGTGATGGCTCCAGCCATCAGGCACAGTGATGGCTCCAGACACAGTGTCAGATACCGGCACAGCATCAGGTCCAGGACCAGCCACGACTCCAGGTACAGCAACAGCTCGGAGGCACTCTGTCAGGTCCAGACATGATGACAGGTCCCACCGCAGTGATGGGTCGAGGAACACGGTCAGGTCCAGACATGACAGATCCAGGGACACGGTCAGGCATGGTGAGTTGTCCAAAGGCCCCAAGTAATCAAAACCTTTACAATTCAGCAAGTAGTATCGTGCACCCCTAATTGTTACAATATGACATATTTATTATTTCTCATCTAATGTATAGTCATCTGTCTTGGAAAGTTTTATTGCAAAAATATCACTTTGTCATTTCTAAAATGTACTTTTGTTCTTATTACAGGTGCTATGCAGTGACTGAGAGGCCAACATGGGCATTCCCATGCCAACACAAGGTAAGTTCTGTGCTATTTCAATGAAGACCCCCAAAAAACCCTATCGGGACACAAAAACTGCTCTTCAATTATATCAGCGTTTTGTATCATTGTAGGGTGGTGTCTATAACATTTCTTTGTGTTAATGTACACTTACTTATTTTTCAGTATACCAGAAGAAAGTCCTGACCAAATCAATATTCATTAAAGAACCTGCCTCTTCAGCGGCCAGTCATGTTGAGAGAATGGAGGACTTCCAGAGAGAGGAGCAACTCCTCAGTGATGTCCAAGCTTTTAATACCCTGGTAGGCTTTTCAAGAGTCTGGAAGTAATGAACAGCATAAGATGCACTCGCACACTTTTTACGTTCCTCTGGGATATGTCAGTGAAAGTTTTCATGGACTTATTCCAACAGGTGCTGCAACTTTCCCGTTATAGAGTGATGGCACAGTTGAACATGAAGGGGGAAAAAGAGAAGACTGCGACTTTCAGCGCAATACAAGGTAAGCCCATATTTCATGTTGACCAAGGACAAATCTAAACGTAATTGGGTAAAACATGTCCTTCCCTGTTGACATAAAAAATACAATGCCAACTGTCTACCGTTACCGTTGCTATCATAACATTTTAAATAACTGGTGGTTAGGTGTAGAAGGGAGATGGCTTTGTATTAAACAAGTTGTGGATGTACAAGCATTTTTGCATGTCAATATGGAGACTCACAATCAGTTTTATTGTCACTTCCACAATACACACTTGGCAAACAGGGGAGCAAAATACCATTCTCCACAACTCATGGTGCACATTAAAAAGAGGCAAACATTAAAAAGTAAAGAGCAGACAACATTGGTAAAAAGTGCTGATGCATTCAAAGTGCAATCCGTCTTTCAAGATGTTGGTTTTGGGGGCAATATATGGCGAGCATGGGTTCAGGGTTCTGATGGTTTGGGGCAGCTGTTGGATGACCTGCTGGTGCTTCCCCCTGAGCTCTTGAACCTCCTACCAGATGGCAGGAGTTCAATCGAGCTGTGTATTATGTCAGATAGGGACTAGGACAGCATGTTGCCGTTGCACATTTTTTATTGTCTTTTTCCACTATGCAGATGCAGTCATGAAATTCGACCCAGAAGCCACAGAGGACCTCATAAGGCAGCATGCCGCAGACCACCTCAAGCATGCTCCAGCGAGAAGGGGAGGCGGAGGACACACAGCAGGCACTCAGGACTGATTTAACTTGAACTTTCACTGTCCATTGTGGGGGATCTTAGTGTCACAGTATTGTACAGTATTGTGTAATTTGAACTTGTGTTCTGTTCAACGAAGTAGCTCTGGTTGGACCTTACCCTGGCTATTCAGCACAGCACTTGTTTCATATTTTTCAGTTGTTGTGGAACCGGCCCAAGCAAAAAGGGTGTCCCTGCAAAGTAGGCTGTGCTATTATGTTTTATTATTATTTTATTTTCATTCGACTAGTGACGTGGACTTGGACTTGACTTGGACTTAGCCCCCCTCGGACATACCTGTGGACTACACCAGGTACAAATGACTTTTTTGTTGCTCTCCCTCATGGAGCTACTTGCGGATTATACCAGGGTCAGTCCACCCTAGGTGGACACGCGCTGACCTTTTGCACCTTAATCCCATGTATAACGCACTGACTTTTTTGTCTTTTTTTTTATTGTGCTCTTTTTCTCTAAGCACCTTAACGTCCATAAGTATATCATGCACAGTATACATACATTGCTGCTATGCTCAGGCACCTTAGTTTTTATTATCTCAGGTACTTTGTAAATATGTAGATAACTTGTTTGGCCTTCTGTTGTTCTCTTGTTTGATCTCCTTCCCACTTGCCCCCCACCCCTCTTCTTCTCCCTCCCCTCTTCTTTCTATGGAAATTAATGTTGCGATGGGAAGGATGTACAAAAACGAATTTCACCCACTTTTGTACCTTGTAAACCTGTGATGTGACAATAAACCTGATCCTGATTCTGACGTGTAAAAAAAAAAAAAAAGAGAAGTTAACTGTTCTGTTCTGGATCAAGCTTAATCAGCCCTAGTGACTGCTGTGTGTGTTTGTGTGTGTGTGTCCTTCTGTATGACCTTCTCTATTCAGTCTTGAGCTAGACTGCATGGAACAACATTGTGGGAGTTAAGTGGCTGTCCCGCTTCTGTTCTGTCAAAAATAATTCAAAGCTGGCTTGATCTGCTATTTGTTTGAATACTTAATTAGTCAGAAAGGTAAACGTCATTGGTACGTTAAGGCTAAAAGGATAACACAAGTCCTGGGGACTTGTTTCCATTGTGGTCCTATGAACTAGATTCCATTTCAGGGGGTGTAGTTCCAGTCCACAAATATTCCACAACCATATGGAATATTTGTGGAATACTGTAATTGTGGAACATTTGTTTGCGCAGCTGTGTATTCACAAGAAGAATAAAGAGATAAGGAAATAAGTGTGTATTGAATTGTGATTTATTTGTAAACCTCTGTGTACTGTATTCCCAGTTTTCAGAAGGTGGCATAACCATTTGATCCTGTTCATTTTCCTGTAGCTTTGTTTGATTAGCTTAGCAGCATGTTAACTACTAACTATGTTAAAGCTACAGGAAAATGAACAGGAAATGGGGATTACAGTTATGCACCGAGCCTAGAAGAAGTGTACAAAAGATGTCTATAATTAGTCTTAATTTGACGTAGAAAAGATGACCACATTTGGACTAGAATAAGCCCTTATGTAGAGGTTTGGACGTTCAGAAGACGTCAGACAAAGACGCATTTAAAACTTTAATTCTGCACCCTCCAGGGACCAAAATGTGACGTTCAAAAATGACCTCATTGCACAGTGGGAATAAAATAATATACTGTATATGTGAAAACATCTGTTCCATTCCTGTTGTCCCCTGAAGATGAAAAGGTCGAGCTCGTTTCCCTGACCCCCAATTGTTATAATCGATCGTTCCTTCCGACCGACCGAGAGGCATACCGGACCGAGGTGGAAGGGCAACACTGACCTCTAGTGGATACATCCAGTTTGTACATGCACATGTTAACCCAGAGTACAGAAGTCCTGACGTCACTCGTCCATCCCCTGGGTCGTAAAGTAATTTCCCTATGGAGAATAACATTGGGTCATCATAGAATCGTCTCATAAGAATTGTGGTCCAAAAATAAACAAACTGCCTCGGGAGGTGCCTCTGCATCGTTTATGATAGTCAGTCACTCATATTTGAAACGGTCCGTTTCTGGCAAATTTAACTAATTCGGCAGAAGTAACATTAGCGTTTTCTCACCGTCAGTTGATGCTTCATATCCATAAGAGTAAAACCACCGGGGTCATTTTGTTTATGTTTGGAACACACGGGGGGAAAAGGTTTTAAATCTTCTAAAGGTCTAAAATTCAAATGGTAGCCGATATGTCCTAAGTAGGCCGAACGTTGTAGAGTTGGAACGGAGTTTGTAGCTAAAAGTATATATATATTCTGAATGTCTGATCTAATCATTGCTATGGTCTTGTAAGGAATCGACGGACTGTGCCAACTGCAGTGGCCGAGCTTTGAACCTGTAACCTACGGTTCACCAGATAGTCACACTAACCATTCACCTACAGCTCTACTTAGATCTGTGGTTCTAAAACATTTTGTTGTCAAGGGCCCCCCAAATTAACATGTATTTTGCAGTGGACCTCAATGTGAAAAGATGTAGTGTCAGGGCCCCCCATGAAAGAAAAAGATTTATATTTAAAACTTAAAGAATATATATATGTATTCCAAATGTGTTTATTTTCACACAATGTCAGGGTTAAGAATCAAACTCCTAACCTTTTGTTTCTCAGGCAGGCTCTTTATCCAGTGGGCCACTGTGCCATGCTAAAGATTGAAGGCCAATTAGATAATGACAGAAAAGCCAAAGGCTTGTTTCCATTGGGGTTCATTAAACATTCAGAAGCAGCAGCACAACAAACCATAGACAAACTAATATGCTGTAAAGATCTTTTTTTTTGTTTTTGTATTGTTGTGTGTTGTTCCCCAAAGAGGAATGAAGACCTCATCACAGCAAGGCAGCTGGTAGCACAGTGGGTTGAGTTACTGCCAACACTGTTAACATGTTCCAGAGATTGTGGGTTCAAACCCCACTGACTCTTTACCCCGAAACCTTTGTTTAAAGACTGAGTTCCAGAAGAACTACTCTAAAGCCGCCCGGAAAGCAGTGAGGATTGGCCAGTACCAATGGCGCAGCGGACTAGTCACAGGGCTAGTGGCGCAGGACACCTTGTACAATGTACTTGGTTCAAACCTCGTGTCAGGTACTGAAAAATAACCCATCGATGCGCAAGCAGTGGGCACCGGGAGGGCCGTCTCCTCCCGGTGGTTTCCAGACAATAAAGCAGAGGGGTTATAGTAAAAGTCCCCGGTAAATTGGGGCAGCGGATAAATTGACTGATATCCGTAGAATAACTTGTAGGAGTGTCCTGGTTCAAATCCAGTCACCACCTTAGTAACTGAAACCGAATCTGGCCAATTCGGTCTCAGTTACTGAGATAGATAGAGGGTGAGTAGAGTAGGGGTAGAGTAAAGAGGGAATATAGTCGGGGAGTAGGAGTAGGGCCCAGAGTAGGGGGAGGAGTAGGAATAGGGGGAGGAGTAGGGCCTAGAGTAGGGGGAGGAGTAGGAATAGGGCCCGGGGTAGGAGTAGTCTTTACTCTACTCCGCCTACTCTACACACCCTCTATCTATCTCAGTAACTGAGACCGAATTGGCCAGATTCGGTTTCAGTTACTAAGGTGGTGACTGGATTTGAACCAGGACACTCCTACAAGTTATTCTACGGATATCAGTCAATTTATCCGCTGCCCCAATTTACCGGGGACTTGACGTTAGTGGGAATCGAACCCAAGACCGCTCGGTCCTGTTGTTGTACTGGATTTGAACCAGCACACTCCTACAAGTAATTCTACGGATATCAGTCAATTTATCCGTTGCCCCAAGTTACCTGGGACACTTGACTCGAGTGGGAATCGAACCCACTCAAGTCAAGTCAAGTCATGTTATTG
Organism: Gymnoscopelus microlampas; assembly: GCF_963454915.1. Taxonomy (NCBI): domain Eukaryota; kingdom Metazoa; phylum Chordata; class Actinopteri; order Myctophiformes; family Myctophidae; genus Gymnoscopelus; species Gymnoscopelus microlampas. The sequence goes on from NC_139946.1 coordinate 6,977,314, forward strand.
GACAGACGCTCTACCAGTCGAGCTATGCTGTTGGCTGAGAGTTACAGGTTTCCTGGTGGTTTTAACTTGTTTTCTAGAAGTTAGTCTGCAAAGGGAAGCATCACCAAGGATATCAGTCAATTTATCCGTTGCCCCAAGATACCGGGGACACTTGACTCGAGTGGGAATCGAACCCACTCAAGTCAAGTCAAGTCATGTTATTGGACAGACGCTCTACCAGTCGAGCTATGCTGTTGGCTGAGAGTTACAGGTTTCCTGGTGGTTTTAACTTGTTTTCTAGAAGTTAGTCTGCAAAGGGAAGCATCACTAAGGATATCAGTCAATTTATCCGTTGCCCCAAGATACCGGGGACACTTGACTCGAGTGGGAATCGAACCCACTCAAGTCAAGTCAAGTCATGTTATTGGACAGACGCTCTACCAGTCGAGCTATGCTGTTGGCTGAGAGTTACAGGTTTCCTGGTGATTTTAACTTGTTTTCTAGAAGTTAGTCTGCAAAGGGAAGCATCACTAAGGATATCAGTCAATTTATCCGTTGCCCCAAGATACCGGGGACACTTGACTCGAGTGGGAATCGAACCCACTCAAGTCAAGTCATGTTATTGGACAGACGCTCTACCAGTTGAGCTAAGCTGTTGGCTGAGAGTTACAGGTTTCCTGGTGGTTTTAACTTGTTTTTCTAGAAGTTAGTCTGCAAAGGAAAGCATCACAGTAAAGACACCAGTGGGATTTGAACTCATGGCCTCTGGATCATGTATACTGCGTCTCAACCCATTGAGCTAACAGATGGCTGACAAGTACAGCCTTCCTGGTAGTTTTCAGTTGATCTTCTGGAAGCCAGTCTGCAAAGGAAAGACATCAATGGGATTTGAACTCATGGCCTCTGGATCATGTATACTGCGTCTCAACCCATTAAGCTAACAGTTGGATCACACACAAGCCTTCCTGGTAGTTTTCAGTTGATCTTCTGGAAGCCAGTCTGCAAAGGAAAGAATCATAGGAAAGACATCAATGGGATTTGAACTCATGGCCTCTGGATCATGAATACTGCGTCTCAACCCATTGAGCTAACAGATGGCTGATAAGTACAGCCTTCCTGGTGCTTTGACTTGAACAACAAACAAGACAAATAACTTTAAAAAAAAATGTGTTACAGCATAAATATAAATCTTTTTCATGGGGGGCCCTGACACTACATCTTTTCACATTGGGGTCCACTGCCCAAATACATGTCAATTTGGGGGGTTGACAACAAAACGTTTCAGAACCACAGATTCCAAAGAAACAGCTGTAGGTGAATGGATAGAGTCACTGACTAGTGAGCCGCAGGTAACAGGTTCAAGCCTCAGCTACAGCAGCAAGTCAGGATGTCAAATCAAATAGGTATTATTAGGAGTGAAATGGTTGTGTTTCTTCACCCCAACTGCACATGACAGCAGTTTTAATGAACGTTATTTTCAGTGATGAAAACAAACCGCACAGACGTTCACTGTACTTTAGTACATTTTGTAAACTTATGACTCTGAGTAGAGTATAGCCTGACTTAAACAAACAAATAACAACTTAGTATAGTCAGATTATTTTTTACAAAACTTACATTTTGTAATCAAACTACCGAAACGAAAGTTGGTCACCACCGAAACGAAAGTTAAATCCGAAAAAATCACTAAGTGTGGAGGCCAAAATACTCCCCCCAAAAACCTGTTAGGAGTACGTTTCAGGCAATTTAGAGTTGATTGGTTATTTCCGTTTCGGTAAAATTTATTTTACAGAAACGAAAGTTAAATCCGAAAAAATCACTAAGTGTGGAGGCCAAAATCGTCCCCCCAAAAAACTGTTAGGAGTACGTTTCAGGCAATTTAGAGTCGATTGGTAATTTTCGTTTCGGTAAAATTTATTTCACCGAAACGGTTTTAACTTGTTTTTCTATATACTTACTAATACTAATATATAACTAACTAACATACTTACTAATATATAACTAACTAATATACTTACTAATACTAATATATAACTAACTACTATCGCATAACTAATATACTTACTAATACTAATATATAACTAACTAATATACTAGTGTCTATATTATAGATTATAGTGTTAGTGTGTCAATATTATAGTGTTAGTGTCACTAATAATATAATATAGAGACACTATAATATAGTGTCTCTTTATTATATTGTTAGTGTCACTATAATATAGTGTCTATATTATATATAGTGTCATTGTCTATATTATAGTGTCTCTCTAGCACCGCCCCTTCCCCTCTAGCTCCACCCCTTCCTCTCTCTAGCTCCGCCCCTTCCTCTCTGGCTCCGCCCTTTCCCCCTCTAGCTCCGCCTCTCTAGCTCCGCCCCTTCCTCTCTCTAGCTCCACCCCTTCCTCTCTGGCTCCACCCCTTCCTCTCTAGCTCCGCCCCTTCCTCTCTAGCTCCGCCCCTCCCTCAATCTTTCTGTAATATTTCAGCTGCCCGTTTATATTTGTTCTATAACCCCTCCGCTTTATTGTCTGGAAACCACGGGGGGAAGAAGCCCCCGCGCCCACTCCCTGCACCCTCTCTTGAGTGAGTAACCTATCTGACCGACACAGGTTCTCTAGCCATTAGCCCTATTGTGTGGGACCGCGCCAACTAGTACTTGTGACCCTGACTTAGTCCACTGCACCATCAGTAGCCCTGAAATTCAATGCTTTCTGTGTTGATTTTAAGGGTTTCTGGGTTCAAGCCTCACTCACTCCTTACCCTGAATCTCTTCTGTAAAGGAAAGGTTCAGGGCAAAGAGTGAGTGGGGCTTGAACCCACAGCCTCTGGATATGTAGGCAGTGTGTCTACACACTGAGCCATCACCTGCCTTGCTATGAATGGTCTTCATTCCTTTTTGCAGTAGGCGAATGGTTAGAGTCACAGCCTGGTGAGCCGAAGGTTGCAGGTTCAAGACTTGATCACAGCGGTATGAGCAAGACATTTACAACTGATCCTTTGAGGGCAGACATTACTTGCGCCTGTGAAGCAGCGCAAGTACTGTATTCAGGGTCGTCATGTCGAAAGGAGTACACAACATATACACAACGTATATTAGTTATATAGTAGTATATTAGTTATATAGTAGTAGTAAGTATATTAGTTATATAGTAGTATATTAGTTATATAGTAGTATATTAGTTATATAGTAGTATATTAGTTATATAGTAGTAGTAAGTATATTAGTTATATAGTAGTATATTAGTTATATACTAGTATATTAGTTATATAGTAGTGTATTAGTTATATAGTAGTATATTAGTTATATAGTAGTATATTAGTTATATAGTAGTATATTATTTATATAGTAGTATATTAGTTATATACTAGTATATTAGTTATATAGTAGTATATTAGTTATATAGTAGTATATTAGTTATATACTAGTATATTAGTTGTATAGTAGTAGTAAGTATATTAGTTATATAGTAGTATATTAGTTATATACTAGTATATTAGTTATATAGTAGTATATTAGTTATTTAGTAGTAGTAAGTATATTAGTTATAAACTAGTATATTAGTTATATAGTAGTATATTAGTTATATACTAGTATATTAGTTATATAGTAGTATATTAGTTATATAGTAGTATATTAGTTATATACTAGTATATTAGTTATATAGTAGTAGTAAGTATATTAGTTATATAGTAGTATATTAGTTATATAGTAAGTATATTAGTTATATAGTAGTATATTAGTTATATAGTAGTATATTAGTTATATAGTAGTATATTAGATATATATTAGTATATTAGTTATATAGTAGTAGTAAGTATATTAGTTATATAGTAGTATATTAGTTATATAGTAGTGTATTAGTTATACAGTAGTATATTAGTTATATAGTAGTGTATTAGTTATACAGTAGTATATTAGTTATATAGTAGTATATTAGTTATACAGTAGTATATTAGTTATATAGTAGTATATTAGTTATATGTATATATATATATACAAAGATATAATTATTATATATATATATAGTCTCATCCGCCGTCGTCCTAGTATTTTATAGGCACTATGCACATATGTCACGTGAAGTCCAACCAATCAAATTAAGCTTCGGCACTGGCATGAAGCATAGGATTGATGACATCACTATTATGTCATGAATACAAAGAAAGATGATATATATACATTGTAAAATATATTAATTCACATTGATGACCAACGTTTAATGCAGATAAGGTCAGATGCTCACACTGGACATCTGGGCACACGAGTTTCTAGACATCAGGGCACACCGGATAAGTGGGCATACGAACATGTGGGCACACGAGATGAATCGGCACATGGACATATGTCACACAAGATCACTGGGCACACGGCCAAGAGTTCACAAGAGTTCACAATACCACAGGCCAGGAGACCACCAGACTTGAAACTTCACATGTCCTGCCATCGCCAAGACAATACATTTTCAGGGGATTCCCAGGCTATAAGAGGGACAAAGAAGGGCATTTAAAATGCTGAATTATTTTGATGATCACTGCTTTTATGATGCTAATTAATCTGAAGTAACTGGTCAAGGACCTCTTCAAATCACCTTTCGCCTCATAATGAGTGTGTAGTGACAACAACTTCTTTTCAGGGGCAAAACAGTGCCTTTTTAAGGGCAGAACAGGGAGGAAAAAATGCCTTTTCAGGGCACTTTCAGGGAAACAACAGTTCAGTAACTACTACAGTTCAGTAACTACTACAGATGGTCACACTGGACATCTGGGCACACGAGTTTCTAGACATCAGAGCACACCGGATAAGTGGGCATACGAACATGTGGGCACACGACATGAATCGACACATGGACATATGTCACACAAGATGAATGGGCACACGGCCAAGAGTTCACAAGAGTTCACAATACCACAGGGCAGGAGACCACCAGACTTGATGTAGTCCTCCGATGAGTAAAGGTATTTACTTGCGCCTGTGTGTCTATTTGTGTCAGACCACCGTCCACATCCCACAGTAGAATCATACCCAAGTAGGCTGCAGCACTCAACATGCCATGGTCCTTGGCATGTCCATGTCAAATTCACATGTCCTGCCATCGCCAAGACAGTAAATTTTCAGGGGATTCCCAGGCAATAAGAGGGACAAAGAATTATTTGGATGATCACTGCTTTTATGATGCTAATTAATCTGAGTAACTGGTCAAGGACCTCTTCAAATGACCTTTCGCCTCATAATGAGTGTGTAGTGACAACAACTTCTTTTCAGGGGCAAAACAGTGCCTTTTTAAGGGCAGAACAGGGAGGAAAAAATGCCTTTTCAGGGCACTTTAAGGGAAAGAACAGTTCAGTAACTACTACAGTTCAGTAACTACTACAGATGGTCACACTGGACATCTGGGCACACGAGTTTCTAGACATCAGGGCACACCAGATAAGTGGGCATACGAACATGTGCGCACACGAGATGAATCGGCACAAGGACATATGTCACACAAGATGACTGGGCACACGGCCAAGAGTTCACAAGAGTTCACAATACCACAGGCCAGGAGACCACCAGACTTGACATGCCATGGTCCTTGGCATGTCTATGTCCTTGGCATGTCCATGTCAAACTTCACATGTCCTGCCATCGCCAAGACAATAAATTTTCAGGGGATTCCCAGGCAATAAGAGGGACAAAGAAGGGCATTTAAAATGCTAAATTATTTTGATGATCACTGCTTTTATGATTGCTAATTAATCTGAGTAACTGGTCAAGGACCTCTTCAAATCACCTTTCGCCTTATAATGAGTCTGACACCTTCTTCAACACACATTCTTTTGTTCTCATGTATATGGATGTCTGTTGAAGGAGTAGATGACGAAAACTTTTGACAGATTTTTGACTATGACGTCATCCTAGTAGTCTATAACTGTCCATCGACTTCAGTCTTCAGTGTTCAAGCACAGAAAATTTCTCAAGTGAAGGTCGAGGACACTGACCTCCCCCTCCCTCAATAACATTTCTTTATATATATATTTTTTTTTTCTTTGTTTAAATTGTACATTAATTCTCAAGGCGCAAGTTAGCAATTGACAGATTGCAGTCTTGTTACTTCTATTCTACATCTCAAATAGTGTACCTTTACTCCACTACAATCATTTGAAAACTTTAGTTGCTAGTTACTTTGCAGATATAAATTATCATATTATAAAACATACATGAACGACTTTAACCCTATTTTATACATAGGCTATTTGAAAATAGCCGATCTACAAGCTCACAGCGCGTCGCATCGTGACGAGGTTGTAGATCGGCTATTTTCAAACATTTTAGTACTTTTACTTTTGATACTTAAAGTATATTTTGATTGCAGTACTTTTGTACTTTTACGCAAGTAACATTTTGAACACAGGCCTTTTACTTGCAATGGAGTATTTTTATGAATGTTAGGGACCCAAAAAAAAGTCACAACCAATCAACTTTAAATTGCCCGAAACGTACTCCTAACAGGTTTTTGGGGGAACATTTTTTTTTCCGTTTCGGTAGTGTCACTACCGAAACGGAAGTCCAGAGCTCGATGAATGTTAGTGACCAAAAAAAAAGGCACAAAAAAGTCACTACCAATCAACTTTAAATTGCCTGAAACGTACTCCTAACAGGTTTTTGGGGGAACAATTTTTTCGTCACCAGCATTTTTCGTCATTTTTCGTCACCAGCATTTTTCGTCATTTTTCGTCACCAGCATTTTTTCGTCACCAGCATTTTTCGTCATTTTTCGTCACCAGCATTTTTTCGTCACCAGCATTTTTCGTCATTTTTCGTCACCAGCATTTTTCGTCACCAGCATTTTTCGTCATTTTTCGTCACCAGCATTTTTTCGTCACCAGCATTTTTCGTAATTTTTCGTCACCAGCATTTTTCCAGTCCAGAGCTCGATGAATGTTAGGGATAAAAGTTTTTGGGGGGACGATTTTCCAAAACTTTCGTTTCGGCAAAACGTTTCAGTAAAAAGAAAATTTACTAAGTCCAGAGCTCGATGAATGTTAGGGACGAAAAAAAAAGTCACTACAAAGTACTAACATTCAACTCTAAATTTAAAATTTACCGAAACTTTCGTTTCGGTAAAAAGAAAATCGTTTCGGTAAAAAGAAAATGTATTAAGTCCAGAGCTCGATGAATGTTAGGGACGGAAAAAAAAGTCACTACAAAGTACTAACATTCAACTCTTTTTTTTCGTCACCAGCATTTTTTCGTCACCAGCATTTTTCGTAATTTTTCGCCATTTATCGTCATTTTTCGTCATTTTTCGTCATTTTTAGTCACCAGCATTTTTCGTCATTTTTCGTCACCAGCATTTTTCGTCACCAGCATTTTTCGTCATTTTTCGTCACCAGCATTTTTCGTCATTTTTCGTCATTTTTCGTCACCAGCATTTTTCGTCATTTTTCGTCACCAGCATTTTTCGTCATTTTTCGTCACCAGCATTTTTCGTCATTTTTCGTCATTTTTCGTCACCAGCATTTTTCGTCATTTTTCGTCACCAGCATTTTTTTGTCACCAGCATTTTTCGTCATTTTTCGTCACCAGCATTTTTTCGTCACCAGCATTTTTCGTCATTTTTCGTCACCAGCATTTTTCGTCATTTTTCGTCACCAGCATTTTTCGTCATTTTTCGTCACCAGCATTTTTCGTCATTTTTCGTCACCAGCATTTTTTCGTCACCAGCATTTTTCGTCATTTTTCGTCACCAGCATTTTTTCGTCACCAGCATTTTTCGTCATTTTTCGTCACCAGCATTTTTCGTCACCAGCATTTTTCGTCATTTTTCGTCACCAGCATTTTTTCGTCACCAGCATTTTTCGTCATTTTTCGTCACCAGCATTTTTCGTCATTTTTCGTCACCAGCATTTTTTCGTCACCAGCATTTTTCGTCATTTTTCGTCACCAGCATTTTTTCGTCACCAGCATTTTTCGTCATTTTTCGTCACCAGCATTTTTCGTCACCAGCATTTTTCGTCATTTTTCGTCACCAGCATTTTTTCGTCACCAGCATTTTTCGTAATTTTTCGTCACCAGCATTTTTCCAGTCCAGAGCTCGATGAATGTTAGGGATAAAAGTTTTTGGGGGGACGATTTTCCAAAACTTTCGTTTCGGCAAAACGTTTCAGTAAAAAGAAAATTTACTAAGTCCAGAGCTCGATGAATGTTAGGGACGAAAAAAAAAGTCACTACAAAGTACTAACATTCAACTCTAAATTTAAAATTTACCGAAACTTTCGTTTCGGTAAAAAGAAAATCGTTTCGGTAAAAAGAAAATGTATTAAGTCCAGAGCTCGATGAATGTTAGGGACGGAAAAAAAAGTCACTACAAAGTACTAACATTCAACTCTTTTTTTTCGTCACCAGCATTTTTTCGTCACCAGCATTTTTCGTAATTTTTCGCCATTTATCGTCATTTTTCGTCATTTTTCGTCATTTTTAGTCACCAGCATTTTTCGTCATTTTTCGTCACCAGCATTTTTCGTCACCAGCATTTTTCGTCATTTTTCGTCACCAGCATTTTTCGTCATTTTTCGTCATTTTTCGTCACCAGCATTTTTCGTCATTTTTCGTCACCAGCATTTTTCGTCATTTTTCGTCACCAGCATTTTTCGTCATTTTTCGTCATTTTTCGTCACCAGCATTTTTTGTCATTTTTCGTCACCAGCATTTTTTTGTCACCAGCATTTTTCGTCATTTTTCGTCACCAGCATTTTTTCGTCACCAGCATTTTTCGTCATTTTTCGTCACCAGCATTTTTCGTCATTTTTCGTCACCAGCATTTTTCGTCATTTTTCGTCACCAGCATTTTTTCGTCACCAGCATTTTTCGTCATTTTTCGTCACCAGCATTTTTTCGTCACCAGCATTTTCCGTCATTTTTCGTCACCAGCATTTTTTCGTCACCAGCATTTTTCGTCATTTTTCGTCACCAGCATTTTTTCGTCACCAGCATTTTCCGTCATTTTTCGTCACCAGCATTTTTTCGTCACCAGCATTTTTCGTCATTTTTCGTCACCAGCATTTTTTCGTCACCAGCATTTTTCGTCATTTTTCGTCACCAGCATTTTTCGTCATTTTTCGTCACCAGCATTTTCTCGTCACCAGCATTTTTGGTCATTTTTCGTCACCAGCATTTTTTCGTCACCAGCATTTTTCGTCATTTTTCGTCACCAGCATTTTTTCGTCACCAGCATTTTTCGTCATTTTTCGTCACCAGAATTTTTTCATCACCAGCATTTTTCGTCATTTTTCGTCACCAGCATGTTTCGTCATTTTTCGTCACCAGCATTTTTCGCCATTTTTCGTCACCAGCATTTTTCGTCATTTTTCGTCACCTGCATTTTTCGTCATTTTTCGTCACCAGCATTTTTTCGTCACCAGCATTTTTCGTCATTTTTCGTCACCAGCATTTTTTGTCATTTTTCGTCACCAGCATTTTTTCGTCACCAGCACTTTTCGTCATTTTTCGTCACCAGCATTTTTTCGTCACCAGCATTTTTCGTCATTTTTCGTCACCAGCATTTTTCCAGTCCAGAGCTCGATGAATGTTAGGGACGGGAAAAAAAGTCACTAAAAAGTACTAGCAATCAACTCTAAATTGCCTGAAACGTACTCCTAACAGGTTTTTGGGGGGACGATTTTCCAAAACTTTCGTTTCGGCAAAACGTTTCGGTAAAAAGAAAATTTACATAGTCCAGAGCTCGATGAATGTTAGGGACGAAAAAAAAAGTCACTAAAAAGTACTACCAATCAACTCTAAATTGCCTGAAACGTACTCCTAACAGGTTTTTGGGGGGACGATTTTCCAAAACTTTCGTTTCGGCAAAACGTTTCGGTAAAAAGAAAATTTACTAAGTCCAGAGCTCGATGAATGTTAGGGACGAAAAAAAAAGTCACTACAAAGTACTAACATTCAACTCTAAATTTAAAATTTACCGAAACTTTCGTTTCGGTAAAAAGAAAATCGTTTCGGTAAAAAGAAAATGTATTAAGTCCAGAGCTCGATGAATGTTAGGGACGGAAAAAAAAGTCACTACAAAGTACTAACATTCAACTCTTTTTTTTCGTCACCAGCATTTTTTCGTCACCAGCATTTTTCGTCATTTTTCGCCATTTTTCGCCATTTTTCGTCATTTTTCGTCACCAGCATTTTTCGTCATTTTTCGTCACCAGCATTTTTTCGTCACCAGCATTTTTCGTCACCAGCATTTTTCGTCATTTTTCGTCACCAGCATTTTTCGTCACCAGCATTTTTCGTCATTTTTCGTCACCAGCATTTTTCGTCATTTTTCGTCACCAGCATTTTTTTGTCACCAGCATTTTTCGTCATTTTTCGTCACCAGCATTTTTTCATCACCAGCATTTTTTCGTCACCTGCATTTTTCGTCATTTTTCGTCACCAGCATTTTTTCGTCACCAGCATTTTTCGTCATTTTTCGTCACCAGAATGTTTTCCTCACCAGCATTTTTCGTCATTTTTCGTCATTTTTCGTCACCAGCATTTTTTCGTCACCAGCATTTTTCGTCATCTTTCGTCACCAGCATTTTTTCGTCACCAGCATTTTTCGTCATTTTTCGTCACCAGCATTTTTTCACCAGCATTTTTTCGTCACCAGCATTTTTCGTCACCAGCATTTTTTCGTCACCAGCATTTTTCGTCATTTTTCGTCACCAGCATTTTTCGTCATTTTTCGTCACCAGCATTTTTTGTCATTTTTCGTCACCAGCATTTTTTCGTCACCAGCATTTTTCGTCATTTTTCGTCACCAGCAATTTTTTCGTCACCAGCATTTTCCGTCATTTTTCGTCACCAGCATTTTTTCGTCACCAGCATTTTTCGTCATTTTTCGTAGCCAGCATTTTTTCGTCACCAGCATTTTTCGTCATTTTTCGTCACCAGCATTTTTTCGTCACCAGCATTTTTCGTCATTTTTCGTCACCAGCATTTTTCGTCACCAGCATTTTTCGTCATTTTTCGTCACCAGCATTTTTCGTCATTTTTCGTCACCAGCATTTTTTCGTCACCAGCATTTTTCGTCATTTTTCGTCACCAGCATTTTTTCGTCACCAGCATTTTTCGTCATTTTTCGTCACCAGCATTTTTTCGTCACCAGCATTTTTCGTCATTTTTCGTCACCAGCATTTTTTCATCACCAGCATTTTTCGTCATTTTTCGTCACCAGCATTTTTCGTCATTTTTCGTCACCAGCATTTTTCGTCATTTTTCGTCACCAGCATTTTTCGTCACCAGAATTTTTCGTCATTTTTCGTCATTTTTCGTCACCAGCATTTTTTCGTCACCAGCATTTTTCGTCATTTTTCGTCATTTTTCGTCACCAGCATTTTTCGTCATTTTTCGTCACCAGCATTTTTTCGTCACCAGCATTTTTCGTCATTTTTCGTCACCAGCATTTTTCGTCATTTTTCGTCACCAGCATTTTTTCACCAGCATTTTTTCGTCACCAGCATTTTTCGTCATTTTTCGTCACCAGCATCAACTCTAAATTGCCTGAAACGTACTCCTAACAGGTTTTTGGGGGGACGATTTTCCAAAACTTTCGTTTCGGCAAAACGTTTCGGTAAAAAGAAAATTTACATAGTCCAGAGCTCGATGAATGTTAGGGACGAAAGAAAAAGTCACTAAAAAGTACTACCAATCAACTCTAAATTGCCTGAAACGTACTCCTAACAGGTTTTTGGGGGGACGATTTTCCAAAACTTTCGTTTCGGCAAAACGTTTCGGTAAAAAGAACATTTACTAAGTCCAGAGCTCGATGAATGTTAGGGACGGGAAAAGAGTCACTAAAAAGTACTACCAATCAACTCTAAATTGCCTGAAACGTACTCCTAACAGGTTTTTGGGGGGACGATTTTCCAAAACTTTCGTTTCGGCAAAACGTTTCGGTAAAAAGAACATTTACTGAGTCCAGAGCTCGATGAATGTTAGGGACGGGAAAAGAGTCACTAAAAAGTACTACCAATCAACTCTAAATTGCCTGAAACGTACTCCTAACAGGTTTTTGGGGGGACGATTTTCCAAAACTTTCGTTTCGGCAAAACGTTTCGGTAAAAAGAAAATGTACCAAGTCCAGAGCTCGATGAATGTTAGGGACGAAAAAAAAAGTCACTAAAAAGTACTACCAATCAACTCTAAATTGCCTGAAACGTACTCCTAACAGGTTTTTGGGGGGACGATTTTCCAAAACTTTCGTTTCGGCAAAACGTTTCGGTAAAAAGAAAATTTACATAGTCCAGAGCTCGATGAATGTTAGGGACCAAAAAAAAAGTCACAAAAAAGTCACTACCAATCAACTTTAAATTGCCTGAAACGTACTCCTAACAGGTTTTTGGGGGAACAATTTTTTCATCACCAGCATTTTTCGTCATTTTTCGTCACCAGCATCTTTCGTCATTTTTCGTCACCAGCATTTTTTCGTCACCAGCATTTTTCGTCATTTTTCGTCACCAGCATTTTTTCGTCACCAGCATTTTTCGTCATTTTTCGTCACCAGCATTTTTCTACATTTTTCGTCACCAGCATTTTTTCACCAGTATTTTTTCGTCATCAGCATTTTTCGTCATTTTTCGTCACCAGCATTTTTTCGTCACCACCATTTTTCATCATTTTTCGTCACCAGCATTTTTCCAGTCCAGAGCTCGATGAATGTTAGGGACGAAAAAAAAAGTCACTAAAAAGTACTACCAATCAACTCTAAATTGCCTGAAATGTACTCCTAATAGGTTTTTGGGGGGACGATTTTCCAAAACTTTCGTTTCGGCAAAACGTTTCGGTAAAAAGAAAATTTACTAAGTCCAGAGCTCGATGAATGTTAGGGACGGGAAAAAAAGTCACTAAAAAGTACTACCAATCAACTCTAAATTGCCTGAAACGTACTCCTAACAGGTTTTTGGGGGGACGATTTTCCAAAACTTTCGTTTCGGCAAAACGTTTCGGTAAAAAGAAAATTTACATAGTCCAGAGCTCGATGAATGTTAGGGACCAAAAAAAAAGTCACAAAAAAGTCACTACCAATCAACTTTAAATTGCCTGAAACGTACTCCTAACAGGTTTTTGGGGGAATAATTTTTTTTTCGTTTCGGTAGTGTCACTACCGAAACGGAAAAAAAAATAACTAAGTCCAGAGCTCGATGAATGTTAGGGACGAAAAAAAAAGTCACTAAAAAGTACTACCAATCAACTCTAAATTGCCTGAAACGTACTCCTAACAGGTTTTTGGGGGGACGATTTTCCAAAACTTTCGTTTCGGCAAAACGTTTCGGTAAAAAGAACATTTACTAAGTCCAGAGCTCGATGAATGTTAGGGACGGGAAAAGAGTCACTAAAAAGTACTACCAATCAACTCTAAATTGCCTGAAACGTACTCCTAACAGGTTTTTGGGGGGACGATTATCCAAAACTTTCGTTTCGGCAAAACGTTTCGGTAAAAAGAAAATTTACCAAGTCCAGAGCTCGATGAATGTTAGGGACGAAAAAAAAAGTCACTAAAAAGTACTACCAATCAACTCTAAATTGCCTGAAACGTACTCCTAACAGGTTTTTGGGGGGACGATTTTCCAAAACTTTCGTTTCGGCAAAACGTTTCGTTTCGGCAAAACGTTTCGGTAAAAAGAAAATTTACTAAGTCCAGAGCTCGATGAATGTTAGGGACGAAAAGAAAAGTCACTACAAAGTACTAACATTCAACTCTAAATTTAAAATTTACCATTTTTAGCATTTTTCGTCATTTTTCGCCATTTTTCGTCATTTTTGGTCATTTTTCGTCACCAGCATTTTTGGTCATTTTTCGCCACCAGCATTTTTCGTCATTTTTCGTCACCAGCATTTTTCGTCACCAGCATTTTTCGTCATTTTTCGTCACCAGCATTTTTTCGTCACCAGCATTTTTCGTCACCAGCATTTTTCCTCATTTTTCGTCACCAGCATTTTTCGTCATTTTTCGTCACCAGCATTTTTTTGTCACCAGCATTTTTCGTCATTTTCCGTCACCAGCATTTTTCGTCATTTTTCGTCACCAGCATTTTTTCGTCACCAGCATTTTTCGTCACCAGCATTTTTCGTCATTTTTCGTCACCAGCATTTTTTCGTCACCAGCATTTTTCGTCATTTTTCGTCACCAGCATTTTTCGTCACCAGCATTTTTTCGTCACCAGCATTTTTCGTCATTTTTCGTCACCAGCATTTTTTCGTCACCAGCATTTTTCGTCATTTTTCGTCACCAGCATTTTTTCGTCACCAGCATTTTTCGTCATTTTTCGTCACCAGAATTTTTTCATCACCAGCATTTTTCGTCATTTTTCGTCACCAGCATGTTTCGTCATTTTTCGTCACCGTCATTTTTCGTCACCAGAATTTTCGTCACCAGCATTTTTCGTCATTTTTCGTCACCTGCATTTTTCGTCACCTGCATTTTTCGTCATTTTTCGTCACCAGCATTTTTTCGTCACCAGCATTTTTCGTCATTTTTCGTCACCAGCATTTTTTCGTCACCAGCATTTTTCGTCATTTTTCGTCACCAGCATTTTTCGTCATTTTTCGTCACCAGCATTTTTCGTCACCAGCATTTTTCGTCATTTTTCGTCACCAGCATTTTTTCGTCACCAGCATTTTTCGTCACCAGCTATTTTTTCCTCATTTTTCGTCACCAGCATTTTTCGTCATTTTTCGTCACCAGCATTTTTTCGTCACCAGCATTTTTCGTCATTTTTCGTCACCAGCATTTTTCGTCATTTTTCGTCACCAGCATTTTTTCGTCACCAGCATTTTTCGTCATTTTTCGTCACCAGCATTTTTCGTCATTTTTCGTCACCAGCATTTTTTCGTCACCAGCATTTTTCGTCATTTTTCGTCACCAGCATTTTTCGTCACCAGCATTTTTTCGTCACCAGCATTTTTCGTCATTTTTCGTCACCAGCATTTTTTCGTCACCAGCATTTTTCGTCATTTTTCGTCACCAGCATTTTTTCGTCACCAGCATTTTTCGTCATTTTTCGTCACCAGAATTTTTTCATCACCAGCATTTTTCGTCATTTTTCGTCACCAGCATGTTTCGTCATTTTTCGTCACCAGCATTTTTCGTCATTTTTCGTCACCAGAATTTTCGTCACCAGCATTTTTCGTCATTTTTCGTCACCTGCATTTTTCGTCATTTTTCGTCACCTGCATTTTTCGTCATTTTTCGTCACCAGCATTTTTCGTCATTTTTCGTCACCAGCATTTTTTCGTCACCAGCATTTTTCGTCATTTTTCGTCACCAGCATTTTTTCGTCACCAGCACTTTTCGTCATTTTTCGTCACCAGCATTTTTTCGTCACCAGCATTTTTCGTCATTTTTCGTCACCAGCATTTTTCGTCATTTTTCGTCACCAGCATTTTTTCACCAGCATTTTTTCGTCACCAGCATTTTTCGTCATTTTCAGAGCTCGATCAGTCCAGAGCTCGATGAATGTTAGGGACGAAAAAAAAAGTCACAAAAAAGTCACTACCAATCAACTTTAAATTGCCTGAAACGTACTCCTAACAGGTTTTTGGGGGAATAATTTTTTTTTCGTTTCGGTAGTGTCACTACCGAAACGGAAAAAAAAATAACTAAGTCCAGAGCTCGATGAATGTTAGGGACGAAAAAAAAAGTCACTAAAAAGTACTACCAATCAACTCTAAATTGCCTGAAACGTACTCCTAACAGGTTTTTGGGGGGACGATTATCCAAAACTTTCGTTTCGGCAAAACGTTTCGGTAAAAAGAAAATTTACCAAGTCCAGAGCTCGATGAATGTTAGGGACGAAAAAAAAAGTCACTAAAAAGTACTACCAATCAACTCTAAATTGCCTGAAACGTACTCCTAACAGGTTTTTGGGGGGACGATTTTCCAAAACTTTCGTTTCGGCAAAACGTTTCGTTTCGGCAAAACGTTTCGGTAAAAAGAAAATTTACTAAGTCCAGAGCTCGATGAATGTTAGGGACGAAAAGAAAAGTCACTACAAAGTACTAACATTCAACTCTAAATTTAAAATTTACCATTTTTAGCATTTTTCGTCATTTTTCGCAATTTTTCGTCATTTTTGGTCATTTTTCGTCACCAGCATTTTTGGTCATTTTTCGCCACCAGCATTTTTCGTCATTTTTCGTCACCAGCATTTTTCGTCACCAGCATTTTTCGTCATTTTTCGTCACCAGCATTTTTTCGTCACCAGCATTTTTCGTCACCAGCATTTTTCCTCATTTTTCGTCACCAGCATTTTTCGTCATTTTTCGTCACCAGCATTTTTTCGTCACCAGCATTTTTCGTCATTTTCCGTCACCAGCATTTTTCGTCATTTTTCGTCACCAGCATTTTTTCGTCACCAGCATTTTTCGTCACCAGCATTTTTCGTCATTTTTCGTCACCAGCATTTTTTCGTCACCAGCATTTTTCGTCATTTTTCGTCACCAGCATTTTTCGTCACCAGCATTTTTTCGTCACCAGCATTTTTCGTCATTTTTCGTCACCAGCATTTTTTCGTCACCAGCATTTTTCGTCATTTTTCGTCACCAGCATTTTTTCGTCACCAGCATTTTTCGTCATTTTTCGTCACCAGAATTTTTTCATCACCAGCATTTTTCGTCATTTTTCGTCACCAGCATGTTTCGTCATTTTTCGTCACCGTCATTTTTCGTCACCAGAATTTTCGTCACCAGCATTTTTCGTCATTTTTCGTCACCTGCATTTTTCGTCACCTGCATTTTTCGTCATTTTTCGTCACCAGCATTTTTTCGTCACCAGCATTTTTCGTCATTTTTCGTCACCAGCATTTTTTCGTCACCAGCATTTTTCGTCATTTTTCGTCACCAGCATTTTTCGTCATTTTTCGTCACCAGCATTTTTCGTCACCAGCATTTTTCGTCATTTTTCGTCACCAGCATTTTTTCGTCACCAGCATTTTTCGTCACCAGCTATTTTTTCCTCATTTTTCGTCACCAGCATTTTTCGTCATTTTTCGTCACCAGCATTTTTTCGTCACCAGCATTTTTCGTCATTTTTCGTCACCAGCATTTTTCGTCATTTTTCGTCACCAGCATTTTTTCGTCACCAGCATTTTTCGTCATTTTTCGTCACCAGCATTTTTCGTCATTTTTCGTCACCAGCATTTTTTCGTCACCAGCATTTTTCGTCATTTTTCGTCACCAGCATTTTTCGTCACCAGCATTTTTTCGTCACCAGCATTTTTCGTCATTTTTCGTCACCAGCATTTTTTCGTCACCAGCATTTTTCGTCATTTTTCGTCACCAGCATTTTTTCGTCACCAGCATTTTTCGTCATTTTTCGTCACCAGAATTTTTTCATCACCAGCATTTTTCGTCATTTTTCGTCACCAGCATGTTTCGTCATTTTTCGTCACCAGCATTTTTCGTCATTTTTCGTCACCAGAATTTTCGTCACCAGCATTTTTCGTCATTTTTCGTCACCTGCATTTTTCGTCATTTTTCGTCACCTGCATTTTTCGTCATTTTTCGTCACCAGCATTTTTCGTCATTTTTCGTCACCAGCATTTTTTCGTCACCAGCATTTTTCGTCATTTTTCGTCACCAGCATTTTTTCGTCACCAGCACTTTTCGTCATTTTTCGTCACCAGCATTTTTTCGTCACCAGCATTTTTCGTCATTTTTCGTCACCAGCATTTTTCGTCATTTTTCGTCACCAGCATTTTTTCACCAGCATTTTTTCGTCACCAGCATTTTTCGTCATTTTCAGAGCTCGATCAGTCCAGAGCTCGATGAATGTTAGGGACGAAAAAAAAAGTCACTAAAAAGTACTACCAATCAACTCTAAATTGCCTGAAACGTACTCCTAACAGGTTTTTGGGGGGACGATTTTCCAAAACTTTCGTTTCGGCAAAACGTTTCGGTAAAAAGAAAATTTACTAAGTCCAGAGCTCGATGGATGTTAGTGACGGGAAAAAAAGTCACTAAAAAGTACTAGCAATCAACTCTAAATTGCCTGAAACGTACTCCTAACAGGTTTTTGGGGGGACGATTTTCCAAAACTTTCGTTTCGGCAAAACGTTTCGGTAAAAAGAAAATTTACATAGTCCAGAGCTCGATGAATGTTAGGGACCAAAACAAAAGTCACAAAATAGTCCCTACCAATCAACTTTAAATTGCCTGAAACGTACTCCTAACAGGTTTTTGGGGGAACATTTTTTTTTTCGTTTCGGTAGTGTCACTACCGAAACGGAAAAAAATGTACTAAGTCCAGAGCTTGATGAATGTTAGGGACCAAAAAAAAAGTCACAAAAAAGTCACTACCAATCAACTTTAAATTGCCTGAAACGTACTCGATGAATGTTAGGGACGAAAAAAAAAGTCACTACAAAGTACTAACATTCAACTCTAAATTTAAAATTTACCATTTTTAGCATTTTTCGTCATTTTTCGCCATTTTTGGTCGTTTTTCGTCACCAGCATTTTTGGTCATTTTTCGCCACCAGCATTTTTCGTCATTTTTCGTCACCAGCATTTTTCGTCATTTTTCGTCACCAGCATTTTTCGTCATTTTTCGTCACCAGCATTTTTCGTCATTTTTCGTCACCAGCATTTTTTCGTCACCAGCATTTTTCGTCATTTTTCGTCACCAGCATTTTTCCTCATTTTTCGTCACCAGCATTTTTCCTCATTTTTCGTCACCAGCATTTTTTCGTCACCAGCATTTTTCGCCATTTTTCGTCACCAGCATTTTTCGTCATTTTTCGTCACCAGCATTTTTTCGTCACCAGCATTTTTCGTCATTTTTCGTCACCAGCATTTTTCGTCATTTTTCGTCACCAGCATTTTTTCGTCACCAGCATTTTTCGTCATTTTTCGTCACCAGCATTTTTCGTCACCAGCATTTTTTCGTCACCAGCATTTTTCGTCATTTTTCGTCACCAGCATTTTTTCGTCACCAGCATTTTTCGTCATTTTTCGTCACCAGCATTTTTTCGTCACCAGCATTTTTCGTTATTTTTCGTCACCAGAATTTTTTCATCACCAGCATTTTTCGTCATTTTTCGTCACCAGCATGTTTCGTCATTTTTCGTCACCAGCATTTTTCGTCATTTTTCGTCACCAGCATTTTTCGTCACCAGCATTTTTCGTCATTTTTCGTCACCTGCATTTTTCGTCATTTTTCGTCACCTGCATTATTCGTCATTTTTCGTCACCAGCATTTTTTCGTCACCAGCATTTTTCGTAATTTTTCGTCACCAGCATTTTTTCGTCACCAGCATTTTTCGTCATTTTTCGTCACCAGCATTTTTTCGTCACCAGCACTTTTCGTCATTTTTCGTCACCAGCATTTTTTCGTCACCAGCATTTTTCGTCATTTTTCGTCACCAGCATTTTTCGTCATTTTTCGTCACCAGCATTTTTTCACCAGCATTTTTTCGTCACCAGCATTTTTCGTCATTTTCAGAGCTCGATCAGTCCAGAGCTCGATGAATGTTAGGGACGAAAAAAAAAGTACTACCAATCAACTCTAAATTGCCTGAAACGTACTCCTAACAGGTTTTTGGGGGGACGATTTTCCAAAACTTTCGTTTCGGCAAAACGTTTCGGTAAAAAGAAAATTTACTAAGTCCAGAGCTCGATGAATGTTAGGGACGGGAAAAAAAGTCACTAAAAAGTACTAGCAATCAACTCTAAATTGCCTGAAACGTACTCCTAACAGGTTTTTGGGGGGACGATTTTCCAAAACTTTCGTTTCGGCAAAACGTTTCGGTAAAAAGAAAATTTACATAGTCCAGAGCTCGATGAATGTTAGGGACCAAAAAAAAAGTCACAAAAAAGTCACTACCAATCAACTTTAAATTGCCTGAAACGTACTCCTAACAGGTTTTTGGGGGAATAATTTTTTTTTCGTTTCGGTAGTGTCACTACCGAAACGGGAAAAAAAATAACTAAGTCCAGAGCTCGATGAATGTTAGGGACCAAAAAAAAGTCACTACCAATCAACTTTAAATTGCCTGAAACGTACTCCTAACAGGTTTTTGGGGGGACGATTTTCCAAAACTTTCGTTTCGGCAAAACGTTTCGGTAAAAAGAACATTTACTAAGTCCAGAGCTCGATGAATGTTAGGGACGGGAAAAGAGTCACTAAAAAGTACTACCAATCAACTCTAAATTGCCTGAAACGTACTCCTAACAGGTTTTTGGGGGGACGATTTTCCAAAACTTTCGTTTCGGCAAAACGTTTCGGTAAAAAGAAAATTTACTAAGTCCAGAGCTCGATGAATGTTAGGGACGAAAAGAAAAGTCACTACAAAGTACTAACATTCAACTCTAAATTTAAAATTTACCGAAACTTTCGTTTCGGTAAAAAGAAAATCGTTTCGGTAAAAAGAAAATGTATTAAGTCCAGAGCTCGATGAATGTTAGGGACGGAAAAAAAAGTCACTACAAAGTACTAACATTCAACTCTTTTTTTTCGTCACCAGCATTTTTTCGTCACCAGCATTTTTCGTCATTTTTCGCCATTTTTCGTCATTTTTCGTCATTTTTCGTCACCAGCATTTTTGGTCATTTTTCGTCACCAGCATTTTTTCGTCACCAGCACTTTTCGTCATTTTTCGTCACCAGCATTTTTTCGTCACCAGCATTTTTCGTCATTTTTCGTCACCAGCATTTTTCGTCATTTTTCGTCACCAGCATTTTTTCACCAGCATTTTTTCGTCACCAGCATTTTTCGTCATTTTCAGAGCTCGATCAGTCCAGAGCTCGATGAATGTTAGGGACGAAAAAAAAAGTCACTAAAAAGTACTACCAATCAACTCTAAATTGCCTGAAACGTACTCCTAACAGGTTTTTGGGGGGACGATTTTCCAAAACTTTCGTTTCGGCAAAACGTTTCGGTAAAAAGAAAATTTACTAAGTCCAGAGCTCGATGAATGTTAGGGACGGGAAAAAAAGTCACTAAAAAGTACTAGCAATCAACTCTAAATTGCCTGAAACGTACTCCTAACAGGTTTTTGGGGGGGGGATTTTCCAAAACTTTCGTTTCAGCAAAACGTTTCGGTAAAAAGAAAATTTACATAGTCCAGAGCTCGATGAATGTTAGGGACCAAAAAAAAAGTCACAAAAAAGTCACTACCAATCAACTTTAAATTGCCTGAAACGTACTCCTAACAGGTTTTTGGGGGAATAATTTTTTTTTCGTTTCGGTAGTGTCACTACCGAAACGGAAAAAAAAATAACTAAGTCCAGAGCTCGATGAATGTTAGGGACGAAAAAAAAAGTCACTAAAAAGTACTACCAATCAACTCTAAATTGCCTGAAACGTACTCCTAACAGGTTTTTGGGGGGACGATTATCCAAAACTTTCGTTTCGGCAAAACGTTTCGGTAAAAAGAAAATTTACCAAGTCCAGAGCTCGATGAATGTTAGGGACGAAAAAAAAAGTCACTAAAAAGTACTACCAATCAACTCTAAATTGCCTGAAACGTACTCCTAACAGGTTTTTGGGGGGACGATTTTCCAAAACTTTCGTTTCGGCAAAACGTTTCGGTAAAAAGAAAATTTACTAAGTCCAGAGCTCGATGAATGTTAGGGACGGGAAAAAAAGTCACTAAAAAGTACTAGCAATCAACTCTAAATTGCCTGAAACGTACTCCTAACAGGTTTTTGGGGGGGGGATTTTCCAAAACTTTCGTTTCAGCAAAACGTTTCGGTAAAAAGAAAATTTACATAGTCCAGAGCTCGATGAATGTTAGGGACCAAAAAAAAAGTCACAAAAAAGTCACTACCAATCAACTTTAAATTGCCTGAAACGTACTCCTAACAGGTTTTTGGGGGAATAATTTTTTTTTCGTTTCGGTAGTGTCACTACCGAAACGGAAAAAAAAATAACTAAGTCCAGAGCTCGATGAATGTTAGGGACCAAAAAAAAGTCACTACCAATCAACTTTAAATTGCCTGAAACGTACTCCTAACAGGTTTTTGGGGGAACATTTTTTTTTTCGTTTCGGTAGTGTCACTACCGAAACGGAAAAAAATTTACTAAGTCCAGAGCTCGATGAATGTTAGGGACCAAAAAAAAAGTCACAAAAAAGTCACTACCAATCAACTTTAAATTGCCTGAAACGTACTCCTAACAGGGTTTTGGGGGAATAATTTTTTTTTCGTTTCGGTAGTGTCACTACCGAAACGGAAAAAAAAATAACTAAGTCCAGAGCTCGATGAATGTTAGGGACCAAAAAAAAGTCACTACCAATCAACTTTAAATTGCCTGAAACTTACTCCTAACAGGTTTTTGGGGGGACGATTTTCCAAAACTTTCGTTTCGGCAAAACGTTTCGGTAAAAAGAACATTTACTAAGTCCAGAGCTCGATGAATATTAGGGACGGGAAAAGAGTCACTAAAAAGTACTACCAATCAACTCTAAATTGCCTGAAACGTACTCCTAACAGGTTTTTGGGGGGACGATTTTCCAAAACTTTCGTTTCGGCAAAACGTTTCGGTAAAAAGAAAATTTACTAAGTCCAGAGCTCGATGAATGTTAGGGACGAAAAGAAAAGTCACTACAAAGTACTAACATTCAACTCTAAATTTAAAATTTACCGAAACTTTCGTTTCGGTAAAAAGAAAATCGTTTCGGTAAAAAGAAAATGTATTAAGTCCAGAGCTCGAT
This sequence comes from Gymnoscopelus microlampas, assembly GCF_963454915.1. NCBI lineage: Eukaryota > Metazoa > Chordata > Actinopteri > Myctophiformes > Myctophidae > Gymnoscopelus > Gymnoscopelus microlampas. The sequence continues at coordinate 6,999,976 of NC_139946.1, forward strand.
GAATGTTAGGGACGGAAAAAAAGTCACTACAAAGTACTAACATTCAACTCTTTTTTTTCGTCACCAGCATTTTTTTGTCACCAGCATTTTTCGTCATTTTTCGTCATTTTTCGTCACCAGCATTTTTGGTCATTTTTCGCCACCAGCATTTTTCGTCATTTTTCGTCACCAGCATTTTTCGTCATTTTTCGTCGCCAGCATTTTTCGTCATTTTTCGTCATTTTTCGTCACCAGCATTTTTCGTCATTTTTCGTCACCAGCATTTTTTCGTCACCAGCATTTTTCGTCATTTTTCGTCACCAGCATTTTTTCGTCACCAGCATTTTCCGTCATTTTTCGTCACCAGCATTTTTTCGTCACCAGCATTTTTCGTCATTTTTCGTCACCAGCATTTTCTCGTCACCAGCATTTTTCGTCATTTTTCGTCACCAGCATTTTTCGTCATTTTTCGTCACCAGCATTTTTTCGTCACCAGCATTTTTCGTCATTTTTCGTCACCAGCATTTTTCGTCACCAGCATTTTTTCGTCACCAGCATTTTTCGTCATTTTTCGTCACCAGCATTTTTTCGTCACCAGCATTTTTCGTCATTTTTCGTCACCAGCATTTTTTCGTCACCAGCATTTTTCGTCATTTTTCGTCACCAGATTTTTTCATCACCAGCATTTTTCGTCATTTTTCGTCACCAGCATGTTTCGTCATTTTTCGTCACCAGCATTTTTCGTCATTTTTCGTTACCAGCATTTTTCGTCACCAGCATTTTTCGTCATTTTTCGTCACCTGCATTTTTCGTAATTTTTCGTCACCAGCATTTTTTCGTCACCAGCATTTTTCGTCATTTTTCGTCACCAGCATTTTTTCGTCACCAGCATTTTTTGTCATTTTTCGTCACCAGCATTTTTTCGTCACCAGCACTTTTCGTCATTTTTCGTCACCAGCATTTTTTCGTCACCAGCATTTTTCGTCATTTTTCGTCACCAGCATTTTTCGTCATTTTTCGTCACCAGCATTTTTTCGTCACCAGCATTTTTCGTCATTTTTCGTCACCAGCATTTTTTCGTCACCAGCATTTTTCGTCATTTTTCGTCACCAGCATTTTTTCGTCACCAGCATTTTTCGTCATTTTTCGTCACCAGCATTTTTCCAGTCCAGAGTTCGATGAATGTTAGGGACGAAAAAAAAAGTCACTAAATAGTACTACCAATCAACTCTAAATTGCCTGAAACGTACTCCTAACAGGTTTTAGGGGGGACGATTTTCCAAAACTTTCGTTTCGGCAAAACGTTTCGGTAAAAAGAAAATATACATAGTCCAGAGCTCGATGAATGTTAGGGACGAAAAAAAAAGTCACTAAAAAGTACTACCAATCAACTCTAAATTGCCTGAAACGTACTCCTAACAGGTTTTTGGGGGGACGATTTTCCAAAACTTTCGTTTCGGCAAAACGTTTCGGTAAAAAGAACATTTACTAAATCCAGAGCTCGATGAATGTTAGGGACGGGAAAAGAGTCACTAAAAAGTACTACCAATCAACTCTAAATTGCCTGAAACGTACTCCTAACAGGTTTTTGGGGGGACGATTTTCCAAAACTTTCGTTTCGGCAAAACGTTGCGGTAAAAAGAAAATTTACCAAGTCCAGAGCTCGATGAATGTTAGGGACAAAAAAAAAGTCACTAAAAAGTACTACCAATCAACTCTAAATTGCCTGAAACGTACTCCTAACAGGTTTTTGGGGGGACGATTTTCCAAAACTTTCGTTTCGGCAAAACGTTTCGGTAAAAAGAAAATTTACTAAGTCCAGAGCTCGATGAATGTTAGGGACGAAAAAAAAAGTCACTACAAAGTACTAACATTCAACTCTAAATTTAAAATTTACCGAAACTTTCGTTTCGGTAAAAAGAAAATCGTTTCGGTAAAAAGAAAATGTATTAAGTCCAGAGCTCGATGAATGTTAGGGACGGAAAAAAAAGTCACTACAAAGTACTAACATTCAACTCTTTTTTTTCGTCACCAGCATTTTTTCGTCACCAGCATTTTTCGTCATTTTTCGCCATTTTTCGTCATTTTTCGTCATTTTTCGTCACCAGCATTTTTGGTCATTTTTCGCCACCAGCATTTTTCGTCATTTTTCGTCACCAGCATTTTTCGTCATTTTTCATCACCAGCATTTTTCGTCATTTTTCGTAATTTTTCGTCACCAGCATTTTTCGTCATTTTTCGTCACCAGCATTTTTCGTCACCAGCATTTTTCGTCATTTTTCGTCACCTGCATTTTCGTCATTTTTCGTCACCAGCATTTTTTCGTCACCAGCATTTTTCGTCATTTTTCGTCACCAGCATTTTTTCGTCACCAGCATTTTTTGTCATTTTTCGTCACCAGCATTTTTTCGTCACCAGCACTTTTCGTCATTTTTCGTCACCAGCATTTTTTCGTCACCAGCATTTTTCGTCATTTTTCGTCACCAGCATTTTTCGTCATTTTTCGTCACCAGCATTTTTTCACCAGCATTTTTTCGTCACCAGCATTTTTCGTCATTTTTCGTCACCAGCATTTTTTCGTCACCAGCATTTTTCGTCATTTTTCGTCACCAGCATTTTTTCGTCACCAGCATTTTTCGTCATTTTTCGTCACCAGCATTTTTCCAGTCCAGAGTTCGATGAATGTTAGGGACGAAAAAAAAAGTCACTAAATAGTACTACCAATCAACTCTAAATTGCCTGAAACGTACTCCTAACAGGTTTTAGGGGGGACGATTTTCCAAAACTTTCGTTTCGGCAAAACGTTTCGGTAAAAAGAAAATATACATAGTCCAGAGCTCGATGAATGTTAGGGACGAAAAAAAAAGTCACTAAAAAGTACTACCAATCAACTCTAAATTGCCTGAAACGTACTCCTAACAGGTTTTTGGGGGGACGATTTTCCAAAACTTTCGTTTCGGCAAAACGTTGCGGTAAAAAGAAAATTTACCAAGTCCAGAGCTCGATGAATGTTAGGGACAAAAAAAAAGTCACTAAAAAGTACTACCAATCAACTCTAAATTGCCTGAAACGTACTCCTAACAGGTTTTTGGGGGGACGATTTTCCAAAACTTTCGTTTCGGCAAAACGTTTCGGTAAAAAGAAAATTTACTAAGTCCAGAGCTCGATGAATGTTAGGGACGAAAAAAAAAGTCACTACAAAGTACTAACATTCAACTCTAAATTTAAAATTTACAGAAACTTTCGTTTCGGTAAAAAGAAAATCGTTTCGGTAAAAAGAAAATGTATTAAGTCCAGAGCTCGATGAATGTTAGGGACGGAAAAAAAAGTCACTACAAAGTACTAACATTCAACTCTTTTTTTTCGTCACCAGCATTTTTTCGTCACCAGCATTTTTCGCCATTTTTCGTCATTTTTCGTCATTTTTCGTCACCAGCATTTTTGGTCATTTTTCGCCACCAGCATTTTTCGTCATTTTTCGTCACCAGCATTTTTCGTCATTTTTCATCACCAGCATTTTTCGTCATTTTTCGTCATTTTTCGTCACCAGCATTTTTCGTCATTTTTCGTCACCAGCATTTTTTCGTCACCAGCATTTTTCGTCATTTTTCGTCACCAGCATTTTTTCGTCACCAGCATTTTTCGTCATTTTTCGTCACCAGCATTTTTCGTCATTTTTCGTCACCAGCATTTTTTCGTCACCAGCATTTTTCGTCATTTTTCGTCACCAGCATTTTTCGTCATTTTTCGTCACCAGCATTTTTTCGTCACCAGCATTTTTCGTCATTTTTCGTCACCAGCATTTTTCGTCACCAGCATTTTTTCGTCACCAGCATTTTTCGTCATTTTTCGTCACCAGCATTTTTTCGTCACCAGCATTTTTCGTCATTTTTCGTCACCATTATTTTTTCGTCACCAGCATTTTTCGTCATTTTTCGTCACCAGAATTTTTTCATCACCAGCATTTTTCGTCATTTTTCGTCACCAGCATTTTCCGTCATTTTTCGTCACCAGCATTTTTCGTCACCAGCATTTTTCGTCATTTTTCGTCACCTGCATTTTTCGTCATTTTTCGTCACCAGCATTTTTTCGTCACCAGCATTTTTCGTCATTTTTCGTCACCAGCATTTTTTCGTCACCAGCATTTTTCGTCATTTTTCGTCACCAGCATTTTTTCGTCACCAGCACTTTTCGTCATTTTTTGTCACCAGCATTTTTTCGTCACCAGCATTTTTCGTCATTTTTCGTCACCAGCATTTTTCGTCATTTTTCGTCACCAGCATTTTTTCTTCACCAGCATTTTTCGTCATTTTTCGTCACCAGCATTTTTCGTCACCAGCATTTTTTCGTCACCAGCATTTTTCGTCATTTTTCGTCACCAGCATTTTTCCAGTCCAGAGCTCGATGAATGTTAGGGACGAAAAAAAAAGTCACTAAAAAGTACTACCAATCAACTCTAAATTGCCTGAAACGTACTCCTAACAGGTTTTTGGGGGGACGATTTTCCAAAACTTTCATTTCGGCAAAACGTTTCGGTAAAAAGAAAATTTACAAAGTCCAGAGCTCGATGAATGTTAGGGACGGGAAAAAAAGTCACTAAAAAGTACTAGCAATCAACTCTAAATTGCCTGAAACGTACTCCTAACAGGTTTTTGGGGGGACGATTTTCCAAAACTTTCGTTTCGGCAAAACGTTTCGGTAAAAAGAAAATTTACATAGTCCAGAGCTCGATGAATGTTAGGGACCAAAAAAAAAGTCACAAAATAGTCACTACCAATCAACTTTAAATTGCCTGAAACGTACTCCTAACAGGTTTTTGGGGGAATATTTTTTTTCTTCGTTTCGGTAGTGTCACTACCGAAACGGAAAAAAATGTACTAAGTCCAGAGCTCGATGAATGTTAGGGACCAAAAAAAAAGTCACAAAAAAGTCACTACCAATCAACTTTAAATTGCCTGAAACGTACTCCTAACAGGTTTTTGGGGGAATCATTTTTTTTTCGTTTCGGTAGTGTCACTACCGAAACGGAAAAAAAAATAACTAAGTCCAGAGCTCGATGAATGTTAGGGACCAAAAAAAAGTCACTACCAATCAACTTTAAATTGCCTGAAACGTACTCCTAACAGGTTTTTGGGGGAACATTTTTTTTTTCGTTTCGGTAGTGTCACTACCGAAACGGAAAAAAATGTACTAAGTCCAGAGCTCGATGAATGTTAGGGACCAAAAAAAAAGTCACAAAAAAGTCACTACCAATCAACTTTAAATTGCCTGAAACGTACTCCTAACAGGTTTTTGGGGGAATAATTTTTTTTTCGTTTCGGTAGTGTCACTACCGAAACGGAAAAAAAATTACTAAGTCCAGAGCTCGATGAATGTTAGGGAGTAAAAAATGTAGTACTTTTTTCCACCATTGCTCCTAATAGTACATACCGTTGCTATCGTCGCTGTCACTCAAAAGCTGCTACTTTTGCTGTTTTGGACATTTAATCCTGAAAAGTTAACAGTTTTGGACATATGAGGTTTCCACAGAGACCTTTACATGTACTGGACACTTGCAAGGTGTTTCCTCACTCTGAAACGTATAAATAAAATAATGTTACACGTGCTTAAAGGCATAATGTAATCGTTTACATTTAAAGGGAGGGTTGAAAAAAAAAGAAAAAAAAAACATTTTCAGGCCGGGATGCCAATGTTATCCAATCAGGAGAGAGAACTCATACCGGATGCAGGATAAAACAAGTGAAATGGGAATTGATGAAATAAAACAAATTTAAAACTAAATAAAACAAATTTGGAATTGGAACACTATAAAATTGAAGCTGAGCTTATGTGGGTTCTCTCTCCTAATTGGATAAACTTATAACTTGTTCCGACCTATCAGAATATAGGGATTTAAACTCAACTGAACTCTAACGACATCACATACGTTGAAACATGTTGATATATTATTTGAGTTAGATAGAAAGTTTGCAGTCTTCCCTTTCTGTAATTCAACATGTATTTTCTATATCCATTTATTAAATGGTAGAGCCTAAATGTTTGGAAGAAAGATGACCTTCTGCTAACAGTAGGTGCTACAGTATGAAGTTTAACAATTCCATCACTAGATGGCAGTGCTGTTGCACTAGGATGAAGATGAAGGATGCAGAGAGCATGAGAGACTAGACTACTGTACAAATCCTCCATTCACATACTGGTGCATCCACGTTTTGCATTTATTATATCATTCTAATATATTATTTTTACCCCCCCCCCCCCCCCCTTATCCTAAACAGAAAACACATTTTCTGTCTCTAAAGAGCTGGAGAGACGGGGAGACCCCTTTTAATTAACACTCTTTAACAAAGATTACTATCAGAAGCCATTTAACACTTACCAACAAAATATAACTTTCCCCTCGCTTAAAAGTGGAAACATTTAGTGTACCTTATGGAGCACACATGTCTCAGGAATACTCCTCATAATGTCAACATGAGCGTGGATGCAAACCTTCAAGTGACTTAACATCACTGAAACAAACAACAGAATAATATGGTTATGATTTATTAACAGCATGATAAACATGACGTTTTTAAGAGAAATGTGCCAAAATGAATGAAGTACAAATAACTGTGTTATAGCTTTTACGTCGTGAGGTTGTCATAAGGATAATTCCTCATGAGCAAATGTTGATCTTACGCAGAGCCAGATGGAGGTTGGCGTGTAGAAGTATTATTGGAAATACAGCCGGTTAACTCGCTGTGCTCATGAAGTGGTTCTTTAGTGTCATCAGACAGTTTTATAATATTCTATACACTACACCGCTCCTATTCATATAAGTTGTGAAAGTCCAAATAACTGTGGTCATCTCTGCAACTTAATTAATAATTCTACAATGATCTTAATTCAGTTAATACAACAATGCAACACGATTGTTCACATCGTGGGAACAGCTGACCATCTGACTGCATGAAATGAGGAAAAGTCTGGCGTTGATTTCACTGCTTACAATGCGTGTGTAAGTAATGGAGCTGGAAAATGGCCTCTGGAGGTTGTGTGGACACAGAGACTGTGGCTTGCAGTGATATCATTCAGCCAATACTGCTGCCGAGGGGATCAGGTGCTCTCAAAACATTTCATATTCCTCCAGAACATTATGCCACGCCTTACTGTGTCCAAAGGCACAAAGCGGCACATAAAAAAAGTGTGCTTTCACATGTTAAGGCTATTAGGTCATTTTAAGATTTCTTTGGCTATTAAAAAATAGGATGTAGATCTGCTATTTTTGGTATATTTTTTTAAAGCGAACATTTGTAAAATATCTTGTTCCAGGGACCCCAAGAAGCAAAGATTTGAGTTACAAAAAAAGTTAAAAAGTATATATTCAAAGATTTGCACAAATTTAGATTTTTCAAAAATAGCAGATCTAGCTCTTTGAGCTTGTATATCTGCAATTTTTTTTTTAACTAAAGAAATCTAAATGACCCAGATGCGTTCCCGGTCTTAATGGGTTAAGATAACAGGATTACAAGTTGACCAGACTGTAGCTGCATAAAGTATACTATAATGCAATCATTTCAACAATAAGTATGAAAGATATAACGTTTATTAACTGTGCTGTATTGTCAACCTCAAGCAGTGACCGTTGGTCATCACAGAAACAATCTCATGACCTTGGGTTTGAAGGCCTGTAGCTTGCTGTCGTCCATGGTCGCCACCATCTCCTTAGAAGCGAGGACCTTTTTATGAGCTTCATCGAACAGCCCCTTTCCGATGGTCTCCTGGACCCTGTCCCGCCAGGCGCTGAGCCACGGTCTCCCCTCGAACACGTCCAAACCAGCCGCCACAGGCTGTCACAAAGACACGCACGCGTACAACGCTAAATACAGTGTTCAGTTCACTCTGAAAGGCTGTCACAAAGACACGCACGAGAACAAAGCTAAATACAGTGTTCAGTTCACTCTGAGAACAAAGCTAAATACAGTGTTCAGTTCACTCTGAGAACAAAGCTAAATACAGTGTTCAGTTCACTCTGAGAACAAAGCTAAATACAGTGTTCAGTTCACTCTGAAAGGTGCCGAATTAAATCAACAATCTGGATTTCACTGTGTACCCTCTGAAAATTGTTGTCACCGCAAATAAGTCTCTTTATTGATGCTCTGTGTATTCTTTTGGTTGATGTTCTGTGTGAAGCACATCGAATTGCCTTGTTGTTGAAATGTGCTATACAGATAAAATTGCCTTGCCTTCCCCCTACTTACCTCCTCTCTACAGTAAAATCCTCACTCAGTGTTATTTGAACTCAGAGAGTGAACAAACAGAGACAGTGAACAAACAGAGAGAGTGAACAAACAGAACCAAACAGACCCTAGCAGGTTAATTTTGTTTATTTTCCATTTGAACAATCAAGAGTTAAATTCACACTACAGATTTAACTGTCTACTAAATCAGGGGTCTTCAACAGGGGGTCCGGGACCCCTAGGGGCGTGATATTTCTTCTTTTTTTTTACCTTAACCACTTGAACCCTAGCATCCCCTTTTGTGAGGAGAACTTTAGCCAAAAATAGCAGATCTACAAGCTCTCAACGCCTCGCAGCACGAGGCGTTGAGAGCTTGTAGATCGGCTGTTTTTGGCAAAGAGGCTATACTGTAGGTGTAAAGGGGAAAAGAGCAGACTAAGTTAAAAAGAAACTTTAATACAATATAGAGTAGGGGGTCCCTGCTTTATCTCTCTCTCAGCTAGGGGGTCCTTGGCCTGAAAAGGTTGAAGACCCCTGTACTAAATGAATGGTTGTACGGCCTAAATTAAAGTTAAGGACGCAATCCGGAACTCATTTTTATAAAATTATATTTTATCCAATCTGTATGATAGAGCATGGTAATACATGTAACTAGTACATCTGCATGGTAGAGGATGTTAAGAAAACAATATTAACTAGCACATTTCCAGTGGTTGGAGGTGGTCTCTCTACTCTTCCACTGAGACATAAGACTCTGTTGTCACCACGTGTTGTGAGCTTGAAGATCAGCTATTTTCACCGGGGGGGGGGGGAGATTTTTGAAAATCTTTTGAAATAAAAATGATTAAAAACAAAATGTAGGAAACGAAAAACAAAGGAATATTTACTTGCGACCCATAAAAATGGGTTCCCCGACCAACAAATGGGTCCCGACCCAGTGTTTGGGAACCACTGCTATAAATGATAGTATTCCTCCTGCTCACCTGCATGACCTCCACGATGGCCACCAGATCCGCTAATGAGATCTGTTCTCCTGCGATGAAGGGCTTGCCCTGTATGAACTTCTCTTCCAGCAGTTTAAGAGAGCCGTTCAGATCCTCCAAGGCCTCGTCCATCTTGTCCTGGGGGACCTCCTTGCCCAGAATCTTTGGAATCAAAACCTGTGAAACAAAAAGACACCCTTTTAGCAACTCTTATCTCCCAGCATTAACAAAAGATCTTCCCCTGAAACCTGCACACACATTTATAATGACTCTTCAGCAGTGAAACTCCTAATGTGAAACTACATGACTGTAAAAATAAAGGTATTTTAGTTGTTTATTATTATTTATTTTATCATGAGTCAGGTGCTTTCTTTCCTTGAAAACTATCTGAAAATTAAACCTGGAAATGCAATACAAAGATTGGGCCTAATTTCTGGCTAGAGCAACCAAGTGACTTAGTGACAATATTTCTACGTAAAGTAATGGTAAACACTAAAAGAAAACTTTTTTTTGCTAAACTAAAAGAAATACACAGAAACCATAGGGTATGTTTTGCCATACTATGATCTCCACATCAGAACAATGGGATTTAGGTTGAAAATCTGTGAAGTTTGCCTTTAAAAATCTGTGATCTGATCAAGGATCAACAGACATAAAAGGGTCACAGACAGACAAAGGACACTCTACTCTACACCAAATCTCTTTGCTGAAAACAGCGGATCTACAAGCTATCAGATCTGCTATTTTCTGCAAATGTTCCCCTCAGAATAGGGTCGCTAGGGTTCAAGTGGTTAAATTAACACTTGCTTAGTTTAGTTGTGTATGTGCAACGAAAGCGATGCAGGGCTGCCAACACTCCTGGATCCTGCAGGAGTTTCCTGGATTTTGGCAATGTCCTAGATTTTGGCAATCTCCTGGATTTGGTATCAAACTCCCAAAATTCACCAGAACACAGGAAATTACATCTAGGCTACTATGTTAAAAAGTTTCTGGGGGAGGACCCCCAGACCCCCCGGTTCGGGGGTGTGGTCAGTGCATGCCATCATACAGAGATATTAACTTTTAAGTAATGAATGGTTATCATTAAAGATGGGTCTTATTGCTTCAGTCATCAAATACATTTATGTAGGCCTACTTTTTTAATGGATGAAATTGTACCCATTATTTTCCAATGCTAGTAAAGCAAGCCTGATAAAAGTATCAAACTCACAAAATTCACCAAAACACAGGAAATGACATCTACTCTGTTAAAAAAAATTCGGGGGGAGGACTCCCAGACCCTCCGCTAGCCACGCCCCAACCCCTCCCCCCAAAATCTCATGGATTCTGACAGTCCAATGTTGCAGCCCTGGCGATGTGTGAACCCACCATGAACCAGAACATCTTGGATCCATTCCATCGCAAGGCCATGTGCTGCCAGGACATGTACTCATTGACACAGCTGACCTCTTCTGCAGGTCAGCTGGGTACCAGAAGTCAGGGGTCTTGTACTTCTCAGCCAGGTACTGCAGTATTGCAATGCTGCATTGGTAAATCATTTTTTAATGTAAGAGAGAGAAAGCACATTGCTTTTCTTTAAAAGTGTTGAGTTGTATTAAAGCGGCAATCCAGCATTTATTTTAATATAATACAATTCTATTTTGAACAATCTGCATGGTACAGTATGTTAGTACAATATACCTAGCACATAGTGATTGGAGGTGGTTACCATACTCTTCCACTGAGAAATGTAGACCTGTGTTCGGGTGATTTGTTTATTTTAATGTATTTGGATACATATGTATTCATTTGCTACGTTATTTGCTATTTGTCAATTAAGTGTAATCCTATTATTTTATACAGTAGCCTACTCACCTTTCTGCCAAACAGAAGTCTCCATCTTTAATTGCAGGGACTTTTCTTATCAGACTTATCTTCCCAAATTCATCACCAAAGTGTTCACCTAAAAGCCAAGGAACATGATTTTCTCACCAGTGTTGGGATTGACAAACAGAAGAACCAAATGGGGATTCTCAGAATAACATGACAACAGCACTGTTCTAGGAGCCCACATTAGCCTAATTATTAACACAAAAGTGACACGTTGAAAATGTAGGCTAAAAGTCAGGATACGATTCAACAGTTTACTTTTTCGATGTGTCTCATCATATCCATTAAGAACGGGAACGCGTCTGTGTCATTTTTTGATTTCTTTGGCTATTCAAAAATAGCAGATATACAAGCTCATAGCGCGGTACCGAGTGCCGCGCTATGAGCTTGTAGATCTGCTATTTTTGAAACATTGTGAAAATGTGTGCAAATCTTTGAATACTATTTTTTTAAGTGTCAGGATTTAGAAAAAAAACTGTTTAAATGAGCCTCAGGTCTTAATGGGTTACTCAATACGATATACTGCTCTCCCGTCTTTAACTATTTAACCAATAATAATGAACAACGTTTTAGCCGTGAAGGGCTTCATCAGGTTACAAGCATAATGGCTTTGGAACCCTTCATGTAGGTCAGAGTCAGTGAGTGTCACCACTCAATCACTTAAAAAACCAATAGGTAGGCTGCAGGTATCTATGCGAGGTTCCCCTACCAAAAATACATCAATTAAGGGGCCATACTTCTGAACAATTGGTTAAAGAAAACATATAAAATGAAAATACAATGTTTTTGTTAACCTTTTGTTGATTGAGTGCTGACACCCACTGACTCTGACCTACTTAAGGGTTCCAAAGCCATATGTCTGCAACCTGATCATGAAGCCCTATAGACACGGGCGAAGCGTTAATTATTTTTTCTTAAATAAATAAGCACGTGCTTAAATAAATCATGTGTGGACATTCCCCCTTTTCTTATTGTAGGACCACATCACCCATTTTCAACTGGCCTTCATATCATTTGTGTTCACTAATTCTCACCATTTCTGTCTGTTTGCTCTGTGTCTCAGAGGAGGACTGAACAGTTCAGAAACCTGCCTACCAGTGACATCATCAATGGGGTTGCAAGCTAATAGAAACGGCAGGCTTTCTCTTCCTGGAAAGTTAGCATGCTATAGTAGAAGACATTGTTCTTGCATTAATAAAATAAATACGTTTAAAATCTTGTTTGAAATGACCAAACCTGCCTATACAGATGATGTCACTGGTAGGCAGATTTCTGATATGAATTAAATCAAGAAATAAAATAATTTTCATATATATATATATATATATATATATATATATATATATATATATTTATATCAGACCTAATAGACAGAAATGGTGCCATCTTATAATGAGCATTTGTGAGGACAGATTGTGTATTTAGGTTGAAAATGGATGAAGTGGTCCTTTCATTTATGATGTAACTATATTCACTTTTAAGTAATGATTACTATTAATGGCTCTTACATTGCTTCAGTCATCAAATCAATGTATGTAGGCCTACTTTTACCTTTTAAATGGATACAATTGTATTATCCATTGCTAGTAAAGCAAGTAAAGTAAGTAAATGCAAGTAAAGCAAGCATGATAAATTATAGGATCAATTTGCCCAATGGCTTGGCTTCCTAATTTCTATCCAAATACATTTTGAAATGTTTCAAGGACGGAAGTGGTGGAAAGTAATTACATGTACTCAAGTACTGTACTTTAGTACAATTTTCAGGTATTACTTTACTTGAGTATTTCCAATGTCCAATACTTTTACTTCTACTACTTACTTAATAGTTACTTCAGATTTTGATTATTACAAAACATATAGGCTACATTAACCACTTTGAGCCCTATACATTTCGGCCATTAGAAAATAGCAGATCTACAAGCTCACAATGCATAGCATCAGATCTGCTATTTTAAAAATATTTGTTATATATTTTTGAAAACTTGTGAAATGGGAGATTGTGCATAATGAGTACTTCCTACTTTTGGTACGTTAAGTACATAATTGATACCAATACTTTTATACTTTTACTCAAGTAGCCTACATTTATTTTGAATTCCGGACTTTTACTTGTAAGTAACGGAGTATTTCTACATTGCAGTATTGATACTTATACTCCAGCACAGACAGTGAAATTAACATACCGTCAAACAGCGCGACTTCTTTAAACTCAAAGGGAATGTTGTTCTTCTTGCAGAAGATGTACACGGATCTGCAGGGCTGAGAGAACATGTCCACATACAGCTGCACAGACATGATGTGATGATATGGAGGAATGTTAGAGTTCTAGATCCAACCGATCACTGTTTGTTTGACTTGTTGTAGCTCAGTAGGGTCATTATTGGTGTTGCCAGGTTTTGCGAGAAAAACAAGCAACCAGGTCTAAGGAAACAAGCTCAAAAGAAGCGGCTATTTGAAAATAGCCGATCTGCGACGCTTGTGAGCTCCTTGTAGTCTGTAATTTTCAAAAAAAAAGTATGGCGGTAATCTTGGAATATTTTTGAAACATTTTAACAACACAAATCTGGTACGGGGGTCCCTGGCACAAAATATTTTCAGATGGGGGACAATTCCGTGGAAAAAAAATTGTATTGATTGATCATGAAAATGTTTGAGAACAACCACTGTCTGGTTCCGTGTGTTAACCACTGGTCAGGTGAAAACAATATTAGGAAAGAAGCCCAAATAAGAAACTGTCTACACTTTAAAAACAAGCCCCAAAAAAACGCAACTACCAATGTCGTGTCATATCGGGTCCTGTGCTTATGAAATATGAAATTATTATGATATTAGTACATTATGAGCACAAAACCGGTAGAGTGTCTCATGAACAGGTGAAGACCAAAAAGGCACTAGTCACTATCTGGGGAGATCCTAGTGGAGACTGCCCGCTACAGTGAATTGTTCAAGGTGACACCTTCAGCTGTTCTGTCCTGTGTCTTGGATGTGAGTCTAAACGTGGAATCAGGTTGAGCTAAGCGCAGTCTAAACTAGGCAATAGTGCCAATAGACTGACAACTGCTCTCCACTTGGGTGGAACAAACTTAAATGCTTACTAATCTTCTCTAAATTCACAGATAAATATAGGACTAAGTTTTAGTAAAATAGGGCCGAGGGAAAAACCCTTTATAGTGGGATAACATGATCATTCTGTCTCTTAAATCCGAGATTAATGATGCGTTTCTTTTAAGTCATTTTAATCATCTAAATCATTTATACCACGTCAGACATGTTACTGTTTAGGCTTATTTCAAAACTAATAGAATGTTGTATAATAATGTCATAATGTGAGTGTATGGAAAAGTACAGTTCTATAGATAAGGTTTAAGGGAATAATGTGTACAAATCAAGGCAGATTCTAAATTCATTGTGCTGACTAAGAAGGGGCGGGCCCAAGCATTTGTGATTGACAGTCACAGACTGAAGTTAGTCTATTTATGTTAACTGTTTTAGTATATAATGACTTGTAATAGAAGCAAACGGGACTCTGTGTTTTGGCTATACACAGTTGTCACGTTCAGCAGAATAAGCAGATTCTATGAACAAAGATGCACCATATGACGATTGGACTTGGATGTATGGTTTGCTAAAGGACTCTGACAAATAAAGTGATTTGTTTGAGAATGGAAACTCGGTCTCTGAGCGTTGGCTTATTTCCCCGTCATTTGGATATTGACTCGTATTCTACCGGTCCCCTTATGGTCCAGAGACGACACCAATATTTACAAGCAACTTAAAAGAAAATGGCAAAAGTAGCTTATAATAAGCGGACATGGCAACACTGAAGAGAATCAGAACCGTCTCCCCTACAACAATAAACCATAGTTATAATAATATCGCAATAAACGCTATGCGCGACACGCCTCTGAAAGCCAATTCAGTGCCAATGTTCCATAGTACAACGGTGTTGCTTGTCAAAAGAACGGCCTGTCACGTCGTTACATAGCCAACTAGCCATGGATCACACGACGGTCGTCTGTCACGACGGACCGTCATGGATGAACTTCAACATAATGTTTGCACTTTCTCCATTTACAACTCGTACATCACATAAACATTCAAATTTCAAATATAAAGTGCTTACCCCATGGCCACAAATGTTACAATTATGTGTACGGGCCTTCAAACGTGCCTGTATCTTCCGTATTGTTCAATACAAAGTATTTTGATCTGATTGGTGGCAATTTTCTCATAGAGTTATAATGTATCAGAATGCAATACACCTACCAACCGGTAGGGTCCCGTAGAGAAAAGACGGAGAAAATTGGCAACATCTGTGGCCATGGGGTAAGCACTTTATATTTGAAATATAAAGTATACATATAGATATCTAAATACATATGTACAACATTGTAGTTATACATGACTGTCTGCAGCTGAAATTAAGCATTTCAGTGTTTTGTCAGCTGTATCTGTCATTGTGCGTGCTTGAAATCTGATCAGATCTCAATTCACCTGCATTGTATAGTAGTGTATCTGTCAGTCTCTTATGTCACGATTTGTGTGCGTGGGTATCTCATTTTAAACAAGCTTACGTGCTTTATGAATCTTCCAGTTTTTAGACAGTCAGTTTAGTAGACCTTGTATCGTGAATTTGTTCTTCCATACTGATGTTCTCATGTCTTACTAAATAAAGTACATCAATCAATCAATCAATCACAATTAAATATACATGTATATTAAATGATCAAATATCACAGAACATTATTTTTTAAAGTACTCCTACTAAAGGGTATAAGGAGTTATGCAGTCACTAAAGGGAAACGCTCCAAACAGCAGTTCATTTAACCACTTAAACCTCACTTATTCCCACCCCAGAAAATAGCAGCTTACAACAACACTTCGCACTGGGACGCATTGTGATCTTGTCCATCTCTGCTATTTTCAGTAAAATCCTTCCCCACAATTGCAAGAACTTCTGGGACCTCAGATTATCCCCACAATAACAGAAAATATATGAGGAGAGAGCCCTGAGGGACTCCGGTCAACTATATGAGGTTTACGTGGTTAATTACAGCTCTGATAAGAGCTGTAAAAGGTATATAGCACAAATATAGCACATGTGTGCCCTATGCTGCTCATTAGAGGATATTACATCTTAGAGAGTAATTGTCTACTGCTCTATTATCCAATCACTTAAATCCTATGTACTTTGTTGACAGGGGTCAAATCTCTTCGCAGAAAATAGCTGATCTACAAGCTCACAGTGCGTTGCAGTAGATTGGCTATTTTTGCAGAATGTTCGCCTATTATGACATGGCCAGAATAGGGACGCCAGGGTTCAAAAGGTTATGCGAAAATAAAGTCCCCATAAAACAACATGGTTGATTGTATTATTGATTTTTGTCATCCTAAAGTCATAGTATGTAACTTTGCCCAGTGTTTACATAACAATATATGAATGTTTTACCCATTATTTCCCTCTATACCAGATGTTATCAGTCACTGGAGTAGTGTGGTGGTGTTATTTACCTGCAGAAACAATGTATTTTGGTGTTTTCACCGTTTGTTTTGGTAGACAGGGACGTTTTTGGGCAGTACATCGTGAGCTCGTAGATCTGCTATTTTTGTTTGCAGTTTTGACAAAGACTGTCACTCAGCTATGGTTCCCATTATACATTATATTTACTTCATTATACCATGTAATTTAAATCTTTCCAATTGGGGGCACATTGGTCACCTTGTCACTTTTATTCAACCCTAGTTAAGCTGCCGTAGGGCCTTTGGACCCTTATTGAATCTCTAACTTGTATTCTTCCGCCACTTGTTGCAGTTCTGGCTTAACCGTGCAGTATTTTTTTACGAAACTCTGCAATATGGATGAGGGCTATGCCAAACGGTTAAGACACAAAACTCATAACTATTGGCCAAAGGGTGGCGCTATAGCACTCAATTGAAAAATGCAAACTTTGAACATGTATATCTCATGCCCTGTTTGAGCTATCATCACCATGAAACTTCAATACTCATTATGCGTCTCCTCATGACGAACAACTTTCACACTCTTTTTTGACCTTTGACCTTTAGATCTCCCACCATTTTGAATTATATGAAAAACAGTTCAAATCGATCTATTCCTGGGATTTTTGATCAATCTGCATGAAACATTCTACACATAAACGTTGAACCAATATCTAAAATCCCAGTGGAAGAGCAGTTTGTAAACTAAAGGTTTTATAACCACTAGGATATAAAGCCAATGAAATGACTCCTGGCAGTGTAGGAGTCAGTTAATTTCTATCTGCATTTTTACCTGCTTTATTAATTGTCTTAAATCTGTATGATATTTCCTGGGATATTTTCAGTTCATTGTTTTAAAAGATTGTGTAAAGCCAACCAATACCAACATAAACCACCTAATGAGAAGAAGACAAATTGTAACTCTCATGGGTAAGAAGGGTTCGAAAATACAATGGATGACTGGTTACCGTAGGTGTTGAACAACAACTTTGCTATATGTGCAGTGTGTGTGTGTGTGTGTGCCCGTGCGTGTGTGCGCCCGTGCGCGTGTGTGTGTGTGTGTGTGTGTGTGGGCGTGTTTGAATGAATGAATGCAATTACTACTACTTAATGCTACAGCAATACAGCAGTCGGCACAGCTTCTTTTGAATCTTCTGTTAATTTTCCAACATGATTCCATCATGGAACTTCACACTGATCGCAACTCTACTTTTATTAACAGGTAATACGTTGAATCCCATTAAGTTTGTGTACAGTACAGTATGTTTAATTAATTGATTTAAAAGCTTGGTGTATACCTTGGCTTCTGTTTTGGTTTTAACCTACTGTATATACTGTCAATAGTTTAGTTTGACACACAAACAATATTCTACCTGTCAGTATAGCTGTGGTCAGTTCAGTTTCATTTCCCTTTTTAAATTATGCTCCCAGGTGATTTGTGATTTTGTTTCATTCTCATGATATATATAAAAAAGTCACTTAAGTTGTTCATTTGTTTTGCATTATTAAATAATATGTAACGGTGGCAGCACTGCGGTGCTATGTTAGGTTTGGGTTGAGATTCATAATTAAATTTGGTTTCAAATTTTGATTGCCGATGCCGTTGATTTGTAAGAACAACTCGGCAATGGAAAGAATATAATGACTGTATGTCCATCTCTCTCTCTCTCTCTCTCTCTCTCTCTCTCTCTCTCTCTCTCTCTCTCTCTCTCTCTCTCTCTCTCTCTCTCTCTCTCTCTCTCTCTCTCTCTCTCTCTCTCTCTCTCTCTCTCTCTCTCTCTCTCTCTCTCTCTCTCTCTCTCTCTCTGTCTGTCTGTCTGTCTGTCTGTCTGTCTGTCTGTCTGTCTGTCTGTCTGTCTGTCTGTCTGTCTCTCTCAGCCTGTCTATGTCACAGTGAGCTGACCTGTAAGGAGGGTCACAGCGGCCCCACCTATGAATCCATGCAGGCGGTGTTTGACCTGAAGCACTTCAGACCAGCAGTGAACCTAAGTAACCCCACCATCACCAACATCTCTTTCACTCTGTACGCTGTACTGGGGGTGGTGAGTAAACAGGCTGTATCGAGAGACTACATAGAAAGTGCGAGCAAAAAGAGATTAACACAAAACACAAACATTTCTGCACCTTCATTTCATTGACATGTGAACACATGACACATGTGCATAGCCTATATAAATAGGACTTAGCACTTAAAAAAAACACATTCATGTTTTTTTTTTAAGTGAATCAAGTCAACTTCCATCACTGTGATGACCACTATGACCACACCGCCCACTTCACACTGGGTGTGACTTTTTATTTCTTTCTGAATTTGATCCACACTCCTCATCTCACGTGTCTCTCTCTCCTAGTTATGACGACCATGCAGACTTACATGCAGGTCATTTGTTCTCACATTTTTTACTTAGGCTTGTTTTTTCTTGACCACAATGTAAAAATGTAGATAGAAGACAGAAGCTAGGTTAATTGTTTACCTATAGTTTCAATGTACAGACTATTATTTTGATAGTAATTATTTAGACTGATTACTTATTTTCTATCAATTACACACCCCATGAAGCCTTGAATTCATGGAGATTTTTTTGTTTTTGTCACATTCCTAAGCCAATAATTTGATGACCAGTGGAGTATCCAGTGAGTCTCCTATTGACCGATGACTCGTCATCAAATTATTGGCTTAGAAATGCGACAAAAACATCTCCATGAATCCAGGCTTCATGGGGTGTGTAATTGATAGAAATTAAGTCATTTTTTTGGGTGAACTACTCCTTTAAGTACAGTACTTGAGTACATGTACTTTCCACCATTGCTAAAATGTCAATAGTGAATTGTCTTCTTCCCTTACTGTCTCAGTGTGGACGATGACGTGTCCCAGGCCTGTCCCTACGTGTACCTGAACCACACAGGACACATCCGCTGGGACAGGATGTTGCGACTGGTCTCTGCCTGCAACCTGGAGATCTTCAGCTTCCCCTTCGACGTGCAGAACTGCACCTTCTGTTCTACTGCTATGCCACCACCAAAATGTTAACCTGACTCCGCCAGATGGGGGCGGTATTGAGTTTCACATCACAATACAGCCTCCATCTGGACTAGCTCAGAGAGTAGGGCTACTCCGCACGGCTGCGTGTGCGAACCAATCAGCGGCTGCTAGAGGTGGGATCTTGGAAAATGTGGAATGCCCTTCCAAACGAGCATCAAAAAGTGTGACTCCTTACCCTCCTTCAAAACCACCATAAAAAAGCAATTGTCTGCAATTTGTAAATGGTCCTACAAAAGCCCTCTAAGCTTAACACTAGAAATTACCCCCCCCGCCCCATTTGAATGTACATTATACGTTCATTGCTAGTAGTGTATGTGTTGTTTATTATTGTATATTGTCTTTAAATGTTTTAATTAATTGAAAACACAGGACCACAATGTAAACAAGCCCATAGGGCTTTTTGTGTTATCCTTTTAACAATGATTGTAAATCGTACCTCTGTACTAAATGCAAGCTATTAATAGAGTATTCAATCAATCAATCAATCAATCAATCAATCAATCAATCAATCAATCAATCAATCAATCAATCAATCAATCAATCAAGCCTGAAAGCTTGCATTAAACTCTTAGGTACCTGCACAGTGTTTGAGTTTGCGGCTGCTGTTTTCTCCCTTTTGACCATGAACATATCACACAAAGGAGGGTATTCAACTTTTCATTCACTTTTATTTATCATAGATAATAGATGTTTGCATCTCTGACCAGACTGCATACACACCTATTGTTACAAAATACACAGAAAATGTATTATCTTTGAATTTCTGCTTCTATGTTCCGCGACCCATGATGGCTTTCTTAGTGTTTCTCTCAGGTTTCAAAATCATTACATAACACTTTGGTCCAAAAAATACCAACAAAAGGCCGAAACTAGATGCTAAAATAGCAAATACCTCCACTACATCTGCATATTTGCCTGGAGAGCTGATATATGCTGGGATGAAGGCTATCCACACGGCACAGAAGATTAACATGCTGAACGTGATTAACTTGGCTTCATTGAAGTTGCCTGGGAGATTCCTTGCCATCAATGCTAGGACGAAGCTGAGGAGTGCCAGTAAACCAATATAACCTAGTAACACTGCAAAACCAACTGTTGATCCCACTTCACACTCAAAAACTATCTTCTCAGTGTGGTATTGTGTGTTTTTATGAGGAGTTGGTGAGGCAGACACAAGCCAGGCTGTGCAGATTATTGCCTGAATGGAAGTAAGAGCCAGAACTATTCCTCTCTGCTGCATAGCACCGAAAAACTTCATAATGTCTGCACCCCCAGGCTTGGAGGCCTTGAACACAGCCAACACCACCATAGTCTTTACCAGGATACACGAGACACACAGCACAAAGCTGATCCCAAATACTGCATGCCTTAGTTGACAGGTCAAGAGTTTGGGGCGGCCAATGAAAAGAAGAGAGCACAGGAAACATAGTTTGAGTGACAGCAAGAGTTGGAAGCTGAGTTCTGAGTTGTTGGCGCGCACCATGGGCGTGTCTCGATGATAAACAAAAATTCCCAGGACAATCGCACAGATAAGTGTGCCTAACAATGAGATGGTTGTCAAGGAGATACCAAGGGCCTCATGGTAGGAGAGGAACTCCATGCTCTTAGGGACACAGTGGTCATGCTGGGGACTGGACCAGAAGTCTTCTGGACAACTGGTGCATTCTGTAGAGTCTAACAAAGACAGCAAGGTTACAGGGTCAGACAAGTAAAGTATTGTCCTAAAGGTAACCTACATTGTTATATCCTGTCTGTCTGTCTGTCTGTCTGTCTGTCTGTCTGTCTGTCTGTCTGTCTGTCTGTCTGTCTGTCTGTCTGTAACCATTTACCTCTTTAGTGCGTTGACCAAATGATCGGAACTTGCACATGGGCTCTGACTTTTCTTGGTATTTCTTTGCCACAGACTATGGATCTGTAGTGGCAGCTGTAGTCTCAAGTACACACATAGTTTGGGTGTGAGCATCCCTGGGTATGGACTAGTAATCTAAACTAACCTGTCTTGTTGCTGATCTCTCCCTCAGAACAAGCAATGCAGTCAAAGCAGCAGACGGGTTCTCCTTTCCTTCTGGCCACACGGGTTCCAGGAGAACAGCTCTCACTGCACACTGACCGAGGAGGCTACAGAGGATATTATCTATGATTAATCTCAGACTAAACTAAATAACATTCACACCATGAGATCAGCATTGGTTATTTTAGAAAGCTGAAGTGACCTTTGTGGATTCAAAGCTCCAGAAGATTTTGTCTTCATCAAGGATGAGTTCTTCATCTCCGGAGGCTGACTTCTTGAACACACCTACATTTTGAACCTTTAAACTTCCATCAGGGAGCCACTTCCAGTTCACAATATCCAGGATGGGTAAAGCATCTCCATTCTCATCAAATGATACCTCATCCCCAGATGATGTGGTGAAGTTGACTTTTTCCAGATAATACAAAAGCTAGAAAGTGTGTATACAACAAGGGAATTAAACAATATCAACTCACACACTGCACTTCCCCATGTTTGTGAAACTATTTAGCAAGCGATGTGTCCGATAAACGGCACTAAAATGGATGAGTAGAACTACTACAGTACAGAATAGCCTCTTTCACTTGGCCTTAAGGGTTTATGTGCTTTTGGGGTGTAGGTGGATCGCAGAGAGGAGAGAGATAGTCTAACAGAAGAGAACAGCCCCAAGCGTGCTCATCTAGAATGTCAAACAACACGTTGTGAAGGCTACATCAAAACAAAGTATAATGATCAATCAAAGCCTAGATAAGAAATACGTATGAGGGTCTGACTACATACACAGGCCATCTATCTGAATGTTGTGCAAGTGCACTGCAGGTTAGACTTGCATGATGACAGTCAATGAAAGGTGTGTTCTATTCACTATATTTATATAGCAGCTGAGTGCAGACATCAGTGGCCAGATTCGGTGTAAATGAAGAGAAATTTAGTTGGCTGTCTGTTTATTGTTAAGTGATGTAAATTACAGTACATTTTGTTAAAAAGGACTTGGTTGCACATATGATCACATGACAAGACATGTCATTTTGTGGTTTGTGGCTAATATCAAATAATAGGCTATTAATTGTAGTTAATATATGGTGTCAGTCTGCCTTTACTACAAGAGTTGTATCTTACCTTCCTAAATCTGAAATAATTACAGGGATAGTATATTGCTATTTTAGATTTGTATCTTATTTTACAAGATGGGAAATTAGATGCAAATGATATTTTCCAAGCAATAATTAGCCAGGAATGTGCTGTGGCAATTACATTACATTACATTACATTACATTACAGTCATTTAACAGACGCTTTTATCCAGAGCGACTTACAATAAGTGCATTCAACATAGGTAGGGAACGAAACTACTAATCACCAGAAGTCTTAAAGGAGACACACCATGAATTTCACTTTTTTTTTTTTTTTTTTTTTTTTGGGCTCCCCAGTGTCTCTTGTACCCCAAAAAATATTTTTTTTTAACATTCAGTCATTCATTCTCATTTCAGAGATTTTCAGAATGGGCGTGTCTGAACAGGCCATCTCAGAATGGCAAGTTTGCTTACATCACAAAACTTTCTGCCCATGTATTTTGACAGACAGAATTGCTCAGTACCGCAGTACAGCACCCCTCTACCCAACAGGACGTTTTGGTATTGCAGCTGAAACTGCTTTATAAGCCTGAGAGAATTGACTTGGGATGAGTATATCTGAGTGTTGATTTAGGCTCAAACCTTTTGAAAATGGTTTGAGGGACATACACCATATGATATTAAATATCTTTTTTTTTTTTTTAATTCATGGTGTGTCTCCTTTAAGTGCATTTCCTGCAAAAACACGCAACCAAGAGTATACCTAGCGCTAAGGTAAAAGTGCAATATATCAGCTACCTACTTTCTTAAACAGATAAGACAAAATAGCAAAATCAAATGAGCACGAGCTAAAACAAATAAGTGTATCGACTAAACAAGATCCAATAAAACAATACAACAATAAAACAAGAGTTCGTACAACTAGTTAACAACAAGTTGGCCAGGCAAAGAGGAAGGGTAGTGTTTCCTGATGAGGTGGGTTCGCAGCCTGTAGCAAAAGATGGGCAGTGACTCTGCTGTCCTGACATCAGTGGGAAGTTCATTCCACCACTGTGGGGCCAGAACAGAAAAAAGTTGTGACCGTGTCGATCGACCAGAAGGACCCTTGAGTGACGAGGCAATCAGTCGCCCAGAGGTGGCAGACCGAAGTGGTCGGGCAGGGGTGTAAGCATCGACCATAGCCCGGAGGTAAGAAGGAGCTGTTCCTTTCACTGCCCTATAGGCTAGCACCAGGGTTTTAAACTGAATGTGAGCCACTACGGGGAGCCAGTGTAGAGAACGGAGAAGGATAGTTGTGTGGGAGAACTTGGGGCGGTTGAACACCAGACGAGCCGCAGCTTTCTGAACAAGCTCCAGCGGTCTGATGGCAGATGCCGGAGCACCAGCAAGGAGGGAGTTGCAGTAGTCCAGGCGGGAGATGACAAGAGCCTGGATGAGCACCTGACCCACTTTGAACCCAGACTGGTTGGAGTCCAGGAGCTGGTGGAGGTAAGAGGACAGTTGTTTGAAGACAGCACGTTCGAGAGTTTTAGATAGGAAGGATAGAAGGGAAACCGGTCTGTAGTTCTTGACCTCAGAAGGGTCAAGTGTCGGTTTCTTCAGGAGGGGGGTGACTCTGGCAGTCTTGAAAGCAGAGGGAAAGTAACCAGACGTCAGAGAGGTGTTAATAAGGTGGGTTAAGAAGGGAAGACGTTCAGGTGCAGTGGACTACAGCAGAGTGGATGGTACCGGGTCCAGAGAGCATGAGGTGGGGCGACTAGAGGTAACAAGGAGAAGGACCTTGTTAGGGGAGAGGGGAGAATAGTGGGATAGAGAGGGGGAGGGAAGAGGAGTAGATGAAGGTAGAGAGGGGGGGTGGAAAGCAGACGGGTGTGGGTAGTGCGCAGGGCACCAGACGGGGGAGGAGGGAAGGAGGATCGGATATCGTTCACCTTCTTGTCAAAGAAGTAGGCGAAATCGTCAGGGAGGAGGGACGAGGAGGGAGGACGGGGTGGTGGTTGCAGGAGAGAGGAGAAAGTTTCAAAGAGTTTTTTAGGGTTGGAAGCAGAAGCCTGAATTTTAGTGCAGAAGAAAGCAGCTTTAGCAGCTGATAGAGGAGGAAAAAGTAGAAAGGAGAGATTGGAAAGTAAGAAGGTCCCCCAGGACACCAGCAGGGCCCGGTGGGCGATAAACAACTGCAATGGTGAGCTTGACAGGATGAGAAACAGTGACCACGTGAAATTCAAAAGAGGAAGGAGAGAATTGTGACAGTGAAACAGGAGAGTATTTCCATTTTCTGGAAATTAGCAGACCAGCACCACCACTTTTCCGCACGGCTCTGGGCGTGTGAGAGAAAGAGTACACATCTGACAGAGCCGCAGGCGTAGCAGTGTTTTCTGGTGTGATCCAAGTCTCAGTTAGAGCAAGGAAGTTGAGGGAGAGCAAGGATGCGTAGCCTGAGATGAAAGCAGCTTTGCCTTCCACCACAGCCGAGTGGCAGTTCCAAAGCCCTACTGTTACCACTTGCTCGACATGAGTTGAAAGAGTAGGATAGATGAGATTAGTGGTATCACGACATCTGGGTGTAACCCAGTGTTTTTGCGACCACCAGGAAGAGGAGAGGACAGGAATAGGAAGAAAACACATCGTAGATCACTAAACATATACACACTACTATATCTATCACACTACTATATATGTCACTAAACAATGATGTTGCTTATGAAGAGAAGAAGCACTCAATGTCGAAGGTCGTACATTGACGAAGTCGGGCTTTGACAAAGTCGCCTCTCGCCTTTGTTCGCCTAGTCGGGCTTTGACAAAGTCGCCTCTCGCCTTTGTTCGCCTAGTCGGGTTTTGACAAAGTCGCCTCTCGCCTTTGTTCGCCTAGTCGGGCTTTGACAAAGTCGCCTCTCGCCTTTGTTCGCCTAGTCGGGCTTTGACAAAGTCGCCTCTCGCCTTTGTTCGCCTAGTCGGGCTTTGACAAAGTCGCCTCTCGCCTTCGTTCGCCTAGTCGGGCTTTGACAAAGTCGCCTCTCGCCTTCGTTCGCCTAGCCTTCGTTCGGCTAGCCGCTTTGAAAGCTACCGCTTTCAGAGCAAGTATTTAAGGCCACTTCAACTGATTGCTAATCGTCTGCCAGGAGTGTAGGCCCCTCCCCTACTTATCGAAGGCTATTGTGCTGGTTCAGGTGAAACTCCCTTTAATGGGGCTGTCAGCTGAGACCTACCAATATGCTTTGAAGCAAGCAAACTAACAAACTACTTTTAAGCTAAACCAACTATACAACACTGATACTTTTGAGCAAAGTACAGCTACTTATAGCAACCTGCTAATATAAGAAAATATACTCGAGCTGTCTAGGTGAGTCAGGCAGTTTACAGGGTTCCTCCAGAAGTTTGAATTACACACTGAAGTAACACTGTGCCTGGACAGACTTATAAGCACCTTGAGATTGTGTAGGCCCCTCCCCTTTTATCCAAGGCTATTGTGCTGGTTCAGGCGAAACTCCGGACTGTCAGCTGAGACCTACCAATATGCTTTGAAGCAAGCAAACTAACAAACTACTTTTAAGCTAAACCAACTATACAACACTGATACTTTTGAGCAAAGTACAGCTACTTAAAGCAACCTGCTAATATTAGAAAATATACTCAAGCTGTCTAGGTGAGTCAGGCAGTTTACAGGGTTCCTCCAGAAGTTTGAATTACACACTGTAATCACAGAAACTTACAGAGTAGTTGGGTTTGCTAACTGTCCAATATCTAAAAGTCCAATACCCCCACCTCTGATCAAAGTAAGGCACTATTTACATGTTATTACTATTCTGAGTCCAAATAGAAAACCTGAACAGATAGTGTGAATTGATATTGTATACCTGCCATGGCTGTATTGTCTGCACACTGGCACAGCTGTGCCCAATGAAAGGCCCTCTTCCTGGCTCACACTGCAGCATGTCATGGAGGGCATGGGCCAGAGCATACACAGCCTTGTACGCATTATACTCTCCCCTCAGGTCAGACATATCCAAAAAGTCAGAGTGTTTTAGGACCTCTTGTCCAGTACACCTCCCATCCGGAGTGTGTGAATATTCAAAATCCAAATCATACACCGGAAGGTAATCATAGTCATCATTCTCAAATGTACACTCAAATGTTGACTCCCAAAACTCCCTCACCTGAAGACACACCATGAAACCATGTGAATTACTAGCAGACATTTACAATTACATTAGCAGACATCAGTTTAAAATTGCAGCTTAAAGGTAGGGTAAGTGATCTATATTGTGATAATAATCATTGCTATAGACTGTTTGTTCAGTAACAGTGCCAAATAGCTCTATATTGTGATAGTAATCATTGATTCATTGCTATAGAGTTTTTGTTCAGTAACAGTGTTAAATAGTGTTATATCGTGATAGTAATCATTGCTAGTGTTTGTTCAGTAACAGGGGTCTTCCTGTCTCTCCAGCTCTTTAATAAACAGAAACTACATTTTCAGGTAGGTGACAAAAAAATCTGTCAATCAGGAGAGAGTGCCCATTCGTCAGCTTCAATTTTATAGTGTTCCAGTTCAACATGTTTTCTGCTCATTTATTTGTCACTTCCAATTCCACTTGGTTATTTTGTATCCTGTCTGAGTTCTCTATCCTGATTGGATAAAATTGGCATCCCGACCTGAAAATGCATTTTCTGTTTAATAAAGAGCAGGAGAGACATGGAGACCCCTGTTAACAAATACTCTACAGCAATGAGTACTATCAGAATATAGAGCTATTCAACACTTATTTTAACCAAAGAAAATCACTGCAACTACCTTTAAATAGTGAATGAAACAAAAGACTCACTACAGTGTTGTGAGGGTCATTGTCAGGATGTATTTTCATCAGGAAGTCCCTCAGACCTGGTATGTCTCCACGGTGGACGGCGGGGCCCAAGTGTCCTGTCATGTAGGGCATGAAGGAAGGTTCCTGGAGTCTAGTGTATGTTGTAAGGCCAGGCCTGGTCAGCCACTGCAGATCTGTCACATTCTGAAATTTCACCTTATGGGTTGAACAGAATCGTTGGTGACGCGCACACTGACTTTGAAGACGGTCGGACTGTTCGCGAGGTATGTGAACTACCGGCGGACGTACAGACACACAGACAATCATAGATTTTGAACATTTCTTTGTAAGATGCTTACAATAAATGTGCCAAAAAAATAACAATAAATAAGCTTGCCTTATTTATTGTACTGTTGGATACTGCATATCCAAATAAATTCCACACCCACTCTCCCAACAACGGAATTAAACGATATCAACTCAAACACCAATGCATGAAATATTGCCTTGAATACTGTATTATCTAAATTCAGATCCCTTATAATCATGAATCCTAAAATCATAGGTATGTATCATAAAGCCCAACCTCATAAATGACATTGTACAGATGTTGTGCATAATAAATGACCACACGAGCCGTGGATTCCGTTATCACAGTGGCGATCCCGTCCAAGAAGCCTGTTTTCGGGCCTATAACCTCCACGTACGCCAGACATCCCAGACCAGAGTGGTCCAGCTCTGACCGGAGGGTCGTGGCGATACTGTGGCCTTCATCGTCATCATCGACCACCAGTCCTACCCAGGTCCACCCAAAACGCCTCATTATCTGGAGGATAGCTCGCACCTGTTTGGAGGGATATTTAATTAGTCTAGATCAGGGTTATTATAGATAACCAAAAGTAATGGAATAACAAAAAAACTTAAATAAAAAATAAAAAATAAAAATAAAAATGATAATAATTTTTAAAAAAATGTTTAGGTAACTGAAGTAAGAATAAAAACGAGGCCTTTACAACAATGATAACCAAGTGAAACTGTGTTGTGTGTAATTACAAAACTAACTAAGACAAACTAAAAGCATAGGGGGAATGTCCTTAGATCTACTATTTTCGCTATTTTTCTGACCTTGTTGAATCTTGCCCTTGACTACCCCACATTACAAAAAAAACACATCTATCGTTCACCGTGAAGGCTCCACTTGGCATTGTTCTAAAGAAGGAGGGGAACTGGTGACGGTCACTCAGACAGGGGCAGGTGGCAAAGTAACTGATCTGTAAAAAGACAGAAACATCTTGAATATGATTTTTTTCATTCCCCAAACGTCCCCTGCAAGCAGAGAATATGAGCATTATGAGCACAGGAGAATATAAAAATAAATCCAGTGGGATAATCACCCCCTCGGCCTCTCCCTCTCCCGGAAACCTTTTGAAAGGATTCACTAAAAGAGGTAAAAGAAGCAGAAAGCAGAACACTTCCATTTCAAATTGTCACCTTCAATTGACTGATAAAAAAAAAACATAACTAATGTTGGAATTAACCATTTAAAACAAGAGAAGGAAGCGTCTCACTGGACAGGTGCTCTTTGGTGGAACAGGGAGGTAGAAAGACATCCTGGGCTTCAGACCACAATGAAGACCTGAGAGGTTCAACACGTGTAGGTCATATATCCTTGTTGTCGGGCAGAAAACCTGTTATCTCCATATTTTTACTTTTTGTGTTTTTTTCATATATAAACGCCCTACTTGATCATACTAGAGCATCACACAAAAGCATCAAAAGTAGCAGATCTACAAGCTCGAAACGCAGCGTGAAGCAACACGTTTCGAGCTTATAGATCTGCTACTTTTGATGCTTTTGAATTTGAATCCTGAAAAGTATCGGTTTTGAACATATGAGGTTTCCACCCGACAGAGACGATATATTATTTCCACTGGAAGACGGAGTGCCTTGGATTTATTTTCCTTGTTAGTCTGAGGTCTGCTGTTGATGAGGAATGAAACAGTCAGACTTTACAGACAGTTAAGCAGAAAACCTTTAGGAATGGCCTACGGGATCTTACGAGACCAGGGACGTGCGTTGTGCACACATGTTGCATTTTGCAACCTTTTTATGCATTGACCAAAGTGATTGATACATAGGGTTTAAGGCAGGGGTGTTCAGCAGGGGGTCCGGGACCTCTAAGGGTCCTCAGAGTTATTCAAGTAACGCCAAATGTTTGAATGATGGGAACTGTTTTTTTTTAATTAACCACTTGAACCCTAGCATCCTTATTCTGGGGGGAACATTGAAGAACCCATGGTATAAGGTTACAAAACATGGGGACACATATACTGTAGGATATTATCCTACTTTTAGGTCTGGGCAGAGAATGAAACCTCTTCAGGTCCATTGCGCTCTGACCCTCTGAAAACCAAAATATGCTCCACTCACATGGTCCGTCTGCAAATAAAATGATGTCGCTGTCGGTAATAAGAAAAAAAAACTCTGCTCCAATGGATCTAATGTAGTTAATATTTAGTCAAAAGCAAATACTTTTCATTGGTGAAATGTTTATGAAAACCCACACAGACTTAAACACTTTAACTTAAAAAAACACACACACACACACACACACACACACACACACACACACACACACACACACACACACACACACACACACACACACACACACACACACACACACACACACACACACACACACACACACACACAAATAGCTGATCTACAACGTGTCACATCATGGTACGTTGTGAGCTTGTAGATCGGATATTTTGGTACTTTTGTGTAACGAAGTAGGGCATTCATTTATGAGAGAGAGAGAGAGAGACAGGGAAAAAAGAAAACATTCAAAGTTGAAATATGGAAATAAAGGGGTTCTGTCTGTAACAAATATCAAGTGTTTAAAGCTGTAAAAAAGACAATATACGATGTTCATCACATTTGTAAATAAATAACCAAAATTGAGCATATATCAAATTGGAGCTGGCAAAAGGCTTTACCAGACTTACCATGGGCACTCTGTACAAACCCACCACACTAGAGATGAAGTAATAAACTTACCATGGGCACTCTGTACAAACCTACCACACTAGAGATGAAGTAATACACTTACCGTGGGCAATCTGTACAGACCCAACACAATAGAGATGAAGTAATACACTTACCATGGGCACTCTGTACAGACCCAACACACTAGAGACGGCGATAGAGTTTGCTGTGCAGCAGGGGCCCACAATACCCAGCACCGGAGGGGACCCGACACAGCTCTCGTCCAATTCAAACCGCTCCTCTCTCCCGTTGACTAATGACATCGCTGCATGGAGAGCACCTCTCAGCATGAAACAGTCGTCATAGATCCTATAGCCCAGAGTCACATTGGGCAGCAGGCTGGGGTCTCTGTTGATCTCTGTGATGGCAAACTCCATGGTCTGGGCAATCCTGAACGCCTCAGGGTAAAAACTAACACAAAACATTATATTTGTAGAAATAAACAATACTATCAAAACTGTCAAAACAAGTTACCCAGTTCTCTTGCTTTATTTATATGTTTATTTGACAGGGACAATACAAAAAACAAATGTATCAAGTTATACACACATGAATTCTATGTGAGGTTTCTAGCCGAGGCTAATTTTCGACCCCTGTCCCTGGTTAGGCCTTTCTATATCTACCTTCTTGCTATTTGCATGTGTGATACTCACCTTTCGCAATTGGAGTCCAGTTGCCTGGAGGTGAAGTCCGCCTCAGGATAGATGACTTTGTTGTGGATCGCAAACAAGCCCCCCAGAACAAAGTCTCCAGCCTGGTAAAATCTGGTGAGATTAAGCAGTGCCTGTGAATCACAAGAAGAGGGAGATGAGGAAGACAGAGCAGAGAATGAAGAGAACAATATAAAGGTCAAGTTCAGGTATGAAAGCAGGTGTGTGTCTTGAGAAGCCCTCATGACTCTCCTCGTCTGTCTGACCCCCACCTTTCTAAATACATTGTCCAGTTGTTACGTTTTATACACGGTGCTATGCCATCCCCTGTGCCAGTTTATGCCACTACGTAATCTTTCACAACACCCATGTGGGCAGAGGCAGAAGTAGGGGCATGACGTAACATTAGAGTTCTCAACAGGCCTGAAAATTAAGGCACAGATATATCTGGGCCCTACTGGCCCGGCCCGAGGCTCTGCCCTAACAATTACTATACTTTTAGGCCAGAAAACCCCCCAAAAAACAAAAGTGTCATTGAATAATGCTTAATGTCTTTGCAAAAGTCAGCCTCATGGTGGCGCTATGACAGGCTGATCTGAAAAATGTGGGGGGTTCTGCTGTGGCATCCAGGGAGTGTGTGTGCGCAGCACAGCAACCGGGCCAACGGTGGCAGAGATTAGCTGGTCGCAGACGGACGGACGGACGGACAGACAGACGGGGTAACTAGTAACTACTATAAAACTAAATGAAATGTTACAATATTCCAAACTATCAACAGTACAACAGTACACAACAATTAACTGCCAGCTCATATGACTCCCACTGATTGTGTAATTACAGTAACCCAAATAAAACTGCTTTGTGAAAACCTGAACCTATACAGCAGTGGTGGAAGATATTGTACTTAAGCAAAAGTAGCAATTCCATAACATAGACATACTTTAAAGGTTCTGTATTCAAAACTTTACTTGAGTAAAAGTACAAAAGTCCTGTCTTCAGCATACAGTTACAGTACCAAAGTAAAAAAAATACTCTATGCAGACTGGCCCATTTTACAATCTTACTATTGGATTGTAGTTAATAATGCATTAATGTGTTCATCAACTTTAACGTTGCCAGTTTTATTTTGTGTTTTTATTTATTATCCAATTCAAAAATTCCTACATTTTCAAAGATCTGCGGTCTGCAGCTCACCTCGGTATGAGGGACAACTCATCTCGGTATGAGGGACAACTCACCTCGGTATGAGGGACAACTCATCTCGGTATGAGGGACATATGAAACATGTGAAACATGTGTAAAAGAATCATGGGGAAACAGTCAGAACATCATACAAACATCAAGGCTACATGTAATTGTTATTTCTATGTTGTCGTGACCTACAGTGGGTGACTGTGGTCGAGGTTGTTGACACATTACAGAACACAAACATTATTTTGATATGAAAGCATTTGCTAGTGTATGTTAATTAGAATTTTCAAATTCTGCCCGAACCCGACACTATCCGACCCTACCGGACGTTTTCGGGCCCGGGCCAGACCCAAAATCTTTGCTAATTAGGTCGGGTACGGCCAGATTCGGGCAGAATTTTATGTGTTCATCCACTTGCCATTTATAATGATATTAATTATGCCTGATCATGTTTAATTGCAATTAAAAATAGCGTTTGTAGACCATTAGTTTTCACACTTCAATGTCATGGCCACTATGAGACAATATAATACTGTGTGTGCGTGCATGCGTGCGTGCGTGAGTGTGTTTACTTTAACACACTCACTCTGAATTAACGATACATTATTTTGGCACATTTTGATATAAAGTTACATTATTCTACTCTACAACATTGTAGGGGAATTATAAATCTATATAAAGGTATTGAACTTATACTTCAGACAATCTCATCAAATAAACACATTTAATCAGAGTGGCTGATTTAGCAAGGCATTGACCCATGTGAGATTTAATTAGTGTTATTGTAACATTTGAATCTTATCCTCTGAGGTCTGCATTAATTAAAAACAACACTGTGTGTGTGTGTGTGTGTGTGTGTGTGTGTGTGTGTGTGTGTGTGTGTGTGTGTGTGTGTGTGTGTGTGTGTGTGTGTGTGTGTGTGTGTGTGTGTGTGTGTGTGTGTGTGTGTGCGTGCGTGCGTGCGTGCGTGCGTGCGTGCGTGCGTGCGTGTGTGTGTGCGCGCAGCTGCCTACAGATGACATCACTCTGCTGAGGGTCATTTGGGACACGACTGGTGAGTTGAAGATGCCTCAGGCTTCTCTCTGGTTTTCCCCTCACACCTCTAAAAACATCCCTGATCCTCCACTCTTCCATGTTTTACATCTCACTTCCTCCTAGAACCTGTGTTTCAGGTCTGTTGCATCATCATGGGCCACTTGAGACATGAATAGTTCAGATTTTCTGACATAATTCAGCTGTATAACATTTTTCTATACTGGGTGCCCAATCTACACTGCTCAGTGCTAATTTCACTTGTGTGCAATGGAACCAGAAGGACCCACAGGTCCATTTGGTTCCGTTTACACACACACACACACACACACACACACACACACACACACACACACACACACACACACACACACACACACACACACACACACACACACACAGGTCTGTAAGGGTCCATTTGGACCGCCGGTGTTTCCACCTTTAAAATCCAACATTTTACAAAAAAATCACATTTCGCTGTTGTCGGGCAGAAACCTCCTATCTCTTTTTTTCTCCGTAAATCAATGCCTTGATCACATTACAGCGTCACAAAAAAGTATCAAAAGTGGCAGATCTGCAAGCTCTAAACGGGGCGCGAAGCGACGTGTTTTGAGCTTGTAGATCTGCTACTTTTGATATTTTTGATATTTTTTGATATTTGAGCATTTCGGGTCTTTTAACAGACATACCTGGAGTGTGTAGTTTGATGTTGTGTGTAACAGACATACCTGCAGTGTGTAGATCGATGTCCATATCCAAATCAATATCCAGCAGTTTGTTTTGTTTCTCCAGCAGAGTTTCTAGTGTCTCTATCTCTCTGGAAGAGGTTGCACATGAACTCTGCAGCCGCACTGAGGCGCTCCAACACAAACACTCTGACAAGCTTCACACAACAAACATCAGCACCACGCTGCTGTTTGTCCAAAACACACAATATCTCCTCTCTCCCACCAACGTCATGTGTTCATTTATCTTCAGCCATACAGACTCCATTTAACACCTCCTTTAAGACACATGTCCGAGAGTTTCTAGTGTCTCTATCACTCTCTGGAAGAGGTTGCACATGAACTCTGCAGCCGCACTGAAACGCTCCAACATGACGCGATGCAGCCCTTTGGCAAACGCGCCCCCTTGCCACAGAAACAGTGTTTTTTTTTAACAAACACGCCCCCTTTCCACGCCCCCTATATAACCTAACGCAAGTGCACGCCTCTAAATCAGTCTAACTCCACCTACGATCCGAGAGGGTGTTTATATAGACTGGAGACTGACGTCACCAGTCTAAAGAGGGGTGTTTATATAGACTGGAGACTGACGTCACCAGTCTAAAGAGAGGGTGTTCATATAGACTGGAGACTAACGTCACCAATCTAAAAAAAGGAAAAAATACATTTCAACTGCCCCTAGCGGACTAACGGCAAGGCCAACGGAAATGCCAGTGGATGTGTTGGATGCTAACCCGACACAGCCAGATCCGAAAAGCTGCTTCACACATTTGTTTCACAGCTTCATCTGGCAGAGTAAGGTTAGTTGGATGCAGCTCAAAGTGAACTTTACTCATGTATCTAGTTTGTCGCCATCCGACCTTCTTAGCTTGTTTTATTAAAGAAAAACGGGCGACAATGGCCAAAAATCAATCGAAAATCGGCGATCGAAAATCTTCAAAAGTGGCCGTTTTCAAGATGCTTTGGCCATTATCTCTGGAACGGAAGGTCCAATCGGCTCAGTTAAAAGCTAGTTGGATGCGTGACTTACAGTTTTTCACAATTGTTAACACACAAAAAGCGAAAATTCTGCACAATTTTCACAACCTTAACTTCATGTACTAATCGCTCCACCCAATTTGGCACTACTTCTTTACACTCTGATGTCAATTACATTATCACCTTGTTGTCCAAACACTACACACAATGTTCAGTTGTTGCACACACTTCTCACATAAAATCTCAAAGCATCAATCTACAACACACCTTGTTGTCCAAACACTACACAATGTTCAGTTGTTGCACACACTTCTCACGTAAAATCTCAAAGCATCAACCTACAAGACACAAATAGTCAAATCTCTAAACACTCAGGTCTGGTGAGCAATTTGCACCACCTACAAGACACAAATAGTCAAATCTCTAAACACTCAGGTCTGGTGAGCAATTTGCACCACCTGCTCCAGTGCGTGAGTGGTTCCAGGACCACCCACATTTTTCCGTTCTGTACCTTCGACCTTATTCTCCTTTCCTGAATCCCATTGAGGAGTTCTTTTGAGCTTGGAGGTGGAAGGTAAATGAACGGAACCCACAGAGCCGGGTCCCACTGCTCCAGGCCATGGAGGAGGCTTGTGGCGACGTCCCTGTTACTAAGGTGTGAATCTTCTGCTATCTCACGATTCGATTCCGATTCTTGGGGTCACGATTCCGATTCTTTTCCGATTTTTCCAAAACAAACGATTCTCGATTGGTAAAATATGTTTTTTTCCAATTCAAAATCAAAAATGTCATTATACAAAAATCGTGAAAATTGATTCCAGCCCTAGTCACCGTTGAGGTCTGTCAGGGCTTCATGCGCCACTCGAGGCGTTTCTTCCAACGCTGCTTGGACAGGGAGAACATTGCCTATGATGTGGATGAGGCCCTCTGGCCAGACATGAACCGGAGGCATGATGCCTAAATCGTGTAGAGAAATAATACATTAAAACAGTTTTGTTTTATGTTTGACTATGAAAAAAGTAGGCCTACACTGAGTCATTTTACAAAAGGAGAAATGGCTCATTCTCCAGAGTCATTGTCATTCATATGGTGTGTTCCATTTATATGATTGTGTTTTCAATTTTTCCCTGCAGTGTGCTGTAAATGCTTGGTAGTGTGCAGCAAATGCTTAGTTGTGTGTACTGAATGAATGGTATGTGTGTGTCATTTGAAAATATGGCTGTGTGTACCAAATGAAAACACGAGTTCCATTTTGTGAACAGTTAAGAGATTTGATGGCAAAGAGTCATCTTGCAAAGGGAGTGTAGGGTTTAGCATTAATGTGTGAGGTTTGCAGTTTTGTGTGTGTAGTTTTGAGAAAAGTGTGTTAACAATTGTGAAAAACTGTAAGGACATTAAGCATGCAATGACACCTTTTCGGGTTTTCTGGCTTAAAAGTATGGTAATTGTTCGGGCCAAGCCGAGCCTCGGGCCGGCACAGTAGGGCTCAGTTAGGGCTGGGCCTTAATTTTCAGGCCTGTTGAGAACTCTAATGTTACAGTTTTTCACGAGTGTTAACACGCGTTTCTAAAAACAATGGCTTTTCTCAAAACTGCACACACAAAACTGAAAACATCACACACAAAATGCTAAACCCTACACTCCCTTCGCAAGATGACTCTTTGCCATCAAATCTCTTAACTGTTCACAAAATGGAACTCGTGTTTTCATTTGCCATATTTTCAAATGACACACACATACCATTCATTACAGTACACACAACTAAGCATGTGCTGCACACTACCAAGCATTTACAGCACACTGCAGGGCAAAATTTAAAACACAATCATAGAAATGGAACACACCATATGAATGACAATGACTCTGGAGAATGAGCCATTTCTTCTTGACTCAGTGTAGGCCTACTTTTTTCATAGTCAAACATAAAACAAAACACAAATATGCAGCCAAAAAAGTTTTTTTTCTCTACATCAGTGGTTCTCAAACGTTTTCATGTCAAAGCCCCCAAATTGATATATATTTGTCCAAGGACCCCCATCCGAAAATATTTTGAGCCAGGGACCCCCAGAAGAGAAAAGAATTTCAAGATTTTTCAAAAATGTTCAAAAATAGCAGATCTACAAGCACAGCGCGGCACGAAGTGACACACTGTGAGCTTGTATATACACTTTATCCACCAACTTATAAATGGATAAAGTGGTTAACTATTTTTGCTGGGGACCCCCTGGAACCACCCCAAGGACCCCTGGGGGTCCCCGGACCACACTTTGAGAACCAATGCTCTACATGATTTAGGCATCAAGCCTCCGGTTCATGTCTGGCCAGAGAGCCTCATCCACATCACAGGCAATGTTCTCCCTGTCCAAGCAGCGTTGGAAGAAACGCCTCGAGTGGCGCATGAAGCCATGACAGACCTCAACAGTG
This sequence comes from Gymnoscopelus microlampas, assembly GCF_963454915.1. NCBI lineage: Eukaryota > Metazoa > Chordata > Actinopteri > Myctophiformes > Myctophidae > Gymnoscopelus > Gymnoscopelus microlampas. The sequence continues at coordinate 7,037,505 of NC_139946.1, forward strand.
ACGTTGCCACAAAGCCTCCTCCATGGCCTGGAGCAGTGGGACCCGGCTCTGTTGGTTCCGTTCATATACCTTCCACCTCCAAGCTGAAAATAACTCCTCAATGGGATTCAGGAAAGGAGAATAAGGTGGAAGGTACAGAACGAAGAATTGTGGGTGGTCCTGGAACCACTCACGCACCTGAGCAACCCGGTAGAAACTCACATTGTCCCAGATGAAAATTGCTCACCAGACCTGAATGTTTAGAGATTTGAATATTTGTGTGTTGTAGATCGATGCTTTGAGATTTTACGTGAGAAGTGTGTGCAACAAATGAACATTGTGTGTAGTGTTTGGACAACAAGGTGTGTTATAGATTGATGCTTTGAGATTTTACGTGAGAAGTGTGTGCAACAACTGAACATTGTGTGTAGTGTTTGGACCACAAGGTGATAATGTAATTGACATCAGAGTGTAAAGAAGGAAAGTCAGAGTCTAATGCAGATAAGGCAGTGTCAAGTAGTGCCAAATTGGGTCGAGCGATTAGTACATGAAGTGAAGGGTGTGCAAATTGTTCAGAATTTTCGCTTTTTGTGTGTTAACAATTGTTAAAAACTGTAACTGTTTCTAGCATTGAAGAAAAACATTTAGATGCAGCAAAGATGTCGCTGAGTGTTTGCACTGGGGGATCAGTCGGCACACTGAAGTCAAATGGAAAAGTTATCAAAATCTCAAAAGATAAGAGTGGATTTGACAGGATATGTCAGGGAGAAGATACAAGGCCCGTAACTTCAGAATCTGATGACATGGACGTGACCAAAAGCAAGACAGTTGCCATTGATGCCAAAATCCTCCATGCAGTCAGCCCTTTTCATATCAAGAAGCGAAAGAGTCTGGCCTTTATGACAACTTCCCAACCAGCTGACGATGGGTGTGGCATGGACATGACTAAACCTTTAACTGTTTCCATTGATCATATTACTCAGATGAGTGGCTCATGAATGCCACAGTCAGATAAACCCTTGAACAGCTTATTTCACCAAGCATCTCATGAAATGAAGAACGGAAGCTGATGCTGATACCATGGAATTCACAATGTGTCAAACAAGGGTCATTGAAGAAAAATATCTTGACACTGTGAAGCCTTCAATGGGTGTGGGCACAAGAGGACCAGTAAGCACATTGGAGTCAAATGGCCAATGCCTTTCAGAAGGTCAAGTCATAGGAAATGCTTCCCAGAATGTTTGTCATTTGCCCCAAAGTAACAAAACCGCGGTTGAGGAACACGGAAAGGTCAGGATAGATGTGGAAGAAACTAAGACAGGCCACATTTTAAATTTGGATGATATGGAGCTGACAAGAAGTCAGACGGTTGCTATTGGCGCTGAAACCACAAGAATGGGGAAGCAGCTTCATCCTGTTAATCAGGTGAAATATGTTGAAGTGATTAATCATTTTGGGAACCAAGGCCTTAGTCATGACATTTCACCTGATTCTGTTGAGCTGGATATGTCAAGAAGCCATAATGTTGCTACAGAATCAAAATACATGTTCACTGCCGTTGCGACTGGGAAAAGCGGTAACCTTGACATCCCTCAGACAAGTACACCATCTGGGGACCTGTCAAGTGACAAACGCAGCTCTCAAGCACAGGGTGAAAGCAACAAATACTTGCAAATTGAACAATTGGACACACCAATGGGTTCTGGAAGAAAAACTGTTCCAGACTCTCTTGAGTCAAAGGAAATGGACCAGAGAAAAAATCTTGAACTGGGTCAAGAATGTAGGTCTTTAGAATACAGATCGGGAAGCTCAGCCACGTTTGGTCCCAGAGTCCACAAAGTTAAGTTATCTTCAGAAGATCCTAAGAGCAAAAGAGTTAGTTTAACAGACCTCCAGTCAAAGTTAAAGCGTATAAGCCAAAACATAAATGGGGCCAATAAAAAGTTCACCATGAACGGCTGCACTGCACCTGCATCTCAATTGGAGCAGGCCTTGGATACAAACGCCACAGAAGCCATACAGTATATCTGCCTGTTGTGGAACCTGATTCTGAAGTGGCTGTGAAGTGGCACAGACTGACGGGGGGGCATTGTACTCCAGAGAAACGGTCCCCTGTAATGGCTCCTCTCAACTTGAAGAGTAAACGTCTCACATCCAGACTGTCAATGGGCTGCTTCATACCCAAACTCCCACAGAGAAATAGGCCGTCAGAAACCACAAATGACAGCCATGAGCTGAGTGTCAACATGCTGATGCAAGAACAGTATGGTGACATTCATGATGAAGTTATGCCCAACTGCCCCAGTGAAGAGGATTTGTCAGAATCACTGGAGGCTAAAGCTCCCCAGGGGACCAATGAAGTGGAGTGTGACATTTTTTTGGGTTGTCCCCAACATTGTTCAAGGCAAAAAGAGAACCCTGCCGGAAGGCTATCTCAAAGATACTGATGAAGATGACAAGAGAAGGAGACCATTGATTGACAGCATCCAAGAGATGGTAAATAAAATCAGAATATATTCTAATCTCTTAATTTAGTTCACTTTGAGATTTCAGATTATTTTCCTTATCTTAATTCGTTTTTTTTCTCTCCAGGGACCATTATCTGTTGTGTGTGACAATAACCTAACTGCATCTTCGAGCGTCATTACACAGCCCATAGATTCTTCAAACAGTAGCAACACAACCAGTCTTCGATGTGAAGCTACACTCGAGTCCAGTAAGTTCATCAAGTAAATGGGTATTAGTTATAATTTGTTTTCATCAACTGCATCTTGTCCTTTAATAAAGCGTACTACTCCAGTGTATGTCTCTTTCTCAACTTTAAACCTTTTTTCTTGTGTCTTTTTGTATTTTTTTCAGGTTTCAAACCAAGCCTGCTTGAATCCCAACTTGAAGATATTACCGACTGGATAAGTAATATACATAAGATAACATATGTTTGCAACTTCCCTTTATAGAGACAATTGTTTCAAACATATTTTATTTATATACTATTTTGTGGGGGCGCTCGGGTGATGCAGTGGTAAAGTGCCTGCCCACCACCGCAGTGGTGGTGGGTTTGAATCCACCTTGGTGCATCGGGCTTTGTCGAGCGTCTACACCAACACAATTGACTCGTGTTCGGGGGAGCACCTGTCAGCAGGGAATGTTGGGCGGGAGGAGTAGGACGAAGGCTCTACATCCTCCCAGTGGGGATTCCTCACTGGTAGGTGAGTCAGTAGGATACAACAGCAGTGACAACACAGAAATGTGTGTGCGGAGGAATCAATTGCCATAACGACTAAATTGGGGAGAAAAAGGGTTAAAAGGCACACACAAAAAAAGATACTATTTTCCCTTAATTTTATGTTTTTGTTACAGAAACTGTATGATGGGCACAGGGCCGAGTGACGTTTCAAGATGGCTGCGCAGCGGCGCTGCTGTCAAAAAAGTATCTTGCAAACAAGGAGTGTGATATTTTTCTAAGATCTCGTAAGAGCAGGGCTGATAACAAGCAGGCCTTCGCACCGCAAACAAACACACCACAAGACGCCAGCATGGCCAGCGTGGCTGAAGTTTTAAAGGAGATTAAATCACTCCGAACAGACTTTGGACTAAGGTTTGACAAAATAGAGTCTTGTTTGACTACTATGGCGAGTTCGCTGGCTGTAGTGGAGGATAAAATGACGAACATACAGCGAGAGGTCTCTTCCAATACAAAGCGTATTGTGGAAGCTGAGGAGCGCATACTAAAGACCGAAGAAACAATGGATCAAACAGAAACCGCACTTGAAGCGGCCATCAAACGGATCGCTCACCTCGAATCCGGTGCAGTGGCCCAGGAGAACCGGGACAGACGGAACAATTTACGCCTGTTTGGCTTGCGTGAGGGGGCCAAGGGACAAGCGACGCTCCTCGAATTCATCAACATCATGCTGCCACGGTGGATGGGTTTGGACCCTAAGGAGTCATTTGCCTTGGAACGGGTCCATCGCACGATGGCATCGGGGAAGCCCAATCAGAACCGAGCAGTCCTCATCCTTACGGTTCTAGGAGAAAGAGTTGGTCTACCGTAAGGGAACAGCTGGACATCAAACACGACGGGATCAAACTATCTTTTGCGCAGGATCTCTCAGCGGAGACGGTTCGGATCCGACAGGGATTTAATCCAATTACACAGCTGTCGATATCAAAGCCTTCCGTGGATTCCATCACCATCCGTGCAAGTTTAGCTCCGACGGAACCTCTCCCTCCGCTGTATAGCTCCGAGATGAGGTTCCTCCTTTTCTCTGTGCCGTTTTAGCAGGACATGGTCGCACATTTTCCACTTTACATGTTTCTTACCCCTTTCTGCACATCGTATCCAAAAAGTAAAGGTTTTCTGCCATGCTCTCAGATGTTTTAAGTTCTAGCACACAATAAAAGCTATCCAACGAGTTGAAAAAAGTATTTAATTCGCCTCTGTCCTCATCCGGTTACATGTTTTTAAGACATTGCGCAAGAGTTGCGCCCGTAGAGACAACATTACTGATTCCCCTACTGGTCAAATGTTGAATTGCATCTTCTAATGCAAAATATTATGGAACCGGCTGAGGACAGAGGCGAATTAAATACTTTTTTCAACTCGTTGGATAGCTTTTATTGTGCGCTAGAACTTAAAACATCTGAGAGCATGGCAGAGAACCTTTACTTTTTGGATACGATGTGCAGAAAGGGGTAAGAAACATGTAAAGTGGAAAATGTGCGACAATGTCCTGCTAAAACGGCACCGAGAAACAAGGAACCTCATCTCGGAGCTATACAGCGGAGGGAGAGGTTCCGTAGGCAATGTAAAGTCTCAGTCCTGAGACCTGAACTGGTGAAAAAGGAGTTCACACAGATGACACAGTTTCACGCAAATTGCTCAGAAATCCTGGGGTTAAATGTTTTTCAAACTGCTCAAAATTGCGGACAATCTAAGGGCGGAGCTTACTGGTCAAAGTGATAGGTGTGTTCCTCATGAGTCAAGGCACATGTGTAAGCAAGTTTCACGGCTGTCGGCCAAAAAGTTTAAAGTTTGCATTTTCAAAAAATTGCTATAGCGCCCCCCTTTGACCAATTGGAGTAATATTGGTTTCAGTGATTCTTGGAATGACCCTCTACATTACTGTAAAGTTTCAAACAAATGTGAGTCTGCATGTATGTGTTCGGGGCAGATGAATAATTGTCATAAAACTGCAATATTCATTGGCTCTTAAAAGCTTCATTTTTTCACTTATGGAAAATCCCCCTCCCCAGTTTGTCGGCAAAGGTCCAAAGCTCATGTGTAAAATGTTTTGTGCAGATTGCTCAAAAATCCCAGGAGATAGATTTATTACTGCTTTTCATATAATTCAAAATGGTGGGAGATCTAAAGGTCAGAGGTCAAAAGTCAAAGTATGAAAGTTGTTAGGCATGAGGAGACGCATGTGTGTATCGTGGCTGTAGGTCAAACAGGGCATGAGTTGTATCTGTTCAAAGTTAGCATTTTCAATTGAGTGCTACAGCGCCACCCTTTGGCCAATGGTTGTGAGTTTCGTGTCTTTGCCGTTTGGCATAGCCCTCTACCATATTGCCGAGTTTCGTAAAAAGTGACCACGCGGTTAGGCCAGAACTGAAAAAACGGCTATGACTGCTGAAATATCAAAGAAATCAAAAGTGCAGCAACCAGTTAAACAACACAGGATCAAATAAACACACTCAAGCCCAGAGTACCACCAAGGCTCATGAAAATAGTAATAACTTACTTTTGGAAAATAGTAAAAGTAATATTTATTACTCAAAACATGAAAGTAATGAGTTACTAGTTACTGGAAAAAAAGTAATAATTTTACTTTAAGTTATATATTACTTTAGTTACTTTCCAACACTGATCAGGATCGAATATGAACAATCTGAAAGAACCGTTCGTTTGGTTTAATGACTATAGAGATACTGTGTACCGATTTGCGTGATGTTTGGATAAAATCTGTAGGAATACCGGTGTGTAATAGTGTGTGTCACACTAGAATTACAACTGAAGTTTCACTTCTCTGTCAACAAGCTCTGTCTACACTTGGGTAAAGAGTGTGGGTTGTGTTGTTAGTTACCCTTTGCCACGATGTACATCGAAAACATTGAGATATAACGTACGTTACTAGCCCCATTACGAACCTCTCACTCCAAATATTGATACACTTTTCAAACGGACATGCGACTGGCACGTTTAACTCAAAATATTTTTACAACATACGTTGTAAAAAACATGATTCAAATCAAAATATTCTCCCCAAAGGTAGGGAATTGAGGTCTGCTGATACATTTTTGCTTGTGGTTCCAACCCAAAAATTTAAAAAGACCAGGGGTGACCGCTCTTTCCTGGCTACGGCCAGGAAAGACTCTGGAACAGCCTGCCCCTCCACATCCGATCCCCCCAATCGATCGGGGCTTTCAAGGCCAAACTCAAAACGTATCTTTTTTCCCTCGCTTTTAATACCATCTAATTTACATGGTTTTGCCTTTATCTTATTCCATTCATAATTATGTCCATGTACGTATTAGTTATTTACCTAGCCTATATGTAACTTCCACTTATACATATTTCTCCTTCCCTCTTTTTATGTTGTCTTTTAAAGTGTTTTCCTTTGCTTGCTCTTAAATGTTCTGTGAACTTGCTCTGTTGTTTTTGCATTGATGTTTTTGAATTTGCCTGTACAGCACTTTGGTTCAGCTTGCCTGTTTGTAAATGTGCTATATAAATAAAGCTTGATTTGATTTGATTTGAAGGTGAGAATATTTACAATGCAATACAATGCACGGTGAAACAGGCTTCAAAATCAATCTTAACCTGGAACCCTCGGGGGAAAAGAAAACCAGGAAGACCCAGAAACAGCTGGAAAAGGTCTGTTGAGGCAAAAAGGAACATCTTGAAAGGAAACAGAGAATATCGCCCAACACCGAACCAGCTGGAGGAAATTCGTAAATGAACTATGGTCCCCAAAGAGCAAAAGGGTTTAAGTCCAGTTACACTGTAGTGACCAGCTCACAATTCCAGTACCTCTTATATTTAAATGTAATTTCCTATACTGTTTTTTTCCCGGTTTTGTTAATCCTTAAAGCTTTTCTTTTACATGAGTCTCGATTTAATGGTTGTATAAATTATATTTATCTTCTAATTGCAAAGGATTTGGTTCCCTATCAATATTGATCTGTAGATGTTTTATTTTGGTAATTTGCAAGTCATTTTTCTAATGTATTTTCTATATACATTTCTAAAGTGTATTTTCTATGTTTCTATATTGTGCATCTTGCTCATATTGATTGAAAATAGCATTATGCAAATATTGATTGCCTGTAGATGGAATGTGCGTGTTGCTTATTTACCACTGATCCACTGTGTTCTGATTCTGGTTAATTATTCTCAGGCGTTTTTACACCTTATAAGACTCTTTCAACTGAACTCTGGTGACATCACATCCTGACATACGTTTTAACATGTTGATATATTATTTAAGGAAGATTTAAACAAACATTTATTAAATGGTAGTGCCTAAATGTTGTTTGGAAGAAAGATGACCTTCTGCTAACAGTTGGTGCTATGAAGTTTAACAATTCCATCACTAGATGGCAGTGCTGTTGCACTAGGATGAAGGATGCAGAGAGCATGAGAGACTATTCACCCATTCATACACCGATGGCGGAGGAAACCATGCAAGGCACTAACCTGCTCATCGGGATCGAACTGGGAACCCATTTAACACTTACCAACAAAATATAACTTTCCCCTTGCTTACAAGTGGAAACATGTCTCAGGAATACTCCTCATAACGTCAACATGAGTGTGGATGCAAACCTTCAAGTGACTTAACATCACTGAAACAAACAACAGAATAATATGGTTATGATGTATTAACAGCATGATAAACATGACATTTTTAAGAGAAATGTGTACCAAAATGAATGAAGTACAAATAACTGTGTTATAGCTTTCACGTCGTGAGGTTGTCATGAGCAAATGTTGATCTTATGCAGAGCCAGATGGAGGTTGGCGTGTAGAAGGTATTATTGGAAATACAGCCGGTTAACTCGCTGTGCTCATGAAGTGGTTCTTTAGTGTCATCAGACAGTTTTATAATATTCTATACACTTCACCGCTCCTATTCTTATAAGTTGTGAAAGTCAAAATAACTGTGGTCATCTCTGCAACTTAATTAATAATTCTACGATGATCTTAATTCAGTTATCAATACAACAATGCAACACGATTGTTCACATCGTGGGAACAGCTGACCATCTGACTGCATGAAATGAGGAAAAGTCTGGCGTTGATTTCACTGCTTACAATGCGTGTAAGTAATGGAGCTGGAAAATGGCCTCTGGAGGTTGTGTGGACACAGAGACTGTGGCTTGCAGTGATATCATTCAGCCAATACTGCTGCCGAGGGGATCAGGTGCTCTCACAACATTTCATATTCCTCCAGAACATTATGCCACGCCTTATTGTGTCCAAAGGCACAAAGCGGCACATAAAAAAAGTGTGCTTTCACATGTTAAGGCTATTAGGTTACATCATTTTTAATCCATTCAGAACGGGAACGCATCTGTGTCATTTTAAGATTTCTTTGGCTATAAAAAAATAGCATGTAGATCTGCTATTTTTGGTATATTTTTTAAAGCGAACATTCTTAAATATTTTGTTCCAGGGACCCCAAGAAGCAAAGATTTGAGTTACAAAAAAAGTTTAAAAGTATATATTCAAAGATTTGCACAAATTTAGATTTTTCAAAAATAGCAGATCTACAAGCTCAAAGCGCGGCACCGAGTGCCTTTGATGTCTTTGAGCTTGTATATCTGCAATTTTTTGAAAAAACAAAGAAATCTAAAAATGACACAGACGCGTTCCCGGTCTTAATGGGTTAAGATAACAGGATTACAAGTTGACCAGAGTGTAGCTGCATAAAGTATACTGTAATGCAATTATGTCAACAATAAGTATAAAAGATACAGCGTTTATTAACTGTGCTGTATTGTCAACCTCAAGCAGTGACCGTTGGTCATCACAGAAACAATCTCATGACCTTGGGTTTGAAGGCCTGTAGCTTGCTGTCGTCCATGGTCGCCACCATCTCCTTAGAAGCGAGGACCTTTTTATGAGCTTCATCGAACAGCCCCTTTCCGATGGTCTCCTGGACCCTGTCCCGCCAGGCGCTGAGCCACGGTCTCCCCTCGAACACGTCCAAACCAGCCGCCACAGGCTGTCACAAAGACACGCACGCGTACAATGCTAAATACAGTGTTCAGTTCACTCTGAAAGGCTGTCACAAAGACACGCACGAGAACAAAGCTAAATACAGTGTTCAGTTCACTCTGAGAACAAAGCTAAATACAGTGTTCAGTTCACTCTGAGAACAAAGCTAAATACAGTGTTCAGTTCACTCTGAAAGGTGCCGAATTAAATCAACAATCTGGATTGCACTGTGTACCCTCTGAAAATTGTTGTCACCGCAAATAAGTCTCTTTATTGATGCTCTGTGTATTCTTTTGGTTGATGTTCTGTGTGAAGCACATCAAATTGCCTTGTTGTTGAAATGTGCTATACAGATAAAATTGCCTTGCCTTCCCCCTACTTACCTCCTCTCTACAGTAAAATCCTCACTCAGTGTTATTTGAACTCAGAGAGTGAACAAACAGAGAGAGTGAACAAACAGAGAGAGTGAACAAACAGAACCAAACAGACCCTAGCAGGTTAATTTTGTTTCTTTTCCATTTGAACAATCAAGAGTTAAATTCACACTACAGATTTAACTGTCTACTAAATCAGGGGTCTTCAACAGGGGTTCCGGGACCCCTAGGGGGTCCTCAGAACTACTACAGGGGGTCCGCCAAATCTTTGCGTGATATTTCTTCTTTTTTTTTACCTTAACCACTTGAACCCTAGCATCCCCTTTTGTGAGGAGAACTTTAGCCAAAAATAGCCGATCTACAAGCTCTCAACGCCTCGCAGCGCGAGGCGTTGAGAGCTTGTAGATCTGCTATTTTTTGAAAAAGAGGCTATAGGTGTAAAAGGGAAAAGAGCAGACTAAGTTAAAAAGAAACTTTAATACGATATAGAGTAGGGGGTCCCTGCTTTATCTCTCTCTCAGCTAGGGGGTCCTTGGCCTGAAAAGGTTGAAGACCCCTGTACTAAATGAATGGTTGTACGGCCTAAATTGAAGTTAAGGACGCAATCCGGAACTCATTTTTATAAAATTATATTTTATCCAATCTGTATGATAGAGCATGGTAATACATGTAACTAGTACATCTGCATGGTAGAGGATTTTAAGAAAACAATATTAACTAGCACATTCCCAGTGGTTGGAGGTGGTCTCTCTACTCTTCCACTGAGAAATAAGACTCTGTTGTCACCACGTGTTGTGAGCTTGAAGATCAGCTATTTTCACCGGGGGGAGATTTTTGAAAATCTTTTGAAATAAAAATGATTAAAAACAAAATGTAGGAAACGAAAAACAAAGGAATATTTACTTGCGACCCATAAAAATGGGTCCCCGACCAACAAATGGGTCCCGACCCAGTGTTTGGGAACCACTGCTATAAATGATAGTATTCCTCCTGCTCACCTGCATGACCTCCACGATGGCCACCAGATCCGCTAATGAGATCTGTTCTCCTGCGATGAAGGGCTTGCCCTGTATGAACTTCTCTTCCAGCAGTTTGAGAGAGCCGTTCAGATCCTCCAAGGCCTCGTCCATCTTGTCCTGGGGGACCTCCTTGCCCAGAATCTTTGGAATCAAAACCTGTGAAACAAAAAGACACCCTTTTAGCAACTTTTATCTCCCAGCATTAACAAAAGATCTTCCCCTGAAACCTGTTCCCCTGCACACACATAATGACTCTTCAGCAGTGAAACTCCTAATGTGAAACTACATGACTGTAAAAATAAAGGTATTTTAGTTGTTTATTATTATTTATTTTATCATGAGTCAGGTGCTTTCTTTCCTTGAAAACTATCTGAAAATAACATCTGGAAATGCAATACAAAGATTGGGCCTAATTTCTGGCTATAGCAACCAGAGGTGGGGACTTGGACTCGAGACTCGAGACTCGACTTGACTTGAAGTCCCGATTTTGATGACTTTAGACTTGCTTGACCAAATCAAAAATAGACTTGGACTTGCTTGGGACTTGAATGCCAAAGACTTGAGACTTGACTTGACTTGAACGCTAAAGACTTGAGACTTGACTTGACTTGAGCCCTCTTGACTTGAAAATTCAAGTCTTTTCAAGTCACTTTCAAGTCACTTAAGCAAGCCAAAAATGTTTAAAAAGTGTGCATCAACTATAATGTTATTAGTCAGGAATCCCGGCCGTCAGTGACACCTAGTGTAGTGCTGCCAAAGCTGCTTATTTACCCTAACCTTTGGACCAAATTTGGTTTGTTTTTGGCTTGTTTTTGGAAGTCGGTTCGCTTGTTTCACTCCCGATACTTGGCAACACTGGCCCACATGTTGCACGTTACCAAACAAACAACACACCGGCTTCACTCCTGCCGTCGCTGCTGGAACTGAAGCCAGGTGGAATAAAATGTCAACTCCAGCAGTTATAGCTTTCGGTTTTAAAGATTAGTGAAGACAAGACGAGAAAAGCAGTATGCAAGGCAAGACTTATACTTCACATTAACATTACTGCGTGCTAAGTGCAAACTATAACCAGTGGTGGAAAGTAACTAAGTACATTTATTCAAGTACTTTACTTAAGTACAATTTTGACTTATTTTTAGCGTCGCTCTATACCTTTAGGTATAGAGCGGATCCTGCTCTATACCTGACTTTGTCCGTGTTCACCGTCAACGCTCTCATTGGTCAGACCCGTCAACGCTCTGATTGGTCAGACCCGTCAACGCTCTGATTGGTCAGACCCGTCAACGCTCTGATTGGTCAGACCCGTCAACGCTCTGATTGGTCAGACCCGTCAACGCTCTGATTGGTCAGACCCGTTTGATACAAAATGTATCAAAGGCGCCGCTACCTTCACACAGGGTGTGATTTTTTATTTACTTTACTGAAGTATTTGCAATTTTCAGTACTTTTACTTCTACATTATTTAGCAGACGCTTTTATCCAAAGCGACTTACAATAAGTGCATTCAACATATGTAGGGAACAAAACTACTAATCACCAGAAGTCTTAAGTGCATTTTCTTCAAAAACAAGCAACCAAGAGTATACCTAGCGCTAAGGTAAAAGTGCTATATATCAGCTACCTACTTCTACTCAACTACATATGAGAGGCAGATATTAGCCTACTTTTACTCCACTACAATTATTTGAAAACTTTAGGTACCAATTACTTTGTAGATTTTGGTTATTAATACAAAACATACATTGACCACTTCAGCGCTATATACATTTCCTCTTCTAACCCGGATTTGAACGCGGTTTCCAGTGCAAGTGCTGAAATTTCACCATCGTGATAATAGAGCCTGCCTGCTTGATCAGAGGATACACTGAATTTGTGTCAGATCCTGTGTCTAGGTGAGACATGGCCTTTGACATTATCTAAATGTCTCAATAGAAGAGCAGGGAGACAAATACAACCACCCTGATTGTATAAGTTATATTGTAGTAACATACTCTACCATACAGATTGTACAAAATTACATTATATTCATTAAAAAGGGCCCTTTTAAACCCTGTCCTCAAGGAGGAAATTAAAAGTACAGTATCTGCGTTCTGTTGGCCTGGAAGAACCCATGTTTTAAAACAAATGCAAATTGTGAAAAATGCTCATGATTTATGTAAATCTTTACATACCTTGAATTAACATTTTGACTTGTTTGGGACTCGAAACAAAAGGTTAGGACTTGTTTGGGACTCAAAACAAAAGGTTAGGACTTGTTTGGGACTTGAAACAAAAGGTTAGGACTTGTGTGGGACTCAAACCAAAATGCTAAGGACTTGTGTGGGACTCGAAACAAAAAGCTGAGGACTTGGACTTGACTTGGGACTTGGCTGTGTTGACTTGGACTTGACTCGGGACTTGAGAGCAAAGACTTGAGACTCGACTTGGACTTGCAACATAGGGACTTGGTCCCACCTCTGATAGCAACCAAGTGACTTAGTGACAATATTTCTACGTAAAGTAATGGTAAACACTAAAAGAAAACTTTTTTTTTGCTAAACTAAAAGAAATACACAGAAAACATAGGGTATGTTTTGCCATACTATGATCTCCACATCAGAACAATGGGATTTAGGTTGAAAATCTGTGAAGTTTGCCTTTAAAAATCTGTGATCTGATCAAGGATCAACAGACATAAAAGGGTCACAGACAGACAAAGGACACTCTACACCAAATCTCTTTGCTGAAAACAGCGGATCTACAAGCTATCAGATCTGCTATTTTCTGCAAATGTTCCCCTCAGAATAGGGTTGCTAGGGTTCAAGTGGTTAAATTAACACTTGCTTAGTTTAGTTGTGTATGTACAACGAAAGCGATGCAGGGCTGCCAACACTCCTGGATCCTGCAGGAGTTTCCTGGATTTTGGCAATGTCCTGGATTTTGGCAATCTCCTGGATTTGGTATCAAACTCCCAAAATTCACCAGAACACAGGAAATTACATCTAGGCTACTATGTTAAAAAGTTTCTGGGGGAGGACCCCCAGACCCCCCACTTTTAAGTAATGAATGGTTATCATTAAAGATGGGTCTTATTGCTTCAGTCATCAAATACATTTATGTAGGCCTACTTTTTTAATGGATGAAATTGTACCCATTATTTTCCAATGCTAGTAAAGCAAGCCTGATAAAAGTATCAAACTCACAAAATTCACCAAAACACAGGAAATGACATCTACTAAAAAAATCGGGGGGGAGGACTCCCAGACCCCCCGCTAGCCACGCCCCAACCCCTCCCCCCAAAATCTCATGGATTCTGACAGTCCAATGTTGCAGCCCTGGCGATGTGTGAACCCACCATGAACCAGAACATCTTGGATCCATTCCATCGCAAGGCCATGTGCTGCCAGGACATGTACTCATTGACACGGGCCCTCTTCTGCAGGTCAGCTGGGTACCAGAAGTCAGGGGTCTTGTACTTCTCAGCCAGGTACTGCAGTATTGCAATGCTGCATTGGTAAATCATTTTTGGGGCGGTGTAGCCGCCCCCCTATAAGTGAGTTTTGGACACCGACCAAAAGATTTGTATACCCCCTAACCCTTCCATTGTTAATGCAAATCGATACTTTTGCAAAGTCAGCCAATCACATTACAGCTAGTGTCATCACCACTAACTGTAATGTGATTGGCTGACTTTGCAAATTCAGGACTGTGATTGGCTAGCGAAACACATGACACATGTGCAGCCCTATGAATAGCAGTATGGACTTTAAAAAAAGTCATTTATCCTTTTTTAATGTAAGAGAGAGAAAGCACATTGCTTTTCTTTAAAAGTGTTGAGTTGTATTAAAGCGGCAATCCAGCATTTATTTTAATATAATACAATTCTATTTTGAACAATCTGAATGGTACAGTATGTTAGTACAATATAACTAGCACATAGTGATTGCAGGTGGTTACCATACTCTTCCACTGAGAAATGTAGACCTGTGTTCGGGTGATTTGTTTATTTTAATGTATTTGGATACATATGTACTAATTTGCTACGTTATTTGCTATTTGTCAATTAAGTGTTGATAGAGTTAGAATCTCGTTATCTTGATTGATCATAATTTGTCTAGTGCCCTAAACCTACTTTAAATGTCAAATTAATATAATGCTGTCATATTGGCCTAATTCTGTCATGTACTCTATTCTGCTATTTCTCTGTCTATGCAAGGTCAAAACTAGCTACAGGCTTTCTGTGGTTATCTGTTGTTTTGAGAACACTGTATCTCGATGTTCTTCTCTGCGCTAACAATTCCTTCAGCGCCACTGAAGTCACCACTGACCAAGTGACCGGTCAGTGTCGAGGTCAATGTGTTGTTCGAGACATGTGGACGCTGTTTTTCCAAAGATAAACGGTCACACCATCATCATCATCTTCATCATCTACCATCCTCATCATCATCTGACGACGACGTAATCATCACTATCCACCAATGACAGCATTACACCTCCGACGGCTGGACGCTCGATGTATCTTCAATGATGTCATATGTTTATGTTACCGGACGCTGTTAAAGTCCAGGGCTTTCTCTGTTTAACGGGAGAGAGACGACGACCGATGATGCGTGAACACCTGGTGATACTGTAACCTCATTCTCTCTCTGTCTGAATACAAGATATTTCACTACATCCATGGCTGCCTGTGTCCTGAGTCTGGTTTTTCTTTGTCGCCTTTTATGAAAGTTATCTGGTACTTTGTATATATACTGATGTGATGTTTCGCCCTGCATTGGTATATATATATATATATGGGTGATAAGGAAAAATAACAGCTCTATCAAGTGTAATCCTATTATTTTATACAGTAGCCTACTCACCTTTCTGCCAAACAGAAGTCTCCATCTTTAATTGCAGGGACTTTTCTTATCAGACTTATCTTCCCAAATTCATCACCAAAGTGTTCACCTAAAAGCCAAGGAACATGATTTTCTCACCAGTGTTGGGATTGACAAACAGAAGAACCAAATGGGGATTATCAGTGTAACATGACAACAGCACTGTTCTAGAAGCCCACATTAGCCTAATTATTAACACAAAAGTGACACGTTGAAAATGTAGGCTAAAAGTCAGGATACGATTCAACAGTTTACTTTTTCGATGTGTCTCATCATATCCATTAAGACCGGGAACGCGTCTGTGTCATTTTTTGATTTCTTTGGCTATTCAAAAATAGCAGATATACAAGCTCATAGCGCGGTACCGAGTGCCGCGCTATGAGCTTGTAGATCTGCTATTTTTTAAACATTGTGAAAATGTGTGCAAATCTTTGAATACTATTTTTTTAAGCGTCAGGATTTAGAAAAAAAACTGTTTAAATCAGCCTCAGGTCTTAATGGGTTACTCAATACGATATACTGCTCTCCCGTCTTTAACTATTTAACCAATAATAATGAACAACGTTTTGGCCGTGAAGGGCTTCATCAGGTTACAAGTATAATGGCTTTGGAACCCTTCATGTAGGTCAGAGTCAGTGAGTGTCACCACTCAATCAGTTAAAAAACCAATAGGTAGGCTACAGGTATCTATGCGAGGTTCCCCTACCAAAAATACATCAATTAAGGGGCCATACTTCTGAACAATTGGTTAAAGAAAACATATAAAATGAAAATACAATGTTTTTGTTAACCTTTTGTTGATTGAGTGCTGACACCCACTGACTCTGACCTACTTAAGGGTTCCAAAGCCATATGTCTGCAACCTGATCATGAAGCCCTATAGACACGGGCGAAACGTTAATTATTTTTTCTTAAATAAATAAGCATGTTCTTAAATAAATCATGTGTGGACATTCCCCCTTTTCTTATTGTAGGACCACATCACCCATTTTCAACTGGTCTTCATATCATTTGTGTCACTGTTCACTAATTCTCACCATTTCTGTCTGTTTGCTCTGTGTCTCAGAGGAGGACTGAACAGTTCAGAAACCTGCCTACCAGTGACATCATCAATGGGGTTGCAAGCTAATAGAAACGGCAGGCTTTCTCTTCCTGGAAAGTTAGCATGCTATAGTAGAAGACATTGTTCTTGCATTAATAAAATAAATACGTTTAAAATCTTGTTTGAAATGACCAAACCTGCCTATACAGATGATGTCACTGGTAGGCAGATTTCTGATTTCTGATATGAATTAAATCAAGAAATAAAATAATTTTCATATATATATATATATATATATATATATATTTATATCAGACCAAATAGACAGAAATAGTGCCATCTTATAATGAGCATTTGTGAGGACAGATTGTGTGTATTTAGGTTGAAAGTGGATGAAGTGGCCCTTTCATTTATGATGTAACTATTTTCACTTTTAAGTAATGATTACTAATGGGTCTTACATTGCTTCGGTCATCAAATCAATGTATGTAGGCCTACTTTTACCTTTTAAATGGATGCAATTGTATTATCCAATGCTAGTAAAGCAAGTAAAGTAAGTAAATGCTAGTAAAGCAAGCCTGATCAATTATAGGATCAATTTGCCCAATGGCTTGGCTTCCTAATTTCTATCCAAATACATTTTGAAATGTTTCAAGGACGGAAGTGGTGGAAAGTAATTACATATACTCAAGTACTGTACTTTAGTACAATTTTCAGGTATTACTTTACTTGAGTATTTCCAATGTCCAATACTTTTACTTCTACTACTTACTTAATAGTTACTTCAGATTTTGATTATTACAAAACATAGGCTACATTAACCACTTCGAGCCCTATACATTTCGGCCATTAGAAAATAGCAGATCTACAAGCTCACAATGCATAGCATCAGATCTGCTATTTTAAAAATATTTGTTATATATTTTGAAAACTTGTGAAATGGGAGATTGTGCATAATGAGTACTTCCTACTTTTGATAAGTACATAATTGATACCAATACTTTTATACTTTTACTAAAGTAGCCTACATTTATTTTGAATTCCGGACTTTTACTTGTAAGTAACGGAGTATTTCTACATTGCAGTATTGATACTTATACTCCAGCACAGACAGTGAAATTAACATACCGTCAAACAGCGCGACTTCTTTAAACTCAAAGGGAATGTTGTTCTTGCAGAAGAGAGGAACGATGGAGCAACACGGACAATTTAGGCCTTTTTTATTTGGTGCGGTGCAAGTAAACAAAAATAGACTGACGTTTCGGTCTTGCGACCTTCCTCAGAGTCGAACTCCTGTGACGCACCGGGACTGGCCGTTTAAGGCTGAGGCGCAACGGTAGAAACCCTTTGTTTTGGAATGTTGTTCTTCTTGCAGAAGATGTACACGGATCTGCAGGGCTGAGAGAACATGTCCACATACAGCTGCACAGACATGATGATGTGGAGGAATGTTAGAGTTCTAGATCCAACCGATCACTGTTTGTTTGACTTGTTGTAGCTCATAGTAGGGTCATTATTGGTGTTGCCAGGTTTTGCGAGAAAAACAAGCAACCAGGTCTAAGGAAACAAGCTCAAAAGAAGCGGCTATTTGAAAATAGCCGATCTGCGACGCTTGTGAGCTGCTTGTAGTCTGTAATTTTCAAAAAAAAGTATGGCGGTAATCTTGGAATATTTTTGAAACATTTTAACAACACAAATCTGGTACGGGGGTCCCTGGCACAAAATATTTTCAGATGGGGGACAATTCCGTGGAAAAAAAATTGTATTGATTGATCATGAAAATGTTTGAGAACAACCACTGTCTGGTTCCGTGTGTTAACCACTGGTCAGGTTAAAACAATATTAGGAAAGAAGCCCAAATAAGAAACTGTCTACACTTTAAAAACAAGCCCCAAAAAAACGCAACTACCAATATTTACAAGCAACTTAAAAGAAAATGGCAAAAGTAGCTTATAATAAGCGGACATGGCAACACTGAAGAGAATCAGAACCGTCTCCCCTACAACAATAAACCATAGTTATAATAATATCGCAATAAACTCTATGCGCGACACGCCTCTGAAAGCCAATTCAGTGCCAAATAATGTTCCATAGTACAACGGTGTTGCTTGTCAATGTCAAAAAAGAACGGCCTGTCACGTTACATAGCCAACTAGCCATGGATCACACGACGGTCGTCTGTCACGACGGACCGTCATGGATGAACTTCAACATAATGTTTGCACTTTCTCCATCTACAACTCGTACATCTACATAAACATTCAAATTTCAAATATAAAGTGCTTACCCCATGGCCACAAATGTTACAATTATGTGTACGGGCCTTCAAACGTGCCTGTATCTTCCGTATTGTTCAATACAAAGTATTTTGATCTGATTGGTGGCAATTTTCTCATAGAGTTATTAATGTATCAGAATGCAATACACCTATCAACCGGTAGGGTCCCGTAGAGAAAATACGGAGAAAATTGGCAACATCTGTGGCCATGGGGTAAGCACTTTATATTTGAAATATAAAGTATACATATAGATATCTAAATACGTACAACATTGTAGTTATACATGACTGTCTGCAGCTGAAATTAAGCATTTCAGTGTTTTGTCAGCTGTATCTGTCATTGTGCGTGCTTGAAATCTGATCAGATCTCAATTCACCTGCATTGTATAGTAGTGTATCTGTCAGTCTCTTATGTCATGATTTGTGTGCGTGGGTATCTCATTTTAAACAAGCTTACGTGCTTTATGAGTCTTCCAGTTTTTAGACAGTCAGTTTAGTAGACCTTGTATCGTGAATTTGTACTTCCATACTGATGTTCTCATGTCTTACTAAATAAAGTACATCAATCAATCAATCAATCACAATTAAATATAATGTATATTAAATGATCAAATATCACAGAACATTATTTTTAGCGGCGCTAGAGCGGATCCTGATCTATACCTGGCTTTTGCGTCAACGTTCTGATTGGTCAGACACGTCAACAAAGTGATTGGTCAAGCTTCACGTGACACGTGGCTATAAACACATTATAAACACTTATTGATGACAAAATGTATCAAAGGCGCCGCTACCTTCACACAGGTGTGATTTTTAAAGTACTCCTACTAAAGGGTATAAGGAGTTATGCAGTCACTAAAGGGAAACGCTCCAAACAGCAGTTCATTTAACCACTTAAACCTCACTTAAACCACCCCAGAAAATAGCAGCTTACAACAACACTTCGCGCTG
Organism: Gymnoscopelus microlampas; assembly: GCF_963454915.1. Taxonomy (NCBI): domain Eukaryota; kingdom Metazoa; phylum Chordata; class Actinopteri; order Myctophiformes; family Myctophidae; genus Gymnoscopelus; species Gymnoscopelus microlampas. Next base: position 7,057,230 of record NC_139946.1, read on the forward strand.
GGACGCATTGTGATCTTGTCCATCTCTGCTATTTTCAGTAAAATCCTTCCCCACAATTGCAAGAACTTGTGGGACCTCAGATTATCCCCACAATAACAGAAAATATATGAGGATAGAGCCCTGAGGGACTCCGGTCAACTATATGAGGTTTAAGTGGTTAATTTCCAGCTCTGATAAGAGCTGTAAAAGGTACATAGCACAAATATAGCACATGTGTGCCCTCTGCTGCTCATTAGAGGATATTACATCTTAGAGAATAATTGTCTACTGCTCTATTATCTAATCACTTAAATCCTATGTACTTTGTTGACAGGGGTCCCCCAGGGGTCTGTACTTGGTCCACTCATTTATTATCTCTACAACCAAATCTCTTCGCAGAAAATAGCTCATCTACAAGCTCACAGTGCGTTGCAGTAGATTGGCTATTTTTGCAGAATGTTCGCCTATTATGACATGGCCAGAATAGGGACGCCAGGGTTCAAAATGTAATGCGAAAATAAAGTCCCCATAAAACAACATGGTTGATTGTATTATTGATTTTTGTCATCCTAAAGTCATAGTATGTAACTTTGCCCAGTGTTTACATAACAATATATGAATGTTTTACCCATTATTTCCCTCTATACCAGATGTTATCAGTCACTGGAGTAGTGTGGTGGTGTTATTTACCTGCAGAAACAATGTATTTTGGTGTTTTCACCGTTTGTTTTGGTAGACAGGGACGTTTTTGGGCAGTACAGACGCATCGTGAGCTCGTAGATCTGCTATTTTTGTTTGCAGTTTTGACAAAGACTGTCACTCAGCTATGGTTCCCATTATACATTATATTTACTTCATTATACCATGTAATTTAAATCTTTCCAATTGGGGGCACATTGGTCACCTTGTCACTTTTATTCAACCCTAGTTAAGCTGCCGTAGGGCCTTTGGACCCTTATTGAATCTCTAACTTGTATTCTTCCGCCACTTGTTGCAGTTCTGGCTTAACCGTGCAGTATTTTTTTACGAAACTCTGCAATATGGATGAGGGCTATGCCAAACGGTTAAGACACAAAACTCATAACTATCGGCCAAAGGGTGGCGCTATAGCACTCAATTGAAAAATGCAAACTTTGAACATGTATAACTCATGCCCTGTTTGAGCTATCATCACCATGAAACTTCAATACTCATTATGCGTCTCCTCATGACGAACAACTTTCACACTCTGACTTTTGACCTTTGACCTTTAGATATATGAAAAACAGTTCAAATCGATCTATTCCTGGGATTTTTGATCAATCTGCATGAAACATTCTACACATAAACGTTGGACCAATATCTAAAATCCCAGTGGAAGAGCAGTTTGTAAACTAAAGGTTTTATAACCACTAGGATATAAAGCCAATGAATTGACTCCTGGCACTGTAGGAGTCAGTTTATTTCTACCTGCATTTTTACCTGCTTTATTAATTGTCTTAAATCTGTATGATATTTCCTGGGATATTTTCAGTTCATTGTTTTAAAAGATTGTGTAAAGCCAACCAATACCAACCACCTAATGAGAAGAAGACAAATTGTAACTCTCATGGGTAAGAAGGGTTCGAAAATACAATGGATGACTGGTTACCGTAGGTGTTGAACAACAACTTTGCTATATGTGCAGTGTGTGTGCCCGTGCGTGTGTGTGTGTGTGTGTGTGTGTGTGTGTGTGTGTGTGTGTGTGTGTGTGTGTGTGTGTGTGTGTGTGTGTGTGGGCGTGTTTGAATGAATGAATGCAATTACTACTACTTAATGCTACAGCAATACAGCAGTCGGCACAGCTTCTTTTGAATCTTCTGTTAATTTTCCAACATGATTCCATCATGGAACTTCACACTGATCGCAACTCTACTTTTATTAACAGGTAATACGTTGAATCCCATTAAGTTTGTGTACAGTATGTTTAATTAATTGATTTAAAAGCTTGGTGTATATCTTGGCTTCTGTTTTGGTTTTAACCTATATACTGTCAATAGTTTAGTTTGACACACAAACAATATTCTACCTGTCAGTATAGCTGTGGTCAGTTCAGTTTCATTTCCCTTTTTAAATTATGCTCCCAGGTGATTTGTGATTTTGTTTCATTCTCATGATATATATAAAAAAGTCACTTAAGTTGTTCATTTGTTTTGCATTATTAAATAATATGTAACGGTGGCAGCACTGCGGTGCTATGTTAGGTTTGGGTTGAGATTCATAATTAAATTTGGTTTCAAATTTTTATTGCCGATGCCGTTGATTTGTAAGAACAACTCGGCAATGGAAAGAATATAATGAACACAAAAGTCTTCTGTCCATCTCTCTCTCTCTCTCTCTCTCTCTGTCTGTCTGTCTGTCTGTCTGTCTGTCTGTCTGTCTGTCTGTCTGTCTGTCTGTCTGTCTGTCTGTCTGTCTGTCTGTCTGTCTGTCTGTCTCTCTCAGCCTGTCTATGTCACAGTGAGCTGACCTGTAAGGAGGGTCACAGCGGCCCCACCTATGAATCCATGCAGGCGGTGTTTGACCTGAAGCACTTCAGACCAGCAGTGAACCTCAGTAACCCCACCATCACCAACATCTCTTTCACTCTGTACGCTGTACTGGGGGTGGTGAGTAAACAGGCTGTATCGAGAGACTACATAGAAAGTGCGAGCAAAAAGAGATTAACACAAAACACAAACATTTCTGCACCAAAGGTGAAATTGCAGCCACTGCCCTCTCAGTAAGAGGCATTTCATATTTATTGTTTTTACACATATCTGTTGTTTTCACATAGTATTCTGCCACACAGTGTTATTAGCATTTATTGCTGTTCAGGGTTAAGTGGCCATTTCATCATACTCAGGTGGGAAACCTGTAGCGTCCGTTTTACATGTTGTCTGTCTGTGCTTTAAATCAGAATGAGAAAACTCAGATTCTAACGACCTTCCTGTGGCTCAGACTGGTAAGTGGCATGACAAGAAATGTATGTTTTGCACTTTCTTCTATTAGAAAGCTACCTTGCCCTTTTTGTAAGTTTATGTTTATTGTGTTTATTAAATCTTGTGTTTTTGTTTGTTTGTTGGTTTATTTTATAACTGCCAGAGTGAATTATATTCTGTTCTATTCCATAAAGGTGAAATATATGGGTCTACACTCCCAAAAAGTATATTTCACCTGACTATTTCATAATGTAAAATATGTGACTTTAGGCTCTACCTCAGATAGCACATGGTTCCTGCCACATCAGGTACTTACCGCACCAGATAGATAAACGGTGTGTAAATGTAGATAATTGTTTTTATTGATCCCTCTCCCCTTCTTCTCCCTTTCCCCCCTTCTTCTTCCCTGTCTCTTATTGAAATAACAAAAACGATGGAGCTTGCACAAAAAAATAATTTCACCCACTGTTTTACACCTGTAAACCTGTGATGTGACAATAAAGATGATTCTGATTCTGATTCAGTACTGGCACCATGAGTTCCTGGTCTGGGACCCTGACGCGTGTGATGGTGTGACCAGGATTTCCCTCCCTGTAAAGCAGCTGTGGTCTCCTGACATCATCATCTACGAGTTGTAAGTGTCCTGATTTAAACATGATGCTTCTGTTTCAATCAACCAACTCAAAACAGTACTAGCTAAAGTATTTGTGAAACAGGCGAGTTTTTAGCAGCTTTTTTTAAAGGAATCGGGTCAATGGAGGTCATGAGAAGATGCAGTCATGTGGTCATTAATAGCCCACAGAAACACCGCTATTTGACAAGTAGGAAACAAACCAGTCTAGGAAAGTCCCAGCTAATACCCACCCTTTGCTTAAAGAGTTCCTACGAGGAATATCGAGTGGTCTATTGTGTCCAGGAGCAGCAAAACAAAACACTCGCCAGAGTCTGCATGCAACAGGAGGTCATTTGAAACCCTGAGAAGTGTGGTTTCGGTACTGTGCTTTGGACAAAAGCCAGACTGGAACTTGTTCCAGTTAAAAGATTGTTATTTTTGAATAATAATTGTGATTGAAAAATTACAGACCACCTTGTCTAAAATGTTTTGGCAATAAAAGGAAGTTATGTTAAGGTTCAAGGTTAGGTTTCTGTAAAAGTATAGCATGTTTAAAATAATCAGGGATACAACCAGAGCTAAGGGAGCTATTTACAATGTACAGTAAGGTTGGACTTAAGGAGTTAAATGTCTTTTTTTAAATAGAGTTTGGAATGATGTCGAGCGTACTGGAGAGACGATGCATTTTTAGAAACAATGGCTGTGAGGTCATCTAATGTGGATCAATCAATCATGAAAATCACTCAGTAGAGAGATGAAGGGATCGGACAAAATGATCCTATAGATGTATAAGTCAGTGACCTTATTTAAAAGTTATTACAAAAAAAGACATTTCACAGTCATTGTTTGAGAAAACTGGAACTTGATCTGAATAGGCAACGTCACAGCCTTATTGAGTTCTGCAAATGTGATGCTGAGTTTTTTTTAGCAGAGTGGCTTTGAGAGTGCAAGATTGCATGGTGTGTTTGGTTGATGTCAGCATTAAGCACAGTAAGTATAAAAATAATTCCTTTATGGTCCGCAATGACTCAGTACACTGTATCATCAACTCACAATACACAGCCATGTTTTTGGGCGGTGCAACCGCCCCTATATGTGAGGTTTGGACACCCACCCATTGCACCCCCCCAACCCTGCGCTGTGATTGGCCACCATTGTACCCCCCTAACCCTGCACCGTGACTGGCCACCATCGTACACTGGTTGACTCTATTCAGGACTGTGATTGGCTAGTGAACACATGACATGACACATGTGCATAGACCTATAAATAGGACTTAGCAAAAAAACACATTCATGTTTTTTGTGAATCAAGTCAACTTCCATCACTGTGATGACCACTATGACCACACCACCCACTTCACACTGGGTGTGACTTTTTTTTTTCTTTCTGAATTTGATCCACACTCCTCATCTCACGTGTCTCTCTCTCCTAGTTATGACGACCATGCAGACTTACATGCAGGTCATTTGTTCTCACATTTTTTACTTAGGCTTGTTTTTTCTTGACCACAATGTAAAAATACAGACAGAAGCTAGGTTAATTGTTTACTTATAGTTTCAATGTACAGACTATTATTTTGATAGTAATTATTATTATTGTTTTTGTCACATTCCTAAGCCAATAATTTGATGACCAGTGGAGTATCCAGTGAGTCTCCTATTGACCGATGACTCGGTCATCAAATTATTGACTTAGAAATGCGACAAAAACATCTCCATGAATCCAGGCTTCATGGGGTGTGTAATTGATAGAAATTAAGTCATTTTTTTGGGTGAACTACTCCTTTAAGTACAGTACTTGAGTACATGTACTTTCCACCATTGCTAAAATGTCAATAGTGAATTGTCTTCTTCCCTTACTGTCTCAGTGTGGACGATGACGTGTCCCAGGCCTGTCCCTACGTGTACCTGAACCACACAGGACACATCCGCTGGGACAGGATGTTGCGACTGGTCTCTGCCTGCAACCTGGAGATCTTCAGCTTCCCCTTCGACGTGCAGAACTGCACCTTCACCTTCGGCTCCTACATGCACACCAGTAAACGCACACCAGGGTTCTTTATAACAGAGGTTCTCAAAATGTTCAGGCCGCAACCCCCCAAAATAATCATATTTTAACTGGGGACCCCCCACCCTGACAAGCACTTGGAATTGTAGTTGAATTGTAATTGAGTTGAGGCATTACATTTAGTTTGAGTCGGTTCCACAGATAAACATTTTGAGAATAGCAGATCTACAAGCTCACAACACCTCGTTGCTTGTAGATCGGCTATTTTCACAATTCTTGACTCTTTCCTAGGTAAGATTTGACAATCTGACTACACTATTAAATATACAATTTTTATAGTATAGTTTCTTGGTTACTTTTGACGCAGTAATGGTCTTATTTCATTTTCTTTTTCATTCTAGAGGTATTAAAAGGGTCTTTAAATTGTCACTTTAGAAATGTGCAGATAACCTGTATACCTATATCTATAGCCTATACTGTATGTTGGTTTGTTTACTGTTGAGTGAGGAAAGGTTTTTGCATCATCTGGGGACCCTCCAAATTCAGAGGTCCCGAGTCCCGACCCACAGGTTGAGAACCACTGCTTTATAAGGCTCTTTAGCAGATAAAGGATATGAAAAAAGATACCCAAACACTAATACAGTGTTGCCAATTCTGCTTATTATTATAAGTGGCTTTGTTTTCCTGTAAAGACGCTTGTAAATATTGGTGGTTGCATTTTAGCTTGTTTCTAAAGTGTAGTTGCTTATTTGGGCTTGCTTCCTAAGTTGTTTAAACCAGTGGTTCTCAAACATTTTCATGTCTGCAGACCCCCAAATTAATATGTATTGTCTGCGGACCCCCCATCTGAAAATGTTATGTGTGCCAGGGACCCCCATATAAGATGTTTGTAGTAGCCTACTTAAAATGTTTAAAAAACATTCCATATTTTTCCAAAATATTTCAAGATAGTTTTTAAAATAGCATAAAAGCTCAGCTATTTTCAAATAGCTGTGTGTGTGTGTGTGTGTGTGTGTGTGTGTGTGTGTGTGTGTGTGTGTGTGTGTGTGTGCGTGCGTGCGTGCGTGCGTGCGTGCGTGAGTGTGTGTGTGTGTCATCAGTATCATCAATACTAGCAATAATAAAAGTATTTTACAGAAAAACAGTGGGGGGTCATTTCTTTTGGCAAGCTGTCTAGGTCCAATTGCAAATTATTTTATGCCGGTTTTGAAGGAGGGCAGGGAGTCGCACTTTTTGTCTCTCTTTTATAGTCCGTTGGTTTCTCTTCCTCTCGCTTTTTTGTGTATTCCTGTGTGTGTCTCCTGAATCCCCATGTCTGTCCGTGTCTGTCTGTCTGTCTGTCTGTCCGTGTCTGTCTGTCCGTGTCTGTCTGCCTGCCTGCCTGCCTGCCTGCCTGCCTGCCTCTTGTTTGTCCTGTTTCGAATCTTCAAGATAATTCAGCTTTCATGGAACTGATACATCCCTAATCCTGGCTATATTAAGCCAGGATAGGTGTTAAAGCCAGGCTTTAGCTCTAATTCACCTTTTGAGGAACAGGCCCCTGGTCTTCAAGATACGCAAAGGAAAGGATGAGTTAGAGTACTTCAATAATGTGAAAGACACACACAGGCACCACACCAGAGGGAGCTCCACTGATCTCACTCAACCCAGATTCGGCACAAACATGCATGGGGTCGAATCTGTTCTACTGCTATGCCACCAAAATGTTAACCTGACTCCGCCAGATGGGGGCGGTATTGAGTTTCACATCACAATACAGCCTCCATCTGGACTAGCTCAGAGAGTAGGGCTACTCCGCACGGCTACGTGTGCGAACCAATCAGCGGCTGCTAGAGGTGGGATCTTGGAAAATGTGGATCCAAACGAGCATCAAAAAGTGTGACTCCTTACCCTCCTTCAAAGCCGCCATAAAAGAGCAATTGTCTGCAATTTGTAAATGGTCCTACAAAAGCCCTCTAAGCTTAACACTAGAAATTACCCCCCCCCCCCCCCCCGCCCCATTTGAATGTACATTATACGTTCATTGCTAGTAGTGTATGTGTTGTTTATTATTGTATATTGTCTTTAAATGTTTTAATTAATTGAAAACACAGGACTACAATGGAAACAAGCCCATAGGGCTTTTTGTGTTATCCTTTTAACAATGATTGTAAATCGTACCTCTGTACTAAATGCAAGCTATTAATAGAGTATTCAATCAATCAATCAATCAATCAATCAATCAATCAATCAATCAATCAATCAAGCCTGAAAGCTTGCATTAAACTCTTAGGTACCTGCACAGTGTTTGAGTTTGCGGCTGCTGTTTTCTCCCTTTTGACCATGAACATATCACACAAAGGAGGGTATTCAACTTTTCATTCACTTTTATTTATCATAGATAGTAGATGTTTGCATCTCTGACCAGACTGCATACACACCTATTGTTACAAAATACACAGAAAATGTATTATCTTTGAATTTCTGCTTCTATGTTCCGCGACCCATGATGGCTTTCTTAGTGTTTCTCTCAGGTTTCAAAATCATTACATAACACTTTGGTCCAAAAAATACCAACAAAAGGCCGAAACTAGATGCTAAAATAGCAAATACCTCCACTACATCTGCATATTTGCCTGGAGAGCTGATATATGCTGGGATGAAGGCTATCCACACGGCACAGAAGATTAACATGCTGAATGTGATTAACTTGGCTTCATTGAAGTTGCCTGGGAGATTCCTTGCCATCAATGCTAGGACGAAGCTGAGGAGTGCCAGTAAACCAATATAACCTAGTAACACTGCAAAACCAACTGTTGATCCCACTTCACACTCAAAAACTATCTTCTCAGTGTGGTATTGTGTGTTTTTATGAGGAGTTGGTGAGGCAGACACAAGCCAGGCTGTGCAGATTATTGCCTGAATGGAAGTAAGAGCCAGAACTATTCCTCTCTGTTGCATAGCACCGAAAAACTTCATAATGTCTGCACCCCCAGGCTTGGAGGCCTTGAACACAGCCAACACCACCATAGTCTTTACCAGGATACACGAGACACACAGCACAAAGCTGATCCCAAATACTGCATGCCTTAGTTGACAGGTCAAGAGTTTGGGGTGGCCAATGAAAAGAAGAGAGCACAGGAAACATAGTTTGAGTGACAGCAAGAGTTGGAAGCTGAGTTCTGAGTTGTTGGCGCGCACCATGGGCGTGTCTCGATGATAAACAAAAATTCCCAGGACAATCGCACAGATAAGTGTGCCTAACAATGAGATGGCTGTCAAGGAGATACCAAGGGCCTCATGGTAGGAGAGGAACTCCATGCTCTTAGGGACACAGTGGTCATGCTGGGGACTGGACCAGAAGTCTTCTGGACAACTGGTGCATTCTGTAGAGTCTAACAAAGACAGCAAGGTTACAGGGTCAGACAAGTAAAGTATTGTCCTAAAGGTAACCTACATTGTTATATCCTGTCTGTCTGTCTGTCTGTCTGTCTGTCTGTCTGTCTGTCTGTCTGTCTGTAACCATTTACCTCTTTAGTTTGTTGACCAAATGATCGGAACTTGCACATGGGCTCTGACTTTTCTTGGTATTTCTTTGCCACAGACTATGGATCTGTAGTGGCAGCTGTAGTCTCAAGTACGCACATAGTTTGGGTATGGACTAGTAATCTAAACTAACCTGTCTTGTTGCTGATCTCTCCCTCAGAACAAGCAATGCAGTCAAAGCAGCAGACGGGTTCTCCTTTCCTTCTGGCCACACGGGTTCCAGGAGAACAGCTCTCACTGCACACTGACCGAGGAGGCTACAGAGGATATTATCTATGATTAATCTCAGACTAAACTAAATAACATTCACACCATGAGATCAGCATTGGTTATTTTAGAAAGCTGAAGTGACCTTTGTGGATTCAAAGCTCCAGAAGATTTTGTCTTCATCAAGGATGAGTTCTTCATCTCCGGAGGCTGACTTCTTGAACACACCTACATTTTGAACCTTTAGACTTCCATCAGGGAGCCACTTCCAGTTCACAATATCCACGATGGGTAAAGCATCTCCATTCTCATCAAATGATACCTCATCCCCAGATGATGTGGTGAAGTTGACTTTTTCCAGATAATACAAAAGCTAGAAAGTGTGTATACAACAAGGGAATTAAACAATATCAACTCACACACTGCACTTCCCCATGTTTGTGAAACTATTTAGCAAGCGATGTGTCCGATAAACGGCACTAAAATGGATGAGTAGAACTACTACAGTACAGAATAGCCTCTTTCACTTCGCCTTAAGGGTTTATGTGCTTTTGGGGTGTAGGTGGATCGCAGAGAGGAGAGAGATAGTCTAACAGAAGAGAACAGCCCCAAGCGTGCTCATCTAGAATGTCAAACAACACGTTGTGAAGGCTACATCAAAACAAAGTATAATGATCAATAATGATCAATCAAAGCCTAGATAAGAAATACGTATGAGGGTCTGACTACATACACAGGCCATCTATCTGAATGTTGTGCAAGTGCACTGCAGGTTAGACTTGCATGATGACAGTCAATGAAAGGTGTGTTCTATTCACTATATTTATATAGCAGCTGAGTGCAGACATCAGTGGCCAGATTCGGTGTAAATGAAGAGAAATTTAGTTGGCTGTCTGTTTATTGTTAAGTGATGTAAATTACAGTACATTTTGTTAAAAAGGACTTGGTTGCACATATGATCACATGACAAGACATGTCATTTTGTGGTTTGTGGCTAATATCAAATAATAGGCTATTAATTGTAGTTAATATATGGTGTCAGTCTGCCTTTACTACAAGAGTTTTATCTTACCTTCCTAAATCTGAAATAATTACATGGATAGTATATTGCTATTTTAGATTTGTATCTTATTTTACAAGATGGGAAATTAGATGCAAATGATATTTTCCAAGCAATAATTAGCCAGGAATGTGCTGTGGCAATTACATTACATTACATTACATTACATTACATTACATTACATTACAGTCATTTAGCAGACGCTTTTATCCAGAGCGACTAACAATAAGTGCATTCAACATAGGTAGGGAACGAAACTACTAATCACCAGAAGTCTTAAGTGCATTTCCTGCAAAAACAAGCAACCAACCTAGCGCTAAGGTAAAAGTGCAATATATCAGCTACCTGCTTTCTTAAACAGATAAGACAAAATAGCAAAATCAAATGAGCACGAGCTAAAACAAATAAGTGTATCGACTAAACAAGATCCAATAAAACAATACAACAATAAAACAAGAGTTCGTACAACTAGTTAACAACAAGTTGGCCAGGCAAAGAGGAAGGGTAGTGTTTCCTGAAGAGGTGGCTTCGCAGCCTGCAGCGAAAGATGGGCAGTGACTCTGCTGTCCTGACATCAGTGGGAAGTTCATTCCACCACTGTGGGGCCAGAACAGAAAAAAGCTGTGACCGTGTCGATCGACCAGAAGGACCCTTGAGTGACGAGGCAATCAGTCGCCCAGAGGTGGCAGACCGAAGTGGTCGGGCAGGGGTGTAAGCATCGACCATACCCCGGAGGTAAGAAGGAGCTGTTCCTTTCACTGCCCTATAGGCTAGCACCAGGGTTTTAAACTGAATGTGAGCCGCTACGGGGAGCCAGTGTAGAGAACGGAGAAGGATAGTTGTGTGGGAGAACTTGGGGCGGTTGAACACCAGACGAGCCGCAGCTTTCGGAACAAGCTCCAGAGGTCTGATGGCAGATGCCGGAGCACCAACAAGGAGGGAGTTGCAGTAGTCCAGGCGGGAGATGACAAGAGCCTGGATGAGCACCTGACCCACTTTGAACGCAGACTGGTTGGAGTCCAGGAGCTGGTGGAGGTAAGAGGACAGTTGTTTGAAGACAGCACGTTCGAGAGTTTTAGATAGGAAGGATAGAAGGGAAACCGGTCTGTAGTTCTTGACCTCAGAAGGGTCAAGTGTCGGTTTCTTCAGGAGGGGGGTGACTCTGGCAGTCTTGAAAGCAGAGGGAAAGTAACCAGACGTCAGAGAGGTGTTAATAAGGTGGGTTAAGAAGGGAAGACGTTCAGGTGCAGTGGACTACAGCAGAGTGGATGGTACCGGGTCCAGAGAGCATGAGGTGGGGCGACTAGAGGTAACAAGGAGAAGGACCTTGTTAGGGGAGAGGGGAGAATAGTGGGATAGAGAGGGGGAGGGAAGAGGAGTAGATGAAGGTAGAGAGGGGGGGGTGGAAGGCAGACGGGTGTGGGTAGTGCGCAGGGCACCAGACGGGGGAGGAGGGAAGGAGGATCGGATATCGTTCACCTTCTTGTCAAAGAATTAGGCGAAATCGTCAGGGAGGAGGGACGAGGAGGGAGGAGGGGGTGGTGGTTGCAGGAGAGAGGAGAAAGTTTCAAAGAGTTTTTTAGGGTTGGAAGCAGAAGCCTGAATTTTAGTGCAGAAGAAAGCAGCTTTAGCAGCTGATAGAGAGGAGGAAAAAGTAGAAAGGAGAGATTGGAAGGTAAGAAGGTCCCCCAGGACACCAGCAGGGCCCGGTGGGCGATAAACAACTGCAATGGTGAGCTTGACTGGATGAGAAACAGTGACCACGTGAAATTCAAAAGAGGAAGGAGAGAATTGTGACAGTGAAACAGGAGAGTATTTCCATTTTCTGGAAATTAGCAGACCAGCACCACCACTTTTCCGCACGGCTCTGGGCGTGTGAGAGAAAGAGTACACATCTGACAGAGCCGCGGGCGTAGCAGTGTTTTCTGGTGTGATCCAAGTCTCAGTTAGAGCAAGGAAGTTGAGGGAGAGCAAGGATGCGTAGCCTGAGATGAAAGCAGCTTTGCCTTCCACCACAGCCGAGTGGCAGTTCCAAAGCCCTACTGTTACCACTTGCTCGACATGAGTTGACGGAGCCGATTCTCAGTTCTATGTAATGTGGGTTTATAAGTTCTATTCATATTGTTAATGTGTTCAACTAATTAATCATTCAATTGAATATATGAAGTATATTCTTCTCCCTATGTGTGCAGAAGCCAAACACTGCATATTAGGTGGTTTGTTATTGTTACAAAGCTTCTGTGAGTTATGTGTTTGGCATTCCACAGTTATCTCTTATGCAGCCCTTAGAGCTCGCTGCCCCAAGTACGCTATTATCTATTACATTCAGTACTGATTACTCATAGTAGTTTAATACTTTGAGTACTTGTAGTCACGCCTCCCTGCTTGCTTCTTTCTCTACTTCTCTGTCTGCTATATAAACCAATGTAAAAGTATTTGTACTTTAGAAATGATTCAGGTCAAGCTGTACATTTACTCCTTGCGGCAAGTAAAAAGTGAAGGAGATCTCCGCTGTGTCTGTGTCTATCTTATTCCAATCTGAGCCTAAGGTGTTTGTAAAATGATAAAGCAATCTATCATGAGTTGAAAGAGTAGGATAGATGAGATTAGTGGTATCACGACATCTGGGTGTAACCCAGTGTTTTTGCGACCACCAGGAAGAGGCTTTGACAAAGTCGCCTCTCGCCTTTGTTCGCCTAGTCGGGCTTTGACAAAGTCGCCTCTCGCCTTTGTTCGCCTAGTCGGGTTTTGACAAAGTCGCCTCTCGCCTTTGTTCGCCTAGTCGGGTTTTGACAAAGTCGCCTCTCGCCTTTGTTCGCCTAGTCGGGCTTTGACAAAGTCGCCTCTCGCCTTTGTTCGCCTAGTCGGGCTTTGACAAAGTCGCCTCTCGCCTTCGTTCGCCTAGCCTTCGTTCGGCTAGCCGCTTTGAAAGCTACCGCTTTCAGAGCAAGTATTTAAGGCCACTTCAACTGATTGCTAATCGTCTGCCAGGAGTGTAGGCCCCTCCCCTACTTATCGAAGGCTATTGTGCTGGTTCAGGTGAAACTCCCTTTAATGGGGCTGTCAGCTGAGACCTACCAATATGCTTTGAAGCAAGCAAACTAACAAACTACTTTTAAGCTAAACCAACTATACAACACTGATACTTTTGAGCAAAGTACAGCTACTTATAGCAACCTGCTAATATAATAAACTATACTCAAGCTGTCAAGGTGAGTCAAGCAGTTTACAGGGTTCCTCCAGAAGTTTGAATTACACACTGAAGTAACACTGTGCCTGGACAGACTTATAAGCACCTTGAGACTGTGTAGGCCCCTCCCCTTTTATCCAAGGCTATTGTGCTGGTTCAGGAGAAACTCCCTTTAATGGGGCTGTCAGCTGAGACCTACCAATATGCTTTGAAGCAAGCAAACTAACAAACTACTTTTAAGCTAAACCAACTATACAACACTGATACTTTTGAGCAAAGTACAGCTACTTAAAGCAACCTGCTAATATTAGAAAATATACTCAAGCTGTCTAGGTGAGTGAGTCAGGCAGTTTACAGGGTTCCTCCAGAAGTTTGAATTACACACTGTAATCACAGAAACTTACAGAGTAGTTGGGTTTGCTAACTGTCCAATATCTAAAAGTTGGCTCCCCCACCTCTGATCAAAGTAAGGCACTATTTACATGTTATTACTATTCTAGTCCAAATAGAAAACCTTAACAGATAGTGTGAATTGATATTGTATACCTGCCATGGCTGTATTGTCTGCACACTGGCACAGCTGTGCCCAATGAAAGGCCCTCTTCCTGGCTCACACTGCAGCATGTCATGGAGGGCATGGGCCAGAGCATACACAGCCTTGTACGCATTATACTCTCCCCTCAGGTCAGACAGGTCATCCATAAAGTCAGTGTGTTTTAGGACCTCTTGTCCAGAACACATCGCCGGATGGTGTGAAAATGTAAAATCTTCATCATACACCGGAAGGTAATCATAGTCATCATTCTGGTCAGGAAATGTACACTCAAATGTTGACTCCCAAAACTCCCTCACCTGAAGACACACCATGAAACCATGTGAATTACTAGCAGACATTGACAATTACATTAGCAGACATCAGTTTAAAATTGCAGCTTAAAGGTAGGGTAAGTGATCTATATTGTGATAATAATCATTGCTATATACTGTTTGTTCAGTAACAGTGCCAAATAGCTCTATATTGTGATAGTAATCATTGCTATAGAGTGTTTGTTCAGTAACAGTGTTAAATAGCGTTATATCGTGATAGTAATCATTGCTAGTGTTTGTTCAGTAACAGGGGTCTTCCAGCTCTTTAATAAACAGAAAATACATTTTCAGGTAGGTGACAAAAAATCTGTCAATCAGGAGAGAGTGCCCATTCGTCAGCTTCAATTTTATAGTGTTCCAGTTCAACATGTTTTCTGCTCATTTATTTGTCACTTCCAATTCCACTTGGTTATTCTGTATCCTGTCTGAGTTCTCTATCCTGATTGGATAAAATTGGCATCCCGACCTGAAAATGCATTTTCTGTTTAATAAAGAGCAGGAGAGACATGGAGACCCCTGTTACTGAACAAATACTCTACAGCAATGAGTACTATCAGAATATAGAGCTATTCAACACTTATTTTAACCAAAGAAAATCACTGCAACTACCTTTAAATAGTGAATGAAACAAAATACTCACTACAGTGTTGTGAGGGTCATTGTCAGGATGTATTTTCATCATGAAGTCCCTCAGACCTGGTATGTCTCCACGGTGGACGGCGGGGCCCAAGTGTCCTGTCATGTAGGGCATGAAGGAAGGTTCCTGGAGTCTAGTGTATGTTGTAAGGCCAGGCCTGGTCAGCCACTGCAGACCTGTCACATTCTGCCATCTCACCTTATGGGTTGAACAGAATCGTTGGTGACGCGCACACTGACTTTGAAGACGGTCGGACTGTTCGCGAGGTATGTGAACTACCGGCGGACGTACAGACACACAGACAATCATAGATTTTGAACATTTCTTTGTAAGATGCTTACAATAAATGTGCCAAAAAAATAACAATAAATAAGCTTGCCTTATTTATTGTACTGTTGGATACTGCATATCCAAATAAATTCCACACCCACTCTCCCAACAACGGAATTAAACAATATCAACTCAAACACCAATGCATGAAATATTGCCTTGAATACTGTATTATCTAAATTCAGATCCCTTATAATCATGAATCCTAAAATCATAGGTATGTATCATAAAGCCCAACCTCATTAATGACATTGTACAGATGTTGTGCATAATAAATGACCACACGAGCCGTGGATTCTATTATCACAGTGGCGATCCCGTCCAAGATGCCTGTGTTCGGGCCTATAACCTCCACGTACGCCAGACATCCCAGACCAGAGTGGTCCAGCTCTGACCGGAGGGTCGTGGCGATACTGTGGCCTTCATCGTCATCATCGACCACCAGTCCTACCCAGGTCCACCCAAAACGCCTCATTATCTGGAGGATAGCTCGCACCTGTTTGGAGGGATATTTAATTAGTCTAGATCAGGGTTATTATAGATAACCAAAAGTAATGGAATAACAAAAAAACTTAAATAAAAAATAAAAAATAAAAATGATAATAATTTTAAAAAAAATGTTTAGGTAACTGAAGTAAGAATAAAAACGAGGCCTTTACAACAATGATAACCAAGTGAAACTGTGTTGTGTGTAATTACAAAACTAACTAAGACAAACTAAAAGCATAGGGGGAATGTCCTTAGATCTACTATTTTCGCTATTTTTCTGACCTTGTTGAATCTTGCCCTTGACTACCCCACATTACAAAAAAAACACATCTATCGTTCACCGTGAAGGCTCCACTTGGCATTGTTCTAAAGAAGGAGGGGAACTGGTGACGGTCACTCAGACAGGGGCAGGTGGCAAAGTAACTGATCTGTAAAAAGACAGAAACATCTTGAATATGCTTTTTTTCATTCCCCAAACGTCCCCTGCAAGCAGAGAATATGAGCATTATGAGCACAGGAGAATATAAAAATAAATCCAGTGGGATAATCACCCCCTCGGCCTCTCCCTCTCCTGAAAACATTTGAAAGGATTCACTAAAAGAGGTAGAAGAAGCAGAAAGCAGAACACTTCCATTTCAAATTGTCACCTTCAATTGACTGATAAAAAAAAAACATAACTAATGTTGGAATTAACCATTTAAAACAAGAGAAGGAAGCGTCTCACTGGACAGGTGCTCTTTGGTGGAACAGGGAGGTAGAAAGACATCCTGGGCTTCAGACCACAATGAAGACCTGAGAGGTTCGACACGTGTAGGTCATATATCCTTGTTGTCGGGCAGAAAACCTGTTATCTCCATATTTTTACTTTTTGTGTTTTTTCATATATAAACGCCCTACTTGATCATACTAGAGCATCACACAAAAGCATCAAAAGTAGCAGATCTACAAGCTCGAAACGCAGCGTGAAGCAACACGTTTCGAGCTTATAGATCTGCTACTTTTGATGCTTTTGAATTTGAATCCTGAAAAGTATCGGTTTTGAACATATGAGGTTTCCACCCGACAGAGACGATATATTATTTCCACTGGAAGACGGAGTGCCTTGGATTTATTTTCCTTGTTAGTCTGAGGTCTGCTGTTGATGAGGAATGAAACAGTCAGACTTTACAGACAGTTAAGCAGAAAACCTTTAGGAATGGCCTACGGGATCTTACGAGACCAGGGACGTGCGTTGTGCACACATGTTGCATTTTGCAACCTTTTTATGCATTGACCAAAGTGATTGATACATAGGGTTTAAGGCAGGGGTGTTCAGCAGGGGGTCCGGGACCTCTAAGGGTCCTCAGAGTTACTACAAGTAACGCCAAATGTTTGAATGATGGGAACTGTTTTTTTTTAATTAACCACTTGAACCCTAGCATCCTTATTCTGGGGGGAACATTGAAGAACCCATGGTATAAGGTTACAAAACATGGGGACACATATACTGTAGGATATTATCCTACTTTTAGGTCTGGGCAGAGAATGAAACCTCTTCAGGTCCATTGATCTCTGACCCTCTGAAAACCAAAATATGCTCCACTCACATGGTCTGTCTGCAAATAAAATGATGTCGCTGTCGGTAATAAGAAAAAAAAACTCTGCTCCAATGGATCTAATGTAGTTATTATTTAGTCAAAAGCAAATACTTTTCATTGGTGAAATGTTTATGAAAACCCACACAGACTTAAACACTTTAACTTAAATAAAAAAAAACACACACACAAATAGCTGATCTACAACGTGTCACATCATGGTACGTTGTGAGCTTGTAGATCGGATATTTTTGGTACTTTTGTGTAACGAAGTAGGGCATTCATTTACGAGAGAGAGAGAGAGGGAAAAAAATAAAACATTCAAAGTTGAAATATGGAAATAAAGGGGTTCTGTCTGTAACAAATATCAAGTATTTAAAGCTGTAAAAAAAGACAATATACGATGTTCATCACATTTGTAAATAAATAACCAAAATTGAGCATATATCAAATTGGAGCTGGCAAAAGGCTTTACCAGACTTACCATGGGCACTCTGTACAAACCTACCACACTAGAGATGAAGTAATAAACTTACCATGGGCACTCTGTACAAACCTACCACACTAGAGATGAAGTAATAAACTTACCATGGGCAATCTGTACAGACCCAACACAATAGAGATGAAGTAATACACTTACCATGGGCACTCTGTACAGACCCAACACACTAGAGACGGCGATAGAGTTTGCTGTGCAGCAGGGGCCCACAATACCCAGCACCGGAGGGGACCCGACACAGCTCTCGTCCAATTCAAACCGCTCCTCTCTCCCGTTGACTAATGACATCGCTGCATGGAGAGCACCTCTCAGCATGAAACAGTCGTCATAGATCCTATAGCCCAGAGTCACATTGGGCAGCAGGCTGGGGTCTCTGTTGATCTCTGTGATGGCAAACTCCATGGTCTGGGCAATCCTGAACGCCTCAGGGTAAAAACTAACACAAAACATTATATTTGTAGAAATAAACAATACTATCAAAACTGTCAAAACAAGTTACCCAGTTCTCTTGCTTTATTTATATGTTTATTTGACAGGGACAATACAAAAAACAAATGTATCAAGTTATACACACATGAATTCTATGTGAGGTTTCTAGCCGAGGCTAATTTTCGACCCCTGTCCCTGGTTAGGCCTTTCTATATCTACCTTCTTGCTATTTGCATGTGTGATACTCACCTTTCGCAATTGGAGTCCAGTTGCCTGGAGGTGAAGTCCGCCTCAGGATAGATGACTCTGTTGTGGATCGCAAACAAGCCCCCCAGAACAAAGTCTCCAGCCTGGTAAAATCTGGTGAGATTAAGCAGTGCCTGTGAATCACAAGAAGAGGGAGATGAGGAAGACAGAGCAGAGAATGAAGAGAACAATATAAAGGTCAAGTTCAGGTATGAAAGCAGGTGTGTGTCTTGAGAAGCCCTCATGACTCTCCTCGTCTGTCTGACCCCCACCTTTCTAAATACATTGTCCAGTTGTTACGTTTTATACACGGTGCTATGCCATCCCCTGTGCCAGTTTATGCCACTACGTAATCTTTCACAACACCCATGTGGGCAGAGGCAGAAGTAGGGGCATGACGTAACATTAGAGTTCTCAACAGGCCTGAAAATTAAGGCCCAGATATATCTGGGCCCTACTGGCCCGGCCCGAGGCTCTGCCCTAACAATTACTATACTTTTAGGCCAGAAAACCCCCCAAAAAACAAAAGTGTCATTGAATAATGCTTAATGTCTTTGCAAAAGTCAGCCTCATGGTGGCGCTATGACAGGCTGATCTGAAAAATGTGGGGCAGAGGTTCTGCTGTGGCATCCAGGGAGTGTGTGTGCGCAGTTTCACAGCAACCGGGCCAACGGTGGCAGAGATTAGCTGGTCGCAGACGGACGGACGGACGGACAGACAGACGGGGTAACTAGTAACTACTATAAAACTAAATGAAATGTTACAATATTCCAAACTATCAACAGTACAACAGTACACAACAATTAACTGCCAGCTCATATGACTCCCACTGATTGTGTAATTACAGTAACCCAAATAAAACTGCTTTGTGAAAACCTGAACCTATACAGCAGTGGTGGAAGATATTGTACTTAAGCAAAAGTAGCAATTCCATAACATAGACATACTTTAAAGGTTCTGTATTCAAAACTTTACTTGAGTAAAAGTACAAAAGTCCTGTCTTCAGCATACAGTTACAGTACCAAAGTAAAAAAAATACTCTATGCAGACTGGCCCATTTTACAATCTTACTATTGGATTGTAGTTAATAATGCATTAATGTGTTCATCAACTTTAACGTTGCCAGTTTTATTTTGTGTTTTTATTTATTATCCAATTCAAAAATTCCTACATTTTCAAAGATCTGCGGTCTGCAGCTCACCTCGGTATGAGGGACAACTCATCTCGGTATGAGGGACAACTCACCTCGGTATGAGGGACAACTCATCTCGGTATGAGGGACATATGAAACATGTGAAACATGTGTAAAAGAATCATGGGGAAACAGTCAGAACATCATACAAACATCAAGGCTACATGTAATTGTTATTTCTATGTTGTCGTGACCTACAGTGGGTGACTGTGGTCGAGGTTGTTGACACATTACAGAACACAAACATTATTTTGATATGAAAGCATTTGCTAGTGTATGTTAATTAGAATTTTCAAATTCTGCCCAAACCCGACACTATCCGACCCTACCGGACGTTTTCGGGCCCGGGCCAGACCCAAAATCTTTGCTAATTAGGTCGGGTACGGCCAGATTCGGGCAGAATTTTATGTGTTCATCCACTTGCCATTTATAATGATATTAATTATGCCTGATCATGTTTAATTGCAATTAAAAATAGCGTTTGTAGACCATTAGTTTTCACACTTCAATGTCATGGCCACTATGAGACAATATAATACTGTGTGTGCGTGCGTGCGTGAGTGTGTTTACTTTAACACACTCACTCTGAATTAACGATACATTATTTTGGCACATTTTGATATAAAGTTACATTATTCTACTCTACAACATTGTAGGGGAATTATAAATCTATATAAAGGTATTGAACTTATACTTCAGACAATCTCATCAAATAAACACATTTAATCAGAGTGGCTGATTTAGCAAGGCATTGACCCATGTGAGATTTAATTAGTGTTATTGTAACATTTGAATCTTATCCTCTGAGGTCTGCATTAATTAAAAACAACACTGTGTGTGTGTGTGTGTGTGTGTGTGTGTGTGTGTGTGTGTGTGTGTGTGTGTGTGTGTGTGTGTGTGTGTGTGTGTGTGTGTGTGTGTGTGTGTGTGTGTGCGTGTGTGCGTGCGTGCGTGCGTGCGTGCGTGCGTGCGTGCGTGCGTGCGTGCGTGTGTGTGCGTGCAGCTGCCTACAGATGACATCACTCTGCTGAGGGTCATTTGGGACACGACTGGTGAGTTGAAGATGCCTCAGGCTTCTCTCTGGTTTTCCCCTCACACCTCTAAAAACATCCCTGATCCTCCACTCTTCCATGTTTTACATCTCACTTCCTCCTAGAACCTGTGTTTCAGGTCTGTTGCATCATCATGGGCCACTTGAGACATGAATAGTTCAGATTTTCTGACATAATTCAGCTGTATAACATGTTTCTATACTGGGTGCCCAATCTACACTGCTCAGTGCTAATTTCACTTGTGTGCAATGGAACCAGAAGGACCCACAGGTCCATTTGGTTCCGTTTACACACACACACACACACACACACACACACACACACACACACACACAGGTCTGTAAGGGTCCATTTGGACCGCCGGTGTTTCCACCTTTAAAATCCAACATTTTACAAAAATTTCACATTTCGCTGTTGTCGGGCAGAAACCTCCTATCTCTTTTTTCTCCGTAAATCAATGCCTTGATCACATTACAGCATCACACAAAAGTATCAAAAGTGGCAGATCTGCAAGCTCTAAACGGGGCGCGAAGCGACGTGTTTTGAGCTTGTAGATCTGCTACTTTTGATATTTTTGAATTTGAATCCTGAAAAAGTTGAAGAAACACAATGTCTAGGTTTTCTCTATCAGTCTCCCAATCCAAAGTAAGTTGTTTCATAAGCTCTACCATCTTGTCTGTAGGCATATATTCTATAGCCTGAAAATTGTGGATATCTTGTCAACTATAGAGAATGCGTGCTTCACAAATAATGTTCCCTCGTGGAAGAAAGGACAACCGGTGCGCTTCCTCTGGATGCCTTCTTAGTTTAGGCAGCGGGTGCTCAGCTATGTATATGACTCAAAGGAAAACCACCTAAGTGGAAAAAGCGGCACTCCAAAATAAAGATTGCAAGACAGTGGCTCAGATGTGGTTTCTCATTTTATTGAGAGATGTGAACGCTAACGCATTTCGGCCACAGCCTTCCTCAGAGCAGATTAGATTAAAAAGTGATACTGGGGGTGCATGCCCTTCTTTTAAACAAACACAAATCATCCCCACCTGTGTAGGGGGGGAGGTACTAGCTTGTCTGTCACAGTCAGAACAGCAGTTCACAACAATATCAGTGCAAAAATCACAGATCATGGAGGAATCACAGACATCAATTTCTTTTTTAAGACATCACACTAGGAAATAAAGAGATCATCCAAAAAGCACTGAAAGGCCACAACAGGGACTCACATCAGGGAGACTTAGGACATTAGGAAAGAAAAAAAAATCTGATTATAATCAGGTTGACAGTACAGTTGTTTAACTATAAAAAGGGTTTGTTGGAGAAATCATCATTTAGGCCATTTGATTGCATGGTGTTGGGTTGATAGATCCAAAACATTTCTCTCTGAGATAGCAATTTGGGGAGGTTACCCCCTCTAGGGGTAGTAACCACTTGTCCCTACAAAGCGCAAAGATGAGGGTGAACCATGTTTTGCCTCAAGATAGTGTTTAGCCATGGCATATTCAATATTGCCTGTGCGTATAGCAGTTTTGTGTTCAGAGATCCTCAGTTTCAGGCATCTTTTTGTTTGGCCAATATAAGCCTTACCACAAGGACAGGTCAACATGTAATTATTGTTGCATTGTGCACACCGTCCACATCTATAGTTGCCCTTGAGGGACAGCCAGGTGGAACAGTCAGGATTAGAAGATGAGTGAACCAATTTGTCTCTGAGAGTTGGGGCTCTTCTGTGTGCAAAGAGAGGAGAATTAGTTGTTATGTTGTTGAGCATAGGTTCCATCTGTAAAATCGGCCAATGTTTTAATATTATTTGTTTGATCTGTTTAGAACAGTAGTTGAAATCTGACACAAAACACAATCTTGGAGGTTTCACATCTTTTTTACGCTTTGTTAACAAATCTTTCCTAGGAGTCTGTTGAGCTTGATTCACAGATTGATCGAGGATATTTTGTGGGTATCCTCTATGTAAAAAACGATTCCTCATGACAGGGACTTGGTCATTAAAAGTTTCTAGTGAGGAACAGTTCCGTCTGAGACGTAAGAATTGTTCTCCTACAAACCCTTTTTATAGTCAAACAATATGTACTGTCAACCTGATTATAATCTGAATATTATTTTTTCTTTGGTACAAATGAGCAATTCCTGTGCACTTCTGGAATGGAGGAGGTGCTGGCCCGGGTAAGCAGGTAATGTATCAGACAGGTGAGATGAGGCCGCACACTCCAATGATGAGATGGACTTTTATTAGTGTGGTTGCCCAACAGGGCAACCAGACTATAGTACTCTATACACTTTATTTATTTATTTATAGATAAACTTTTTTTCAGACGCATCTCCTCCCACAGTTTTTATCCCCCAATGTTGTGCCATATATCAAAATGACCGTCTAAATCGGGAATCGTGCGCGTGTATAGGGCTAAGAGATTGGTTGAATAGTTTAATTGATATTAATTTATTAGTGCCATTAAATGTCCCCATCCACTTTAATGGAAAAGTGAAAAAACTCAAATTCAAGTATTTTTTTCTCAGAAACCGTAAGAGCTAGAGTTATCAGATTTGGAGGGATAATTCATAATATTGTCCGAAATTATTGAAAAAAATATCACACCATTCGGCCTCATGGTGGCGCTATAACAGCCCCCTTTATGTTTTGGCCTGTAACTCTTGAACCGTAGGTCCGAAAATCAAAATTTCTTTTCACCTGGATTCCTTGGGTCACTACGCATCTCCCCATATAGGCCACGCCCATTTGCGTCAGGATAGATTTTTTGATATTGATTTATTTCTGCATTAAATTTCCCCATCCACTGTAATGGGAATTGCAAAAACTCCCATTCAAGTATTTTTTTCTCGGAAACCGTAAGGGCTACAGTTACAAGATTTGGATGGGAGGTTAATAGTTTTTTGCGAAATTATTATGAAAATAATCACACCAGTCGGCCACATGGTGGCGCTATAACAGCCCACTTTACCTTTTGGCCTATAACTCTTGAACCGTAGGTCGTAAAATCAAAATTTCTTTTTCCCTGGATTCCTTGGGTCATTACGCATCTCCCCATATAGGCCACGCCCATTTGCGTCAGGATAGATTTTCCGCCATTTTGAATTTTCTTCAAAACACACTTTTTGCTCCTTTTCCTACAATTTTTTTCCAAATCTCACACAAATCGGTACACATGATCTCTGAGCCCATGCGGTAAACATATCCAAACGGCATTTTCATAGACCTTACCGTTCGTCCGTAAATGGCTTCCAAAGTTAGCGGGAGGGGCCCGTTTTACCAAAAATGCCAAAAATCACGAACGAAACGTCCGGTCAATCCCAAATTCAAATCACATGTCGAGGGTGGTTTACTCAACAAATTCCCAAAATAATTTCCACTTTGACCCATAGGGGGCGCCACAAATGCGCAAAATGTAACCGTTTGATGCAAAAACATTATTTCGGGGTGGATCGATCCTTTCAAAATGAAACGCAAGCGATCTCATGAGAGACGTGACAATGTAATTGGCGCAGCCTCCGACGTTATTCCTCCCGGCCTATTCCTCGAGTCCCGGCGGCCGCGACCCGCGACCGGCGTCGGCGCAACCACACTCTGCAATTTCCCCGGAATTGCGACGCGTCTAGTATTTTCATTGCTTTTATTTGTGCACGACGCGTTTCGCCTTTTGGCTTCGTCAGGTGCATTCTGCAAGAGAATGCACCTGACGAAGCCAAAAGGCGAAACGCGTTGTGCACAAATAAAAGCAATGAAAATATAAAAGTCCATCTCATCATTGGAGTGTGCGGCCTCATCTCACCTGTCTGATTATTTTTTCTTTCCTTATGTCCTAAGTCTCCCTGATGTGAGTCACTGTTGTGGCCTTTCAGTGCTTTTTGGACGATCTCTTTATTTCCTAGTGTGATGTCTTAAAAAAGAAATGTAATTGATGTCTGTGATTCTCCATGATCTGTGATTTTTGCACTGATATTGTTGTGAACTGCTGTTCTGGCTGTGACAGTGATATTGTGTAATTAATTGATTGACAAGCTAGTACCTCCCCCCTACACAGGTGGGGATGATTTGTGTTTGTTTAAAAGAAGGGTATGCACCCCCAGTATCACTTTTTAATCTAATCTGCTCTGAGGAAGGCTGTGGCCAAAACGCGTTAGCGTTCACATCTCTCAATAAAATGAGAAACCACATCTGAGCCACTGTCTTGCAATCTTTATTTTGGAGTGCCGCTTTTTCCACTTAGGTGGTTTTCCTTTGAATGTTCCCATGTGGCTCAATACAAAACACATGCTGTCTAAATTGTCCCTGATAGAAGCTTGATGTCCACTAAGACATATTTACGTAGCCTTAACTCTTCCCTGATTTTGGTGAAGACCTCTGGTAACATGGGGTCTGTAGGCTTCTTCAGAATTTGGATTGGTTCCTTTAAAAACCCTTCTAAAACTCCTACTACACAGGAATCTGAGCACAACACAATCAGCGTAAGGGCGTATTCACTGTATCGAAGACACACGACAAACACTCGAACCTTTTCTCCTCCAGTTCCAACTCTTTTATCCTGAAAAAGACAATGAGACTTCTAGAGTAACACTTTCTATGTATCCCACATTATAAACAAATGCCTACTCATAATGCACTATAATATTGTATATTGCTTATAACAGTATAATTATATGCACTCATAAGGCTAAACTGTAAATATTGATATTTTATATTTTATGATTTGCATTGTTGTTTACTGCACTGTTGTTTATCCAGCTGTTTGAGTGTTGAATGGAAACAAGCCTTTGGCTTTTTTGTGTCTCATCCAGTTGGCGTTTTTTCCCCCTTCTTTTCATTTTTTTCAATCAATTTACAATTTATGCAATTAATCCAGAGTGGTACAGTAAGCAAGGTAAACACATACATCAAATGCATAGAGACAGTGTAGTGCCTCAGTAATCTAGGATCATAGGTAAGCAAATAACCTTTCATCAGTCTAAACAGTATAATATCAGACTGCATGGTCGTCAAGGCTAGGACAAGTCTGATGATTGGGTGCTTTGAGTAAAGTAAAACAAAATTCATAAAAGTTTGAATTCATACAAAACATTTATGCTTGCACGTTCCTGAATGCAATAACTTTTGATCAATTTACAATTACCACTTACAGTGACAGTCACACTATAATGCATTGTAATAGTGATTATAATACATATACAATTATTATAATGTATTTATAATAAAGTATGATTGTATATATTTTTTCTCATGCTTTTTTTTGTACATAGTGGTATTTTGTTTTCCTCTGTATTTGTATGTTGATTTTTGAACTGTTTGGTTGCTATTATATATGTCTATGAAATTAATTCAAGGACCCCAACAGAAACAAGTCCGCAAGGACTTTTTTGGCCGGACCTTTTAGACAAAAGCATTATAAATGTAACCGTGTTGTTTTACATTCTTTTGCCTAATAAAAATTTCAATCAATCAATCAATCCTCGCCAAAACATTGCATGTGAGTGTCCAGCAATTATGAAGTATTAAAATATTTGAACTCACAAGTCATTACAATGCTTTTTAATGTGTAATGATTATTGTGATGAGGATTTATTAACACTTATAACTATAATTTCACACTTTTATAAGCAGGGTCAGGTAGGTTATTATGGCCTCCTGGTGGCGCTATAATAGGCCAATGTGAAAAGGGTGCCATTTCTTCTTAGGCCTTTCACAGCAATCGGACACTGCATTCATGATTTGAGGCATTTTGTTTGAAAAATGGGGTTTGCTAAATTAGACCTGCTGGTGGCGCTATAACAGGCCAATGTGAAAAGGGGGGCATTCTTTCCTCGGCCTAGTGGGAATGTGCGTGCAAAATTTCACGGAAATCACACACTGCGTTGATGATTTGAGGAATTCTGTTCAAAACGACCCTACCTGACCCTACCCGAAATGTGTACATGGAAGTACAAATTTCCATGTACTGATGTTCTCATGTCTTACTAAATAAAGTACATCAATCAATCAGTCTACTCAGCACTGAAATCTTTGCCAATGTAGGCTGGATATGACACAATATCGAATACATTTACATAATATATAAGATGTTTTCATCATGTGTATCATAGATGAAAATGTAGTACATTGCATGTCTTATGTCAATGGCGGGACGAAGTTAATAATAACTAGAAAAAGTGCTCCTCGGAGCAGCAGACTTGTGTTGGGAATGTTGGGAATGTTCTAATTCTTATGTTCTAATTCTTACAAAAATAGAACATGTTACTGTGTCATAGTAACATGACACAATGTCTGTATAAGTGTCCTATCCCTCCTGTCTGTATAAGTGTCCTATCCGTCCTGTCTGTATAAGTGTCCTATCCGTACTGTCTGTATAAGTGTCCTATCCGTCCTGTCTGTATACTGTAAGTGTCCTATCCGTCCTGTCTGTGTAAGTGTCATATCCCTCCTGTCTATGTAAGTGTCCTATCTGTCCTATCTGTCCAATTATGTATCCTATCTAATTGTTACAGTATCCACCATTTCTCGTGATGGTTCCTGTCTTACCTCACTTTGAAAGTGGCGCAGACACTTTCAAAGTGACGCCATGTATTTATAGGCCGCTATGCGTCACTAGCCAATCAGATCACAGTATTTCACCGTATTGTCATGTGTCACGTGAGGCTTGACCAATCGGTGTGTCATATTTAGAAAGTGAAAACAAAGTCTCCTGGCGGAGACGGGAAAAAAACAAAAAAAGTGTACATGTGATGCGGAATTCTGCCGCGGAGGAGCTGTTGAGAGTGGTCGAGGATACACTTGATGTACACTCGCTCAATGCGGAAGTGGAGAGCCTCCTCGCCTCCTCCACTCGACTCCACTCGCCTCCTCCAAGACGCACATGAACAATTGGACCGCGACTACTTCCGGTTCGAAGTCGGAGTGACCGAGTGGGAGTGAGCGAGTGGCCGAGATTTTCGGTATTGGAATCTGGCTTATGACTCTTTCAAAGTGACACATGTATTTATAGGCCGCTATCCGTCCTGTCTATGTAAGTGTCCTATCCGTCCTGTCTGTGTAAGTGTCCTATCCGTCCTGTCTGTCCTATCCCTCCTGTCTGTATAAGTGTCCTATCCGTCCTGTCTATGTAAGTGTCCTATCCGTCCTGTCTGTGTAAGTGTTCTATCCGTCCTGTCTGTATAAGTGTCCTATCCGTCCTGTCTGTATAAGTGTCCTATCCGTCCTGTCTGTATAAGTGTATACTGTAAGTGTCCTATCCGTCCTGTCTGTATAAGTGTATACTGTACTGTAAGTGTCCTATCCGTCCTGTCTGTGTAAGTGTCATATCCCTCCTGTCTATGTAAGTGTCCTATCTGTCCTATCTGTCCAATTATGTATCCTATCTAATTGTTACAGTATCCACCATTTCTCAGCAATTTCGTGATAGTTCCTGTCCTCACTTTGAAAGTGGCGCAGACACTTTCAAAGTGACGCCATGTATTTATAGGCCGCTATGCGTCACTAGCCAATCAGATCACAGTATTTCACCATATTGTCACGTGTCACGTGAGGCTTGACCAATCGGTGTGTCATATTTAGAAAGTGAAAACAAAGTCTCCTGGCGGAGACAACAATAACATCAGATAATACATTTTTCATGTGAAATTGCTGTACCACGTTACGTTTGTGCAACAAGAGAAGAGCCAGTGCCATATTAATATTTGAGCATTTCGGGTCTTTTAACAGACATACCTGGAGTGTGTAGTTTGATGTTGTGTGTAACAGACATCTGCAGTGTGTAGATCGATGTCCATATCCAAATCAATGTCCAGCAGTTTGTTTTGTTTCTCCAGCAGAGTTTCTAGTGTCTCTATCTCTCTCTGGAAGAGGTTGCACATGAACTCTGCAGCCGCACTGAGGCGCTCCAACACAAACACTCTGACAAGCTTCACACAACAAACATCAGCACCACGCTGCTTTGTCCAAAACACACAATATATCCTCTCTCCCACCAACGTCATGTGTTCATTTATCTTCAGCCATACAGACTCCATTTAACACCTCCTTTAAGACACATGTCCGAGAGTTTCTAGTGTCTCTATCACTCTCTGGGAGAGGTTGCACATGAACTCTGCAGCCGCACTGAAACGCTCCAACATGACGCGATGCAGCCCTATATTTGGCAAACGCGCCCCCTTGCCACAGAAACAGTGTTTTTTTTTACCAAACACGCCCCCTTTCCACGCCCCCCCTATATAACCTAACGCAAGTGCACGCCTCTAAATCAGTCTAACTCCACCTACGATCCGAGAGGGTGTTTATATAGACTGGAGACTGACGTCACCAGTCTAAAGAGGGGTGTTTATATAGACTGGAGACTGACGTCACCAGTCTAAAGAGAGAGTGTTCATATAGACTGGAGACTAACGTCACCAGTCTAAAAAAAGGAAAAAATACATTTCAACTGCCCCTAGCGGACTAACGGCAAGGCCAACGGAAATGCCAGTGGATGTGTTGGATGCAGCTCAAAGTGAACTTTACTCATGTATCTAGTTTGTCGCCATCCGACCTTCTTAGCTTGTGTTTTTAAAGAAAAACGGGCGACAATGGCCAAAACTCAATCGAAAATCGGTGATCGAAAATCTTCAAAAGTGGCCGTTTTCATGATGCTTTGGCCATTATCTCTGGAACGGAAGGTCCAATCTGCTCAGTTAAAAGCTAGTTGGATGCGTGACTTAAGGACATTAAGCATGCAATGACACCTTTTCGGGTTTTCTGGCTTAAAAGTATGGTAATTGTTCGGGCCAAGCCGAGCCTCGGGCCGGCACAGTAGGGCTCAGTTAGGGCTGGGCCTTCATTTTCAGGCCTGTTGAGAGAACTCTAATGTTACAGTTTTTCACGAGTGTTAACACACGTTTCTAAAAACAATAACGGCTTTCTCAAAACTGCACACACAAAACTGAAAACATCACACACAAAATGCTAAACCCTACACTCCCTTCGCAAGATGACTCTTTGCCATCAAATCTCTTAACTGTTCACAAAATGGAACTCGTGTTTTCATTTGGTACACACAGCCATATTTTCAAATGACACACACATACCATTCATTACAGTACACACAACTAAGCACGTGCTGCACACTACCAAGCATTTAC
Source organism: Gymnoscopelus microlampas (assembly GCF_963454915.1). Lineage (NCBI taxonomy): Eukaryota > Metazoa > Chordata > Actinopteri > Myctophiformes > Myctophidae > Gymnoscopelus > Gymnoscopelus microlampas. Next base: position 7,087,194 of record NC_139946.1, read on the forward strand.
AGCACACTGCAGGGCAAAATTTAAAACACAATCATAGAAATGGAACACACCATATGAATGACAATGACTCTGGAGAATGAGCCATTTCTTCTTGACTCAGTGTAGGCCTACTTTTTTCATAGTCAAACATAAAACAAAACACAAATATGCAGCCAAAAAAGTTTTTAGCCGCATGCTTGCAGCGGCTCTATAAACAGCACTAGTCGTAGTCGACACCCGAGTGATAAAGTGTAGACACCTGAGTGTCATTGGCTGTCCTGGCTGTCCTTCACACTTCACGCCAATGGGGAGACGGTACTTTGAAGCACCCGCCTCTCCTCCTTTCACACCTATTTGTCATTGGCTGTCCTGCCTGTCCTTCACACTTCCCCCATTTAAGCCCCCCTTTTAAGCCAATGGGGAGACCAAAATTTAATGGACACGTTAGTCAACGAATTAGACGAGACGAAAATGTTAGGGCGGGACGAATGGAGAAGAGATCCCATCAGAATTACTCTTTTTGTGGGGCTACTTGGGAAGGAATCCAATCAGAACGATCCTCATTGTTAAGTTCGGTTGATCCACCCGGAAGCAGACCATATTAGGGGCCAGCATGGACGAACACGACACAGGAGGAGGAAAAAAGTGTATTTAGTTGTTTTTTTTAAATCCCATTACTTATTGACGCGCGTCGCGTTATTATTCCCGTAATTTCAATGTATTGTGCATCCCAAAAGATACTTTATTAACCACGTTATGGGGCTGTAATGACTTACATTAACATCATCAAATAGCATCTTTTTTTTACTGAGGGATCACTTCCGCCTTTTTCTTCTTCGACGGTGTAAACAATGACTATGTCTATGTTGCCAGATTACCAAGAGAGAAATAAGCAACCAGGTCAATGAAAACAATCCCAAAGAACTAAGTGATTATTAGGCTACATGAGCACTTTAAACCTATACGCAAAGGCTATTTGAAAATAGACTATTTGTAAATAGCCGATCTACAAGCTGTCAAGGTCACAACAAATAAAACGCAACTACTAATATTTACAAGCAACTTCACAGAAAACGAGGTCGCTCATAATAAGCATACAGGGCAACACTAGTTCTTGACGTGTGTTGTGGAACACGTCTACACTAGCGTGTGTGTCACCTACATGGTCAATCAAAAAGTATGCTAACAATTCCAAGACAGCATCAAAAGTCAAAGCTAAAATCAACGCCAAAGTCCGAACATGTTGTTTCATGAAAATAGCAGATCTACAAGCTCACAACGTGTCGCTGCCTTGTGTGCTTGTAGATCTGCTATTTTTGTGTTTTAATTTCATACTTGAATTAGAAAAGCCATTAATGAAACCAAATGGAACCATTTGGGACTTTTGTTCATGTAACTTGGACGCAGTATATTTTGAATGGGGAGTTTTACAAGCGTGCCTGTATTCAGTGTATTGTAAGGTCACTTAGTGTTGTAAATTATTAGTAGCCTTAAAGCTACTATTTGAATACTATTGTGTGGCTGGCTGTGCATCACTCTGATTGCGTCTTTCATTCATTCAGAAACGTGTTAATTGTCCATCACCTGTAAAGCTACTATGTCAATACTACTGTGTGGCTGGCTGTGCATCACTCTGATTGCGTCTTTCATTCATTCAGAAACGTGTTAATTGTCCATCACCTGACAACCATTGTTGTGCTGTTGACGACCATTGATGCAAGATTCCTATTAGAATGTTGCCTCCCACATTGCCATGTTAATGTCCAGGTTGGACCCTGGATATTAGCGCGCATCACTGAGGCACTCAACACACACAGTACTGCACCCCCCAACCAAGACCTGATCACTAAGTTCACAGACAATATCACCACCCCCATGCTAATGCTAATCACATCCAGTCTGAAGAGTCTCTCACACAATCGCCATTTGTCAAACAGCCTACCCTTGTGTCTGTGAAATGTGTCTGCACTATTCTGATTGGTGGCAATTTTCTCATAGAGTTATCATGTATCAGAATGCAATACACCTACCACGGAGAAAATTGGCAACATCTGTGGCCATGGGGTAAGCACTTTATATCTGAAATATAAAGTATACATATAGATATCTAAATACATATGTACAACATTGTATTTGTACATGACTGTCTGCAGCTGAAATTAAGCATTTCAGTGTTTTGTCAGCTGTATCTGTCATTGTGCGTGCTTGAAATCTGATCAGATCTTCAAATCTGTCAGTCTCTTATATGTTATGATTTGTGTGCGTGGGTATCTAATTTTAAACAAGCTTACGTGCTTCATGAGTCTTCCAGTTTTTAGACAGTCAGTTTAGTAGACCTTGTATCGTGATGTACTTCCATACTGATGTTCTCATGTCTTACTAAATAAAGTACATCAATAAATCAATCAATCACAATTAAATATACATGTATATTAAATGATCAAATATCACAGAACATTATTTTTTAAAGTACTCCTACTAAAGGGTATAAGGAGTTATGCAGTCACTAAAGGGAAACGCTCCAAACAGCAGTTCATTTAACCACTTAAACCTCACTTAAACCACCCCAGAAAATAGCAGCTCACAACAACACTTCGCGCTGGGACGCATTGTGATCTTGTCCATCTCTGCTATTTTCAGTAAAATCCTTCCCCACAATTGCAAGAATTTCTGGGACCTCAGATTATCCCCACAATAACAGAAAATATATGAGGATAGAGCCCTGAGGGACTCCGGTCAACTATATGAGGTTTAAGTGGTTAATTACAGCTCTGATAAGAGCTGTAAAAGGTATATAGGACAAATATAGCACATGTGTGCCCTCTGCTGCTCATTAGAGGATATTACATCTTAGAGAGTAATTGTCTACTGCTCTATTATCCAATCACTTAAATCCTATGTACTTTGTTGACAGGGGTCCCCCAGGGGTCTGTACTTGGTCCACTCATTTATTATCTCTACAAACAAATCTCTTCGCAGAAAATAGCTGATCTACAAGCTCACAGTGCGTTGCAGTAGATTGGCTATTTTTGCAGAACGTTCACCTATTATGACATGGCCAGAATAGGGACGCCAGGGTTCAAAAGGTTTTGCGAAAATAAAGTCCCCATAAAACAACATGGTTGATTGTATTATTGATTTTTGTCATCCTAAAGTCATAGTATGTAACTTTGCCCAGTGTTTACATAACAATATATGAATGTTTTACCCATTATTTCCCTCTATACCAGATGTTATCAGTCACTGGAGTAGTGTGGTGGTGTTATATACCTGCAGAAACAATGTATTTGGGTGTTTTCACCGTTTGTTTTGGTAGACAGGGACGTTTTATTTCATTTCAAGTGAACCTCAACCATGTGACAACTACCCTCGGATCAGGAGCATTATACCAAATTAATCACACCTGTGAGTGCGACGACACCCTATAAGTGCGTCACGCACCCACACACTCTCCCTCTTTCTTCCTCCTGGTCGGTAAGAGCTTATACCAGCTTGTGATTTGACTTTAATTCCTCACGGTGCTGGATGCCTACTCTGGGCTGCCTTTTATGTGGCACCCCCTTGGCGTGCCGTGAGGTTGTCTCATCCTCTGTCATAACGCAGCACTTTAATCCGCCCTTGAATTGGGCTTGCATGTTAAATTGCTGCATGTGTAATTTGAATTGATTTCTCACGGTACTGGATGCCTACTCTGGGCTGCCGTTGAGGTACCCCCTTGGCGTGCCGTGGGGCTATTATTCATCTGTGTTGTTGTTGCAGGTGACAATTGTGTTTGTTGCGTGCGATACACGTTCCTCACATTCCAGTTTGGTAGCAGTTGTGCGCTGACAGGGACAGACCGTTCGGTCTGTCCCTGTCACCCCGAACGTTTACAAAATGCATGGATGCTGCGCTGATCCCCCTGCGGCGGAGGGGCATTCGGGTGTTGAACTATCTCGATGACTGGCTGGTGTGTGCACCATCAGAGAGCCTGGCACGGAGCCACACAGAGGTTGTGTTGGCACATCTGGTTTCGCTCGGGCTGCATCTGAATGCAGAAAAGAGCAGCTTAGTCCCAGCTCAGTCAGTTGAGTACTTGGGACTTCTTCTGGATTCTGTCACCATGAAAGCATGCCTGACACAAAAAAGGAAGATGACAATCAGGAATTGCATCACAGACTGCTTGTCACGCAGGTCGGTGTCTGTGATGCAGTGTCAACGGCTATTGGGCCTCTTTGCAGCAGCTGCCCAGGTTGTACCAATGGGCCTGTTGCACACGCGTCCGCTCCAATATTGGTTTGGACGCCACAAGTTCTGTCTGCCCAGGGACAAGTCGAGGGTTATTACCCTGTCCCGCGGTGGCCTCAAGGTCCTCACATGGTGGAGGCGATCCCAGGCCATCCACATAGGCGTTTCCCTGGGCCAGGGTGGCTCCAGGATGACCATAACGACCGACGCCTCTGGCACAGGCTGGGGCGCAGTCATGGAGGGCAGGTCTGTTCGGGGTCGTTGGCCTCCTGTACAACAGGGGTGGCATGTAAACCTCCTCAAGATGGAGGCGGTTCGCCTGGCTCTGAGACACTTCCTCCCACTTGTGTCGGGGAAGCAAGTCATGATAAGGACAGACAACACAGCCGTGGTGTGTTACATCAACCACCAGGGTGGCCTGAGGTCCCCATCTCTGCATGCAAGAGTGCACCAGTTGCTCCTGTGGGCACAGTCCAATGGTGTGACCCTGAGGGCTTTCTATCTTCCGGGACCCCGGAATGTAGCGGCAGATCTGCTGTCGAGGGGAGGTCCCCACCCCGGCGAGTGGCGCTTGCACCCCCAGGTAGTGAACCAGATATGGTTTCACTTTGGTCGGGCAGAAGTAGACCTCTTTGCCACGGAAGAGAACACTCACTGTCCTCTCTGGTCATCAATGCATGGACCACCAGGACCACTGGGGATAGATGCTCTGAGCCTTTCATGGCCACAGCAGAGGCTGTATGCTTTTCCCCCACTTCCTCTCCTGCCGGCTTTCCTCAGGGTGGTGAGGTTGCTGCGCGCCCAGGTATTATTGGTGGCGCCAAATTGGCCACAGAGACCATGGATGGGAGAGATCTACGAGATGCTGGAGGGCCAGCCATGGTGTCTTCCAGTCAGACCTGACTTGCTGTCCCAGGTGCAGGGCAGGATATGGCACCCCAAGCCTCAGATGATGAGGCTTCATGTGTGGCCCTTGAGAGGCGGCGTTTGGGCACGCTTGATGTAGATGCGGTGGTGGGATTGGCTGGAGTGCCAATCTACCTTCACCTGAGTTTATTTTGTTTGCAGTTAAATATGGGCACCCTGGGTTTGCGCTCCAGAATGTTGCTTTCCTTGATTGGAACACTTCAGTTTATTGGTATTAACCTGAAAAATTATGTGTTCACATGTGTTTCAGTTAAAATAAAATGCTTGAACTCAATTGGTTGTGTTCTGCTGTATTACTGTGATGAGGTTTACTCCTCCTGTATGGCTTTTGACCTGTAGGTTTGGCCACTTCACTCTCCTCATGACTAATTTGGTATACTGTACTATGTACCCATGTTGTCACATGGTTACAGGTTCACTTGAAATGAAATAAAACGTATGTTTACGTATGTAAACACGGTTTTATGAATGAAAAGTGAACCTGTAACCCTTCATTGTCACTCGGCGGTGAAGGCTGGCCCTGTCATGCCTTCCCAGTCGGTAGAAAGAGGGAGAGTGTGTGGGTGCGTGACGCACTTATAGGGTGTCGTCGCACCCACAGGTGTGATTAATTTGGTATAATGCTCCTGATCCGAGGGTAGTTGTCACATGGTTACAGGTTCACTTTTCATTCATAAAACCGTGTTTACATACGTAAACATACGTTTTTGGGCAGTACAGACGCATCGTGAGCTCGTAGATCTGCTATTTTTGTTTGCAGTTTTGACAAAGACTGTCACTCAGCTATGGTTCCCATTATACATTATATTTACTTCATTATACCATGTAATTTAAATCTTTCCAATTAGGGGCACATTGGTCACCTTGTCACTTTTATTCAACCCTAGTTAAGCTGCCGTAGGGCCTTTGGACCCTTATTGAATCTCTAACTTGTATTCTTCCGCCACTTGTTGCAGTTCTGGCTTAACCGTGCAGTAGTTCTTTACGAAACTCTGCAATATGGATGAGGGCTATGCCAAACGGTTAAGACACAAAACTCATAACTATCGGCCAAAGGGTGGCGCTATAGCACTCAATTGAAAAATGCAAACTTTGAACATGTATAACTCATGCCCTGTTTGAGCTATCATCACCATGAAACTTCAATACTCATTATGCGTCTCCTCATGACAAACAACTTTCACACTCTGACTTTTGACCTTTGACCTTTAGATCTCCCACCATTTTGAATTATATGAAAAACAGTTCAAATCGATCTATTCCTGGGATTTTTTATCAATCTGCATGAAACATTCTACACATAAACGTTGGACCAATATCTAAAATCCCAGTGGAAGAGCAGTTTGTAAACTAAAGGTTTTATAACCACTAGGATATAAAGCCAATGAATTGACTCCTGGCACTGTAGGAGTCAGTTTCTTTCTACCTGCATTTTTACCTGCTTTATTAATTGTCTTAAATCTGTATGATATTTCCTGGGATATTTTCAGTTCATTGTTTTAAAAGATTGTGTAAAGCCAACCAATAAAAACAAAATTGTAACTCTCATGGGTAAGAAGAGTTCGAAAATACAATGGATGACTGGTTACCGTAGGTGTTGAACAACAACTTCGCTATATGTGCAGTGTGTGTGTGTGTGTGTGTGCCCGTGCGTGTGTGTGTGCGTGTGTGCGCGTGTGTGTGTGTGTGTGTGTGTGTGTGTGTGTGTGTGTGTGTGTGTGTGTGTGTGTGTGTGTGTGTGTGTGTGTGTGTGTGTGTGTGTGTGTGGGCGTGTTTGAATGAATGAATGCAATTACTACTACTTAATGCTACAGCAATACAGCAGTCAGTGGGCACAGCTTCTTTTGAATCTTCTGTTCATTTTCCAACATGATTCCATCATGGAACTTCACACTGATCGCAACTCTACTTTTATTAACAGGTAATACGTTGAATCCCATTAAGTTTGTGTACAGTATGTTTAATTAATTGATTTAAAAGCTTGGTGTATATCTTGGCTTCTGTTTTGGTTTTAACCTACAGTATATACTGTCAATAGTTTGACACACAAACAATATTCTACCTGTCAGTATAGCTGTGGTCAGTTCAGTTTCATTTCCCTTTTTAAATTATGCTCCCAGGTGATTTGTGATTTTGTTTCATTCTCATGATATATATAAAAAAGAGTCACTTAAGTTGTTCATTTGTTTTGCATTATTAAATAATATGTAACGGTGGCAGCACTGTGGTGCTATGTTAGGTTTGGGTTGAGATTCATAATTAAATTTGGTCTCTCTCTCTCTCTCTGTCTGTCTGTCTGTCTGTCTGTCTGTCTGTCTGTCTGTCTGTCTGTCTGTCTGTCTGTCTGTCTCTCTCTCTCTCAGCCTGTCTATGTCACAGTGAGCTGACCTGTAAGGAGGGTCACAGCGGCCCCACCTATGAATCCATGCAGGCGGTGTTTGACCTGAAGCACTTCAGACCAGCAGTGAACCTCAGTAACCCCACCATCACCAACATCTCTTTCACTCTGTACGCTGTACTGGGGGTGGTGAGTAAACAGGCTGTCTCGAGAGACTACATAGAAAGTGCGAGCAAAAAGAGATTAACACAAAACACAAACATTTCTGCACCAAAGGTGAAATTGCAGCCACTGCCCTCTCAGTAAGAGGCATTTCATATTTATTGTTTTTACACATATCTGTTGTTTTCACATAGTATTCTGCCACACAGTGTTATTAGCATTTATTGCTGTTCAGGGTTAAGTGGCCATTTCATCATACTCAGGTGGGAAACCTGTAGCGTCCGTTTTACATGTTGTCTGTCTGTGCTTTAAATCAGAATGAGAAAACTCAGATTCTAACAACCTTCCTGTGGCTCAGACTGGTAAGTGGCATGACAAGAAATTTATGTTTTGCACTTTCTTCTATTAAAAAGTTACCTTGCCCTTTTTGTAAGTTTATGTTTATTGTGTTTATTAAATCTTGTGTTTTTGTTTGTTTGTTGGTTTATTTTCTAACTGCCACAGTGAATTATATTCTGTTCTACTCCATAAAGGTGAAATATATGGGTCTACACTCCCAAAAAGTATATTTCATCTGACTATTTCATAATGTAAAATATGTGACTTTAGGCTGTACCTCAGATAGCACATGGTTCCTGCCACATCAGGTACTTACCGCACCAGATAAACGGTGTGTAAATATGTAGATAATTGTTTTTATTGATCCCTCTCCCCTTCTTCTCCCTTTCCCCCCTTCTTCTTCTTCCCTGTCTCTTATTGAAATAACAAAAACGATGGAGCAAAAAAAAATAATAATTTCACCCACTGTTTTACACCTGTAAACCTGTGATGTGACAATAAAGTTGATTCTGATTCTGATTGTGATTCAGTACTGGCACCATGAGTTCCTGGTCTGGGACCCTGATGCGTGTGATGGTGTGACCAGGATTTCCCTCCCTGTAAAGCAGCTGTGGTCTCCTGACATCATCATCTACGAGTTGTAAGTGTCCTGATTTAAACATGATGCTTCTGTTTCAATCAACCAACTCAAAACAGTACTAGCTAAAGTATTTGTGAAACAGGCGAGTTTTTAGCAGCTTTTTTAAAGGAATCGGGTCATGTGGTCATTAATAGCCCACAGAAACACTGCTATTTGACAAGTAGGAAACAAACCAGTCTAGGAAAGTCCCAGCTAATACCCACCCTTTGCTTAAAGAGTTCCTACGAGGAATATCGAGTGCTCTATTGTGTCCAGGAGCAGCAAAACAAAACACTCGCCAGAGTCTGCATGCAACAGGAGGTCATTTGAAACCCTGAGAAGTGTGGTTTCGGTACTGTGCTTTGGACAAAAGCCAGAGTGGAACTTGTTCCAGTTAAAAGATTGTTATTTTTGAATAATAATTGTGATTGAAAATTTACAGACCACCTTGTCTAAAATGTTTTGGCAATAAAAGGAAGTTATGTTAAGGTTCAAGGTTAGGTTTCTGTAAACGTATAGCATGTTTAAAATAATCAGGGATACAACCAGAGCTAAGGGAGCTATTTACAATGTACAGTAAGGTTGGACTTAAGGAGTTAAATGTCTTTTTTCTTTTTTTAAATAGAGGTTGGGATGATGTCAAGCGTACTGGAGAGACGATGCATTTTTAGAAACAATTGCTGTGAGGTCATCTAATGAGGATCAATCAATCATGAAAATCACTCAGTAGAGAGATAAAGGGATCGGACAAAATTATCCTATAGATGTATAAGTCAGTGACCTTATTTAAAAGTTATTACAAAAAAAGACATTTCACAGTCATTGTTTGAGAAAACTGGAACTTGATCTGAATAGGCAACGTCACAGCCTTAATGAGTTCTGCAAATGTGATGCTGAGGTTTTTTAGCAGAGTGGCTATGAGAGTGCAAGATTGCATGGTGTGTTTGGTGGATGTCAGCATTAAGGACAGTAAGTATAAAAAATAATGCCTTTATGGTCCGCAATGACTCAGTACACTGTATCATCAACTCACAATACACAGCCATGAACAAGTATGTTAGTTAGATCTCTAACTAAATATCTGACATTATGGTCAAAATCAAGTAAGTCAGTTATTAGTTATTAATTAATTATAGTTATTAATAAAACACATTGTCATACTGTACATGATGTCTGAACTATTCATCGTAGAAGAATGATGCTGATTGCAATTGAAAGCTTGCATTGGACCATTTCACTTCTCTGCATTACATTTCCTAATGACATAAGATAATGATGTAAATTCATGTTGAAATGTTGTATTTTGTGGTGCACCTATGCACACCTCTAGGCTGCCTTTCTTTCTTTCTGTCTTTCTTTCTCTTTGCTTTTGGGCGGTGCAACCGCCCCTATATGTGAGGTTTGGACACCCACCCATTGCACCCCCCCAACCCTGCGCTGTGATTGGCCACCATTGTACCCCCCTAACCCTGCACCGTGATTGGCCACCATCATACACTGGTTGACTCTATTCAGGACTGTGATTGGCTAGTGAACACATGACACATGTGCATAGCCCTATAAATAGGACTTAGCACTTAAAAAAACACATTCATGTTTTTTTTTAAGTGAATCAAGTCAACTTCCATCACTGTGATGACCACTATGACCACACCGCCCACTTCACACTGGGTGTGACTTTTTTTTTCTTTCTGAATTTTATCCACACTCCTCAACTCACGTGTCTCTCTCTCCTAGCTTTGACGACCATGCAGACTTACATGCAGGTCATTTGTTCTCACATTTTTTACTTAGGCTTGTTTTTTCTTGACCATAATGTAAAAATGTAGATAGAAGACAGAAGCTAGGTTAATTGTTTACCTATAGTTTCAATGTACAGATAGTAATTAGTGATAGTAATTATTTAGACTGATTACTTATTTTCTATCAATTACACACCCCATGAAGCCTTGAATTCATGGAGATTTTTTCGTTTTTGTCACATTCCTAAGCCAATAATTTGATGACCAGTGGAGTATCCAGTGAGTCTCCTATTGACCGATGACTCGGTCATCAAATTATTGGCTTAGAAATATCTCCATGAATCCAGGCTTCATGGGGTGTGTAATTGATAGAAATTAAGTCATTTCTTTGGGTGAACTACTCCTTTAAGTACAGTACTTGAGTACACTTTCCACCATTGCTAAAATGTCAATAGTGAATTGTCTTCTTCCCTTACTGTCTCAGTGTGGACGATGACGTGTCCCAGGCCTGTCCCTACGTGTACCTGAACCACACAGGACACATCCGCTGGGACAGGATGTTGCGACTGGTCTCTGCCTGCAACCTGGAGATCTTCAGCTTCCCCTTCGACGTGCAGAACTGCACCTTCACCTTCGGCTCCTACATGCACACCAGTAAACGCACACCAGGGTTCTTTATAACAGAGGTTCTCAAAATGTTCAGGCCGCAACCCCCCCAAAATAATCATATTTTAACTGGGGACCCCCCACCCTGACAAGCACTTGGAATTGTAGTTGAATTGTAATTGAGTTGAGGCATTACATTTAGTTTGAGTCGGTTCCACAGATAAACATTTTGAGAATAGCAGATCTACAAGCTCACAACACCTCGTTGCTTGTAGATCGGCTATTTTCACAATTCTTGACTCTTTCCTAGGTAAGATTTGACAATCTGACTACACTATTAAATATACTATTTTTATAGTATAGTTTCTTGGTTACTTTTGACGCAGTAATGGTCTTATTTCATTTTCTTTTTCATTCTAGAGGTATTAAAAGGGTCTTTAAATTGTCACTTTAGAAATGTGCAGATAACCTGTATACCTATATCTATAGCCTATACTGTATGTTGGTTTGTTTACTGTTGAGTTAGGAAAGTTTTTTGCATCATCTGGGGACCCTCCAAATTCAGAGGTCCCGAGTCCCGACCCACAGGTTGAGAACCACTGCTTTATAAGGCTCTTTAGTAGATAAAGGATATGAAAAAAGATACCCAAACACTAATACACAGTGTTGCCAATTCTGCTTATTAATTATTATTATAAGTGACTTTGTTTTCCTGTAAAGACGCTTGTAAATATTGGTGGTTGCATTTTAGCTTGTTTCTAAAGTGTAGTTGCTTATTTGGGCTTGCTTCCTAAGTTGTTTAAACCAGTGGTTCTCAAACATTTTCATGTCTGCGGACCCCCAAATGAATATGTATTGTCTGCGGACCCCCCATCTGAAAATGTTTTGTGTGCCAGGGACCCCCATATAAGATGTTTGTAGTAGCCTACTTAAAATGTTTAAAAAACATTCCATATTTTTCCAAAATATTTCAAGATAGTTTTTAAAATAGCATAAAAGCTCAGCTATTTTCAAATAGCTGTGTGTGTGTGTGTGTGTGTGTGTGTGTGTGTGTGTGTGTGTGTGTGTGTGTGTGTGTGTGTGTGTGTGTGTGTGTGTGTGTGTGCGTGCGTGCGTGCGTGCGTGCGTGCGTGCGTGCGTGCGTGCGTGCGTGCGTGCGTGCGTGCGTGCGTGCGTGCGTGCGTGCGTGCGTGCGTGCGTCATCAGTATCCTCAATACTAGCAATAAAAGTATATTTACAGAAAAACAGTGGGGGGTCATTTCCTTTGGCAAGCTAGAAGACTTGTCTAGGTCCAATTGCAAATTATTTTATGCCGGTTTTGAAGGAGGGCAGGGAGTCGCACTTTTTGTCTCTCTTTTATAGTCCGTTGGTTTCTCTTCCTCTCGCTTTTTTGTGTATTCCTGTGTGTGTCTCCTGAATCCCCATGTCTGTCCGTGTCTGTCTGTCTGTCTGCCTGCCTGCCTGCCTGCCTGCCTCTTGTTTGTCCTGTTTCAGTCAGGGACGTG